>NC_074690.1:40659537-41859537 GCF_029448725.1 Salvelinus fontinalis
ATATTCTTGATACCATTTGAAAGGAAACACTTAGAAATGTTTGGAAATGTGAAATTAATGTAGGAGAATAACACATTAGATCTGATAAAAGATAATACAAACAAAAAAACATTATTTTTCATCAACTTTGAAATGCTAGACCATGGCCATACGTTCAGATAGGAGTCTAGGTGTAATTTGGATTTTGGCCACCAGATGGCAAAGTTTCAGACTGATCCTGTGAACTACATTACAGCACAATATTTTGTGTCAAATCTGCCAGGAGTTTGCCCAAATGTGCTGAATTGATACATTTTCATGTACATAACTATAGAGAACATACAAAAATGCTATGGTATTAAAAAATGCAATTTTACATACTCCCAGGAATGTCATACATGATGGATCATTAGCTTATATACTTTCACACATCTAGATGGCTGGGCGGGGTGGGTGTGGAGCCAGAGACAGCAGTGGGTTCAAACTGTAGACCTCAGTTCCTACATTTGAACATAATAATGGATTTTATCAAACACAACTATGCTATGTTCTTTTCTCTGGGGCCCTCAGAATGACAAATCAGAGCAAGATTACTGAATGGAAGTCATTCTAGTCACATTAGCAACAACCGTCCTGGTTTAGGGAGACCGATCCCGTAGAGGTTAAAACGATTCTATATGTTAGCTTAGTACCCCCCCCCCCCCCCAATACACCACAATCCACTAATGCCTATGATTAAGTGTTAAATAACACTATTTAGTTAAAACACGGTTGGTTTCAACGTGGAAATCATTGTGGAAATCTGTTGCAGCTGAATCTTTATTTGAAATTTCTTAACTGCCGTTATTTCCGTAACCTCAAAGTTATTGGAAATGTTCTTCATTTTTTTCACTATGTTTATTCCCCCCCCAAAAAGTGAAATGGGATACTTCAAAATAATGTTCTAGGATTTCTTCTTGGAAATGTACTTAACTTTAGGACAGCTAAATGCGTGTCTTGTGACGAATGGATACTTTTGGAACCATTAATTAACGTTTTCTTGCGCCACAGACAGTTTGCTACCGGACATTTATATTCAGCTAGAAAGATGAAGCGCGTTTAATTAGTTATCTAGCTAGCTAGTAATTAACAATATATTACCATATTCTAGAAGTGTTAAAAAGCTAGCGTTAGCTCTTCAAATGGCAAAGAAGAACTTGGCTAACTTAGCTAACGTTAGCTATGTTGGCTATAATGTCGTTATGCGTTAGCTAACGTAAACGCACTCACTTTTTTACATTGCCTTGGTCTGTACAATTGACCTTTTTTTAGCTCCCAAAAACATAATACTTCCAGATCAACTGTAATGTCAATGCCATTTGTAAAGCACACTTTCTCCCCTTTCCAACAAAATAAATGACATGACCTAAACGCTGCCCGTTTCTGCATGATTCAAGCAGGCAATGAGCCCCATCGGGTCTTTTTTTTAAATGGCGGGTGGGGAAACGAAACTAATACATGATAGTATGAAGGAGAGAAGTGTGGGAAAATTGCTGTTTTTCCCACTCGATCTGTCCAACTTATCACCTTATCGCCTCTAAAATGTAAGTAAAACACTGTAAAGAGTTTATATAATGTGTGATTACATACCTATTTGAAGGTTTGTGTCGAATTTGAATCGGGTTTTTCGGACGGTGCTAAAGTGAACTTCAGAAGTAAACAGTTTTTTTGAGAGTCGTGATCGCTTGCAGTAACGACGCAAAATATGGCTAGGTATCCCCCCCGTACCCCCGTCACTGTCCATTTCTTGTTTTTCAACGATGATTGAGGTGATAAACCTGGTGGAGAGAGATTGTAAGACAGAAATAGTTGCTTTACGCGTGCTGTACGTTACGGCATGACATGTAACGAAGGGTCCGTTTTTTTTCAACTTTTCTCCAATACTATAGAGCCATTACCATGTCGATCAACGCTTGTTGCGCACATTTGTATGGAATGGGGTGAGTTTACGTTAGCTAACTTAACGGTTGTCCAGTCCCTCTACCACCATCTCTCCTATCATGGACAACATCTTCTCCTCCAGCTGGTCCCCACGAATGGTCTCTCAGCTCCCTTCTTCTTAGCAGCCGACCAGATGTCGAACCACTTTTTTTTTACAGCGGCGACACTTGCCATACCCCCGACGGCAGAGACCGACTCGCCCACTCTCGCACATCCTCTATTTTTGGTCTCTGTAGTGACCCTGCAGTTTTCAAGTCTCCCCAACAGCAATCTTTTCCTGGCTGCTATTTCCTCCACCATCACTTCAAACTCTTGTTTGCTGAACTTTGTATCAGGCTTTCCTTGGTTATCCGTGATATAGCTAGTCTGATGGCTATAATGTGTGAAAACAAATTGTTTTTGTGCATAAAGGGTTCGCGAGCCAACAAAAAAAGAATAATTTTGAGACCCAAAGCAAAAAACAAATGGAATTCAAATGGAAATATCAACACTTTATTATAGTGTGCCAAATCCTATCATCCCTGTCACAGGCTTGTTTATTGGGTTCAAGCACGTCACTAATGTCAATGCCACATAAGGTATTTACGAAGTTCCTAAGAATGAACTATCTTACAAACTTATATTTTTCCTTAATCTTCTTACTTTTTTTTTCTTAAGTAATGAATCGAGCCCCAGGTAATTATGAAATGTGATGGGCCATAACCCGATCTCCAGTAACGAGAACGATGTAGCTATGACACATTCCTACATGATTTCTTTATTTCAGACCGACCACTTAGAAGTTAAATTGTGGGAGGAAAAAATGTTTTACTGAACATAGTCTTTCACAAAATTGGGTGGATTATCCCTTTTAAGCATTTTAACTAAAATGATTTTTACTTCCAGGTGAGCACACACGGTTACTCCCAGAACCAGATCTTGGTGTGGAAGTACCCCTCCCTCACACAGGTGGCGAAACTCACAGGCCACTCCTACAGAGTGCTCTACCTGGCCATGTCCCCAGACGGAGAGGCCATCGTGACAGGCGCCGGAGACGAGACCCTGCGCTTCTGGAACGTCTTCAGCAAGATGAGGTCCACCAAGGTAACCCCACACCTCATTGACTGGCGACATTGATTTTGTGCTGCCTGTGCCCCACAAAGTCCACCTCTTTTTAAATGATTTTGTTACCAATACCAACCCAATAAGCAAAACCAGTGTCTCATTTGGGAAACACTGGTATTGAGGATTCTAGTGTTAGAGAACTGACCCCTGCTCTCTTCCTCTGCAGGAGTCTGTATCTGTTCTGAACCTGTTTACCAGGATCCGGTAGCCAGAGGGGGATGCTGGTGTCCAACAAGGGAACATGGGGGTGAACCAGCCCACTGGATTTCATTCTGAAAAACAACTCCCCTTCTCTGCCCCCTTATGTCCTCCTAGGCCTCTGGTAGCCTATGGCCCTTTCAAATACCCAAGGCCAGGTCGTGAAGCCGATAGATGGGAGTCAATATTCCAGTGGAATAAATCCTATCCTCACAACACCCATCACAATCAGTGTGACATTACAAGGCCACACCCCCATATAGTACCATTGGTGATTTTCCCTGGAAGAGGAGGATTCTGGGATGTTATCTTCCCCAAGTGATTCTGTTTTGTTTACAGACAGACTGTGCATACTTGCCAAATATGAAGTTTGTCCTTTTTTTTGAATGTTTTATTTATTGTTAATCACGTAACGTCGCCAGTGTGCTTCAGCAGACTTTGTTTTGTTTTCTGTGTGAGTGAATGTTGCGTGTCGGACTCTTCAGCGAAGAGCCTGAAGCTTTTGTTTGTTTGTGCCTTAAAGGGATAGTTTACATCTAAAATGAAAGTATGTCAAATGTTTTTTTGCCTCACGAGGTATGAAAATGTGTGACATGCTTTGACTTCAGGGTGAGCTGTCCTGTACCTATTTGTAAACTATAGATTTTTTTTTATTTTTTTTATTTTTTACTACATGTTGTAGACCATTCTAATTTATTCACCCGGTAAAAAAAAAAAGTTTTAAGTTAATTGTGAGATGTGTGTCAATAATGTTGAAAATCTTACATTTTTTAATTAGAAAACAAATCTGCAGTTGTCATTTTGAAATTTGAGCAGTGGCCAAAAACTAACTACATAAAATCACTTACAGTTTCTCTGTAAATTGTTGTTTTGCCAGTTAATTGTCTTTTTTAAATTTTTAACCAAAGTATCAGTACTCAGTAATCACTTGCATGGATATATGTAG
The DNA here is from genome assembly GCF_029448725.1 of Salvelinus fontinalis. Lineage (NCBI taxonomy): Eukaryota > Metazoa > Chordata > Actinopteri > Salmoniformes > Salmonidae > Salvelinus > Salvelinus fontinalis. The sequence continues at coordinate 40,663,745 of NC_074690.1, forward strand.
GTTAACCTACATTTACAGAGACAAAGTACAATTTTTGGTGTATTTTGTTCTAAGAAAATGTCATTGCACTCAGTCTAACGAACAAGTAGTATTTGGGAACGTAGGTAAAAAAACTAGGCATAAACTTTGAAATTTATACTTATACAGGATAAAATATAAACATTTTATTTTTTTCCCTGGGTGTAGCAGTAACTGAAATGCGCTGTAAAGAAAAAGGAAAAACATTCATGGTCTCTTAAAAGGCCTTGATGGTTGCATTGTGCTATGTGTGTCTGTCTGCGGTATAAAGATATTTAATCCAGGGCACTTATTTTTTCTCAGCATTTCTTTGTTTGATTCTTGTAGTGGTACCTTTTTTTTCATTTTCTCAGTTTGGATGTGGCTTTTGAGTGACCTTTTGTGCTGTCTTTGAATGAGTGCTATTTATTTGAGCTGTGTAAAAGTGTCCAGTACACACACAGCATGTGTGTATTATTCTGAGAGTTGATTATTATCTGATAGTTGAAAGATGGAACGCTGACTTGTACAGTGTATATACTAGCTCCAGTCCTAGCTAAGCGTTTGTACTTATTATGTTATGCCACAGAAACAAAACAAAGAATGCTGCCAAATTGAAATGCATAAAGAATGTTATGAAGATCAAAAAATATTTCTGTACTGAGAAAAAAATAAAGTGATCACATCACTATTTTCGAGTGTATGCTATTATCTGTTTGCATTATAAAGTGTGTGTGTGTAGGAGAGGGAATGCAGAGCATGTATGATTGGCGTAGTGTTGAATAGTCCCCTGAGAGAGACATCATTCTTGCTAAAGAGCTTTAACTGCTGTATGTGTTGATGACTATCATATCATTCATCTCCCGTGGGCAGATTCGGCATGTAGACCGAGAGAATCTGCCAGGACTGAAAGGGATGTGTGAAATGGAGCAGCAGTAGTTCAGTTTCTTGGCGGTTTCATCACTGGTTATTTGGAAGTATCAGGATTGGGCAAAGGCGGTGCTTAAACTGCTTTGCCACAAGTGCTTCCAGTGCGTGCCCACACAGATCGTGGAGGGTGGAGACTACGTTTTTGCCAGATCTCTTAATGTCTAACACGTATGAACACAGAAGTTAATCACGCAGCTGACCAAATTGCGTGAGATTTTACCCTTGGTTAACTGCCGTTACTGTACCAGAAACTGAAGCCCAGTGTGAGATGGCTCTTGTAAAGCTGTCCTAATACAAAGGAAGCACCAGAGGGCACCAGTCTTCTCTTCTACAGCAGCAGCAGCCTTTCATCCACACCTCTGTTCCATTTCCGCACCAAGATCAGGCCAGTGGTGGACAACTCCAGTTCTGGAAGGCTGCAGTATGTGCAAACTTTTGTTCCAGCCCAGCGCTATTTGATTGAACTACTGGTTGCATAAAAAAAAGTAAGTGGATTCTTTGAACGGGTTGAATGTGCCTGCACACACACTGACCGTTCAGAGCCCTCTTGAGCTAGTGCCCTAGCTCCCACCCCTTTAGTGTTCACGTGTGTGAAAGGACTGAAGAATTGTGAGAAATATGGAGCTTCTGCTTAAACTAGTCCTTCAAACGGTTAAGATTTTCAACAATATTGTTTTTAGAGACTTGACAAACCCAAAAGGTCAGGAACTGGTAATGTTCCATTTGGGCCTGTATCACAGCTGCTTCTTAATAGTATTGAATTGCTTCCTTTTCTTCATGACCACTGACGTGAAAGGAGAGGCCAATAAGGTGTCTCTTTACCCTTCACTGGTCATGGTGAGAGAGGGGATAGAAGCCCATTCTAAAAACAACTCTTACCAAGCCCCCTCCCCCCTGTCTAACCTGGTTGCTTGTTTGCAAATCTGTTGTTTTCACCTATCCAGTCCCTTCAGTTCTGCAAATACATAGGTTAGCAGATAGGAGTTTGTTTTTTGACCAGATAGACAAATGGAAACTACTAAAGACTATTGGACCACAGAACAATGAAGGATCAAAGCGGTGTGCTCACCAGACAGATAATGGATTGTGTCTTCCATCTACTTGTAGAAGCCTTTCCTCCAGACCTATCATAATCCCATGCAAATTACACAGATATTCTATTGTGATGTAGGGATAAACCAGGACACGCACAGCATTACATCTCTACAGCAGCTCCAGCTTAGAACCTGTATCATTAAGCCTTGAGAAAAGGTTGGAGAATAGAGGTAGATGTCTTCATCTGGATAATCCTGCCTCCCGATGAGTCTATCAGGAGACAGCCCAGAGAGAGGTCTGTAGGATCCATATTAAACCCAGTTGTAGTGCTAGTCACCACCAGGCTTCTTGGCTATCAAAGGAGTGGAGTTGAGTGTTGGCTACCCAGGCCCGTCCTGCTGACATTTCCTGAACAGAATGGAGCTGTAGTGGGTCATAGAGCTCTTTTGCAAATGGATTCTCATCCTGCCTGTCCCCCCAACCACCTGTCGGCTCAAAATGGAAGGATTTCTTCAGACCGAAAGACAGGATAGACCTATATCTTGGGTTGGTTTGCAATACAACATTGTAAGGATATATGATTTGATGCCATATCCTATTAATAGGATATAATACCATGCATAGCCTATTTACTGGTAAACATTAGGTTGGGCACTCAATAATAATAATAATAAATGATAAAAAAGAATGCATAATTTCAAAGTGCTTCAAAAGCAAAAAAAGCAAAGAAGCATTATATCATCATGAGTAGCCCATATAATTAGCTAGGTCAACCAATAGTAAGTCTTTGAGTGCATGATGCATCCTCCAAAGATGGAGAGAGACAGTTTATGGCTTGATCAAAGAAAGGTGTTCAGGGAGATGGTTGATGAAGAGTCTGGCGACGATCTTGTAGAAGGCTACTCTGGGAACCATTGTGAGTCATGTAGCTACTGTACTTCTCCTTCACTATGTATAGCACACACTTGGGTGATGCCTCGGCAGCTCTGGGTGCCAGAGGGCTCACCACACACAGTTCACAGTAGTAGCCAGTCTTCCTTGCTACAATCCCTCTACTGCATCTCATATTCCTCTCAAGCTTCAGGTGACTCTTCAGTTTATGTTTTCAAAATATCAGGAACCAGCAGCCAGGTGAAAAAATAGATAAATAAAGGGTACAGTGTCCAGATGCATCATTCAAAAAAATTATAATAAAAACAATTAGCTAGCAAGACAAGCCAAAAAATTGTTGACCTGCCAGTCTATCTGCAAATCTGTGGGTCAAAACCACCGGAAATATGCAATAAAACTCAATGTTATCAAAAAACCAAACACATTTTTGTGATTTCTGGTATATCATCAAAATGTATCAATAACAGCACATTTTTGGACTCATTCAGCAGTTTTACCTAATTAAGTACAATACATTGGAAATGAATGTTGAAAGTTACATATTCCTTAAACTTAAGTTGAAAATGATGCTGTCGCTGCTTCCTGTTAACAAGACTTGCAGTAATTCTTTTTTTTAAGTGTCCAAATCAATAACCAATACGCAGGGGTATAAATTACTTGACTAAAAATTATTAAAAGTACTACCTTAGTATTTTTTTATGGACGTTTTTTAAGATATCTATACTTTACTATTTATATCTTTGACAACTTTTACTTTGACTTCACTACATTCCTAAAGAAAATAATGTACTTTTTACTCCATAAAACTAAACCTAAAATGTATTATCTACACGTACAATGCCTTCAGAAAGTATTCATACCTTTTAATCCACATTTGTTGTGTTACGGCCTGAATTCAAAATGGATTAAATAGATTTTTTTTCTACACACAATATCCCATACTGATAAAATGAAAACGTTTTTAGACATTTTTGCTAATTTATTGAAAATGAAATACAGAAATATCTAATTTACATGAGTATTCACACCCCTGAGTCAATACTTTGTACAAGCACCTTTGGCAGTGATTACAGCTGTGAGTCTTTCTGGATAAGTCTTTAAGAGCTTTCCATACCTGGATTGTGCAACATTTGCCCCTTATTATTTTCAAAATTCAACTCTCTCTTTCCCCTCCTTGTCTCTTTTGACCTCACCCTTTCCCAATCCTCTCCAACTCAGGTAGGTAGGCAACCCTCCTCCAGGTGTCCGATTCCTACATTGTGTCCTTTTCTGTCTCCCTTTCCTTCAACCCTAGCCACTCAACCCCTACCCAGATGGTAATGCGCTGTCGTAATCTTCGCTCTCTCTCCCACTACTCTCTCCTCTTCTATCCTATCATCTCTCCTGCTAAATTCTTCACCTTCCTGTCCCCTAATTCTCCTCTCTTTCCGCATCATATGACTCGCACTGTCCCCTATCCTCCTGGCTTCCCTCCGGCTGGGTGGCTGAGTGACTCATCGTGAGCTTAAAGAACAGGGCTGCGGGCAGCTGAGTGAAAATGGAGTAAAACTAACTTCCGGAGGACCTATCATCCTTTCACTCCCTCCGTTCTACCTTCTCTTCCTCTGTATCTGCTGCTAAAGCCACTTTCTATCACTCTAAATGTCAAGCTTCTGCCTCTAACTCTAGGAAACTCTTTCCCACCTTCTCCTCCCTCCCTCCACCTTCTCTGCGGACAAATTTGTCAGCCACTTTGAAAAGAAGGTTGTTGACATCCACTCCTCCTTTACTCAGCCTATTGAGTCCACTGGTCCCACTCACACAGAACTACATTACGCCTTGACCACTTTCTCCCCTCTCTCCAGATGAAATCTTGTGACTAGTGTGGTCTGGCCACCTGACAACCTGCCGGCTCGACACTATCCCCTCCTCCCTTCATCAGACCATCTCTGGAGACCTTGGCCCAGTCTTCACTTCCCTCATCAACTCATCCCTGACCACGGGCCGCGTCGCATCTGACTTCAAAATGTCCCGAGTCGCTCTCCTCCTCAAGAAACCAACACGCTGATGTCAAAAACTACAGACCTGTGTCTCTTCTTTCTTTTCTTTCCAAAACACTTGAGCATGCTGTCTCTGATCAACTCTCTCATTATCTCTCTCAGAACGATCTTCTTGACCCTAACCAGTCAGGCTCCAAGACCAGTCACTCAATCGAGACTGATCTTCTGTGTGTCATGGAGGCTCTCCGCACTGCCAAAGCTGACTCTCTCTGATCTGTTCTCATCCTCCTAGATCTGTCCGCTGCCTTCGACACGGTGAACCATCAGATCCACCTCTCCACCCTCTCATGGCTGGGCCCTTCAGGCTCTGCACATTCTACCTGGCAGGCCTCTCCTACTAGGTGACATGGAGAGAATCTTTGTCTGCACCACATACTCTCACTATTGGTGTCCCCCAGAGCTTGCTTCTATGCCCTCTCCTCTTCTCTCTATACACCAAGTCACTCGGCTCCATCATAACCTCACACGGTATCGTCTATCATTGTTATGTGAATGACACTCAACTTCTTGGCTCATCGCACTCTAGCGTCTCCATGTGTTGAGCGAGGCGCTTGCAGGCTGACTTCAATCTTCAGTTGAACGGTCTTTCCTCAGACACATTGGTGCAGCTGGCTTCCGGGTTAAGCGGTCGGGTTTTAAGAAGCGAGGTTTGGCGGGTCATGTTTCAGAGGACGCATGACTCGAATTTTGCCTCTCCCGAGCCCGTTGAGAAGTTGAAGCGATTAGAGAAGATCGCAATTGGATCGCAATTGGATATCACAAAAAAATTGGTGAGAGAAAAATATTAAATAATTTCACTGCTCGACTGAGGGACCCTACAGATAATTGGATGTTTGGGGTAAAGAGATGAGGTAGTCATTTAAAAAGAATGTTAAACACTATTATTGCACACAGGCTGAGTCTATGCAAGTTATCTTGTGACTTGTTAAGCAACATTTTGCTCCTGAACTTATTGACAAAGGGGTGGAATAATTATTGACTCAAGACATTTCAGCTTTTCATATTTTATTAATTTATAAAAATGTCGACAAATATAATTCCACTTTGACATTATGGTGTATTGTGTCACGGCTCCTCCTCTGCAGTGCAGGGGGCGGTTCCTCCTGCAGGCAGAGGAGGGTTGTTAAGTGATTGGAGCCACCTGGGCTCAGGGTATAAAACTGCTTACTAATCACCTCTCTCTCTCTCTCTCTGCTCCTCCAGGTATGCTCATGATTTGTTTGTTCCTTTTTAGTTTTGCATAGTTTTCACTCAGTCATGTTCACACACACATATTCATGCACCCATGCACTTTACATACACCTTACATTATGATACATCCACACCTCATTCCTTTTTCTTAGTTTAAGTTAATAGTTTGTTTATAATAAAGAACACTTTTGATTGGCCTATACCTGTTGTTCGTGTCCCCTCATTTTTGTCACAGGCTATGAGCCGGCTTGTGACAATTGTGTGTAGGCCAGTGCCTAAAAAATCTACATTTAATTGATTTTAAATTCAGGCTGTAACACAACAAAATGTGGAAAAAGTCAAGGGGTGTGAGTGATTATTTTCTGAAGGCACTGTACATGTGCAACAACTTTTTTTTTAAATGAGCATCTTCTAAACTGCACAGGCAGCCAAAAACCACATGGAAACTGGATATGTTTTTACATCACTGGTTAGAGGACAACCTGCAAAATACATTCAGCTACACTTTGGAATGTTGCATTTCGATGATACAGGAGTCACTTAGTGGTGATTTTAGCATGTCAATCTTGGTGGGGCAAACTCAAACTTTTGTTTTTTTAGATGCATGTCAGCAAAACAAACGGTTAGGGCCTAGATTAATCTGTCCCAACAGCAGAGCTTTTTTTCAGCACCATGGAGTAAATCCTTACCACTGCTACACCTTGCTACCAGCGGAGCCTTGTTTGGCAGTGAAACAGTTAATTCTGCCTCACTTACTGCCTTTAAAAAAACATAGCTGATATGGCTGACTTGCTTAAATAAGAGGCAATCTGTCATTTCGATTAAGACATTAATGAGAGAGCTAGGACGGACGTAGTCAATGTAACTATTTGTTTAGCGCATTTGAAATGTAGAGCAACAGAATTCCGAACTTCCGAACATGGGTCGTTCTTACAGTGTTCTCCCTGTACACCAAGTCAGAACGGTAGGATAAATAAAGGGTGCCCATAAGCAGAGAATGGAAACTCTTACAATATTCAATGATTACATTTCTATAAAACAGGCTATAGGCTACATGTGCACCACCAAGTCAGAACTGTAGGATAAATAAAGGTGGCATATAAGCATACAATAAAAGCTCTCACAATATTCAATGATTACATTTCTCTAAAACAGCCTATAGGCTACAAGTGCACCACCAAGTCAGAACAGAAGGCTAAGTTATGAGGGGGAAAGGGACCAAATTATTAAGGTGAGGCATATGGGCTGCTAACAGCTTACTACACAACATACACTTAGTATTACTTTCTTAGCTACAGTATACATATCTCCCTGGCAAATTACATAATTTGTGTAGCAGCATAGAATACATTTTTGGACTCACCTTGTTGTGTTGTGCTCACTTGAACAGGAAGGTGGTCCTTCTTGTGGGCAAATTCTGTCATCAAACTTTGTCATCAAAGTCTGGCATTCTCTGGATTTATGGTGCTTTCAAGACAACTCGTAAAGAACAAGGGTGAATCATGACGTCAGTGATTATCAGGTCGGAGCTCCAGAAAGAGGCCCGAATTCTTGATTTGTAATTCTGAGATGGATGACCGTTCAAAACATATTTCCCCAGTCGGAGCTAGTTTTTTTCAAGAGTTCCCAGTTGTCTTGAACTCCCTGATGTTTGATATTTCCCAGTTCCGAGTTTACAGTTGTTTTGAACGCGGCAGAAGTCATGCTGGATTGACAGCATGGTCAATGTCTTCAACCTTTTATGACCCATGGTGTTGAATGTTTATCCTTTTAAGCTTGGAAAAGAGACCCTTAAACCCACACTTGGACCACACACCCACTCCACTGATTCCATCCAAACCACTCACTGTTAACTTTGCGATTTCCAACTTGTTGTGTAATGTTTATGTCCAATGGCCGATACAATACGTTTTATCTATAATTTCTCTTCATAATTTCTCTCATTGTGACAAGGATTGAAAAGGATTTGCCAGTAGATTGTCGACTTGATTCATGATGATGACTGCTAGCTTGCTAGCTAAGATTCTGAAAGTATGATGTTGACAGTCCAATCAAAGCTATGGTAGATATAATGATAATGATTTGACATCATTTTATCTGTGGCCAATGACCTTGAGGGCATTTCTAATGTGGCAGCATCCAAGGGGCTTGAATTTTCTAGCTCTACTCATAGATGTTGCGGTGACGAGGTGTCCCCATGAGTGACAGAACACTGAGCCAATCACGGCTCAACTAGTGAAATTACCAACCCCTACGCTCCGTATTTTCCACTGGCCCCACCACCACAGAAAGCATTGAGCTATGCTGAAACACCTGCATTTTGGAGCTGCCTTAAGAAAGAAAACTAAAAAGAGACCATGTTTGTTTGCAGCTTTATTAAGTCAATGAATTTTCAAACTGATATGTGACACATATTAATGCCAAAATAACCACTGGGCTCACCTCACAGAAAGAGAGACGCAACACTGTTTTGTCAATCACTCCTATCGATAAATAAGTTGAAATTAATTGAGCAAAAGGGGAGAGATGAGGTTGCACGTCCTGTTAAGACGAACACAGAAAAACCACCACCTAGACTAGAGCGTCCATATGGTCTGTGCAGCAAGCTGAATGTTTGACGTCCCTACTAATAGGTTGTGTCCGTATAGGATTGTAACATCGCCCACAGCATCCTCAGTCATCGCAGACTTGCGGCCATCTATTTGAGTTTGCATGGCTCAGGGCTCTCTTGAGGCGTGAGTGGGACTTCACAATTATGAGCGACCTTTACAGACAATGCTCCTGCGTAATTGTATTCATTCATTTCTCCACTGGCTATGAAACGTCTTCAAAAATGTTTAGTGATTAGGTATTGTGCGGTATCAGGGGTGAAGTATGGACCATGTCAAAATTAGGGTTGAATTGCAAAGTAGCACCACTTGGATTTTCCAAGTAGGTTTTGCTTTTATAAATATGTTTATGTGGGATAAGGGTGAGATGAGCACTTTCCTCAATATTAAGGCACATATAAGTAGGCCTTCGGTGGTTATTGAAGGTTTGACAATTTATTTGAAGAATGCACCCTTGAAATCCTTTGCATATTATATCCTATTTCATTTACTTGTTCAGGTAATTGCAACTGGCTAGAAAAAGACAGTATCCACACATGAATATGACCAATCCTCTTGTGGTTTCCAGGCTTACACCTGTGTGTAAAGTGACCATACTCTGTAAAGAATAATTGCCCAATGCATTTCACCTTTTCTCATGATAGTAGTTTTAATACAATTGCAAACAGCCTTGTTTGTATATGATCATCATGAATAAACGTTATACATTTTTGCGTGTGCTTGTAGGCCTATTTGCGTTTAACATCATTAATGTGTAACTCCATTGGTTTTTATTTGTAATTTCATGTCACAATTTGTTAGGGCCGCACCCTGGATTTTCTACTACAGCACTAGAAAAAATAATCGAATCTCAATTGGTCTCTTCCTGTAGTCGTCATCTGCATTGATCCAACCTCCTTTCTGGTGTTTGGACAGTATATAAACAGACAGAATCTCTCTCTCTCTCTGAGCTACCTAGTAACATCATAATAACCAATACGTGGACCTCAAATGGGGAGGGTTTACAGCTGAGATTGACGTGTGTTTCAATGGCAGCCGGAGAGAGAGATGTGCTGCCATAAGAAGACCCCTGTTGGTCCGTATAGGCTACGCTACATGATGGTAAGTCAGACTTTCTCAATTTCACATTTTAGACATGTACGTCTATTTAAAACGGGTTGTTAAGAACATTTCGTCGACGTGGTCATTGTAGAGATATATTTTCATGTTCACACAATTATGGTTTAATGGTACAGGACGTGTCCCAAAGAAGAAAACGGTCAGTGTGAGAAAACAGTAAATCGTGATCTATCGTTGACAAATTAAGAGCAGACTCCATCTTTACTGGAGTGATTCTGAAATATATTGTAATTCTCTCGCTCGTCTGCTTCTCGTCTAATTCTCGATATAGCTCGAGCCTCGAGAAAAAATATTCCCTCACCGGTTGCTGTTTTTTTTTTTAAAGAACAAATCGCAAAATGTTTTGAGCAGCCGTTAACTTTCAGTAGCCTATTTACGTAGTTTATCTTCATTTACGTTGAATATCATAAAAAATAAAATCAGCTTTAGATGGGAAACTTTCGTGCAACAGGTGGCGGGTTTTTCCCGGGCCGGAGTAGGGAAAGGCGAGTCTGATGCTGAGGATGGGAGAGAGATGAAGTAGGGCGTCATTCAGCCGAAGACACCGGACAGCTCCTACGTTCACAATGTCTATTCGCCTATTTATGTGGGTCAATCAATACAAAGGTTGTTTCTTTTTAATTCGCCACCAGATTTTAAATGTGTTTGTTGGTCTTGTTAGCAACTACATCACACCATGTAATTATATAATTAGTAGCCTTAATTCATCTGGAAAAAAATTTAAATATTGAAATCACCATTTACTTTCAAGTGTAAAGGTTCATGAAATTCATGTCAAAAAGAGCCATTGATATGTTTATGTTTCATTTTACTTTTGAATGTAATTTTCACTATAAAATGTTATTGCCAACAGAAAATCAAGGCAAGGCAGGTCTTGGCAAATATAACTATGCAAAAGAGGAATTTACTTTTCCACACAAGATGACAAATCTCCTCTAGTCAATCTGTTCTCCTAAGAGAGGGCTTTCTCCGCTCCTGATCAGCCAACCTCTCTACCAACCATGGTTGCCAACAACGACTGTCAAGGCCCCTTCCCCCCATCCTTCCCTTCTCTTCCTTTGCTAAACTGTCACCCCCACCCCATCCCCCTCTCCCAGTTGCTCCCAGTCCTGTTGCATAGCTACCAGCACTGCCCGTGAAACACTGGAGATGGAAGACAAAGATTATAGCTGTGTGCGTGCATGCACGCTAGCATGGCATATGTTGAAAAATAAAAATATCAGATGATGTGAAAGAAAATTAAGTCTAAAGCCAACAACAATCTGATTTATTTGCTGTGGAAGTGCAGTGAAGTTTATTTTTTACTGTCATTAGTGGAGGTGACTGTAGTGTATAGATAATGTAACATCATATTTACAGTATGAAAACATTGAACCATTTGAATAAATACCTATGTAGATCGGGCATACTAATGAAGGCCATCTCCATTTCTTTAATGCTAGAATTTGACTAGAAAAGAAGGCCCCCATGCAGTAGCAGTGCTTTAGCAAATAAGGTTTATTATGAGTGCTATGTTCCCCTCCCCCTATTCTCCTCCACCTCCCCTCATCCTGCTCTCCTCCTCTCCTCTGCCTCTTTGAGAAGAGCTGAAAGGTTGGCATTAGAACAACAAAGGCAGGACGGAATGTCAACAGGCTTCAGAGAGAAATAGGCAGAGAGAACTGAGAGAGAGAGAGAGGAAACACAGGAATGAGAAAAGGATAGTGTGAAATCAACCTCTAGCCCCTACGTCCCTTGTCACTTTTTATATCTTCCACTAGAGTTCCACTACAGCTCCCAAATGCAGTGTGAGTATGCATAGGAGAGTGTGGTATTTACATGTTGAGTGCATACTGTATAAATGTGGATGTGCGGAGCGGGAATACAAATGTTAGGTGGGTACATACGTGAAATGTCAAGTGGAATGTGAGTTTTTACCCTCAGAATCTGTGTCAAGGCTCTGTGCTATCACATTTTGTATCATTATTCTCTTTCAGCTGAAGCAAGGGATGAAAGAAACACCAGACAGATGGATGGAGGATGGAGAGAGAGAACTGGTCCTAGTGCAGTGTGGAAGACTAGTGATTTTGTTGTGATGCTGAGCAATGAGAATAACAACAAGTCCCAGTCTGCCTCTCAGCACAGGGCACTTCCCTACAGTCTGCCTCATATTACTGTGTGTGTGGTGTGTGTGGTGTGCGTGTGTGTTGTTTCGCAGTGTAATTGCAGCGTAAACATGCATGACTATAAATGCAAATAAAACCATCATGATGTGTAAACTGAAATAGCACAGACATTTAATTCAAGACTGGAACATTGATAACATACAAAACATGTACAAATGGTCACTTTCATACAATCAGAAAATGCATTTGAAATTTGGAACCTCATCGCAAACATGCTTTGATCAGTTCCCAGGCAAGCTGTTAAAAGGGAGAAGCAGCCATTTTCCCCTAGTAATCGCATGTGACTTGCATTTAAAACTGGTACAGTTGAACTAGGGCAGGAGACCAACGGTAAATGACTCTATGACTACACTTTGTAGATAAAAACACCTCTATAATTGCTTTATCTGACATCAACAGACTTCATCAACATTTGCAGAAAGCCTAGACACACTAACACATTACAGATTTTAACCTACAGACAATGTACAGGCAGCATTTACATGACTATGGAGACAAAGGGCATTGGTAATGGATTTGTATAAAAGAAGCCATTTTGAAATGCTCCGTTACCAAGCTGGAATACTTCAAATCAATTTAGCATTCCCCTCTGTGTTCCATTTGACCCAATGAGTCATGAGAACACATAGCCTACCCAGACCTGTGTCTGTTCTATTCATTGTATTCATATGACTGCACACAGTTAGCGTTGCTGTCGAGCGTGTCATCACACACACAACACTTCAGAGGTCTTCACGTTACAGCCCTACTTCAACCTTCCGCTTAGCACCGTAGTTTATTGTGCACCTTATGATCTAGACACAGAATATTGCATGTTAATTAAAGGAATGGGTTATAAGAACCGGTGGCTAGAACTCAAATCCTTTGATGTCCACGCATGTAGCACCTGAAGGGGGCTTAAGGAGGGCCTGTCTGAAATCATTAAAGCAGATCTCAATTGCACACTAGTGACCACACATAATGAGATATAGCCACGATGGTCACACTACGCCCTGATATGCTTTCCATTTAACCACCCACCTCCTCCCTCCAGATAAGTCTGATTGGTCACAACGGGTGCCGCACCTTGGTTAGTGGATAAGGAGCATTCACCACCATTACAATGGAAAGCATTTTGAAGACATGAGAACGCCTCATATAGATACAACATCCAACCATAGGTGGAGTTGGGCTTCCTGTGTGGACACAGTAGTAGGTGGGCTCATTCCATACAACTATGAGGGTTCCCTTAAGTAGGTGAAGCACGTGGCCTGGGAGTTCCAGCTGTCTGAAAGTCGCTGTCTCTGGATCATATGTACTGTGAACGTCTGCGAGCATGGGTTTGAATCTGACCCACTGCTCTAGCACCCTCTCTCCTCTATATTTCTATCTTATCCTAAAATATTCTCCCTGACCCTTACCCTGCCCCACTCTGTGTAGTAGGGGCTTCATTCACTCGTGGTTTGAGGCTCCTTCAGTATGTGTAGGAGTGCTCAATGACAATGTCTCTGAAGAAGGGGAACCAGTCTCTGCACAGGCAGGCGAGGTAAATGTAGACAGGGCAGAAGGACTTCTTCTGGCGGGTGATGAGGTGGAGGGCAGCATCGCTGGCTGGGTAGGCCATCATATAGGCGTGGCCTCTGCAGGCGGGATAGTACATGGGAAATTAAAGATACGCTGCCGGGTAAGACATTAAGGGTACTGTAATGCATGCTACATGCAAGATGTGTTTAAATGTTTTGATCAGGTTTCATCTCAATTGAACTTCCTGGTTTAATAAAGGTTAAATAATAGAATAAGGACACCGTGATAAGACCTACATGATACCTACTGGAATGTTTTCTACTTCATTCTACTTAATCTAAGGCCTACTATAAATGTAGCAGGTATTGTACCTTCATAAATATCCAACTACTGCTACACAAGCAGTCAATACAACTCACGTATGTAAAGTCACGGTGACACTTGAAAATTTTTATTTTACATGGCCAGTCATTCAACATCACTAGCACAACCATGCACACTACCCAGTCATAATGGCATTTATTCAGTAGGAAAAGACAAAAGCTCTAGAACACATATAAAAAAAGAAAGACTGTAAATGGATTGTGTGTCTGACCTGATTCTGTGTCGATCAGGCCCAAGGTGGTGATGGTCAGAGATACATTGCTGTGCTGCATGGCTAGCTCATGCTGTATGGTGCCAAAGAAAACGTTCACTACAAGAAACCGTTGGCCGCGTAGGGCTCCACGGAGTAGTCATCCTACCTGTGGGGGGAGAGAAGGAGAGACAGGATGAAAAGAACGTTGGTGAGTTCACGCAGTATTGACAGTGCTTGTCCGAGTACTTCAGACAGAAGGACAGATCTTGGTTTTATTCCCCTCTAACAATACAGTAGAAGGAGTACTAGTGTAGTGTGCGTCTGTATAATACTGCATCTGTATAAGACTGTATTTGTATAAGACCGTGTGTTGTGTATTCACCCAACAGAGAGGATACTATGATCACAGACCCTGTACTCCAACACTGGCAAAGCTGCAGAAGCAATGTTCACGTAGCTGAGGAAATTCACCTTTGGAAAACAGCAAACACATTAAAAACTACTATAGTATAGTTGTCTCACTTGGCTAGGTGCAAGGCTAAGTATAGCCTAATATAAAGAAAAAAAACGAAGCGTATCTGCCTCAGTTCCCTGACGTGCTCCCTGTCTCCGTTCCATATGGCGAATGAGGAGGATCCAGTGTGATTCAAAACTAGGATGTCAAGACATGCTGCAGAACAAAAAGACAGTTGGAAAATGTAAACTAATGTGCCGTATGAATCTTTAACATAATACAGACACTGACTGAAGTTGATCTAAGTGATCAGTTCTTACCCAGCCGTCCTCACCACTCTCTCTGGATCTGAGGCCTGGCACACATCTCCTGTCACATACAGAGCCTTCTGGGCCCCCAGGCTTGTGCTGTCCTCTGCCACCTACAGGACAGAGGAAGCAATGACACACTGGTAAAGAGGCTGTCACCATCTGGTAATAATAGAAAGGACAGATGTACATAGTTAGTCAGACAGATCCACAAACCTTCTGCAAGGCGTGCTCCTTCCTGGCCGTGATGACGATCTGGCCACCCATCTTTGAGTAGCGGTATGCCACCTGCTCTCCTATGCCCATGCTAGCACCAGTCACCAGCACCCTGGCACCACGAACAGACTGAGGGGAGGGACAGACAGACAGTGAGTCAGGCTGCTTGGGGTGAGGAAGATAACTGATGAGGGAGGAAGATCATTTTACATTTTAGTCATTTAGCAGACGCTCTTATCCACAGCGACTTACAGGAGCAATTACGGTGTCACGTGTGCTCCCTCTCCGGCCTGTAGGTCACCAGGCTGCTCGTTAGGGTGCACACCTGTCACCAGCGTTACGCGCATAATAACACTCACCTGGACTCCATCACCTCCTTGACTACCTGCCCTTTATATGTCACTCCCTTTGGTTCCTTCCCCAGTCGTCATTGTTGCTGTTTCATGTCGGTGCGCTGTTTGTGTTTCTTGTTTCTTGTTTTGCTCGTGTATTTATTAAATGTATTCACTCCCTGAACTTGCTTCCCAACTCTCAGCGTACATGGTTACGTAGGGTTAATTGCTTTGCACAAGGGCACATCGACAGGTTTTTCACCTAGTCGGTTCGAGAATTAGAAGATCATCTGATCACAATGGATATGATACAATGTTGGTGTTTTGAGGTCGAGCATGAATTTGTGTTGAACGGATCATCATCATCACTACCATAAAGACCCTCACATCAAATGTCCTACATATTTGAAGCCAACATGCACGTCAGAAAGAGCTCCATTATATTGTCAAATAATCACAACAGTCAAATCAGTGCATTAAATCTCAATGTACGTGAAATAGAAAAAGGTCCAAATGAATATAAGAATGGAAAATGAAAATGACAACAATTGCCTTAAAAATAAAGAATATACATAAAAGTAGCTCAAAAGGTGTATTCAAAACCTTGAATAATATTTTTGCCTGCCCTTTGCCGACATGGCTAGCTACTGTTGGAGAACTGAATCAAACGTGCCCTTCCAGAGGACTGCCATCAGCCAAATGCTAGACATGAAAAAACATGGTCTTCATCCTGCCCTTCATAATCATGTTGAATTCATTTCAATGCTACAGGTGATGCTTAGGTAACACACCTTATTTATTTAAAAAAAAATCACGCTTGTGTCAATATCCGAGTAGATATTTGGCTATCTAAAATCAAAACTGTCAAAAAGTATATTCTAAAAACTTCACCAAGTTCTGTAAAGGATGGTAGCCTATGTAGGTACTCTGCTGCAAGCGGCAGAAAGAGAGGTTCTCGCCGTCCACTTCTTCAAATGTATAGTAGGTATAGCCTACCGCTTGTCTTCCCTGAAAGGGGAAAGGGGGATACCTAGTCAGTTGTACAACTGAATGCCTTCAACTGAAATGTGTCTTCCGCATTTAACCCAACCCCTCTCAGTTAAACTAAGGGCTCTATTCAATCTTTATCGCTGAAGTGTTACAGATTGCACAAGAGAAATTTCCGATTGAGCCGACATACACCGAGTGTATAAAACATTATGAACACCTTCCTAATATTGAGTTGCACCCCCTTATGCCTCCAGAACAGACTCAATTCGCCGGGCCATGGACTCTACAAGGTGTCGAAAGCATTCCACAGGGATGCTGGACCATGTTGACTACAAGGCTTCCCACAGTTGTGTCAAGTTGTCTGGATGTCTGTTGGGTGGTGGACCATTCTTGATACACACTGTTGAGCGTGAAAAATCCAGCAGCGTTGCAGTTCTTGATACACTCAAACCGGTGCGCTACTACCATGCCCCGTTCAAAGGTACTTAAATATTTTCTCTTGCCCATTCACCCTCTGAATGGCACACATACACAATCCATGTCTCAATTGTCTCAAGGCTTAAAAATCCTCCTTTACCCTGCCTCCTCCCCTTCATCTACACTGATCGAAGTGGATTTAACAAGTGGCATCAATAAGGGATTATAGCTTTCACCTGGTCAGTCTATGTCATAGAAAGAGCAGGTATTCTTAATGTTTTGTATACTCAGTGTACGCAGCTTCACTGTGAATGCAGTCTCCATTGACGCGGGAATATTGCCTTTAAATTTAAATCACGCTGTAACGCTAAAAATTACAGATTGAATAGAGCCCTACTACTATAGCCTTGTCTAGCCCAGATGCCACGGTTGTTTTGATTGTAAAGTTGGCACATAGATGGAGACTCAAAAGACTCAAAGACTCCAGCCACCCAAGTCATAGACTGTTCTCTCTGCTACCACACGAACAGCTTCTACCCCCAAGTCATAAGACTGCAAAACAGTTAGCCAAATAGCTACCCAGACTATCTGCATTGTCCCTCTTTGCACTAACTCTTTTGACTCATCACATACACTGCTGCTACGGCTTACTATCTATCCTGTTGCCAAGTCACTTTACCCCTACATACAGTATATGTACATATCTACCTCAACTACCTTGTACCCCTGCACATCGACTCGGTACTGGTACCCAGTGTAAATAGCCAAGTTATTGTTACTTCCTTGTGTTATCCTTCTATTATTTTTCTCTTTGCATTGACGGGAAGGGCCCTTAAGTAAGCATTTCACTGTTAGTTTACACCTGTTATTTACGAAGCATATGACAAATAAAATTGGATTTAATATACAGTACCAGTCAAAAGTTTGGACAGACCTACTCATTCCAGGGTTTTTCTTTATTTTTTGCTATTTTCTACATTGTAGAATAATAGTGAAGACATCAAAACTATGAATTAACACATGGAATCATGTCGTAATCAAAAAATATTTTATATTTGAGATTCTTCAAAGTAGCCTTGATGACAGCTTTGCACACTCTTGGCATTCTCTCAACCAGCTTCACCTGGAATTATTTTCCAACAGTCATGAAGGAGATCCCAAATATGCTGAGTACTTGTTGGCTGCTTTTCCATCACTCTGCAGTCCAACTCGTCCCAAACCGTCTCAATTGGGTTGAGGCCAGGTCATCTGATATCACCTGGAATGCATTTCAATTAACAGGTGTGCTTTGTTAAAAGTTAATTTGCGTTTGAGCCAATCAGTTGAGTTGTGACAAGGTAGGGGTGGTATACAGAAGACAGCCCTATTTGGTAAAAGACCAAGTCCATATTATAGCAATAACAGCTCAAATAAGCAAAGAGAAACGACAGTCCATCATTACTTTAAGACATGAAGGTCAGTCAATCTGGAAAATTTCAAGAACTTTGAAAGTTTCTTCAAAAACCATCAAGCACTATATTGAAACTGTCTCGATTGAGCACCGCCACAGAAAAGGAAGACCCAGAGTTACCCCGGGATGCAAACTTTCTGCGAAATATCGTTCACATAACAGCAGAATGCAGCACACGACTGAAGAGAGGAGAGAACCAATTTGCTAGTTACAGCATCAGCGCATGCTCTTGAAAGACAACAGAGAGTAGAAAGGCAGTTTGCCATTTACAGCAGCGTGTCCCCTGAACGATAACGAAGAGGTAGGTGACAAGCCTGACTACGGAGACGGGGTGAGAAGGTGATGAAGCATACTTCATGAGCTGTAACCAAAAAACAACTGGCATTTGGAAAGTTTGAGGTGAGGGAGAAAGTGCGGTGGAACAAGTACTATTATTATTAGCATTGTTAAGTAACGTTATCATGCTAGCTGGACGAATTCTCCGTAAGCTAGCCAGAGAAATGTTGAGCAACATTATCCAACTTAACTGGTCAAATAATTTAGTTTATGGTGGGAAAATTAGCTGGCTAATAAAGTCAGTCAGCTAACGTTAGCTAGCTAACATTACAACATCAGATGAACTAACATCAGATGAGCTAACCAATTCGCTATAGTATTAACTTAACTGGTATAACGTTACGACTCCTTGCCGACCCCGAAGTTATAACGCCTTAGTTGCTTACTGGACCCTGGCAATCTATGTGAAATGTTGACTAGTTAACTAGTTAATGAACCAACTACTATCTGTGAACTAATGTTTTCCCTATACAATATGTGGTTAATGTTCAGAATGAGAGAATTTGGTAAAAAGGAGGCATTGCTTGTTAAACAAGTGGATTGGGGCTCCTGAGTGGCGCAGCGGTCTACGGCACTGCATTTCAGTGCCAGAGGCGTCACTACAGACACCCTGGTTTGAATCCAGGCTGTATCACATCCAGCTGTGATTTGGAGTCCCATAGGGTGGTGCACAATTGGCCCAGCGTTGTCTGGGTTTGGCCAGTGTAGATGTCATTGTAAATAAAAAAACTTCTTCTGGCTGCAAGCCCGAGGCCGGCCACAATATGACAACAGCCACTTTAAGTGCAGGGTGCGAAATTCAAAATATAGTTTTTAGAAATATTTAACTTTCACACATTAACAAGTCCAATACAGCAAATGAAAGGTACACATCTTGTGAATCCAGCCAACATGTCCGATTTTTTAAATGTTTTACAGCGAAAACAGCACGTATATTTATGTTAGCTCACCACCAAATACAAAAAAGGACAGACATTTTTCACAGCACCAACCAAACTAACCAACAAACAACTTCATCAGATGACAGTCTTATAACATGATATTCAATAAATCTATGTTTTGTTCGAAGAATTTGCATATTTCAGGTATAAATCATAGTTTACATTGCAGCTACAATCAGAAATTGCACCGAAAGCAGCCAGAATAATTACAGACACCAACGTCAAATACCTAAATACTCATCATAAAACATTTCTGAAAAATACATAGTGTACAGCAAATGAAAGACAGGCATCTTGTGATTCCAGCCAATATTTCCGATTTATTAAGTGTTTTACAGCGAAAACACAATATAGCGTTATATTAGCTTACCACAATAGCCAGAAACACAAGCCATTCCCCAGTAGCAAAAGTTAGCGATCGTAACAAACCAGCAAAAGATATATAATTTTTGACTAACCTTGATAAGCTTCATCAGATGACAGTCCTATAACATCAGGTTATACATACACTTATGTTTTGTTCGAAAATGTGCATATTTAGAGCTGAAATCAGTGGTTATACATTGTGCTAACGTAGCATCTTTTTCCCACAACGTCCGGATATTTTTCTGACACACATATTCTGACCAAATAACTATTCATAAACAATACTAAAAAAATACATGTTGTATAGGAAATGATAGATACACTAGTTCTTAATGCAATCGCCGTGTTAGAATTCTAAAAATAACTTCATTACGACATCCAGCTTAGGTATAGCGAGAGAGTACCCAAAAGCTGGGCGCAAACGACTAACACAACATGTTCGACAGATATATGAAATAGCATCATAAAATGGGTCCTACTTTTGCTGATCTTTCATCAGAATGTTGTACAAGGGGTCCTTTGTCGGGAACAATCGTTGTTTGGATTTAGAATGTCCTCTTCTCCAGTCAATTAGCACGGATAGCTAGCAAAGTAGCGCAAAGCTCTCCTTCCTGAACAAAGGCACACAATACGCCTAACATCCCGAAAAAATGTCAATAATCTAATAAAACTATATTGAAAAAACATACTTTACGATGATATTGTCACATGTATCAAATAAAATCAAAGCCGGAGATATTAGTCGTCTATAACGACAGCTTATCAGAAGGCAAAACCAGGTCCCTTCACGCGCTCTCCAGAAAACAGGAAACTGGTGACACGTCATGCCGAGAGCTTTTATTCGACCCCAGATCAAGTTATACACTCCATTTCTTCTCTCACTGCCTGTCGACATCTAGTGGAAGACGTATGAAGTGCACGTATTCTAATAAATATCAAGGACATTTATAGGCAGGCCCTAGAACAGAGCATCGATTTCAGATTTTCCACTTCCTGCAAAATGAGTTCTGTTTTACTCACAGATATAATTCAAACGGTTTTAGAAACTAGAGAGTGTTTTCTATCCAATAGTAATAATAATATGCATATTGTACGAGCAAGAATTGAGTACGAGGCCGTTTGAAATGGGCACCTTTTATCCGGCTACTCAATACTGCCCCCTGCAGCCCAAACAGGTTAAGCTGGATGCCACTATAGAGGTGAAAGGAACACCACACACTTCCCCTCTTTCTCACTTTTCCAATACAGTGGATAAAAAGGGGTATGCCAGGTGTACTCTCTGCCTGAAAGAGATCAATTATGTCAACAAAGGGTCTCATGCTCTGCAGCTGGCACATTGTAGAACAGATGTCTACAGGAAGTAAGTGTACAATGTAATAACCTGCAGTGTCGCCCAAAGATATTGCATTTGTGTTGAACTTCACAGTACAACTTGTGTGTGAGTGAGGGGGGGGGGGGTTATTAAATGTTTTACTCGGTGAACGTTATTTTTGCACATGTGTAGCCTTGTGCACTTGTTCAATGTCTACCATAGTGGCCACTATAATAGAGCAACAATAGAATGCCTGTTTGTTTCATTCGATTTCTACTTTAAGATGTTTTTTTACCCAAGTGCAGGGATTTTTTGCATGTTTCGGTGGAAATAAAAAAAAGTGTCACCTTTTTAGGCCCTCACCAGTTTGCGTCCCAGGTTACCTCTGCTGCAGAGGATAAGCTCATTAGTTAACTGCACCTCTGATTGCAGGACAAATTAATGCTTCACAGAGTTCAAGTAAGAGACACATCTCAACATCAACTGTTCAGAGAAGACTGCATGAATCAGGCCTTCATGGTTGAATTGCTGCAAAGAAACCACTACTAAAGGACACCAATAATAAGAAGAGACTTTCTTGGGCCAAGAAACACGGGCAATGGACATTAGATCTGTCCTTTGGTCTGATGAATCCAAATTTGAGTCTCTGTGAGTCTCTGCAGAGTAGGTGAACAGATGATCTCTGTATGTGTGGTTCCCACCGTGTAGCATGGAGGAGGAGTGATGGTGTGGGGTTGCTTTGCTGGTGACACTGTCAGTGATTTATTTAGAATTCAAGGCACACTTAACCAACATTGCTACCACAGCATTCTGCAGCAATATGCCATCCCATCTGGTTTGCGCTTAGTGGGACTATCATTTGTTTTCAACAGGACATTGACCCAACACACCTCCAAGCTGTGTAAGGGCTATTTGACCAGGAAGGAGAGTGATGGAGTGCTGCATCAGATGACCTGGCCTCCACAATCACACAACCTCAACCCAATTGACATGATTTGGGATGAGTTGGACCGCAGAGTGAAGGAAAAGCAGCCAACGAGTGCTCAGCATATGTTGTAACTCCTTAAAGACTGTTGGAAATGCATTCCTCATGAAGCTAGTTGAGAGAATTCCAAGAGTGTGCAAAGCTGTCATCAAGGCAAAGGGTGGCTACTTTGAAGAATCTCAAATATAAATTATATTTTGATTTGTTTAAAACTTTTTTGTTTACTACATGATTCCATATGTGTTATTTCATAGTTTTAATGTCTTCACTATTATTTTACAATGTAGAACATAGTAAAAAATAAAGAAAAACGCTTTAATGAGTTGACTGGTACTGTATATTTTTCACATCAGATAGGCATGCACCGACACACAAACACTATGTAATTGTGTTCCCTCTTCCTTTTATTCATTCTACTTCTTCCTCTCACCCTATATCCATGAATAGTGAAATGGGAGCTATGTACCAGGAGCTGGGAACATATACACACCTTGTGGAGAAAATATTCATTTTATTATCCATGATAGTGTTGCTACACAAACAGATAAGACGGAGAATTCAACACTTCTAAGCTTACTAAATAATACACTTTTGTAGAAAGCTGCAAAATAACAGCGTAAATATATTTCCTCCGAAGGCCTTGACAGTCCTGTAAGCTCGCAAACTATACACTGTAACAACGAAGGAGAGGGAGGAGAGAACATTACAAATTAAAATATTATTCCAAACAGAGATTTTGAATGCCACTGACTGATAGACTGGCATAATGACAGAAACAACGGTTTTAATAGCTAGCAAACACGGCGAGAATAATAGAGCAGAACACAAGAGGAGAGGACAATGACAAGTCTCAAAATGAATGTATAATTTCAGAGTTAAATTAAAAATGGCATTTTGAGAGAACATGACTAATAAGGTATTTATCTTTCTTCAACATTTCGAAACAAAAGCTAGTTTCAAAAGTCAATTTCAACATCAACCTTTTTAGTCTGGAAAAATACCCCATTTAAAACCTAACGACCAGCTTTACAAAGGTCTGTGCAATTTTTACTCCTGTTATTTCCCGAGGTGAACAAAGAACAAAAGCTAAACTAGAAACATGAAACGTTTTCATTACCATTTATGTTTCATTCCTTATTAGTGAACCTGTCCACAGAGCGCAAGTGAACCTGTCCACAGAGCGCAAGTGATTATCTTCAACAAATCTCCTTCGAAATTGTATTTCTAATGACAACCCATTGACAGTCAATCACTTGAACTGTACAAGAATGGACTAAAACCACTACAGAAGTCAAATCAAATCAAACTTTTTATTTGTCACAGGCGCCGAATACAAGTGTAGACTTTACCATGAAATGCTTACTTACAAGCCCTTAACCAACAGTGCAGTTCAAGAAGAATAAAATATTTACCAAGTAGGCTAAAATAAAAAGTAAAAAAAAAAAAAGTAACAGAATAAGAATAACGAGGCTATATACAGGGGGCACCGGTACCGAGTCAGTGTGCAGGGGTACAGGCTAGTTGAGGTAATCTGTACATGTAGGTGGAGGCGAAGTGACTATGCATAGGTAACAAACAACAGTGAGTAGCAGCACGGTACAAGGGGGGGGGGGGGGGTCAATGTAAATTGTCCGGTGGCGACTTTTTTATGAACTGTCCGGCAGTCTAATTGCTTGGGGGTAGAAGCTGTTGAGGAGCCTTTTGGTCCCAGACTTGGTGCTCCAGTACCGCTTGCCGTGCGGTAGAAGAGAAAATAGTTTATAACTTGGGTAACTGGAGTCTCTGACAATTTTATAGGCTTTCCTCTGACACCGCCTATTATATACGTCCTGGATGACAGGAAGCTTGGCCCCAGTGATGTACTGGGCCCTTCGCTCTACCGTCTGTAGCACCTTACGGTCAGATGCCAAGCAGTTGCCATACCAGGCGGTGATGCAACCGGTCAGGATGCTCTCGATGGTGCAGCTATAGAACCTTTTGAGGATCTGGGGGCCCATGCCAAATCTTTTTAGTCTCCTGAGGGGGAAAAGGTTTTGTTGTGCCCTCTTCACGACTGTCTTGGTATGTTTGGATCATGATAGTTTGTTGGTGATGTGGAAACCAAGGAACTTGAAACTCTCAACCCACGCCACTACAGCCCCGTCGATGTTAATGGGGGCCTGTTCGGCCCGCCTTTTCCTGTTGTCCACAATCAGCTCCTTTGTCTTGCTCACATTGGGGGAGAGGTTGTTGTCCTGGCACCACACTGCCAGTTCTCTGACCTCCTCCTTATAGGCTGTCTCATCGTTGTCGGTGATCAGGCCTACTACCACTGTTGTGTCGTCAGCAAACCTAATGATGGCGTTGGAGTCGTGTTTGCCACTCAGTCATTGCTAAAACAAGGAAATGCTCATTTTACAACAATTGTTCAAAGTGTGGTTTAATGTGTTTATTAAAGCTTTTGCTCAATTGAACTATTTCTAACAATCAGTAATTACCTGCTAGAATCATATTACAAAACGGTTTTCTGTTGTCCACACTTGCTTCAAGATGTCCACCATTGTTCCAGTACCCAAGAAAGCAAAGGTTACTGATCTAAATGTCATCATGAAGTGCTCTTTTTTGTTAAAAAAAAGTTTTATTGTACAATACAAAACATACACATAAAAATGACAACATGCTGACATACAAACATCCACAGCCTCACCCCTGCCTCATGAAGTGCTTTGCGAGGCTAGTTAAGGACCATATCACCTCCACCTTACCCGACACCCACTACAATTTGCATACCGCCACAACAGATCCATGGAAGACAAAATCGCCATTGCACATCATACTTTCCTATCCAACCTTGACAAGAGGAATAGCTATGTGAGAATGTTGTTAATCAACTACAGCTCAGCATTCAACACCATAGTGCCCTCCAAGCTCATCACTAAGCTCAGGACCCTGGGTCTGAACCCCTCTCTGTGCAACTAGACTTCCTGATGGGCCAACTCCAGGTGGTGAAGGTACTCCCCGTTCACACATGACTGCATGGCAATACACGTCTCCAACTTTATCATCAAGTTTGCTGACGACACAGTGGTAGGCCTGATTACCAACAATGACGAGACAGCCTACAAGGAGGAGGTGAGAGCCCTGGCAAAGTGGTGCCAGGAAAATAACCTCTCCCTCAATGTCAAGAAAACGAAGGAGCTGTTTGTGGACTACAGGAGACAGCCGAGAGAGTACACCCCATCCATGGGGCCACAGTGGAGGGTCAAAAGCTTCAAGTTCCTCAGAGTGCAAAGTTCCTCCTGAGAAACCTGAAATGATACCGTGGTGAAGGGGCAACAGCATATCTTCAACCACAGGAGGCTTAAGAAATTTGGCTTGGACTTTAAGACCATCTCAAACTTCTACAGATGCACCATTGAGCACCATTCTGTCGGGCTGTATCACCGCCTGGTACAGCAACTGCACCTCCCGTAACCGCAGGGCTCTCCAGAGGGTGGTGCGGTCTTGCCCAGCGCATCAACTGGGGCACAATGCCTACCCTCCAGGACACCTTCAGCACCGGGTATCACAGGAAGGCCAAGAAGATCATCAAGGACCTCAGCCACCCGAGCAACGGCCTGTTCACCCTGCTACCATCTAGCAGGCGGAGACAGTACAGGTACATCAAAGCTGGCCCCGAGTCTGAAAAGCAGCTTCTATCTCTAGGCCATCAGACTGTTAAACAGTCATCACAAGCCAGCCTAGATTCAATCAGATCAAGCATTAACTGGCGATAGCAGACACCCGCATAGCAGATGTTTTGGCGGTGTTGGAGGTCGAACTGCACTGGGTAAAATAGGTGAGCAGCTGCTCTTGTCACGAAGCCACACCCACCCCACCCACGTTCGAAGTTCAGAACAAGAATATAAGCTATATAGAAATAATTACGCTCTATCATCCTAATCGAGGTGTAAAATAAATCTCATCTTCCAGTGTTCAAACTTGTAAACAAGGCTGCATGGGATTACTGTTAATGTGATTCCGTGCAGCCAAGAGCAATGTCCACTTTAGGTGTTGTTTCTACATTATTTCAATGAAATTACATTGAACCAATGTGGAAGACGTTGAATTGGCATTTGTGCCTAGTGGGATACTGTATTCTTGACATAGCCCATCCTATACAACTACTGCTGTACATACCCTTTTACTACTGACACCGTATATTGTAGATATTGTCTATACACACCCTGTTAATATTCCGGACTTTGATATTGCTCGTTTCTTAATTTCTTGTTGATTTTTATTTTGTTTTGTCACGGCACCTGCTTTAACATCTGCTAATCTCTGTACTAATAAACTTTGATTTGATTTTAAATGTTTATTTAAAATGTTGGAGGGGGGAGGATTAAATGATGGAGAAATCATTTGTCCTGTCTTTTTGTATATATTGTGCTGCTTTACCAACTGGTGGTTACCCACCATAATGAAACAAACAATAATGGACCAACAATTGCTGCAATCTCTAAATCGTGCATTATTTAACAGCAAATCATACCAAAGCATCTTTGCAGTATTTTCAAGAATGACTCACAATACAGGTATTTACAAAAGTAAGTACAGTTACGTTCACGGCGTTCTAACAACGTGACAGAAATATTTGATTATTCAACCATGACTAAGGGTAGATTATAATCCAAAATGTCTTGCAGTGACAGCCAATAATATTTAAATGTCTGGCTCAAATAAACATGACTTCTCTGTACTCATGAAACTAGTAGGTCTAATAATTTGACCTCAGCTGGTGTTTGGCTATTCTGAGACATGTGCAGTCAAATCTTGGCAGTTGTTTATAATTTCTATCAAATCATTTTTTTATTGCACTTATTCTAGCAACACATTTGAACATCAACATTGGTCATTTTCATTGATAATATCTACTTCCTTACATTTATATTTTAGTCATTTAGCAGACGTTCTTATCCAGAGCGATTTATAATTAGTACTTCTTAGCCAAACAAAATAAAACATAACTGCTTATTCACTTGTTTCTTAAAAGCAAAAGAAATACATGCAAGCTTTGCACTGTTTACAAAACACTAGTCACTATGAGTCACAGAGTTCACACTTTTAGAAAACTTCTGACGTTGGACAAGACACAGGGCAAGAAATATGTCCACAATAATGACAGGGTAGTGTCATGGTTGCAGAGTTCCAATTCAATCCAGTCAATTCAGGAAATGGATTGACATTCCAATAATGAATTAAGTTTCCCAATATTTCAACTTTGGTGAATACTGAACTTCAACTCACTTCCTGAATTGACTGAGTTGAAATAGGCCTCAACCTAAGATGAGTGTACAAGTGTGAGGGTCGGAGGCAGGGGGGCCTAGTCCTTTCTAGGGGGCTTTGACCGGGTAGAGTTGTATTCTAGGTGGTTTTGACCAGGTCGTAGACGTGGACGTGGAAGTCATCGTCGTATTTGATGTAGTAGACAGAGGGTTTGGCTGGAACCTGGTAGATAACCAGCCCCGTCCTTTTCACGCCCTTATCCGTGACGTACTCCACCTGCTTACCCACAAGGCTCTCTGTCTCCTCGCCTGGCTTCCTGTCTGCAGGCAGTAGGTGTTTATTCTCTGGGAAACAAGAAAATAATAAGATGAGGAAGAAAGAACAGAGAGAATGAAAAAAGAGAACTTGCATATATGCTGTCATCTGCCCTTTTACTTCACATACCAAAACAAATACTTAATCCTCATTCAGGTAGCCTGCTCAGAAGCTAAGCTATTTAGTTGCCTTTATTTAACCATGTAGGTAATTGAGAACACTCTCTTTTACAATAACAACCTGAACAGGGAATGAGCATAGGGTATGTATGTACGTACGTGTGTTCCAGTTCTCATGCTCAATTCAAAACTCAAGTCTATTTCACCCAGTAGCCTCACAAGATTTACATGACCTATTTCTTCAATATGCTTTCAGTCACCTGCCCTCCATGTAGCTTCACAACAATTACTTCACCACAGGTGGTCATAGTACTCTCGACGTCACTCTCTTCCCATGTCCCTATTCCAACCTCAGTGCTGTACGCAGTAAACTCCAGTACTATGCTTTCTTAAGAAGATAAGATACTGTAGAGCTATACCGATATGAGTGTACCCTTGACAATCAAAAGGACCACCATCCCCATTACTATGTTAAATGAGGTTTCCCTTTGGTCAGCACTAACATTGCATAATTCCTGAGATTATCATAATAGGCTATTTGAGAGGGAATGATAATTATCTCTGGCAGTGTCTGAGAATGTTTAATCTTTCATTTGTATAGCCCAGATTTATCAGTGGACCGATTATCGCTCTCCATTTCTGTGTCTCTGTATTGCCCTTCCCTCTTTTTACAGGATTAGGGAATTAGCTGATTCCAACAAAACAAAACAAACACCCCAAAACAAATAAAAGCTCTTACCTGCTTCAGGGAGGATGCGGAGGTCTCCGTCCTTATAGTCGTCCCAGAGCTGGTACATGTAGAGCACAGGATCCTTCTCATAGGTGATGTAGTACCAGTTGGTCATGACGGGGGCGCGAGACAGCACCATGCCCCGCCACTCGTTCTTCTCACCGTCCTCCTTCTCAAACAGGTGCTCCACAGCCTTCCCCACCAGCTCTGGCGCATCATGGGGCACCTTGATCTTGTTGTTTACTATAGGGGTAAACCACAGGGTTTATAGTGTTGAAAATAACTCAAATAGCAACATGGTTAAGCAGACCGAATGCTGCGCTCACTTTTGGTTTAAAATGAAACAGAATGTGAGCTTTTGCAAGACCAGGCAGGTTCCACCAGGCAACTAAAATAGTTCCCCAAGTTGGGAAAGAGAGGGAATAGCATTTCTTTTTTTGTATACTTTGGGGGGTGACTAGAGGGGGAAACATTAAGACAAGAGGGGGAAACACAAATACTCCATTTCAAAACCACTCCTAAGCACTTGTGTAGATCTAAATGGCATGGATAGCTGTATAGGTCCAATCCTACACAATCCTTCCACATTGACACATATACAGTAGAAGCGAGGTGCTCGGGTTCATAATGGGATTGAGTACAATTATATTGCACAGAGTTGTGGTTTGCTGTACAGAAGAAGAATACAATTATCAATGAGGGGAAATTACACATGATAAGGCAATGGTAGGTCATTAACTTGGGGATAAGGAGAGTAATGGGAGATATGGGTATACAGGCTTTTCTATACAATTATGCTAATCATTAAGGCCTTGATAAGATTAATCTGTTATGTACATGCTGGCCTGGAGCAAAGACCTGCACACACAGTAGCTCTTGTGTATTTTGTAGATAGACTGACTGGACTTCCAATTGGTGAACAGCATTTAGAAAACTGAGATGAAACTTTGAAAATAAAATGTAAATAGGTTGTTTTAAACTTCCTAAAGTTACATTAAGTACTATCTTAACCATATGGGAGAAGTCTGCTACGCTACCGTTAAGACAGAAAATAACCCGGATGGAGATTCGCTTTGACAAAAACGAGACTGACGGTACAATGGAATAATTGAAGATGCTCAATGCGAAAATGATCACAATGCAAACGACTCTTAAAAA
This sequence comes from Salvelinus fontinalis, assembly GCF_029448725.1. Classification (NCBI taxonomy): domain Eukaryota; kingdom Metazoa; phylum Chordata; class Actinopteri; order Salmoniformes; family Salmonidae; genus Salvelinus; species Salvelinus fontinalis. Next base: position 40,693,477 of record NC_074690.1, read on the forward strand.
GCAAATAAACAGCAAGGTCGCAACCTTCGTGACAACATGGAGAAGCTGGTCATAGAAAATCAAAATCTCATGAAAACGGATTTGGAGCAGAAAGCCCCCAAAAAATCTGTGAAGATATTGACCTGGATATAGCGCTCCTGAGTTCAAGAATGGGCAGTATCGAGGACAAAAATGTAACACAACAAGAACCCAGTGAAACAGTTTGACCCAGACGTATCTATAATAGTAACCTTACAAGGACAACAAAGACACGGCGGAGAAGGAGGGGAGGCGTCACCGAGGGTGCCAGAGTTGGTGGCCACCGAAAGAATGACCAGGAGTCGTGAAGGTCGCATTAAAGATAAAGTGGATAGCCTCCGGCTAAAGTATCATCGGTCCACACAGATGGAATCATCGAACTCAACTTCAAAACAGAGAGTTCTACATTTCGGGGAATAGGAGGATGATGAAGCAGTTCTTCTGACAGACGCCGGGACTTACAGATCATGTCCAGGAAGGATGAGAACCATCTGCCCAGTCCGTAAATGCTTAACAATTGTATATCATTCACTGGAACGTTAATGGATGGACGACCTCAAATTCTACACTTAGAACATTACTACTGCAGGCCCTACACCCTGACTATTTATCTGAATGAAAGGCATTTGTCTGGCGGCTCCACTATTGACTTGGATGGTTATTCTTGGTTTGGACACAACCAAAACTTCCATATAAGACCAAGAGCCTCTAAAGCTTCAGGTGGCATCTGACTTTTTTTTTAGGAACAAATTGAACAATATAGAGTGAACATTGTGGACAAGTCAATGGGTGGAATAATTGGTGTAAGATTTGAACACCGTCTGTCTAGTTAAATGTCTAGTTATTTACTATCGGAGGGTTCTACAAGGGGAACTCTCCACTTGTTGGCGCAGGTGTATTCTCTGGACACTGAAAGTGTTCACACCCCTTGACTTTTTCTAAAGTTTCTTGTGTTACAGCCTGCATTTAAAATGGATTAAAATTGGGATTTTGTGCCACGAGCCTACACACAATACCCTCTTCATATTTTCAAGCATGGTGGTGGCTGCATCATGTTATGGATGTGTTTGTCATTGGCAAGGACCAGGGAGTTTTTCTTAGGATAAAAAATAAAACAGAATAGAGCTAAGCACAGGCAAAATCTTAGAGGAAAACCTGTTTCAGTCTGCTTTCCAACAGACACTAGGAGACAAATTCACCTTTCAGCAGGACAATAACCTAAAACACAAGGACAAATATATACTGGAGGTGCTTACTACAACGACATTGAATGGTCATTAGTGGCCGAGTTACAGTTTTGACTTAAACTAGCTTGAAAATCTATGGCAAGACTTAAAAATGGCTGTCTGGCAATGACCAACAACCAACTTGACTGATCTTGAAGAATTTTCAAAAAATAAAAATGGGCAAATATTGTACAATCGAGATGTGCAAAGCTCTTAGACTTACCCAGAAAGACTCAACTGTAATCGCTGCCAACGGTGATTCTAACATGTATTGACTCAGGGGTGTGAATACTTATGTAAATTAGATATTTCATTTTCAGTACATTTGCAAAATGTTTTAAAACATGTTTTCATTGAAGAGGTAGATGGGTGAGAAAAATATATATTTAATACATTTTGAATTCAGCCTGTAACACAAAATGTGGAATAAGTCAAGGGGTATGAATACTTTCTGGAGGTACTGTATATATTCGGTGACCTGAACAGTCCTATCTCTGATCTGAAAGATTGTATAATTAACATTGATGTTACTGCACCTAAAGTTACTTTAGACACAGGTTTAAATAGGCATGAGTTCTCAAAAGGATTCCAAATGCTGCATTCTAGATGGTAGATTATCACCACAAAATGATAATTTTGTCAACAAAGTGAAAAGCAGTCGTCGACTATATTATAACACCTCATGACTGTCTGAATTCATGTGTGGAGTTGAATGTGATTACCTCAACTGAGCTTGTGGAAAGTAAAGGTCCTGAGTGTATTGGCCTGATTGGAGATCGTAGTAGACTGCCTGATCCTTCATTGTTGTTTCTGAAATTCATGGTGGGAAACTATACTGGGGAGGAAGGTGATGTAGGCTTATCGAAGTCAAGTGCAAATCAGACCAAAAGAAGGCCTAGAAACCTAGCTGACCATTTTCTTTCATCTGACATGTGCTGTACTGTTCTTATGGACCTGATTGATAACCTGGAAGCTTGCCAGAAAACACCATATAATATTGATCAGTGGTATGGCCGGTTCTGTGATGTACTACATGATGCAACGGAAAAGTGTTTACCTGTTAAAATCACTATCATCCAAACCTAAGAGACCTCGACAAATTGGTAAACCGCTATTGGAATAAAGAGTTAAGTCATTTAGGGTTTGACCAATCAATGAGAAGAGGTTTAAGGGAAGAGTTTAAACAGTGTCAACATATCTTTGACAAACAAGCTAAGTTCTAGAAGAGGAGTATCAGAAGGGGCCAAGCACTGCATCTTGAACAACTGCAAAGTAACAACCCTCAGCAATTTTGGAATGAAATCAATAAACTGGGTCTGAAAAGAGTTTTGAAAATTCCAATGGAAATCATCCTGGAAAATGATCAACTTGAACATAAGAAGAATTGTATATTAGATAACTGTGAGAAGGATTTTGTTAACCTATTTTCAGGTAATAATATACCATCTGTGCTTGACGATGAATTATAAATTATACATTCTTCTTTATACAAAGAATGGGTTGGAAATTGAGATGAATAGGGCTGGATACGCCTCAAACGTGTTCCTGAATTGACTTGAGGAAGTTAGGAAGGCTGTTGAGAAAGCAAAATAAGAAAAGCAATAGGAATAGCAGAGTTGCCAAATGAAGTCCTGAAGTCTACTGCACACTCTATTTTGTCTTTTACATTTTACTATTGTACCCGGATGATATTGTCCTCATTGCAGAAAGCGAGTTTGATTTGCAATGTACGCAGAACAGTCAATCTCTGGTGTACCAAAATGGAGATGAATGATTAACCAAGATAAAACCCGGATGGTGCACTTAAAAAAGAATTGTACAGTAAGAAGTTTTCATATTCTCTTTTGAAGCAATGCCCCGAAAAATACACTAGCTCATATAAATACATTGGTTTCCTTTTGATGAATGTATGACCTTTTAAAGAGGGTATAAAGTACGTACTAGATTCTGCAGATAGCATGTTAGGGTCTGTCGTAAGTACACTGAAAGTCTGTAAAGACCTGGGCTATTGTACATATTCACAGCTCTTTAGTTCATGCGTGTCCTATACTGAACTATGCTGCTGGAATCAAGAGTTTTATAGAATCCAAAACAGCTGACTATTCAGAATAGAGCCATACAATGTTTTCTGGGAGTGCGTAAGTTTGCTCCAAGCCTTGCTATTCAAGGAGACATGGGTTGGGAGCTCTGTGAAATAAGACAGAGGGGTGAAATTATTAGATTATAGAACCGCCTTATCAATATTCCAGTGGACAGAATAACAAAAATGGATTTCAACTGGGATAAAACACACAACTACCCTTGGACAACAGAACTCGATGCCATATTTAAGGAAGCTGATCTACAACACTTATTTAGAAACAAGTTAGGATGCAGTATGACCAAACACAAGTTAACCCTTAGAGCTACAATGAAAAATGGTCAACTGACATATATCTCTACCAAAAATCTGAACTTACAACCAGATCAAAAACAGCTATGATCTATGACCTTATGTCACCGCTCACCTAACCAAAAATCAAAAAGTCCTTGTGTGCCCAGTTGAGAACCAGGATACTGCCTCTGGCAATATGAAGTACGTAGGTTCAATGCCATTGATGAAGAAGAGCGACTATGTACTACCTGGGATTTAGGAGGTTGAGAATGAAGTGCACATTTTATTTTATTGTACTTTATATGATGATTTGAGAGCTATACTGAAACAGGAACTATTCTGGATTTAAAAAAAAGATTTTTTTAAATGGCAATTTACAAAATAATGTATTCCTGGTTGTAAATTGTATCTCCAAAGCTTGGAAGATGCAACACAATAAGCTGTATACTTGAAAGGTTTCCATCAGATACTTTTTTCCTAAATAGCCATTTTCTACATTAAAGTATTTTGCCAGATCAGGACCTAACATAAGGACAACTCAGAGTATGCTACTCTGTTCTTCTGAAATAGACTACATTTTCTTCATATCATGTTTCTTTAGACCATTCTAAAATAAATCATGGATTTATTGTGAAGGTGTAGGCTATATTACAGGGATTTATGAGACTTTTTATAATATAGATGTTTCAAAGTTCTACATCAGTGGCTTGTAGACTACGTCTGGAAGCCACGAGAGGCTAAATGTGTTTATGTTCATTAACGGTCAATTACCGTGAGACCGTCAGTTATTTGCTTGACAATCACCGGCTGACTAAATCTCGTGACCGAAATAGCCCTACTCATGATCAACCGGGTTAAATAAAAGCGTCAACATACTCAAATAGCAGGCCAACCCACCGACTTTCTCTGTTAAAATCTGGAGGTTGAACACTCGCTCATCCTTGAACAGCTCGATGCCATAGACGCAGTCGAATCCGTCGTATTTGACCATGTAGAGGGAGGTGTTGACGGTGAGGCGCTCCAGCACTGTGCCTTTCCACTTGGTCAGGTTGCCCTTCTCCCTCCAATTGTGCTCAATCCGCAGGCCCAGCAGGTTGTTAGCGTCTGAGGTCGACGACAGAGACGAACCCGAACTCTCACTCAGCTCACCGCTGCTACGTTTTCTGAGGGGAAGGGAGAGAAGAATATAGGCTCTTCATCTATGTCTGTAATGTCTTTTTCGTTATGTGTCGGACCCCAGTAAGACTAGCTGTCGCCATTGGTGTCGGCTAATGGGGATCCTAATAAATAAAAAAATCAAATCTGTAGCTAGAGGACTTCTGCTCCCTCCAGGAGTAGCTAAGTATCAGTTGTTGCCCTGTCTTTTGTTGGCTAGTGCCATTACTTTTTTTCATACTAGCACTTTGCTGATAACTATACTGAGGTAAAACTTACTATGATTGTGATAGGCGGTTGTCTCACTTAGCTATCTTTACACCAACTGTAAGTCACTATGGATAAGAGCGTCTGCTAAATGCTAAATGACAAATGTAAAATAAGTTCAACCCACTGGGCACATACGTCAATTCACAGTCTATTCCACGTTGGTTGAACGTAATTTTGTTGAAATGACGTGGAAACAACGTTGATTCAACCATCGTATGCCCAGTGTGCAAGTTCGGGTTCAAGCAAACCAGGAAACACACAAAACAGTACTAGAATATCAGTGAAATAACCAAAAGGTGATTCAACCTACCTGCCCCTTTTCTTGGACATGTTTCCATAAATTCACACAATCCTGTGGGTAGAGGGCAAAGAGTGTATTATACAACACGAAAACATGTAATCATCTCAATCTTGAGAAAGTAACTTGATACAATGGTATTGTGTGCTGGATTATGAGTATTTTACTAGGTTATATGGATAACACGTGGACAGTGTCTTGAGGAGCAGAAAGACCGATATTCAAGTTACAAAGGAAGAAGGTACACATTTACCTGCGATTCTGGACACTCATAACAATGTTGCCTAAATTACAGTGTTATCATATCGCATAATTATGGCTACGTAAATTATGCTATCCCTTACAACCAACAAATCCACACCAACGAATGTAGTCTACAAGTAGTCCTACGGGATTGGTTATTTTACCCATGTAGCCTAGTAGTTTCCCGCGAGTAGACCACAGGCTTTGTTACATTGTAGCCATACCGGATGTCAACAAACAACAATGTCGCCCTCCCTCTCGCTGCATAACCCCTTTCAACTTCTGCCAGTGCAATCCCCTATACAATCATGTCGCGTCTCTAGTGTCATTTCGCTGCGACCAAGTTTCGTAAAATTGTAGCAATTAGATTTTTCTGGACTAGACAAGATATATTCCTGGAGACAGACATAGTCAAGTTGAAGCCATCCTGTAAGCAGAGGTGTAGCCTTTCACATTCGTAATTTTTGTTCAGATATTGACAATTGTTTTTCAAAGGCGCGCGTGCCTATTTGCGACATCAACGTCGATGTAACAATCAACGTCATGTAATCATGTATAGGCTACAGTGAGGTTGTTTTGTGACATAAAACTGACCTCTGGTCTACAGTAAAACGACCAATGCGGTATTCACATTTGCATTACAATAGCGCACGCAACAGGCGAAATTGACGCACTGGAGGGCTTGAATTACAGCAGGCCTATACTCTAGTGTAGTAAAACGATTATTAAAGTAGAATGAATATTTAGACACAGTTACCTGGGCACTATTTTCATATCTACTTCCCTCTGCTGAGCAGAATCCACCTCATGAAAGCTACAAGGAAATAGTCTTACTACGGAAACTACAACTACCAAGATAGGTCTATGCCTAAACGAAGTGTTCATTAAATCAGTGTACTTCGCAAAGGACGCTGGGAGTTGGTGTCCATTACGTCACTCACCACAAAGCCATGGAAAGTGATTGGGTGCTGTATCTCACAAAGGAGCGGACATGTTTTAATTTAGCATAAATCTCCAGTGTGGATTCCGTGTGTATCTATTTTGCCTATCTGTTAGTAAACTTGGCGGCCAATATGCTACGTAGGTTGAACTAACCTACATTTCCCACCATGCAATACATTTTGTAAATTGTCTTTCCCAATATTCGTTATCTCTCTCTCTGCCTCTCGCAATCCGACTGCTGTGTCCGTCCGTACTGTACATAAACAACTAGAGCTACAGAGCAGACTGTGATCAGAAAAGACAGCTACCTGACACAGGACCTCTGAATCGCAATGGATGTGATCCGTCATGTCCAAAAGGAGGCTCCTAAATATCTTACTCAAATGGTGGAATACGTATACAATTCTCATACTTGAGTAAAAGTAAAGATACCTTAATAGAAAATGACTCAAGTAAAAGTGAAAGTCACCCAGTATAATACTACTTGAGTAAAAGTCTAAAAGTATTTAGTTTTAAATATAGTTAAGTATCAAAAGTAAATGTAATTGCTAAAATATCCACCAGAAGCCCACCAGATCAGTGGAAATAGGGATGACCAAGGGTGTTCTCTTGATAAGTGTGTGAATAGGACAATTATTCTGTCCTGCTAAGCATTCAAAATGTAACGAGTACTTTTGGGTGTCGGAAAATGTATGCAGTAAAAAGTACATTATTTTCTTAAGGAATGTAGTGATGTAAAAGTTGTCCAAAATATAAATAGTCAAGTAAAGTACAGATACCCCAGAAAACAACTTAAGTACTTTACACCACTGTTGGCTGGCAGCAGTTATTTATTGTGTTTTATTTAACTCAGAACCTTGTCTCCCATCTCAGTATTTTAGAACAGATAATATGCATACAGTGTTACTATTCATTTTATCATTGAGCTTATTAATTCAAACCATGCTAAATGTAGGCTACGTACAATCTCCCCCCGTCAGGTATCTCTCAAAATGTCAAGGAGGCTAAACCAAGTAAAATAAATGTTACATTACAGTAACAAAGATTATGTAATAGGGATCATAAGTTTCCACATCTCTCCGTTTTCCTTGGTCTCCTCCAGTGGCAAATCATGGCAGGAGATAGAGTCTAATCATGTGGAGGTTGGAGGATCATAAACCACTGTCCAGTCCAAGTCCTGTGACGGATCTAACAAATACCTGCCTTGTCAAAATAAATGCCATAAGAAAAATACTCTGTACTGTTAGCTGCTAAGGAGGCCGGATAAACCATTACATCTGATCAAATTTGGCCTACTCAACAAACTCCTCGAAAGATACTGTAAGTTCTAGTTTTTACCACTAGATGTCAGACACAGTCTATGTCACAGCAGACCATTCATAATGATCAAATCAAATCAAAGTTTATTTGTCAAGTGTGCCGAATACCTTACAGTAAAATGCTTACTTACAGGCTCTAACAAATAGTGCAAAAAATGTATTAGGTGAACAATGGGTAAGTAAAGAAATAAAACAACAGTAAAAAAACAGGCTATATACATTAGTGAGGCTATAAAAGTAGCGAGGCTACATACAGACACCGGTTAATCAGGCTGATTGAGGTAGAATGTACATGTAGATATGGTTAAAGTGACTATGCATATATGATGAACAGAGAGTAGCAGTAGCGTAAAAGAGGGGTTGGCGGGTGGTGGGACACAATGCAGATAGCCCGGTTAGCCAATATGCGGGAGCACTGGTTGGTCGGCCCAGTTGAGGTAGTATGTACATGAATGTATAGTTAAAAAGTGACTGGGTTGGACAGACTTTCATGGATTAACTGTACAAAGCAAATGATTGATTGTTTCAGAGGGCTTCTCTGACAACCTATCCTCTATTAGAGCTCTGAGTACCTTTCTTAGTTCCGCAGTGTGTGTGCGTCAGACGTCTTAATCAACCTCACCTTTAGTGTTGCAACTCTTCAGTCAGAAATCACCAGACCATTGATTTAGAGTTGACAAAAATCATTTGTCTCCACTTAGCGACACACGAGCCTTTGAATATACTTTGTGAATCATTTCTTTAACCACTCCCCTAGGGCATTTTATCAACCATCTTCTGTCCTAGATGAGGAACTTAGGAAGAGTTAACTTCAACTAGCTAACTTGAAGATAGCTAGTTGTTTTTTAATTGTTTTAATTTAACCAGGTAAGCTAGTTGAGAACAAGTTCTCATTTACAACTGCGACCTGGCCAAGATAAAGCAAGGCAGTGTGACACAAACAACAACACAGAGTTAGACATGGAATAAACAAACGTACAGTCAATAACACAATAGAAAAAAAAGAAAGTCCATATACAGTGTGTGCAAATGGCGAGAGGAGGAAAGGCAATATATAGGCCATAGTAGCGAAGTCATTACAATTAAGCAAATTAACACTGGAGTGATGGATGAGCTGATGGTGATGTGCAAGTAGAAATACTGGTGTACAAAAGAGCAGAAAAGTAAATAAAAACAATATGGGGATGAGGTAGGTAGATTGGGTGGGCTATTTACAGATGGGCTATGTACAGCTGCAGCGATCGGTTAGCTGCTCAGATAGCTGATGTTTAAAGTTAGTAAGGGAAATATAAGTCTCCAGCTTCAGCGATTTTTGCAATTCGTTCCAGTCATTGGCAGCAGAGAACTGGAAGGAAAGGTGGCCAAAGGAGGTGTTGGCTTTGGGGATGACTAGTGAGATATACCTGCTGGAGCGTGTGCTACGGGTGGGTGTTGTTATCGTGACCAGTGAGCTGAGATAAGGCGGAGCTTTACCTACTTATAGATGACCTGGAGCTAGTGGGTCTGGCAACGAATACGTTGCGAGGGCCAGCTGACAAGAGCATACACGTCGCAGTGGTGGGTGGTATAAGCTGCTTTGGTGACAAAATGGATGGCACTGTGATAGACTGCATCCAGTTTTCTGAGTAGAGTATTGGAAGCTATTTTGTAAAAGACATCACCCGTGACCAGCTCGAAAACCGGAATGCACAGTGGAGAAGGTACGGTGGGATTCGAAATGGTCAGTGATCTGTTTATTAACTTGGCTTTTGAAGACTTTAGAAAGGCAGGGTAGGATGGATATTGGTCTGTAACAGTTCATCCCCCTTTGAAGAGGGGGATGACCGCGGCAGCGTTCCAATCTTTAGGGATCTCGGACAATACGAAAGAGAGTTTGAACAGACTGGTAATAGTGGTTGCAACAATGGCGGCGGATCATTTTAGAAAGAGAGGGTCCAGATTGTCTAGCCCAGCTGATTTGTATGGGTCCAGGTTTTGCAGCTCTTTCAGATCATCTGCTATCTGGATTTGGGTGACGGAGAGGCTGGGGAGGCTTGGGCAAGTAGCTGCGGGGGGTGCAGAGCTGTTGGCCGGGGTTGGGGTAGCCAGGAGGAAAGCATGGCCAGCCGTAGAGAAATGCTTATTGAAATTCTCGATTATCGTCGATTTATCGGTGGTGACAGTGTTACCTAGCCTCAGTGCAGTGGGTAGCTGGGAGGAGGTGCTCTTATTCTCCATGGACTTTACAGTGTCCCAAAACCTTTTGGAGTTAGAGCTACAGGATGCAAATTTCTGTTTGAAAAAGCTAGCCTTTGCTTTCCTGACTGACTGCGTGTATTGGTTCCTGACTTCCCAGAAAAGTTGCATATCGCGGGAACTATTCGATGCTAGTGTAGTCCGCCACAGGATGTTTTTGTGCTGGTTGAGGGCAGTCAGGTCTGGAGTGAACCAAGGACTATATCTGTTCTTAGTTCTACATTTTTTGAAAGGGGCATGCTTATTTAAGATGGTGAGGAAATGACTTTTAAAGAACAACTAGGCATCCTTGACTGACGGGATGAGGTCACTATCCTTCCAGGATACCCGGGCCAGGTCGATTAGAAAGGCCTGCTCGCAGAAGTGTTTTAGGGAGCGTGACAGTGATGGGTGGTCGTTTGAACGCGGACCTGTAGTGGATGCAGGCAATGAGGCAGTGATCGCTGAGATCCTGATTGAAAACAGCAGATGTGTATTTGGAGGAAAAGTTGGTCAGGATAATATCTATGAGGGTGCCCATGTTTACGGATTTAGGGTTGTACCTGGTGGGTTCCTTGACTGGGACTGCCGGGCGTTAAGCATATCCCAGTTCAGGTCACCTAACAGAACGAACTCTGAAGAAAATGGGGGGCAATCAATTCACATATGGTGTCCAGGGCACAGCTGAGAGCTGAGGGGGGTCTATAACAGGTGGCAACAGTGAGAGACTTATTTCTGGAGAGATTCATTTTTAAGATTAGAAGCTCGAACTGTTTGGGCATAGACCTGGAAAGTATGACAGAACTTTGCAGGCTATCTCTGAAGTAGATTGCAACTCCTCCCCCTTTGGCATTTCTATCTTGACGGAAAATGTTGTAGCTGGGTATGAAAATCTCAGAATTTTTGGTGGCCTTCCTAAGCCAGGATTCAGACACTGCAAGGACTTCAGGGTTGGCGGAGTTTCCTAAAGCAGTGAGTAAAACAAACTTAGGGAGAAAAAATGAAGATCTCCGAATTTTTGGTGGCCTTCCTAAGCCAGGATTCAGACACTGCAAGGACTTCAGGGTTGGCGGAGTTTCCTAAAGCAGTGAGTAAAACAAACTTAGCCAGGCTTCTGATGCTAACATGCATGAAACCAATACTTTTTCAGTTACAGAAGTCAACAAATGAGAGTGCCTGGGGACACACAGGGCCTGGGTTAACCTCCACACCACCCGAGGAACAGAGGATGAGTAGGATGAAGGTACGGCTAAAGGCTATCAAAACTGGTCGTCTTGTGCATTGGGGACAGAGGAGGTATCTGAGGCATGTTGAGTGGGACTAGGAGCTCCACAGTAAACTAAAACAATGATAACTATCCTAAACAACAGTACAAGTCATATTGACATTTGAGAGAGACATAAAGTTTGTCATAAAGCAATCACAGGTGTTGATTGGGAGAGCTAGCTAAGACAACAATGGGTAAGACAACAACAGCCAATCAGCTAAGACAACAAGAACAGGTAAAATAGCGATGAATGGGCAGAGAGGGTCAGTTAACTACACACAGGGCCTGAGTTCGAGGCTGGGGCCGACAGATAAACAAAAAAATTAACTAAATGGAGTACCGTGATTAATGAACAGTCCAGCAGGCATCAGCTATGTAGCCAAGTGATCATAGGGTCCAGTGAACAGCAATAGATGGAACAGGGAAGTTGCGGGGTAGTCGTTACCATGCTAGCACACGGGAGACACGGCATTTAAAGTTAGCAGACTGGGGTAAGTAGAAGCTTCTGCTCCGACGTTGAGGGCACAGCAGGTGGAGTTACGGCGGCGAACCAGTCGTGGTGGTACGGCGGGGCATCGTGTCGACATAGGGTCCGGGCCGGATGGCGAAAGAGGTATTGTAGTTGTAGTAATTTTGTTTGCTAGCCGGGAGATGTGCCTGGCTTGCGGCTAACTGGTGCTTGCTTCGGGGCAGGGGCGTTAGCCACTATAGCCCTCGGTAGCAGCTAGCTAGCAGCGATGATCCGATGCAAAGGTCCAGAGCTTACGGCAAGGATCCGGTGGAGTAGTGGATTCTAGCCGTGTTGGAGGTAGAGTCCGGGAGGCATCAGCTGAGTAGCCGAGTGATCACAGAGTAGGCCGGGAGGTGGGCCTGGCTCAGGGCTAGCTTCGGGGGTGGGTCACTCGGTGGCAGCTAGCTAGCTGTGATGATCAGGAGTAATGGTCCAGGGTTTACGGCAGGAATCCGGCGTTGTAGTGGAGAAAACAGTCCAATACTGGCAGGCTGGCAAGTATTATCCAGGCTAAAAAAAACATCTGGTGTCTGTGCAGAAGGTAAAGGCCGCTAGCAGTGGCTAACAATGACTAAATAGCTAATAACTAATTAGCTGTTTAGCTTCTGATGGCTAGCTTCTGCCGGAGGTTCCGGCTAGGTCTAAAAAATAGCAGATCCGTGTCACATTGGGTGAGGCAGGTTACTGGAAGGTATATTTAATTTAAAAATGGAAAAGAGATTGAAAATAAATTGAAATATAGACAAAAAAGACGAAAAATACAAAAAGTAAACGAGAGGACGACAAACCACATCTGCACTGCTACGCCATCTTGTTGTAACCTAGCATACTAGAGCTTGCAGACACTTAAACTGTGTGGTATTAATGAGTACAAGGAAGCACTGATTTGTTGATGTGTAAATACAACAGTTTAAAGTGGCCTCTTCTTTTTGTTCCCTTCATCTGTACTGGTCTGAGAACACAGGCTAGGGGAATGCAACGTACATTGATGTATTTACGAGGAATGTGGTTTGGCTTGTCAGTGCACACACACACAAGAAGACCAGGTGAGGAAAATGCACTTTCGACTATTGAGATGCACCCAAATGTGTCATTCTGCTGTCAGTCTCTCTCCCATAATCCAGCGTAATATTTACCCTGTGCCCTGTCACAATACTTTTGCAATGCATCCTTCTTTCTTTCCTCCCTTTCTTGAGGTAATCCCTGTTCTAACATGAATGATCTAAGCTCCCTCGCACAAAGCTCTCTCGCTTTCACCTCCCTTTCGTGTTGGATCAGTGATTACTCCAACGGAGGGGAAGAAGGAACGATTCATTTGAACAGTATTTGAACCGGGCCATGGACTGCTCTTTCTCTCTCTGTGTGGTGTGGATGCCAGTGTGCCTCAGCCTTGGCTAACTCAGCAAGACTGGATCTGGCCAGAGAAGTCTGTGGGGTTGGCTAAAGCTGAGATGGTATACAATCCTCCCCCTCAGCCATTCATCATCATGGACACAGGACACTGAACAACAGAGGTGATTGTTGTTGTATGAGGATCATCCTGGCCTGACGAGAGAAACTAAAAGCCTGGTACACAAGGATATAGGATTTTGGTAAACATTTTACTTGAGCCCTTTGTCATAAGGCCTACATCCTTATAATGATGTCGTCATGAATAGTCATGCGTTATTACAACATATGTCATCTTATGTCAACTGTCATGAGTCATGACAGCTTAGGAAATATGTCATGACATTATAATGGAACTGCCATGTACGCCTCATGAAAGAGTAGGCCTAAAGTGCATTTTCTGATGTCAGAAACTGAAACTCTGTCTATCAGCCAAACACCTAACACAATGAGTAAAGTGCTACCACAATGTCTTCAGTTCTATACAGTGCAGATGTTTAGTCAGTGTGTGTGGGGGTGAGTCATAAAGTTATTATGTTAAACTGACAGAATGTGTCCTCTGTGACTGTGTACATAGCATTCCTGCTGCCCAAGGTTTCCTGTCCGCGTTCCTGGCTGCCCGTCGTTGTCACAGCAACAGAGCAGAAAGCATTAGTCCATTATGCTGCTATGTTGTTTCACCAAATAGCTGAACGTTTTTAGAGATGAGAGAGTTTAATAGTCACATGTACACCTTTGCATATGTAATTACAGGGGTACAGGGAAGTTCTTGAGCTCCAACAATACAGGCCCCATTTAAATAAAAGAAGACCGGGGGAGCAGCAGAGAGTACATGGGGTAAAAATTTCCATTGAGGTGGCGGGGGATGGAGCTATTGGCCAGTCTTACAGTTTTCACCATGATGCTCCTATACTGAGTGATGTAAACGGGAGAACAAGCAATGGGTCGGGTGTCTGGGGTCCCTGATTATCTTCTTGGCCTTCCTGCAACACCTGGTGAGTTCGGCTGAGTGTACAACCCTCTGTAGCGCCTTGTAGTTCACGGCGGTGGAGTTGCCGTACCAGCCTGTGATGCAGCCCGACAGTATGCTCTCGATGGCGCTCATGTAGAACACTGTGATGGCCCTCGGAGACAGGCCACTTTTTTTTCAGCATTCTGAGGTTGAAGAGTCACTGTCATGCCTTCTTCACCAAAGTGTCCGTGTGGTTTGACCATTTCAGCCCCTCAGAGATGTGTACGCATTGACCGTCTCCACGGTTGATGAGGATGGGGGCGTGCCCAGCCTGGTTCCTCCTGAAGTCCACAATCAGCTCCTTTGTTATTCTGGCATTAAGGGAGAGGTTGTTTACCCGGCACCACACCGTCAGAGTGCCTACCTCCTCCCTGTAGACCGTCACATAATTTGTTGTAAATCCTACTACTGTGGTGTTGTCAGCGAACTTGATGATGGAGTTGGAACTGTGTGAGGCCACACAGTCGTGGGTATACAGGGAGTACAGGAGGGGACTGAGGACGCACCCTTGTGGGCCCCCGTGTTGAGAATCAGTGCCGAGGAGGTAATGTTGTCTACCTTCACCACCTGAGGGTGGCTCGTCAGGAAGTCCAAGACCCAGTTGCATAGGGAGTTCAGTCCCAGGGCTGTGAGCTTTGTGGTGTGCTTAGAGGGCACTATGGCATTGAAGTTGTCATGACTAATGGGATAACTGATTCATATTTGTAAGAGTGAAGCAGAATGATGACGGTGCTGTTCTGACTTTTTCCTGCTTTTCGTTTTCCACACAAGTCGGTGCTTTGCAAAATATTTTCTTGGGAGGGAAATTAGTTCAATAAAATATGACTTTATTATATTTTACAGTTAATTTGGTCCATTACATAAGAGTAAGGATGAATCTTATAACTGAAAATAGTACTGAAAATTGTACTCATAATATTCACTCTTAATCGAATGGTAATCAAAAGGGGGATCCAGGACCCAGTGGCAGGTCATGGCTGGATCACTCACGTCACTAACCTACAAAGTTTGGGAACCACTGCTTACAAACACGTAGCTTAGCCCAATCCTAAAAAGTCTGGAGAGAAAGTAGCCTTGGAGCCTTGTCTCCATCACACCACACACGCACGCGCACGCACACGCACACGCACACGCACACGCACACGCACACGCACACGCACACACACACACACACACACACACACACACACACACACACACACACACACACACACACACACACACACATACCAGTGGAGGCTCTTCAGTACCAGTGGAGGCTCTTCAGTGGAAGAAGGGGAGGACCATCCTAGTCATGGAATTTCACACAAAAAAAAATTAGAAATATGAAAACGTTTTTTAGCCTTTCTAGATAAAACTATACTAAATATATTCACGTCACCAAATAACGGATTAAAACACACTTTTTTTGCAATGAAGTTCTACAGTAGCCTCAACAGCACCCTCTAGGGTAGCACCATTGTGTAGCTGGAGAACAGCTATTTTCATTCATCCTCTGGGTACATTGACTTTAATACAAAACCTAGGAGGCTCATGGTTCTTACCCCCTTCCATAGACTTACACAGTAATTTTGACAACTTCCCAGAGGACGTCTTCCAACCTATCAGAGCTCTTGTAGTATGAACTGAAATTTTGTCCATCCAATCAAAGGATCAGAGAATGAATCTAGTATTGAAAGCATAAGCTACAGCTAGCTAACACTGCAGTGCATAAAGTGTAGTGAGTTGTTGACTCAAAGAGACAGAAAGACAATAGTTGAGCTGCCTATATTTTTTCTTTTTAATTTACCTTTCACTGACTTAGCTAATGCAGCTAATTTAGCCTTCTCAACAACCTGACAAACAATAGCATTCTCAAACAGAGAATGCTATTTATGTTAGCTAGTTGGCTAAGGCTAACCAACACTGCAAATCTTCCAAGTCAAGGTAAGCTTTCAGTTTTATAAAAGTATTGCCACCGGGGCCTGCCGGTGTAACTACTAAACTATTTGCTGTACACTGTACTGCGTGATTGTGCACATGGATTGGATTGTGGGTTTACTAATGCATTAGTTCTAGTTTGTTGAGTATAACGTTAATATGGTGACAACAATGTAGGCTGTGTAGCGGTTATGGTATGAAGGTTTGTCTTGAGGAGGAGTGTAGCTTTTTTTTAAACATAAAGCAAAGTGATGATTCTGTGTTTGCTGTGTTTGCCTGTGATCAGGGGTGTATTCATTCCAGCAGGGGTGTATTCATTCCAGCGATTCTGTTACAAAATGTTAGCAGAAGCGAACGGAATGAAGCAGGGAGGGACGTACCTGAATTTGTCCAATATAAAATGTTGTTTTAACGGTTTGGACTAATGATTACACCCCAGATCAGCTAGATGCAGGCAAGAGTGTGCAAGGCAGTATTGAATGTGTCACTGTCTGTCACCTTGATTACTCCAATTTGTCACTCGACCTGTGCACCTACGTTATAAACTTTCATTTGTAGTCTAGGTTGTAGCAACCTCATGATGGGTATAGGGCATATTCGAGTATCATGTAGTAGACTAAACATATTGATGTTGCATTGATCTGGTTGAATGGAATATGAATGACAATCATCCAATATGCTGTAATGGAAATAAGGCCCCCCAAAAATGTGTCCTCATTAATCTTAATCGGCACCGACCGCCACTGACACACACACACACACACACACACCAATAAATGTTTTTCAAAGTAAATAACGTGTGTCTTTTGCAGCCATGATAATGGAGGATAGGAACAGTCTGCAGCTCGACCTCCACTCTCCTCCTCCTCCCTTCCCAGCACTTAGCTCTTCATAAGCCTCATAAAAACACCTCTGTTACAAGCAGTCTCAGAACTCTCTGAATGAGACATGAGCCCCCCTAAATGGGGGGAGGGGGCATCTCTAAATAGCCAGCTAACTATCTGCTGCTGTCTCTGCTGCTAAGAGGTTCCTCCAGCAGTGTTATTCAAGGAGGGGATCCCGTGGAGGCGTTCTTCCCGGGGGGCATGCTGCGAATCTCGGCTCCAAAAATAGAGTACTCCCTCCATCTCACATCTCCAGATATCTGTCCAGGAAGATTGCTCAAGATTGACTTCGAAATTGGACATCTGTGCATGTCCTGAGGATGACAAGAAATACCTTAAAAACCAGACACTAGGGGCAACGGTGAGCAGTATTACCATACATTTTACATTACATTTTAGTCATTTAGCAGACGCTCTTATCCAGAGCAACTTACAGTAGAGTGCATACATTTTATTACATTTTTTTATTTTTTTATTTTATTTTTTTACATACTGAGACAAGGATATCCCTACCGGCCAAACCCTCCCTAACCCGGACATTACATTTACATTACATTTAAGTCATTTAGCAGACGCTCTTATCCAGAGCGACTTACAAATTGGTGCATTCACCTTATGACATCCAGTGGAACAGCCACTTTACAATAGTGCATCTAAATCTTTTAAGGGGGGGGGGGGGGGGGGGGGTGTCAGAAGGATTGCTTTATCCTATCCTAGGTATTCCTTAAAGAGGTGGGGTTTCAGGTGTCTCCGGAAGGTGGTGATTGACTCCGCTGTCCTGGCGTTGTGAGGGAGTTTGTTCCACCATTGGGGTGCCAGAGCAGCGAACAGTTTTGACTGGGCTGAGCGGGAACTGTACTTCCTCAGTGGTAGGGAGGCGAGCAGGCCAGAGGTGGATGAACGCAGTGCCCTTGTTTGGGTGTAGGGCCTGATCAGAGCCTGAAGGTACTGAGGTGCCGTTCCCCTCACAGCTCCGTAGGCAAGCACCATGGTCTTGTAGCGGATGCGAGCTTCAACTGGAAGCCAGTGGAGAGAGCGGAGGAACGGGGTGACGTGAGAGAACTTGGGAAGGTTAAACACCAGACGGGCTGCGGCGTTCTGGATGAGTTGTAGGGGTTTAATGGCACAGGCAGGGAGCCCAGCCAACAGCGAGTTGCAGTAATCCAGACGGGAGATGACAAGTGCCTGGATTAGGACCTGCGCCGCTTCCTGTGTGAGGCAGGGTCGTACTCTGCGGATGTTGTAGAGCATGAACCTACAGGAACGGGCCACCGCCTTGATGTTAGTTGAGAACGACAGGGTGTTGTCCAGGATCACACCAAGGTTCTTAGCGCTCTGGGAGGAGGACACAATGGAGTTGTCAACCGTGATGGCGAGATCATGGAACGGGCAGTCCTTCCCCGGGAGGAAGAGCAGCTCCGTCTTGCCGAGGTTCAGCTTGAGGTGGTGATCCGTCATCCACACTGATATGTCTGCCAGACGGACGACGCTATGCCAAATTGTGCGTTGCCCCACGGACCTCCCCGGCTGCTGCGACAGAGCCTGTGCACGAACCCAGCCCAGCCTGGGCGCGAACCCAGAGACTCTGGTGGCGCAGCTAGCACTGCATGCCCTAGACCACTGCGCCACCCGGGAGGCCAAAGACTACCATCATGTAGTCTTTGGTTTTGAAGTAGCCTTATTTTAACCCTTCAGAATGTAAACTCTAGAACCGAAGGTTGCGTGGTAGACTCAATTTGTATTTTTCTTTTTTAACCCTATCTCAAACCTTAACCCTTAACTTAACCAATCAGAAGGAATGCCTAAACCCATTTTTGTTTTACTCTATCCCAAACATTAACCATCAACTTCTAAATTTGACGTTTGGAGAAACGGAATGATGCTGAGCAGGAGGACTCAACCCAGGGTGTCAAAAACACTTTGAAATTTGACATTTGGAGAAACTTCTAAAGCTGATGTTTGGAGAAATCTGGATAAGCATCAGAATCTGAAGTCAAATTGGTAAAACTGTGAGATCTTGTAGCTCTGTCAGTTCAATTTTCACTGCAGTAGAGAAGACACACATGTACAGACACACAGTGTGTGTGTGTGTGTGATTGATTGGTAGTATTATTAGAATCTTGGCTACGAAACTGAACTAAAGCCCAGGAGCTGAGGGGGTATCGTGGCTCGATCACAAATTAAAAAATAATTGATTGAGCGTCACATCATATTTCCATTTGTAGATCATCAAGTGTGTGTGTATGTCTAAGATATTACCCCAAGTTTATGTTATGCTGATAACAGGTGTGCAAAAGAAAAATGCAGAACATCTAGCAGAGAATACTGCTCTGTTTTAGCTGATAATGGCAGTATGTCCATATGGAGGAAAACCCTGACTGTAAGACTGTCATAGATGACTTGACGTTCTACAATGACTCCTGCTGAATCACAAGCCCATATCTCTATGGACTTGTGTGGTTCTCACCACGGTTCACTGTTGATCCAAATAAAGCATTTGTGTGTGCGTGCGTGCCTTGTACATGTTTGAGTTTGTGGTATATAACATTCTACAATATAACATTACGCCATTTGAGAGTATAAGGCTAAAATGTGAATGTTTTCAATGGGCCTGAATCACATCTCACCTCCCTGTTCCCCTGCAAATTTAAAGGAGAGCATCTGGTGTATTCTTTTCTCAGGAGAGCTTTCTGTAAGAGCCCCAAAAACATCTTGTGTTTGAGAGCACAATACATATCAGCGGGGTCAGGAAGAGTTCAGTGCTCACTGTACTCGGGGATGGGTGTACACATGGGACCGACTTGGTTTGAACCTTGGTCTCCTGCACCCTAAGTGTTTTTATTGATTTAGTTTACCTTTATTTATATAGGTAAATCAATTAAGAACAGATCCTGATTAGCAATTTGCAATTGTTATCTTTGTTAGCCCACTTGATCTTTGTTAGCTAAAGCACAAGTATTACCTCGGGAGCTAACACAAGTCTTAAGGTCTCAGACACACTCACAATGAAGCAAAATTAACAATCATTCCAACTGACCTTCAGTCCACAAAACAGAAAGTTGACTTTAGAAAACGATCCCCGCAGAGAGTTCTGTACAAATATTAAATTTTCTCCAGTAAATGAAACTTAGAATTCAATGTTTAACCCACGGACAACCTTGATTATACACTCAGTGGCATTATTATTATACAATAATAATTAAGACATCACAACTATGAAATAACACATATGGAATGATGCAATAACCAAAAAAGTGATAAACAAATGAAAATATATTTGAGATTCTTCAAAGTAGCCACCCTTTGCCTTGATGACAGCTTTGCACACTCTTGGCATTCTCTCAACCAGCTTCAGATGTAGTCACTTCGAATGCATTTCTATAACAGGTGTGCCTTGTTAAAAATTCATTTGTGGAATTTCTTTCCTTAATGCATTTGAGCCAATCAGTTGTGTTGTGGCAATGGAGGGGTGGTATACAGAAGATAGCCCTATTTGGTAAAAGACCAAGTCCATATTATGGAAAGAACAGCTCAAACAAGCAAAGACAAATGACAGCCCATCATTACTTTAAGACATGAAGGTCAGTCAATGCAGAAAACTTCATGAACTTTGAAAGTTTCTTCAAGTGCAGTTGCAAAAACCAAGCGCTATGATGAAACTGGCTCTCATGACGACCGCCACAGGAAAGGAAGACCAAGAGTTACCTCTGCTACAGAGGATAAGTTCATTAGCGTTAACTGCACCTCAGATTGCAGCCTAAATAAATGCTTCACAGAGTTCAAGTACCATACACATGTTCAGAGGAGACTGCGTGAATCAGGCCTTTATGGTCAAATTCCTGCAAAGAAACCACTATAGGACACCAATAATAAGAAGAGACTTGCTTGGGCCAAGAAACACGAGCAATGGACATTTGGTCTGATGAGTCCACATTTGAGATTTTTGGTTCCAACCGCTGTGTCTTTGTGAGATGCAGAGTAGGTGAACGGATGATCTCCGCATGTGTGGTTCCCACCGTGAAGCATGGAGGAGGAGGTTTGATGGTGTGGGAGTGCTTTGCTGGTGACACTGTCTGGGATTTATTTAGAATTCAAGGCACACTTAACCAGCATGGCTACCACAGCATTCTGCAGCGGTACGCCATCCTATCTGGATTGCGCTTAGTGGGACTGTCATTTGTTTTTCAACAGGACAATGACCCAAAACACACCTCCAGGCTGTGTAAGGGCTATTTGACCAAGAAGGAGAGTGATGGAGTGCTGCATCAGATGACCAGGCCTCCACAATCCCCTGACCTCAGCCCAATTGAGATGGTTTGGGATGAGTTGGACTGTAGAGTGAAGGAAAAGCAGCCGACAAGTGCTCAGCATTAGTGGGAACTCCTTCAAAACTGTTGGAAAAGCATTCCTCATGAAGCTGGTTGAGAGAATGCCAAGAGTGTGCAAGGCAAAGTGTGGCTACTTTGAAGAATCTAAAATCTAAAATATTCAGTAGCAGGAAAAAGTATGTGAAGCCTTTTTAAATACCTGGATTTCTAGTATGTGAACCCTTGGATTTAATAACTGGTTGACCCTCCTTTGGCAGCAATAACCTCAACCAAACGTTTTCTGTAGTTGCGGATCAGACCTGCACAACGGTCAGGAGGAATTTTGGACCATTCCTCTTTACAAAACTGTTTCAGGTCAGCAATATTCTTGTAATGTCTGGTGTGAACTGCTCTTTTGAGATCATGCCACAGCATCTCTTTCGGGTTGAGGTCAGGACTCTGACTGGGCCACTCCAGAAGGCTTGTTTTCTTCTGTTGAAGACAATTTTGTTGATTTACTTCTGTGTTTTGGGTTGTTGTCCTGTTGCATCACCCAACTTCTGTTGAGCTTCAATTGTCGGACAGATAGCCTAACATTTTCCTGCAAAATGTCTTGATTAACTTGGGAATTCATTTTTCCGTCGACGATAGCAAGCTGTCCAGGCCTTGAGGCAGCAAAGCAGCACCAAACCATGATGCTCCCTCCACCATACTTTACAGTTGGGATGAGGTTTTGATGTTGGTGTGCTGTGCCTTTTTTCTCCACACAGAGTTGTGCGTTCCTTCTAAACAACTCGACTGTAGTTTCATCTGTCCACAGAATATTTTGCCAGTAGCAAAATTAACACCATTCTTGTTTAGTGTTTTATGTATCATAGACTAGTCAGAGATGTTAGCATGTTCCAGATATTTCTGTAAGTCTTTAGCTAACAATCAAGGATTATTCTTAACCTCATTGAGCATTCTGCACTGTGCTCTTGCAGTCATCTTTGCAGGACGGCAACTCCTAGGGAGAGTAGCAACAGTGCTGAACTTTTATAGACAATTTGTCTTACCGTGGACTGATGAACATCAAGGCTTTTAGAGATAATTCTGTAACCCTTCCCAGCTTTATGCAAGTCAACAATTCTTAATCTTAGGTCTTCTGAGATCTCTTTTGTTCAAGGCATGGTTCACATCAGGCAATGCTTCTTGTGAATAGCAAACTCAAACTTTGCAAGTGTTTTTTATAGGGCAAGGCAGCTCTAACCAACATCTCCAATCTCGTCTCATTGATTGGATTCCATGTTAGCTGACTTCTGACTCCAATTAGCTTTTGGAGAAGTCATTAGCCTAGGGGTTCACATACTTTTTCCAACCTACACTGTGAATGCTTAAATGATGTAATCAATATAGACAATCTAAATACAATACATGTTTTGATGTCTTCACTGTTATTATGCAACGATGAAAATAGTAAAAGATAAACCCTAGAATGAGTAGGTGTGTCCAAACTTTGGACTGGTACTGTATGTCCTTGGTGTGTGTAAACATGGTGTGTGTTCTGTATAACATTCGAACAGTGAGTTATTGGCCCTCACATACTAATGATTAATTAGACCATTCTGTATGTGGTGGGGTTTTATGTTCCACATCTTTATGTCTCAGTCATTATAATTACCCCCATGCAGATGTAGAATGCACCAACCCTGAATTAAATAGAACAGTATGTATCTCTGTTTGTTACTATGCTCCCACCAGCAGGTAGTGTATGGCTCCAAAGGCAACAGTTTATTTCAGGTCTCAGCGGAGGTAGCATCACTGCACATATACAGTATCGTGTGAACGACCGCTCCTACACAACCTCCAGATTAAAGTTGTTCTTTATTGTCTAAGGAGGAGGAATGCATCTTGTCCAATTACTTTTTGATTGCTTAATTGTGGTGAAATGGTTATTGTAAAAAGGCCCATGGATTTGGTGGAATCGTCCTTTAATTCATGGCCACTTGCGCAGTTGGGCCAGTGGTGCTTTAACTAGGTCAGGTAGAAATGTCTGACAGATCTCAACTCAATTAAAGGAGGAAATCACCATTGCACGACCTCGCTTCTTTCTCTTCCTCAACTCCGTCCAATCCAGACATTCTGTGTGTCAATGAATCAACGTACGTCCACCCAATCTGTTACCTTTCATCTGAACTATCTGTTGCAATCGAGAGAGCGAGCCATCAGCTATGGTTTATAGTTATTACCGCAGAGCGCGGCTTGGAGAGCAGGTTTAAATGAACAATGATCATGGCCCTACAGATCACCACAGGCCAATAATGCCATTGATATATGTAATGACATGTACATATGAAGACAAACCTGAAAGGACGAAATATGAAATGTAATTATTGTTTGCTGAACTGATCAATTCTGATATCAAACTGATGGAGATTATAGATTTGATCACTGATCGACTGATATGTATTATCCTTCTCATGATTATGATGAATGGTTATGATCCTAAATGACCCCATTCTGCTTCATATTGAATTCCTATGGAACCTTACTGTTAACCTTACTGAACCTTCTGTTAATAATGAGAATGATTGTTATGACTTGACTTTCTGATTTGAATATGCGCCTGGTTATCTTAAGGATTATGTGGTGGAGTTTCCCCACCAAAGGGCAAGCCCACTATAGGCTCAAAGCGACAATGGATCAACTGTACATTTCAGCCATCAACCATCCCGTCCGAGGCAAGGACCGGAAACTGCTTTGGAACGGGAAATGATCTACAGGAAGAACCCATGGTAGAGGTAACTCCCACAGCACAGGTCGACCAGCTTCCCGAGGTAGGCTCCACTCACCCCTTAAGTAATGGGAAATCATCGAGGCACTCTAGACGGAGTTCGAGTTCGACCAGTGGAAACCCCTTTGGAAGTGGCCATGGCAGCCACCGTTCACTAGCCCTCAGCGATTCACAGACCACTGTCCTATGAGAGAGGATGAAACTACTACCGTTGGAGGAAATTTGAGTGTCAGATTGAGGAGGAACGACAGGCTGAGAAACGATGTCACCTATTGGATGTGCAGGCCACGTAGAGCTCTACAGGAATGGCAATTCATTGCCAAAGACCTGGCACAGCAGTGGCGGCACCGTCAAGCAAGAAGGGAATTGGAGAAGGCACGGATGGTCTAGTGAATGTCATCCTTAATTGACCCCCCATAAACATAACGGACATATACTAGGAGCTGTGCCAGGCCCGCCACGTCTGTTGACTCATCCAGCTGTAACGCTTAGAATTCACTGGCTTGTATGTGAAGCAGTAATTGTTTCAAAACACCTCCTGCCATGTCACTGGTGCGTTGTGAAACAGTGTTATTTGATGAAAGCATTGTCTGTATAGTTTTTTGGGCCTTTTCCCCCAGCATTGTCCAAGCAATATCCGCGGCAGCAGGAATAATTAAGTCCTCCACAATAGTATGAGGCTTGTCTGTCTTAGCCACTCGGTAGCTCACCATATAAGACACTTCTAGCCACTTCTTATTGATGGTATCTGTTGCTTTTATACATATATCTTACTATGCGAAAGTCGTCTTAATTCACGTTAACAAAAACCGCCTGTGGCTTATTTTTCAAATTGGCATGTTTTGTTTCTAAATGTCTGCGCATCGAGTTGTGAGATGTTACATTTACACATATAACTGTGGCTGAGGAAAGGCCCCACTACCAATATAAGGGGCGGCAGCGTAGCCTAGTGGTTAGAGCGTGGGGCTAGTACTCGAAAGTTTGCAAGATCAAATCCCCAAGCTGACAAGGTACAAATCTGTCGTTCTGCCGCTGAACAAGGCAGTTAACCCACTGTTCTTAGGCTGCAATTGAAAATAAGAATTTGTTCTTAACTGACTTGCCTAGTTAAATAAAAAAATAAGTGAACCCCAAATAAATGTAGTCCTCATCATATTTGCGCCTCTTTTATGGTTCAACGTCCCTGTCTGTTGTTCGGTGCTTTCCCGGGTAAGGGGGCATTAGCTCTTCGGCTGCATCAGATTCACAACTGTCAGTGTCCATGCTATCTGGGTAAACAACAAATGTAGAATTACTGACGCTAGCATTGGATGTGCTAGTGGAAGCAGAGCAACTTGTGTCGTCGACCAGGTGCAGGTGTAGCACTGCTGCTGCTAGCAGTACTACCAGTAGAGCTGGTATGTGTCTCTATGGACACGGGCCTTACTTTGTTTAACCATTTATCAATTTTCAAGCAAACGGAATGAGTTGCAGCTACGTTTGGCTGCATACGGACCGTTAGTGGAATTCCCTCGAGAGTAATGCTTAATGTGATTGGATGTTAATTATTTGACTAGGCTACCTGTATTTGACATATACATTTTACATTTTAGTCATTTAGCAGACTCTCTTATCCAGAGCGACTTACAGTAGAGTGCATACATTTTATTCCATTTTACATACTGAGACAAGGATTTCCCTACCGGCCAAACCCTCCCTAACCCGGACGACGCTATGCCAATTGTGCGTCGCCCCACGGACCTCCCGGTTGCGGCCGGCTGCGACAGAGCCTGGGCGCGAACCCAGAGACTCTGGTGGCGCAGCTAGCACTGCGATGCAGTGCCCTAGACCACTGCTCCACCCGGGAGGCTGTGACATTGTGTTGTTATTTCGCTGTACACCAGATGGTTCAATTTTATTTTTGGCTTTGAAATGAGGCTACTCAGGCGAGGGGAAAAAACTCACCCAAATGTATAGCCCCGTTGGAAAATATAAATGGACTGTTTGAATATGTGAATCACATTTTTATTTGCCGTACCCCCGACAGCTTTGCTCGTACCCCAGTTTGGGAATACCTGATGTAGACAAAGCACCGCTCCTTCGCCTTTCCGCCAATTACCAACAACGGCAAATCATTCCTCTCGTACAGGGCCTGGGCCAGGCCAGACATCAACCATCAGGTGGGAGAGCTGTCACTCAATTCAGGCTGCCACCAATGGAGGGTCTGGGACAGTAGGGGACAGGCCCAATGAGGTCACTGTGAGCTCATCAGCAGTCCCGGTTATATCCTTCATGCAACCAGAAGAGGGAGCCAACACCCTGAAACTGCTAGTCGCCTCAGCCTATGGAATTCCCAGAACCAAACTGCCATACTTTGAGAGCGGAAAGTTGAGTTATTTTGTCATTTTGGAAATGGCATTGGAGAGACTATTGGCTATTCACAGCCATCTGTCACAATGCTACAAGTACTGATGGATCACTTGCGGTTTCCCAGTGCATACAAGCTGGGCAAATCCTTTATGCACTCCACAACACCATACACTGCCGCTCTCCAGGCCCTGAAAGCGAGATATGTTGAGCCACGCCAGCTAATCCAGAATGAACTAAACAACATCCTGAACACGTCTCCAATCAAAATGGGAGACCATGCTGCCTTCCAAGAGTTCTCCCTTGCTGTCCAATCCCTAACATTAATGCTCCAATCCGTTGAAGGGGAAGACGGGAACAAGCTGAAATGTGTCTCCCACATGGACAGGCTTCTTAGCAAGCTTCCAGCGCTACTTCAGAGACAGTTTCATCGAACATAGTTTGAACAAAGGCTTTCTGAAAGAGGGCTCGAGAGGCACCTATGCCCTCAAAGACCTGGCATCGCTCACCAGGCCACAATCTTAGCCACAGCTTCCGGTGTAAGGAAGGAGTTTGAATGCAAGGAGGTTCGTAAAAGGCCAAATCTCACTACCATGTACTTAAACAGTGAAGCTGAGGAGAAACCCGAGAAGAGGACCTCTCTCGAGCAAGAACATCAAATTCCAGCCTTGCTGCCCCATTGCAAGAGTAAGAGCACTTCCTTGGCTCATGCACCAGAGTACAAAATCTCACTCAACCCCAATTGAAGGCCTGGAAACTTCAGGCAGCGACGCTACAAGTGTGCCTGTAGCCATAAAGCGGAGACCTGCACATAGACAAAGCCCTGCAATCGCAGTAAGGAAATCCATCTCACAGTGAGATGTAATACCCCAAGAGCCAAAGGATCAAAGTATGCTCATGGTAGGAGCCGCAAAGGAGCTCTACCTTGACTAGCCTAACCAGTCTCCAAGGGTCATGTTGAAGGTGGTAAAGGTCACCTTGCAAAGCGAAGGGAGGAGCATGGATACATTCGCCGTTCTAGATGGGTCTGAATGAAGAATCATTCTCCCAGCTGCCACCCGGCAGCTTAACCTGAAGGGGACCCCCGAGACCCCTTAACCTCAGAATGATGCGACATGATGTTATCCAAGTGAAGGCTCTGCCTTGACCTTCTGCATTTCACCTTCAGGACAGAGGGATGTGACCTATAACGTCATCAATGCCTTCACGGCAGATGGCCTGAATCTCGCAGAGCACTCCTGCCCGGTGACTGTTCTACAGAAGCAATATCCTCATCTCAGAGGATTGCCTCTTCCTAACATGGCCAGGGTAGCGTCACTCATCATGATTGGGTCAAACCACCCACACCTCGTCACCCCGACCGAGCCTATACGAGCTGGAACCAGAAGGAGGGCCCGTTGCTGTCCATACATCCTTGGGTTTGGCTGTGCAAGGTGCAGCCCATCTACTTCTCTCCACCCAAGCTGTACAGTCACAGTAAGTCCTCTTCACCAGAATCAGTCCAGCTCCATCTCCCTGTCCAGCCACTGACCTCCTTTGGAATGTAGAGATGCTCTGGAAGATGGACACCTTCTCCAACCGGAAGCTACAGGAGCCGCTCGAAACATGACTCCTCTGAATTAGACCTCCTGGAGAAGCGCACCACCACCACTGAAATGGATGGCATTCAGAGGTACGCGACCCCACTGCTAAGGGTGCCCAACCATCCTCCTCTGGCAACCACGACACGGGCTGTACTCCCACTACTGCGCGGAACGGAGCGGCGCCTGGCATAGAACAAATCAATCAAATGTATTTATGAAGCCCTTCTTACATCAGCTGATGTCACAAAGTGCTGTACAGAAACCCAGCCTAAAACCCCAAACAGCAAGCAATGTAGGTGTAGAAGCACGGTGGCTAGGAAAAACTCCCATGAAAGGCCAGAACCTAGGAAGAAACCTAGAGAGGAACCAGGCTATGAGAGGTGGCCAGTCCTCTTCTGGCTGTGCCGGGTGGAGATTATACAGAACATGGCCAAGATGTTCAAATGTTCATAGATGACCAGCAGGGTCAAATAATAATAATCACAGTGGTAGAGGGTGCAACAGGTCAGTATCTCAGGAATAAATGTCAGTTGGCTTTTCATAGCCGATCATACAGAGTATCTCTACCGCTCCTTCTGTCTCTAGAGAGTTGAAAACAGCAGGTCTGGGACAGGTAGCACATCCGGTGAACAGGTCAGGGTTCCAGAGCCACAGGCAGAACAGCGGAAACTGGAGCAGCAGCACGACCAGGTGGACTGGGGACAGCAAGGAGTCATCAGGCCAGGAAGTCCTGAGGCATGGTCCAAGGGCTCAGGTCCCCCGAGAGAAAGAAAGAGAGAGCATACTTACATTCACACAGGACTCCGGATAAGACAGGAGAAATACTCCAGATATAACATACTGACCCTAGCCTCCGACACATAAACTATTGCAGCATAAATACTGGCGGCTGAGACAGGAGGGGTCGGGACACTGTGGCCCCGTCCGACGATACCCCCGGACAGGGCCAAACAGGCAGGATATAAGAATCCTGAGCTTGCTGAGATTCATAGCCTGCCTTCACAAGGTTATGTGGCCAAAGTGACAGCTCATGAAGAGGGAAACCCACTCAGAGAATCCTGGTATCTCCCTCACCATGTTATCAAGCAACACGGTGGGAAGTACAGACTTGCCTTCAACTGTTCATTCCAAGCCGGTGGTCAAAGCCTGAATGACGTTCTACTCCCCGGGCCAACCTTAGGTCCTTCCTTGCTCTGCGTCCTTCTCCGGTTCCGGCAGTACTCCACAGCCATCAGTGGAGACATCAAAGCCATGTTTCATCAGATTTGTCTGATGTCTTCCAACACCATACCGCTCCGGTTCATATGGCGAGATATGGAATGAGACGCAGAACCCACCATCTATGAATGGCCAGTACTCCCATTTGGCACAACATGCTGTGCCATATACACTACCGTTCAAACGTTTGGAGTCAATTAGAAATGTCCTTGTTTTTGAAAGAAAAGCACTTTTTTTTTATTTTGTCCATTAAAATAACATCAAATTGACCAGAAATACAGTGTAGACATTGCTAATGTTGTAAATGACTGGAAAACATTGCTAATGTTGTAAATGATGATTGTAGCTGGAAACAGCTGTTTTTTTAATGGAATATCTACATAGGCGTACAGAGGCCCATTATCAGCAACCATCACTCCTGTGTTCAAATGGCACATTGTGTTAGCTAATCCAAGTTTATAATTTTAAAAGGCTAATTGATCATTAGAAAACTCTTTTGAAAACGGTTGTTCTGATTAAAGAAGCAATAAAACTGTCCTTTGGACTAGTTGAGTATCTGAAGCATCAGCATTTGTGGGTTTGATTACAGGCTCAAAATGTTCAGAAACAAAGAACTTTCTTCTGAAACTCGTCAGTCTATTCTTGTTCTGAGAAATTAAGGCTATTCCATGCAACAAATTGCCAAGAAACTGAAGATCTTGTACAACGCTGTGTACTACTCCCTTCACAGAACAGCGCAAACTGGCCCTAACCAGAATATAAAGAGGAGTGGGAGGTACAACTGAGCAAGAGGACAAGTACATTAGAGTGTCTAGTTTGAGAAACGGACGCCTCACAAGTCCTCAATTGGCAGCTTCATTAAATAGTACTCGCAAAACACCAGCCTCAACGTCAACAGTGAAGAGGCGACTCCGGGATGCTGGCCTTCTAGGCAGAGTTGCAAAGAAAAAGCCATATCTCAGACTGGCCAATTAAAAGTTTATAGGTATTACCGCAGAGCGCGGCTTGGAGCGCCTCAAACCTATTGTGTTATGTCAATGAGCAATGATCATGGCCCTACAGATCATCACAGGCCAATTATGCCATTGATATATGTTAACATGTAATGAAATGACATGTACATATGAAGACAAACCTGAAAGGATGATCTATGAAACGTAATTATTGTTTGCTGAACTGATTAATTCTGATATCAAACTGATGGAGATTATAGATTTGATCACTGATCAATTGATATGTATTATCCTTCTCATGATTATGATGAATGGTTATGACCCTAAATGACCCCATTCTGCTTCATATTGAATTCCTATGGAAACTTACTGTTAACCTTACTGAACCTTCTGTTAATAATGAGAATGATTGTTATGACTTGACTTTCTGATTTGAATTTGATTGTATACATGTTATTCTGTTTCCTTTGTTACGCAGCACAGGCTCTTTGTGGTTAAAGGAATTCCTGCCTCAGTCTCATCAGTCACCTGACCCGTGACCACCTGTTCACCTTCACTATTGTCAGTCATCCTACCTGTCCAGCTACACAGATTCCAATAATCTTTCAGTTATAGTGTTAACAATGCCCAACATCTGGTCCCATCACTCATGCTTGTTATGAGAGAATAGTAAGCATGTGAGCTCCACCCACACTGTTGTGTATATCTGAGTGTGTCAGGCCAAATGTATCAGGTGCAAAGTTAGCATCTATTATATCTTGGATTTGTCTACCGTTGAGGTAGCAAATACTAGGGTAACTTCCATTGATGTGTAAAAACAAATAATAATTTGGCACTCAGCCATCTACGGTAATGCTACATCTAACTCCGGCTACAGTGAATAATTTCCTTGTAATTAGCCCTAGCCAGAGTGATAATACGCCAATTCCATTAATGATTTGGACTAAATGAAATGTACTATTTGTCCATAACGATGTGCAGCCTTCTCTGTCACAGCCAGTTGACCCTGAGAGAGAGAGTGGTAGAGTAGATCAAACCTCCATCCATGCACAAAGCTCATTAATGCTGTTACCTGATCATAGGAGGAGTAGAAAGAAGTGTGTGTGTGTGCGCGTGTGTGTGTGTGTGTGTGCGATACCAGTTTGGTATTCAGGCCATCAACCAGAAATGTTGCGTAGAACATCTGTCCCTACTGAACCATTGAACAGCTTTGATGGCCCTACTTCACAGGGTGGGGAACTGTTCTAAATATATTGGCATGCACAGGTCTATTTCCAGAAGCTACTAATGAAAGGAGTTGTAGCGTTTGACTGTTCCTTCAGTTTATTTTGATACTAATTACTCCCTCCGGT
This sequence comes from Salvelinus fontinalis, assembly GCF_029448725.1. Classification (NCBI taxonomy): domain Eukaryota; kingdom Metazoa; phylum Chordata; class Actinopteri; order Salmoniformes; family Salmonidae; genus Salvelinus; species Salvelinus fontinalis. The sequence goes on from NC_074690.1 coordinate 40,725,051, forward strand.
CTGACGTCCAATTTGTGAGAGGAGTGAAGATAATCTAAAGAACTCTAATCAACATACACAGGGTCAGTAAATACAGAAGAGAGAATACAGTAGAGAATACAGATTTATGACCCTATATCACGGGTCACGTGTATATGCCCATATAAGGGCATCCTGTCAGGACATCCTGGCGGGAAGTTATCACGTGCTCTAGGGAGTGCCGATATATGGGCATCCTGTCGTCCGTTCTCACGCCTTAGAGTGAGTGTTAATTTATGCATATAGTGCATCTATTCATTTGAAGCTGTCACGCGTTTATTTAGCAAGATAATGTATATGTTAAAGAATGTGTTTGCAGTTGATCTATCCTGGGGTGTGCGTGTGTGTGAGTGTGTGTGTGTGTGTGTAGCAATTGTGTTTCAAAACAATGTTTTTTTGGGAGGTGTGTGTGTGTGTGTATGTCTCTGCAGGGGTGTTTGAAACAATGTTTTTTTATCTAAACAATTCAACAATAGGAGGGCATATATACATAACGATACCCAAACAACAGGTGAACTTTCCTAGGTTGGGGATAAAAAAAAAAGAAGAAGGTTTATACCCCTTACACCCCAAAGGAGAGCTGCTCTGTATTGTTTTTTTTATTTTTATCTATGACTGTGACAGCCTGTGACAGCCTGTGACTGTGACAGCCACCCCGGCTGTCACAGTCAATCATGCCATCCTCTTTTTGAAAGGGTAATTGTACTCTTTAAGTTGGGCCCTTTACTTTCTACCCCCTTAATAATTAATGCAGTGGGCTAAGTCAGATGTTGCTTGGTGGTCTTAAACAAATCTTCTGTGAAACAAAAGTGCACACTTTACACACATGTTTATTGACTTCAAAAAAGACCACAGTAACATGTCAGATATAGTTAAAATGCTACAAAATCTGTAAGTTCATATGTATTTTCCAAAGCTTGCAAGGATGTTAACTATTTTATGCCTGTCTTTAGCTTTAAGAGGGGTGATTATCATATATTCCTAACCAAGTTAACTTGTTAGGGATATGGGGGCAGTGTTTGGATGACTGAGGTGCCCAAAGTAAACTACCTGCTACGCAGGCCCAGAAGCTACGATATGCATATGCATGGTAGTATTGGATATAAAACCCTCTAAAGTTTCTAAAACTGTTAAAATTATGTCTGAGTCTAACAGAACTGATTTGGCAGGCGGAAACCCGAGGACACATTTTTTCACACACATTTTATTTGGGTCTTTTTCATTTAGCCTGTTGCTTGGGTCCCGCCATTGGAAGCTCGGTGCATGTACAAAGAAAAAGAACACTATTCATCCATTGATGGATGGTGACGAAAATAATGACATTGCAAGTAGTCATGTTAATGTTTTCAATGTTTTATTGACAGAGTTTTATGGATTCGCATATGACTGTGCATTATTTGATGCCGTAATAGGGCAGAGCATCTGATCACGCCGATTGGTATTCTTGATCAATTATAGATCCAAGAAGACACACACCTGTTATGGGGTTAATTCCACATCTGTTTGCATTGCTTGGTAGTGTATTAGCATGGTTTGAGACATGATAAATAATACAATTTAAGTAAAGTATAAAATAAACAGTATTATCCTAAACTGTGAGATGAATAAAACAAATGTGTTGTCACATCAACATCAAAATCTTTCAGAATGTATCTGTTCTCAGTATAGAATGACATGTATACTGATTATATTACAACTTTTTGTGTTTCGTCGTAGTGATTGTTCTTTAGTAAATAGGAAACTCAACAGTGTGTTAGTCTGTGAAACATTAATTAGATCGTTTTTGAAACCTTGAAATCTACACAATGAGAAGTGATATTGTAACAACAGTTTTTAATGGGGTAATTGTATCAAATATATATCTTTGCATGTTTGAATTAGAAATGTTAAAATGTTTTTATCACTGTCTGGTAAACACATTCATGTAAGTTGGAGCTACTCTACGTGAATATATGGGGCTGTTGTACAGATATGAGCACTTGACAAGACGTTGACATTTCTGGGTATGTCTCGCCTGTAACTTAATGATAATGTTATATTCTTTTTTCATAATAATAGAAATCTGTCAACCAAATGTATTTCTTAAAACCCCGTTTTGCATCAGTAGTTGTCACAAAGGGTTTTACAGATACCCAGTCTATAAAATCTAAGACCTATCAATGCCTATGCCGCATCACAGCCTCTAGAGTGGGCAAAAGTTCAACACTCAGGAGTCACTGTCATGTCTTTTGTCTTTTTCATAGCCTGAGAGCGAGAGCGAGAGGGAGAGAGAGAGAATATATTACCTCAAGTTATCACAGATGCATCCTATGCAACACATTATATTAATAATTGCCTAAAATTATACACTGCTCAAAAAAATAAAGGGAACACTTAAACAACACAATGTAACTCCAAGTCAATCACACTTCTGTGAAATCAAACTGTCCACTTAGGAAGCAACACTGATTGACAATAAATTTCACATGCTGTTGTGCAAATGGAATAGACAAAAGGTGGAAATTATAGGCAATTAGCAAGACACCCCCCAAAACAGGAGTGATTCTGCAGGTGGTGACCACAGACCACTTCTCAGTTCCTATCAAATAAAATCAAATTAAATCAAATTTTATTAGTCACATACACATGGTTAGCAGATGTTAATGCGAGTGTAGCGAAATGCTTGTGCTTCTAGTTCCGACAATGCAGTAATAACCAACAAGTAATCTAACCTAACAATTCCACAACTACTACCTTATACACACACAAGTGTAAAGGGATAAAGAATATGTACATAAAGATATATGAATGAGTGGTGGTACAGAACGGCATAGGCAAGATGCAGTAGATGGTATAGAGTACGGTATATACATATGAGATGAGTACTGTAGGGTATGCAAACATAAAGTGGCATAGTTTAAAGTGGCTAGTGGTACATGTATTACATAAAGATAGCAAGATGCAGTAGATGATATAGAGTACAGTATATACATATGAGATGGGTAATGTAGGGTATGTAAACATTATATTAAGTGGCATTGTTTAAAGTGGCTAGTGGTAAATTTTTACATAATTTCCATCAATTCCCATTTTTAAAGTGGCTGGAGTTGAGTCAGTATGTTGACAGCGGCCGCTAAATGTTAGTGGTGGCTGTTTAACAGTCTGATGGCCTTGAGATAGAAGCTGTTTTTCAGTCTCTCGGTCCCTGCTTTGATGCACCTGTACTGACCTCGCCTTCTGGATGATAGCGGGGTGAACAGGCAGTGGCTTGAGTGGTTGTTGTCCTTGATGATCTTTATGGCCTTCCTGTGACATCGGGTGGTGTAGGTGTCCTGGAGGGCAGGTAGTTTGCCCCTGGTGATGCGTTCTGCAGACCTCACTACCCTCTGGAGAGCCTTACGGTTGTGGGCGGAGCAGTTGCCGTACCAGGCGGTGATACAGCCCGACAGGATGCTCTCGATTGTGCATCTGTAGAAGTTTGTGAGTGCTTTTTGTGACAAGCCAAATTTCTTCAGCCTCCTGAGGTTGAAGAGGCGCTGCTGCGCCTTCTTCACGACGCTGTCTGTGTGGGTGGACCAATTCAGTTTGTCCGTGATGTGTACACCGAGGAACTTAAAACTTTCCACCTTCTCCACTACTGACCCGTCGATGTGGATAGGGGGGTGCTCCCTCTGCTGTTTCCTGAAGTCCACAATCATCTCCTTTGTTTTGTTGACGTTGAGTGTGCGGTTATTTTCCTGACACCACACTCCGAGGGCCCTCACCTCCTCCCTGTAGGCCGTCTCGTCGTTGTTGGTAATCAAGCCTACCACTGTAGTGTCATCCGCAAACTTGATGATTGAGTTGGAGGCGTGCATGGCCACGCAGTCGTGGGTGAACAGGGAGTACAGGAGAGGGCTCAGAACGCACCCTTGTGGGGCCCCAGTGTTGAGGATCAGCGGGGTGGAGATGGTGTTACCTACCCTCACCACCTGGGGGGCGGCCCGGGAGGACCCAGTTGCACAGGGCGGGGTCGAGACCCAGGGTCTCGAGCTTGATGACGAGTTTGGAGGGTACTATGGTGTTAAATGCTGAGCTGTAATCGATGAACAGCATTCTCACATGGGTATTCCTCTTGTCCAGATGGGTTAGGGCAGTGTGCAGTGTGGTTGCGATTGCGTCGTCTGTGGACCTATTGGGTCGGTAAGCAAATTGGAGTGGGTCTAGGGTGTCCGGTAGGTGATATGGTCCTTGACTAGTCTCTCAAAGCACTTCATGATGACGGAAGTGAGTGCTACGGGGCGGTAGTCGTTTAGCTCAGTTACCTTAGCTTTCTTGGGAACAGGAACAATGGTGGCCCTCTTGAAGCATGTGGGAACAGCAGACTGGGATAAGGATTGATTGAATATGTCCGTAAACACACCAGCCAGCTGGTCTGCGCATGCTCTGAGGACGCGGCTGGGAATGCCGTCTGGGCCTGCAGCCTTGCGAGGGTTAACACGTTTAAATGTTTTACTCACCTCGGCTGCATTGAAGGAGAGCCCGCAGGTTTTGGTAGGGGGCCGTGTCAGTGGCACTGTATTGTCCTCAAAGCGGGCAAAAAAGTTGTTTAGCCTGTTTGGGAGCAAGACATCCTGGTCCGCGACGGGGCTGGTTTCCTTTTTGTAATCCGTGATTGACTGTAAACCCTGCCACATACCTCTTGTGTCTAAGCTGTTGAATTGCGACTCGATTTTGTCTCTGTACTGGGACTTAGCCTGTTTGATTGCCTTGCGGAGAGAATAGCTACACTGTTTGTATTCGGTCATGCTTCCGGTCACCTTGCCCTGGTTAAAAGCAGTGGTTCGCGCTTTCAGTTTCACGCGAATGCTGCCGTCAATCCACGGTTTCTGGTTTGGGAATGTTTTAATCGTTGCTGTGGGTACGACATCGTCAATGCACTTCCTAATGAACTCGCTCACCGGATCAGCATATTCGTCAATATTGTTGTTGGACGCAATGCGGAACATATTCCAATCCGCGTGATCGAAGCAGTCTTGAAGCGTGGAATCAGATTGGTCGGACCAGCGTTGAACAGACCTGAGCGCGGGAGCTTGTTGTTTTAGTTTCTGTTTGTAGGCTGGAATCAACAAAATGGAGTCGTGGTCAGCTTTTCCGAAAGGGGGGCGGGGGAGGGCCTTATATGCGTCGCGGAAATTAGTATAACAATGATCTAGGGTTTTTCCAGCCCTGGTAGCACAATCGATGTGCTGATAGAATTTAGGCAGTTTTGTTTTTAGATTAGCCTTGTTAAAATCCCCAGCTACGATGAATGCAGCCTCAGGGTGTGTGGTTTCCAGTTTACAAAGAGTCAGATAAAGTTCGTTCAGGGCCATCGATGTGTCTGCTTGGGGGGGAATATATACGGCTGTGATTATGATCGAAGAGAATTCCCTTGGTAGATAATGCGGTCGACATTTGATTGTGAGGAGTTCTAGATCAGGTGAACAGAATGACTTGAGTTCCTGTGTGTTGTTATGATGATCACACCACGTCTCGTTAATCATAAGGCATACCCCCCCGCCCCTCTTCTTACCAGAAAGATGTTTGTTTCTGTCGGCGCGATGCATGAAGAAACCAGCTGGCTGCACCGACTCCGTTAGCGTCTCTTGAGTTAGCCATGTTTCCGTGAAGCAGAGCACGTTGCAATCCCTGATGTCTCTCTGGAATGCTACCCGTGCTCGGATTTCATCAACCTTATTGTCAAGAGACTGGACATTGGCAAGTAGTATGCTAGGGAGTGGAGCGCGATGTGCCCGTCTCCGAAGCCTGACCAAGAGACCGCTACGGTTGCCCCTTTTACGGCGTCGCATAGGGTCCCCGGCTGGGATCAGATCCATTGTATTGGGTGGAAGGCAAAACACTGGATCCGTTTCGGGAAAGTCATATTCCTGGTTATAACAATGGTGAGTTGACGTTAATCGTATATTCAGTAGTTCCTCCCGACTGTATGTAATGAAACCTAAGATTACCTGGGGTACCGATGTAAGAAATAACACATAAAAAAACAAAATACTGCATATTTTCCAAGGAACGCGAAGCGAGGCGGCCATCTCGGTCGGCGCCATCTCCTTGCACTAAGGCGGAGGTAGCGGTCCTGCTGCTGGGTTGTTGGCCTCCTACGGCCTCCTCCACGTCTCCTGATGTACTGGCCTGTCTCCTGGTAGCGCCTGCATGCTCTGGACACTACTCTGACAGACACAGCAAACCTTTTTGCCACAGTTCGCATTGATGTGCCATCCTGGATGAACTCCACTACCTGAGCCACCTGTGTGGGTTGTAGACTCCGTCTCATGCTACCACTAGAGTGAGAGCACCGCCAGCATTCAAAAGTGACCAAAACATCAGCCAGGAAGCATGGGAACTGAGAAGTGGTCTGTGGTCACCACCTGCAGAATCACTCCTGTTTTGGGGGGTGTCTTGCTAATTGCCTATAATTTCCACCTTTTGTCTATTCCAGTTGCACAACAGCATGTGAAATGTATTGTCAATCAGTGTTGCTTCCTAAGTGGACAGTTTGATTTCACAGAAGTGTGATTGACTTGGAGTTACATTGTGTTGTTTAAGTGTTCCCTTTATTTTTTTGAGCAGTGTATGTCATTGTCTTTACCGAATGTTGAAACGTTGTTAAATATTTGTTACTTTGGTATATATTGAGAGAGAGTAATATTACACAATTAAATAATAGATCATCACTCGCACACACCGCCATGTCTTCATAGTTCTTCATAGTTGTTCATAGTTTATTGTCATAGTTTGATCATAGTTTGTCATAGTTTCTAATTATCGTTTCTAATCACAGTTTGAACATAGTTGGCCATGGTTTCTAATCATACTTTCTAGTCTGAGAGGTTTGATATAATTAGAGGGTCAAATAGACCCTAAGAGGGCAGAAGCTATTGTTTCCAAACAGTATGAATAAAAACAATGGTTCATTGGATAAATAGCCTTCATTTTTAAAAAACATACATGTGAATGGAAAGAATTAATACATATCATTCTTAAATAATATAGATCTATATACAGACATCACATTGAATATTCAACTCACCTTCAAAAAGCTCCATGAGGAAGGAAGGATTCACAGAGGATCTTTTGGTCTGTTCTGTCTTCACGCTGTTCTGGGCTGATGGCTGGTGTTTGGAGTTAGGATAAGGCCGTTCGTACATGCTTCAACATATACACTATCTTGTTAAATAAACACTAACTCTAAAGCGTGACAGCTTCAAAGGAATAGATGGACTATATGCATAAATTAACACTCACTCTAAGGCGTGAGAATGGATGACAGGATGTCCTGACAGGATGCACATATATGGGCACTCCCTAGAGCATGTGATAACTTCCCGCCAGGATGTCCTGACCGGATGCCCATATATGGGCATATACACGTGACCGTGACCATAGGGTCATAAATCACACGTTTGACGTGTGCCGTCTACTGTATTCTCTCTCTTACAGACACACACACACACACACACACACACACATAGGTGCGCACACGTAGGTACGCACGCATACACAGATGCACGTAGGTATGCATGCACCCAGGCACAAATACTAACACTGTATATGTATGGACTTATCATTAATAGAGTGCTTCTGTCTCTGTCTCTGTCTCTCAATTCTTTAATCACTCACTAAATCCAAGGTCCTCAGACGGACTCCTAACTATACAGTCCTGAGTCATACTCTATGACTCTGGCTGCATCTCCATAGTCTTCAGTAGTTTCCTCTCCGTCATCTGCACTAATCTGACAGGACAGGGTCGGTCAATGCAATAGTGGAGAATCTACCAAGAGAGTTTGCTTTCACCACAGTACGTCATTGATATACTCTCAACCCTGCATCCCCTGAGCTTGGTGGTTCTCTAATGGTTCAGTAAAAAGCTTGGTTCAAGCTTTCACTATGTAACCCTGAAGAAGGCACTGGGTTGCCGACACGTTGATTAGGTTTACCCATTCATTTATTGTGAGCGTATATAGAGTGCGCAGCTTAAAACAGTTCTATAATTTTTAACATGGCATGGTGGTTTGTCCTTCCTAGCATGGCCAGACAGTGACTCTGGTGTAGTGGGTATTGGACAGGCAGCAGGGGGCGCTACTCCTCTGCAGTATGAGTTACTGATACTTATTGATTGATGTTTTTGTTCACTGCTGTGTGTGTGTTTGAGAAACAAAGAGATAGAGAACCTCCACTTCGTTCCCTCCCTTAGCCCAACAGTGCGTCATCTCACATACACCGTGAGTGTGAGTGTCATAGCAGGAGTGTGTGTACGTGGGTAAATCTGTGTGAGGACAAGCCTTGTGCCTGCTGTAATCTAATGCCTTTCTCTTTGACCCTATTTAAATACTATGAAAGTGCATCACACGCTTCCTGACTTCTTGGATTGGGGAAAGCTACAGTGTATGTGGAACCCTTGCTTTAACCAGTCCACTGTTGTACTGTCATTGCTGTTATCATCAATGACCTTAGTCTTTGTTGATGTTGTTGTTGCTGACTGAGGTCAACTCAGTCAATTTAGGAGACAAAAATGTTTTTTGGGCCATCACTTGATACACTAAACATCAGTTATCACTATCAGAAATTACTCTGTTCATACTCTCTCTTGCTTATTGTTTTCATATGTTCACTGTTACTAAAGTGATGCTATAATTAGAACCAATCAGATCAACACTCTGAGTCAGTCAGTACCCATTGAACAGCCTAATGGATGGGATTATCATCGTTGTCAATCATTAAGGGAAAACCAGTGTTTAGTGTTCCCTCCCTCCACACCCCCGAGCTTCCCGTTGGATTTGATCTGATAGGGACTGATCATGTATAATAACTCCTTCTATATGCCATTCAGGGTGAGAGGCTTCCTCCCCACTATGCTGTAGGGTGGCTGTGAGTAGCATTGAATGAAATAGAACATCAGCCACTGACTGTACAAAACATTAAGAACACCTGCTCTTTCCATGACAGACTGACCATGTGAATCCAGGTAAAAGCTATGATCCTTATTGATGTTACGTAATTAATTCACTTCAATCAGTGTAGATGAAGGGGAGGAGATGGGTTAAAGAAGGATTTTTAAGCCTTGAGACACGGATTGTGTGTGTGTGCCATTCAGAGGGTGAAAGGGCAAGGCAAAATATTTAAGTGCCTTGGAACAGGGTATGGTAGTAGGTGCCAGGCTCACTGGTTTGAGTGTGTCAAGGTTTGAGTGTGCAACTCTGCTGGGTTTTATATGCTCAATAGTTTCCTGTGTGTATCAAGAATGGTCCACCACCCAAAGGACATCCAGCCAACTTGACACAACTGTGGGAAGCGTTGGAGTCAACATGGGCCAGCATCCCTGTGGAACGCTTTTGACACCTTGTAGAGTCCATGCCCTGACAAATTGAGGCTGTTCTGAGGCCAAAATGGGGTGCAACTCAATATTAGGAAGGTGTTCCTAATGTTTTGTACACTCAGTGTGTACTGTATCTCTATGACGTGGGCTATCATTTTATTTAAATTGTCTATTAATCTGTGTACTGCGTCTACAAACATGTTCTTCGGGACTAGTCCAGGATAACAAGTGCAGCCACATAGATATATTTTTTTTAACCATGACACAGAGGTGGGGGTGTTTTTTAAATGTGTAATAAGCTTTTACTTTAATATTAACGTTAATATTTATATGAATATTTTATCTTTTCCAATGTAGCAGTGTAAATTGCATTTTAAACAAATAGGAGAATGGTTCAATTAGCCCTATTTAGAGACCCCGCCCACCCATTTAAGGGAACTGATGTCACAGAGGTGGTTTTCTGAGGCTGATAGCAGGGATAAACACCGGGAGGGGGAGAAAGAGAAGACTAGGAGGAGAGTTGAGTTCGAGCTGCAGTCTGTTCCTATCCTCCATTATCACGGCTGCAAAAGACACAAATGATTTACTTCAAAAACATTGTGTGTCAATGATGGTCGGTGCCATTTAACTTTTTATGGCTGCAAGGGGCAGTATTGAGTACCTCTGATTAAAGGTGCCCATTTCAAACGGCCTCGTACTCAATTCTTGCTCGTACAATATGCATATTATTATTACTATTGGATAGAAAACACTCTCTAGTTTCTAAAACCGTTTGAATTATATCTGTGAGTCAAACAGAACTCATTTGGCACAAACTTCCTGACCAGGAAGTGGAAAGTCTGAAATCGATGCTCTGTTCTACTTCCTGCCTATACATGGGCATGATACGTAAGAGTATACGTGCACTTCATAGACCTTCCCCTGGATGTCAAGAGGCTGTGAGAGAAGAAATTTAGTGTTTATCTTGGTCTGAATTGGAATACAAGCTCTTTGTATGACGTGTCCCTCATTTCCGGTACTCTTGGGGGCGCGAGGTGGATAGTGGGATTGCCTTCTGTTTAGCTGCCGTTATGGACGACTACTATCTCCGGCTCTGATTTTATTTGATACATGTGACCATATCATCGTAAAGTATGTTTTTTCAATATAGTTTAATCAGATTATTGATATTTTTTCGGGAGTTTTGCCGTGTTCCGTTCTCTGACTTTGTTGACGATGGAGAGATCCGTGCCACTTGGCTAGTGCGTGTGCTAAATGAAGAGGGAAAGTTGCCGTTCTAAATCCAAACAACGACTGTTCTGGACAAAGGACACCTTGTCCAACATTCTGATGGAAGATCAGCAAAAGTAAGAAACATTTTATGATCGTATTTCATATATCTGTCGTGGATGTGAACTAGTCGTCGGCGCCCAAGTGTTTCTGGCTATTGTGCTATGCTAATATAACGCTACATTTTGTTTTCGCTGTAAAACACTTAATAAATCGGAAATATTGGCTGGAATCACAAGATGCCTGTCTTTCATTTGCTGTACACTATCTATTTTTCAGAAATATTTTATGATGAGTAATTAGGTATTTGACATTGGTGTCTGTAAGTTTTATGGCTGCTTTCGGTGCAATTTCTGATTGTAGCTGCAATGTAAACTATGATTTATACCTGAAATATGCACATTTTTCTAACAAAACATATGCTATACAATAAATATGTTATCTAAATATGTTATCAGACTGTCATCTGATGAAGTTGTTTCTTGGTTAGTGACTATTTATATCTTTATTTGGTCGAATTTGTGATAGCTACTGATGGAGTAAAAAACTGGTGGAGTAAAAAAAGTGGTGTCTTTTGCTAACGTGGTTAGCTAATAGATTTACATATTGTGTCTTCCCTGTAAAACATTTTAAAAATCGGACATGTTGGCTGGATTCACAGGATGTGTACCTTTCATATGCTGTATTGGACTTGTTAATGTGTGAAAGTTAAATATTTAAAAAAATATATATTTTGAATTTCGCCCCTGCAATTGAGCTGGCTGTTGACATAAGTGTACCGACGTCGGGCTTGCAGCCATAAGAATTTTAAGATTAAGGAGGACACATTTTTGGGGGGCCTTATTTCTATTACAGCATATTGGATGACTGTCATTTTTTCCATTTACCCAACTCAATGTAACAGCAATAGGTTTAGGCTACTACATGATACTTAAATATGCCCTATACCCATCATGAAAGTTTATAACGTAGATGCACAGGTCGAGAGACAAATTGAAGTAATCAAGGTGACAGACAGTGACACATTCAATACTGCATTGCACACTCTTGCCTGCATCTAGCTGATCTGGGGTGTAATCATTAGTCCAAACCGTTAAAACCACATTTTATATTGTACAAATTCAGGTACGTCCCTCCCTGCTTCATTCCGTTCGCTTCTGCTAACATTTTGTAACAGAATCGCTGGAATGAATACACCCCTGATCACACGCAAACACAGTTAATTTTTCTAGCAGTCGCATACAGCATGATCAATTTGCTTCTTGGAGAAAAAAAAGCCATTCTTGCCTCTACACTCTTCCCCTCACCTTTTCCCTTCGAATGTGGACTTCAGAGCACATCACAACAGCTGTCTGTGACCAGGCACAAAGCATCTTCAAGCCAAACCTTCATATCATAACCACTAACCGCTACACAGCCTATATCGTTGTCACCATATTAATGTTATAGTCACCAAACTAGAACTAACACGTTAGTGAACCCACAATCCAATCCATGTGTACAATCACGCAGTACAGTGTACAGCAAATAGTTATCAGTAACACTGGCAGGCCCCGGTGGCAATAAATAAATAAAACCGAAAGCTTAAATAGGAGCTTAAATAAATAGGAGTCTCTGTTTGAGTCAGGTTGTTGAGTAGGCTAAATTAGCTGCATTAGCTAAGTCAGTGGAAGGTAAACTAAAAAGAAAAAATTCAACAAAATATAAGTAGCTCTCTCTCTCTTGAAGAAATGAATTTGTTCTAATCTTTTCAACTATTGTCTTTCTCTCTCTTTGAGTCAACTACTCACTACACTTTATGCACTGCGGTGCTAGCTAGCTGTAGGTTATGCTTTCAGTACAAGACTAATTATCTGATTCTTTGATTGGATGGACAAAGTGTCAGTTCATACTACAAGAGCTCTGATAGGTTGGAAGACGTCCTCTGGGAAGTTGTCAAAATTACTGTGTAAGTCTATGGAAGGGGGTAAGAACCATGAGCCTCCTAGGTTTTGTATTAAAGTCAATGTACCCAGAGGATGAATGAAAATAGTTGTTCTCCAGCTACACAGTGATGCTACCCTAGAGGGTGCTGTTGAGGCTACTGTAGAACTTCATTGCAAAAAAGTGTGTTTTAATCAGTTATTTGGTGCCGTGAATATATTTAGCATTGTTTTATCTAGAAAGGATAACATTTTAAATGTTTAACTTTTTTTAATGATAGTCCTCCCCTTCCTCCTCTGAGGAGCCTCCACTGTTGTGCGCGTGTGTAAGCGTGTGCCCACGTGCGAGAGAGTGAGAGAGAAAGCCAATTGCTTAATCAATAATCAATCTTCCTTGCCCCGGTAGCTGTTCTGAATGCAGGTTGCAGGTGATTAAAAGTTCCAATTGTTGGAGTTCCTCACTCTGCTGGACTCCAATAGAAATTAAACATCAGTTTGCAAGACAACAGGCTTGATGTGGCCTGTAAACCAGGATTTTCAGAACACTGTGTTAGGGTGTAACAAGGCCCTCAAAAACAGGCCTCGTGATATGTATTGTGTCGTCATATAGTTTCATTTTACACTGGGAAATATGCAAATAGGGTAGAATACATTCACCATGTTGAATTGTATGTTCACTCAACCTAAAATTCAAAGTTGAGTGAACATACAATTCAACTTGTGAAAGTCTGCTGGTTCAGCCATAAGCCATACGTTGATCAAACTCAGTCTTATTGCAGCTGGTTGCCTTACAATTAATTGTATGTTGAATCCATTTTTTTTTTTACAGTGTAGCTGGAGGAGGTTTGGCGCGCGAGAGAGAACACCGCACTACTTCCAATTCCCCAGATGAAGGGTGTGAATAATCCTTTCGTCCCTTCTTAGGATATCACCATTAGTGTCATTACTTCATGGGGTGAAACTAAATGTTGGCCAACATCTCATCTTCATAATGTCAGACATGATTACATTTCAAAAACTGACGCTAAAACATGCAAATGTAGACATAAAATGTATCATGTTTAAATTGACTTTCAGGCAGCTACGTTAACTAACAGTAAGTGTAATTGAAGACTGCTACACAGTCTCCTTAGCAATAAGAATTTCATTGTAATCCAATCAAATGTTATTTGTCACATTCTTAGTAAACAACAGGTGTGGACTAACAGTGAAATGCTTACCTACGGGCCTTTTCCAACAATGCAGAGAAAGAAAATAGAAAAATTATGGAAAGATAGTAATAGCAGAAATAAATACACAATGAGCAAACGATAACTTGGCTATATACACCGGGTACCAGTACTAAGTCGATGTGCAGGGGTATGAAGTAGTTGAGGTAGACATGTACATATGGGTAGGGGTAAAGTGACTAGGCAACAGGATAGATAATAAGCAGTAGCAGCAGTGTATGCGATCAAAAGAGTTAGTGCAAAGGTGGGTCAATGCAGATAGTCTGGGTAGCTATTTGGTTAACTATCGAGCAGTCTTATGGCTTGGGGGTAGAAGCTGTTCAGGGTCCTGTTGGAACCAGACTCGGTGCATCGGTACCACTTGTCGTGCGGTAGCAGAGGGAACAGTCTATGACTTGGGTGGCTGGAGGCTTTGACTATTTTTAGGGCCTTCCTTTGACACCACCTGGTATAGAGGTCCTGGATGGCAGGGAGCTCAGCCACTTCGATGTACTAGGCCGTGCGCACTACCCTCTGTAGCGCCTTGCATCCATCTGAGGGCCCAGCCACATTTTTCAGCCTCTTGAGGGGGAAGAGGCATTGTCATGGCTTCTTTACAACTGTGTTGGTGTGTGCTGACCATGTTAATTCCTTAGTGATGTGAACACCAACTCCATTTCTTTCAATGCGTACATTCTTCTTGTTCTAGTCTGGCTGCACGTTCTCGTTCTTGTTCTCTTTCCCTGTGCTCAAGCTCTAATTTCTGGTTTTCAATCGCCTATTTTTGTTACTCCAACTTTGCCGTAAAAAAAATGTTTTGCACCGCTTCGGGATAACTCTATCACCCGTAGGATCCATTTCATCAACCTTCCTCTCCGGAAGGATTTCCTCCTCCACCAAAGCAGTACAGGTCAACTCTTTGACTACTGCTTTTGGATCGCCAGATGCCACCTTAATGTCATAATGCTTTGAAATTCGCCTTTGTACATTATTTTAGCATCTCCCATGTAGGATTTTCCAAAAACGCTTCCAACTTAAAGTCCATGAACGTGTTTATGCAACTTTCAAAATGATTCAACCAATCTTATAACCCCTCAGGGTGGATCTCAGTGAATGAAACTCTACCACAAAAGTGTATTTTGAACACTAAAATATCTGGGCACAGCAGAGGTTCAGAGTAGGTGACTAGAGGGACTACCATACTCATGGGAAACAAGATCCCGGACGAGGCCCAAACTTGAACACAGAGGAACCCGCTCCACTACAGCCCCGTCGATGTGGATCGGGGCGTTGAGAGAGAAAGGTTGTCGTCCTGGCACCACACTACCAGGTCACTGACCTCCATCCTATGGCTGTCTCATCGTCTTTGGTGACCAGGCCTACCACCGTCGTGTTATCAGCAAACTTAATGATGGTGTTGGAGTCGTGCTCGGCCACGTAGTCATGGGTGAATAGGGAGTACTTGGAGGGGACTAAGCGCTCACCCCTGAGGGGCCCATGTGTTGAGGGTCAGCATGGTGGATGTGTTGTTGCCTACTATCACCACCTGGGGGCGGCCCATCAGGGAGTCCAGGATCCAGTGGCAGAGGGAGGTAATGAGCCCCTGAGTTCCAAGCTTAGTGATGATCTTGGAGGGCATGCTGAGGGCATGCTGAGGGCATGCTGAGCTGTAGTAAATTAACAACATTCTCACATAGGTGTTCTTCTTATCCAGGTGGGAGAGTGCAGTGTGGTGTGCAATAGAGATTGCGTCATCTGTGGATCTGTTGGGGCGATACGCGAATTGGAGTGGGTCCAAGGGGGCCGGGGATGATGGTGTAGATTTGAGCCATGGCCAGCCTTTCAAATCAATTCATGGTTACAGACGTGAATGTTATGGGGCGATAGTCATTTAGACAGGTGACTTGGGCATTCTTGGGCACAGGGACTATGGGGGTCTACTTGAAACAAGTAGGTATTACAGACATGGTCAGGGAGAGGTTGAAAATGTCAGTGAAGACACTTGCCAGCTGATCAGCGCATGCTCTGAGTACACGTTCTGGTAATCCATCTGGCCTTGTGAATGTTAACCTGTTTAAAGGTCTTACATCGGCTACAGAGAGCAAGATCACACAGTTGTCCAGAACAGTTGGTGCTGTCATGCATGGTTCAGTGTTGCTTGCCTCAAGCGAGCATAGAAGGCATTTAGCTCGACTGGTAGGCTTGCGTCACTGGGCAGCTCAGGGGAGGGCGAGGGAGAGCCAAAGGGGGGGGCGAGGGAGAGCCTTACGTGTGTTTCTGTGTCTGGAGTAAAGGTGATAGAGTTTTGTTGCCTGTAGTTGCACAGGTAAAATGAGGTAAAAAATGTAAATGTAAAAAAAAATGAAATGAAAAATGAAATGTAATGTAAATGTAAAACGGATTTCAGTTACCCTGCATTAACCTCTTGGAACTATAGGGGGTGCTGTTCCGCATTAGCATATTTGTGTCTCCAAATTAAACTGCCTCGTGCTAAATTCTTGATCGTACAATATGCATATTATTGTTATTATTGGATAGAAAACACCTTCTAGTTTCTATAGAAGTTGAAATTTTGTCTCTGAGTTGTACAGAACAATTTCTACAGCACTTTTCATGACAGGGTTCAGATTTCAATTTTTTTTACCTCTGATCTGGGGTCTGTTTTTAAGGCGACAGTGAATGCTATGAAGAAACCGACACTGCCTACGTCTTCCTCTGGGTGTCTGTACGTCATCACGCTTTCAATGGAATCGATGGGATATTCACAGCCAGTATAAAAGACCAAAATGTATAGAGACCGCCCTTTCTCGTCGTGCGCCTGAAGCGTGAAGGGCATCGGACCTGCCTCGTTCCAAATCGTTTTCTAACCAGCAATATTTCTCCGGTCATGTTTTTACTCGTTCTAGGTGTTAAAAACATCAAAATGTAGTTAATTTGAACCGTTTTATAGCAATTTATATCCGTTTAGTGCGATTTTAGAGGAATTTATTTGTTGTGCACTCTGAAACTTTGGACACGTTTTGGGGTGTCGGTCGTTGGTGGTGGACATTTCGAAGGACAGAGGACATCTATCGACCAAAAGACGTTTATAACATAGAAAGGATACATTGCCCAAGAATCTGATGGAAGAACAGCTCAAAGTAAGCAATATTTAATATGATAAATCGTGTTTCTGTCGAAATATTTTAAACGCATATTTCGCCATTTTGTTTTGTATAGCTTCACTTGGCGAACCCTGTATTGAAAAGTAAGGATAATTTTAAAAATGTAAATCAGCGGTTGCATTAAGAACTAATTTGTCTTTCGATTCCTGTAAACCCTGTATTTTTTAGTCAAGTATATGATTAGCTATTAATTAAACTAGATCACTCTGAAAGATGGCGACCGACATTTTCAGGCTTGTTTTGCTACTATTTTCATTGTGTAACCACGGTTTTGTATGGCTAAATATGCACCTTTTCGAACAAACTGTATATGTATATTGTAAAATGATGTTACAGGAGTGTCATCGGAAGAATTCTGAGAAGGTTAGTGAAAAAATTAATATCTTTTGGCGATGTTGACTTTCATCGCTCACTTTGGCTAGAATCAATGCTGGGCTGCTATGTGCTATGTGCTATGCTAATATAACGATTTATTGTGTTTTCGCTGTAAGACACTTAGAAAATCTGAAATATTGTCTGTATTCACAGGATCTGTGTCTTTCGATTAGTGTATGCTGTGTATTTTTACGAAATGTTTGATGATTAGTAGTTAGGTAAACACGTTGCTCATTGTAATTATTCTAGTCCATTTGTGACGGTGGGTGCAATTGTAACCTATGGCAGCTACCTGAAATATGCACTTTTTTCTAACAAAACCTATCCCATACCATAAATATGTTATCAGACTGTCATCTAATGAGTTTTTTTGTTGGTTAGGGGCTATAAATATCTTAGTTTAGCCGAATTGGTGATGGCTACTGGTGTTGGTGGACAAATAAAAGATGGTGGATTATGCTAATGTGTTTTTAGGTAATAGATGTACATCTTTACATATTGTGTCTTCCCTGTAAAACATTTTAAAAATCGGAAATGGTGGCTTTATTCACAAGATCTGTATCTTTCATCTGGTGTCTTGGACTTGTGATTTAATGATATTTAGATGCTACTATCTACTTGTGAAGCTATGCTAGCTATGCTAAACAGTGTGTGGGGGGTGGGGGGTGCTCCCGGATCCGGGTTTCTGAGGCAGTAGAAGTTAAAATCACCGGCCACGAAAAGCGCCGCTTCTGGATGTGCGTTTTCTTGTTTGCTTATGGCACTATACAGCTCGATGAGTGCGGTCTTAGTGCCAGCATTGGTTTTGTGGTGGTAAATGGACAGCTACTAAAAAAATTGATGAAAACTCTCTTCGTATACAGCATGGTCTACAGCTTATCGTGATGCATTCTAACTCAGCTGAGCAAAAACTCGAGGCTTCCTTAAAATTAGAGGACACACTCCAGCTGCAACTAACAAAGAGACACGCCACTCCCCATAGCCTTATCTAAAGCTGCCGTCCTGTCTAGACGATACATGGAGAAACCCACAAGAGGTATATTATCCATGTCCTTATTCAGCCAAGACTCCGAGAAACATAGGATATTACAGTTCTTCAGGTGCCATTGATAGGATAGTCTCAAACTGAGTGTATCCAGTTTGTTCTCCAGTGACTGTACATTCACCAGCAGAACAGAAGGAAATGGCGGTGTATTTGTTAGTGATCACTGTTCCAATGTCCAGAAGCTGTTTTCAGTCACAGGAAATGATGGCGGAGACATGTACCAAAAAAGTTAAGATCTGCATAAAAAACATAAAATAGCAGAATTGGTTAGGAGCTCGTAAAACGTACGCTATCCACAGCGCCATCTCAGCATCAATGCTGATGCTCTCTAATGGAGCATAAAGTGGTCTAATATTATTCAGACTCTTACTTCACTCACAATTCCCCTTGGCTGATGCTTCCGGCTACATCCGCTGACAGTGGGGAGCCAGCAGGACAGAAATAGACCCACACTGGGATGGCTGTGTTGTGCTGCGGTGAGGAGAGGAGATAACAGGAGAAGAGATAAAAATGGCCTGGGCTGCTGCCAGCCTGGCAGACACACTCTTCAGCCTTGCTCCGGGTGTTGTGATGGATAGAGGGAATGGAGCATTGATAGAGTGAGCAGGATCAATGTAGAAAGGAGGATGGATTGAGCGGAGGTGTGTGTGTGGACAGTTAGGATCGTTTGCGAAACAGTTTGTACTCCTTCGATCTTATAAATTCCACCAGTGTTTGTCATTGTTTGAGTCAGGTTGGCAGCATCGGGGAGAAACAATGTTAGTGTGCGCATACTATGTGTGTGTGTGTGCGTATGTGCATGTGTGTGTCATAAAGAGGTCACAGCAGTGCAGGAGGAGCAGTGCCCTCTGTCTGTGTGTATCTGTCATAGTCAACAAACAGACAGACACGGGATGTATCCAAATATTACTTACACTACCATTCAAAAGTGGGGTCACTTAGAAATGTCCTTGTTTTTGAAAGAAAAGCACATTTTTTGTCCATTAAAATAACATCAAATTGATCAGAAATACAGTGTAGACATTGTTAATTTTGTAAATGACTATTGTAGCTGGAAACGGCAGATTTTTTTATGGATATCTACATAGGCGTACAGAGGCCCATTATCAGTAACCATCACTCTTGTGTAACAATAGCACGCTGTGTTAGCTAATCCAAGTTTATAATTTTATAAGGCTAATTGATCATTAGGAAACCCTTTTGCAATTATGTTAGCACAGTTGAAAACGGTTGTGCTGATAAAAGAAGCAATAAAACTGGCCGCCTTTAGACTAGTTGAGCATCTGAAGCATCAGCATTTGTGGGTTTGATTACAGGCTCAAAATGTCCAGAAACAAAGAACTTTCTTCTGAAACTCTTCAGTCTATTCTTGTTCTGAGAAATTAAGGCTATTCCATGCAACAAATTGCCAAGAAACTGAAGATCTTGTACAACGCTGTGTACTATTTCCTTCACAGAACAGCACAAACTGACTCTAACCAGAATAGAAAGAGGAGTGGGAGGCCCCGGTGCACAACTGAGCAAGAGGACAAGTACACTAGAGTGTCTAGTTTGAGAAACAGACGCCTCACACGTACTCAACTGGCGGCTTCATTAAATAGTACACGCAAAACGCCAATCTCAATGTCAATAGTGAAGAGGCGACTCCGGGATGCTGGCCTTCTAGGCAGGGTTCCTCTGTCCAGTGTCTGTTCTTTTGCCCATCTTAATCTTTTCTTTTAATTGGCCAGTCTGAGATATGGCTTTTTCTTTGCAACTCTGCCTAGAAGGCCAGCATCTCGGAGTTGCCTCTTCACTTTTGACGTTGAGACTGGTGTTTGCGGGTACTATTTAATGGAGCTGCCAGTTGAGAACTTGTGAGGCGTCTGTTTAGAGCCAGTTTGTGCTGATCTGTGAAGAGAGTAGTACACGGTGTTGAAACTCGAAATTGATTTGAGGTGCCTCCTGTTTCCGTTGATCATCCTTGGGATGTTTCTACAACAAGTCTCTGAAGGCCCTTGAGTGGTCCAACCAGAGCCCGGACTTGAACCCGATCGAACATCTCTGGAGAGACCTGAAAATAGTTGTGCAGCGACTCTCCCCATCCAACCTGACAGAGCTTGAGAGGATCTGCAGAGAAGAATGGGAGAAACTCCCCAAATACAGGTGTGCCAAGCTTGCAGCTTCATACACAAGAAGACTCGAGGCTGTAATCGCTGCCAAAGGTGCTTCAACAAAGTACTGAGTAAAGAGTCTGAATACTTATGTAAATGTTATATACAGTATATATATATTTTTTTTTTATACATTTGCAAACATTTCTAAAAACCTGTTTTTGCTCCATCATTATGGGGTATTGTGCGTAGATTGATGAGGAAAACGTAACACAATGTGGAAAAAGTAAAGGGGTCTGAATACTTTCCGAATGCACTGTAGGTTAAATACATGGTTAGAACAGTGGTTAACAAGGTATGACATGGTTATATAGCTGATTAGACATGTTAAAGAGTTTCTGGCAGAGGGATCTTGAGCCCGCCCAGAGGAGAGAACTGGTTGCAATGACGTCATTATGACAGTTTTGCCTGCTGGGTGTACATACAAAAACAAAATGTTGTGTTTTATTGTGCACTCTGGGCATAGTCCATTTGGATTATTTGCACAATGTCTAGAAACACTGTCAGTAACATTATTTTCAACCCTATAGGGAGAACATGTGAGGGAATGGAACAATGTGCTCTCTCTACGACCCTGGGCCATGCTGTATGATGATGATAAATGCTGAGGGGATTCTCCCCTGCTCTCTTGGCAAATAAACCACTGCTGCATGGTGTTCCTCAGCCCAGAATAAGCCACCCTGCTGCATGGGATGTCATCAATCTTCACCCCACTACTTAATGTTGGAGTCCTCCATAATGTTAGTCTACCATGGAATGCTGGATTCCACTCCGGAATGTTGAAATCCTCTATATAATGTAAGACTCCACTAGACTCATCAATTTTCACTCAACCCACTATGGAATGTTGAAATCCTCTTAGGACTGTTAAAGTCCACTACGGAATATATTATGTGCAACTGACATCCTCCTACGTCATACTTCCGGGTCCTGTCCCCTAATCTTTTGAATGGGCTTGGTGATAATATCATCAAATTCGTGAAAATGCGGTCATTTAATGTTTTCGAACTTTGCTTTCACAGGTTAGCAAAAAAACAAAAACATGTATTGTCTTATCAGCTAAGTGATAATGGCAAGTAGAAGTAATCAACATTTTAAAATGAATAGATTTGTTAGACAATTTCATTATTTCGACCTCCCGACAGTCCATTGGAAGAAGGAGTATAAACAGTCTATTAGCTAGAAATGTAAATGTACATGTGGAATTACAAGTTCACATGTGAAATTGAATCACATGTAAAAAAATAACATTTGCATATTCACATATAAGAAAACTCCACATGTGAAAAACACATTTTCACGTGGCATTGAATTTGGTATTGCATTTCCAAACAAGAGGGTATAAAGAATAATTATTGTACAATTTCCTTAAGATAGTAAAACAAACTGAGCAGAATGCATTATTGCAACCACTTCAAAGTAATCCCTCTCCTTCTTCTGCAACTTTGGTGTCCACCTACAGTCCTATTTCAAGGTTGTTCAAGGATGTAGTTAATAGACATTGGCACATATTACACTGACCCCAGCTTCGGTAAAGCATTTAACCCCCCTTCCCCCGAGGTCACTTTTCAGGGAAGACCCAGATATGCAGACAATGTCAAAGTAACAAAAGTGTATCACTAGAACAGGGGACAGGCAAAACGACAGGTCAACGGCAGGCAGAGGTCAGAAATCCATGGTGGTGTGAATAGGTACAGAAATGGCAGGCAGGCTCAGGGTTGGGGCAGGCAGAATGGTCAAAACCGTGAAAACAGGAACTAGAAACAGACAGGAGCAAGGGGAAAACCGCTGATAGGCTTGACGAACAAAACGAACTGGCAACAGACAAACAGAGAACACAGGTAAATACATAAATACACTGGGGATAATGGGGAAGATCGACGACACCTGGAGGGCGGTGGAGACAAGCACAAAAACAGGTGAAACAGACCAGGGTGTGACAAAGAGATCCTCACATTTATGGGATTGCTTAGTAAGGTCAGATTTGCCTAAGAAAAAAGCAACACATTTTATGTCTCTCATTCCTGATGGCAATTTCTCCTGTCACAACTCAGTCCACTGTTATGCCATGATCAGAGGGAACTCTCTTATCCATCCCCATTTGGGTGAGAAGATAAAGGTTTGAGGTAGAATAACATGTAACACGAAATATGTTGTGTATCTACTTAAGTGTTACTGTTATTGTGTGGGTAAGACCAAACATGAATTGAAGACAAGGACATGTGAGCGTAAGAGCTCCATTCACAACCATGATGAAAAATCACCTGTTGCCAGGACTTTCAATAGCCATAATCTTGAACTAAGTGCCTTATGTTACATGGGTATTCAAATGGTGAAGGCGCCACGTAGCGGAGGAGATGGGGTTAAATGACTCCTCCAAAGAGACATAATGGATAGACCGCTTGGGCACTCTTGCCCCAGCAGGCCTTAATGAGGAATATCATTCTTCTAGATTTTGTCGTGTGTTTTTGTTGTAGGTTATAAATAGGCTGGCCATTTAGGTAAGGCCATCATAATGTATTTGTATTGTGTGTCTATAGATCTTTATTTAATTTTCATGTTTCCCCCACAGCTCCCTCTGCAGGGATCTCTTGATTTGGGCCAATACTGACTGTGAATTTATTTTATTTACTTTTCTCTGAAGAAGCACGAATTGTGTGAAACGTCAGGAACCTTTTCTTTTTAATTTTTTTCCCACCTGTGTGGTACTCTTCAACCGAAGAGGAGGAGTAGTGATGGAACCAAGGCGCAGCGTTGTGAAATGACATATTTAATAAAGACACGACAAAACAACAAAGACAGAAAATGAACTATACTTGAATAAACTAACAAAATAACAAAAACGAATGTGTAGACAAACCTAGTCATACGAACTTACAATAAAACACGAAGAACGCACGAACAGGGAAAAATAGACTACACAAAAACGACGATGTACAAACATACCGAACAGTCCCATATGGTGCGACAAACACTGACACAGGAGACAACCACCCACAACGAACACTGTGAAACAACCTACCTAAATATGACTCTCAATTAGAGGAACACCAAACACCTGCCTCTAATTGAGAGCCATACCAGGCAACCCTTAAACCAACATAGAAACAGACAACATAGAATGCCCACCCAAACTCACGTCCTGACCAACTAACACATACAACAAACTAACAGAAATAGGTCAGGAACGTGACATAACCCCCCCCCCCCCCCCCCCCCCCCTAAGGTGCGAACTCCGGGCGCACCTGCACAAAGTATAGGGGAGGGTCTGGGTGGGCATCTGACCACGGTGGTGGCTCAGGCTCTGGGCGAGTTCCCCACCCCACCATAGTCAATCCCAGCTTACGTCTTCCCCTTAGAATGACCACCCTCCTATTACACCCACTTAATTTACATGGTACCATCAAGATAAGGGGCAGCACCAGGATAAGGTAGCGCAGGACAGAGAGATAGCTCAAGACAGAGAGGTAGGTCAAGATAGAGAGGTAGCTCAGGATAGAGGGGCAGCTCCGGACTGAAGGGCAGCTCCGGACAGAGAGACAGCTCTGGACTGAGGGGCAGTTCAGGATTAATGGCCGCTCTGGGCTGAGAAGCAGCTCATGGCTGGCTGACGGCTCTGGACGCTCATGGCTGGCTGACGGCTCTGGACGCTCATGGCTGGCTGACGGCTCTGGACGCTCATGGCTGGTTGGCGGCTCTGGACGCTCATGGCTGGTTGGCGGCTTTGGCAGATCCTGTCTGGTTGGCGGCTCTGGCAGATCCTGTCTGGTTGGCGGCTCTGGCAGATCCTGTCTGGTTGGCGGCTCTGGCAGATCCTGTCTGGTTGGTGGCTCTGGCAGATCCTGACTGACGAATGGCTCTAGCGGCTCCTGACTGACTAACGGCTCTGACGGCTCGGGACAGACGGGCGGCTCTAATGGCTCGGGGCAGACGGATGGCTCAGACGGCACTGGGCAGACGGATGGCTCAGACGGCGCTGGGGAGACGGATGGCTCAGAAGGCGCTGGGGAGACGGATGGCTCAGACGGCGCTGGGGAGACGGATGGCTCAGACGGCACTGGGGAGATGGATGGCTCAGACGGCGCTGGGGAGACGGATGGCTCAGACGGCGCTGGGGAGACGGATGGCTCAGACGGCGCTGAGGAGACGGATGGCTCAGATGGCGCTGAGGAGACGGATGGCGCTGATGAGATGGATGGCTCAGACTGATCCTGTCTAGCGGAAGGCTTTGGCTGCTCCTGTCTGGTGGAAGGCTCTAGCGGCTCCTGTCTGGCGGAAGGCTCTGTAGGCTCATGGCAGACGGGCGGCTTTGCAGGCTCATGGCAGACGGGCGGCTTTGAAGGCTCAATACAGACGAGCAGTTCATGCGGCGCTTGGCAGACGGACAGTTCAGGCGCCGTTGAGCAGACGGCAGACTCTGGCCGGCTGAGACACACTGTAGGCCTGGTGCGTGGTGCCGGAACTGGAGGCACCGGACTGGAGACACGCACTTCAAGCCTAGTGCGGGGAGCAGGGACAGGGCACACTGAATTCTCAAAGCGCACTATAGGCCTAGTGCGTGGTACCGGCACTGGTGGTACCAGGCTAAGGACACGCACCTTAAGGGGGGGGGGGCTATGTCACGCCCTGGCCTTAGTATTCTTTGTTTTCTTTATTATTTTAGTTAGGTCAGGGTGTGACATGGGTAATTTATGTGGGTTTTGTAGTGTCCAGGGTGGTTGTAAGGTTTAGGGGGTTTATTTAGAGTAGTTGGGTTTATGTTTAGTATAGTTGTCTAGCTGTGTCTATGTTGTGTGTAGTTGTCTAGGAAAGTCTATGGTTGCCTGAATGGGTTCCCAATTAGAGACAGCTGGTTTCTGTTGTCTCTGATTGGGAGCCATATTTAAGGTAGCCATAGGCTTTAGTTTGTTGTGGGGAATTGTCTATGTCTAAACGTTAGTAGCTTGTGTGTGCACTTTCGTTTTGTAGCTTCACGGTCGTTTGTTGTTTTGTTAGGTTGTAAGTGTTTTGTTTCGTTTTACCTTCTTCTATAATAAAAGAAGATGGCTTATTTTCCACATGCTGCGTTTTGGTCCGTCTCACTCCCACACGATCGTGACACGGGGTCTGTAAAATGTATTTTGGTTCAGAACTTTTGTGAAATAGCACAGTTACAAATCTATGGCAAATAGAAATCAAACTGGATTGACATCAGAAATAGAAGAAGGCCAGGACGAACATTTTTATTTAACATAACTATTGTAAAATAGATTGTCTGTAAAATGTATATAGTATGTATAAGCTGAAAGAGATGCCTAAGTGTTATTGTTTATTAGTTTACTCCAATTGGGGAAGGGGTGGTAGGGTTTGCAAGGAATAATAAATGAAGGTATTACTTTAAAAAAGTGTGTATGTATGAATGTTTATGTATATATATATATATATATATATATATATATATATATATATATATATATATATATATATATATATATATATATACACTGCTCAAAAAAATAAAGGGAACACTTAAACAACAATGTAACTCCAAGTCAATCACACTTCTGTGAAATCAAACTGTCCACTTAGGAAGCAACACTGATTGACAATAAATTTCACATGCTGTTGTGCAAATGGAATAGACAAAAGGTGGAAATTATAGGCAATTAGCAAGACACCCCCAATAAAGGAGTGGTTCTGCAGGTGGTGACCACAGACGACTTCTCAGTTCCTATGCTTCCTGGCTGATGTTTTGGTCACTTTTGAATGTTGGCGGTGCTCTCACTCTAGTGGTAGCATGAGACGGAGTCTACAACCCACAACCCAAAGTGTGATTGACTTGGAGTTACATTGTGTTGTTTAAGTGGTCCCTTTATTTTTTTGAGCAGTATATATATATCACGGTAATTAGGCTTCTCCAAGCTCTGATGCTGCTGCTGGTCATAAGTAGCCTCCCAGACTTGCTAACTGCCTGGTACTCAGGGCTCTATTGTCCCTCTAACCACTCTGACATCAATGCAAATGTAATCGAAAATCAAACCAAACACTTCATGAGAGCCCATCAGCTCATGTTGCGCAACATTTCTGTATGCTTTGCAATTGCGTGAGAAAACAGAGTGATGGCCTCTACTAAAAATGGTGAAGGATGTTAACAAAGTCTCTGGGTTAAGAAGAGACAGAGGTAAAATATTCCCTTACCCTGCATTATCTCTTTCTTCCTCTCTCCCGCCATCTTTTCCTCCCTTACTCTTTCTCCCTATCTCCATTGGCCAGTTTAGTTTACCAGAGCAGATCCATAGCATACAGCACAGTCTAGGCAAGCTGCTCACACATCACAACACAGCAGTAATGTCATAATAATCATCTCTAAAATAACTTATCTTGTCTCCTCACTCCTCAGAGCTAGAGGAATTTAGCTCATACAGATGTAGGATCCTAATTTGAGCCAGTTTGCTAAAGCAGGAAAAGAATCCTCCAGCAACAGGAAGTGTCAATTATTATGTGGATTATAATTCATTGATCTTTTTTTGTAGGGGTTGATATGTTTTACTTTAGGGCAAATCAAGTCTGATGTTTTTAAGTGGAAATTATTAACTTTAGAAGCCTTTTTAAACGTTGAATACACAACAAGTTTGCAGGAAAATTTGAATCAACCAAAGAGTGATCAAATTAAGATCCTACATCTGTACATACTGTACGCTGAGGTGGGATGGAAGGCGAAACTTCAGGGAAGAATGCTTGGGTTTAAGAACTGAACATTGAGCAAATGTCAGAACCAGGTCATTTATGTGACTCGGTGCTGTGTTAGCCCACTTAGCTAAAGCCTAATTGTAAGCCCTGGATTTCACGACTGTGAATACAGATATGCATCTGTTGGTCACAGATACCTTAACAAAAAGGGGTGTGGATCAGAAAACAAGTCAGTATCAGGTGTGTCCACTATTTGTCTCATGCAGCGCAACACATCTCCTTCACAGACTGTTGATTCTGCAATGAGGAATGTTGTCTCACTCCTCTTCAATGGCTGTGCAAAGTTGTAGGATATTGGCTGGAACTGGAGAACGCTGTTGTACACGTCGATCCAGAGCATCCCAAACATGCTCAATGGGTGACATGTCTAGTGAGTATACAGGCCACGGAAGAACTGGGACATTTTCAGATTCCAGCAATTGTGTACAGATCCTTGTGACATGGGGCCTTGCATTATCATGCTGAAACATGCGGTGATGGCGATGGATGAATGGCACGATAAAGGGCCTCAGGATCTTGTTACGGTATCTCTGTGCATTCAAATTGCCATTGATAAAATGCAATTGTGTTTGTAGTCTGTAGCTTATGCCTGCCTGCCCCACCGCCAATATGGGACACTCTGTTCACAACGTTGACATCAGCAAACCGCTTGCCCACACGACACCATACACATGGTCTGCGGCTGTGAGGCTGGTTGGACATACTGTCAAATTGTCTAAAACGATGTTTGAGGCGACTTATGGTGGAGAAATTAACATAAAATTATGTGGCAACAGCTCTGGTGGACATTCCCGCAGTCAGCATTTCAATTGCACCCTCCCTCAACTTGAGACATCTGTGACGTGTTGTGTGACAAATCTGCACATTTTAGAGTGGAATGGTATTGTCCCCAGCACAAGGTACACCTGTGTAATGATCATGCTGTTTAATCAGCGTCTTGATATGCCACACCTGTCAGGTGGATGGATTACCTTGGCAAAGGAGAAATGCTCAATTACAGGGATGTAAACAAATTTGTGCACAACATTTTAGAGAAATAAGATTTCTGTGCATATGGAACATTTCGGGGATCTTTTATTTCAGCTCATGAAACACGGGACCAACACTTTACATGTTGTAAATATATTTTTGTACAGTGTAAAAACAAAGTCATTTAAATTCCAAAATAAACTCACTCAACTGAGTAAAGGGTTCATCCTGGCCATGAACAACTTATAGATTTTTCCATAAGAGAAACAAACCATGAAGACAGCACAGCACTAAGACCATTTGCACACATCTCATCAGTCCCCATCTGCCAGGAGGCTGTCCCCTGGTTCCAGTGTGTTGTGCAGAGTACCCTCCTCCCATTGGAGCTGTGTTTCTTACAGTAACAGAACACATGACCCCGTTCACCACCCCTTACAGATGTCCCACTCCACAGGAGCATTTAAAGGGACGTTTTACTATGGTGATTATGTAGGACCAGTATGTGTAATGTATCCTGGCTTTGGCTTTTCATTTTTGATAATTTCATAAGGATTTAATGATTAAATGTCTTGGTTCATAATGACAAACACATTCCATTTGTATAACTTTTATTGAACTTCCTTTTTCCTTCAGGAGGGGCTGAATATGGTTTACATTTTATGATGCATCATGAATAAGGGTTGTAAGTCATGATCATATGTTCTGTAATGATATAGTCCTACGCATGAGGTGATTGTTAACATTCGTTTTGATTGGTTTGCAAAAGCGTTGTCTTTGTGCACATACTGCATTATGTATATCAATAGGAACGTCACTGCTATTGTTAGTGAACTGTGGACTGATTGGCAGTCCTTGGATGATGAGGTCAAAGGTCAGGTGGAGGGCAAAACCAGTTGAGTAGATAAAGAAAGATACATCAAGCACAAAGGGAATAGAGAGAGAGAGAGAGATAGAGTATACTTAGTTGATGCAACTCTTTGTTACCTTGCACAAAGAGTCTCTTTCTGAAAGCTACATATATACATCAACAGAGGAGGACACGAACCCACCAAATTATTCCAGGGAGATCTATTGGTGGAGTCGGGCGAGAACTGTTTCCACAATGTAAAGGTCAACTGTAATAAACAAGGTCATCATTATGCATGTTTCCAAGAACACAGCACATAGAATGCAGATGGTACTGCGAGCTAACCATCCTGACCTATCTAGAGAGATTCTGGGGAGTAGGTAGGGAGAGGGGGAGTGTACCAATAAACCCTTCGCTAAGCCCGCCCCAGAATGTTGGACAACCAATCACAGCACTCCGGTGGATAGCAACTGTTGCTAACCAAGCTCGTGTCCAGCGCCCCTTTGACAAGCTTACGTTTCAAGCGCATGGAAGACAAAAGGGAACAGAGTTTTACATTTTTATTTTATAATTGTTTAAATTGCTAAATAATTGAACAGTTCTTCAGCGGTACTGTGACTGTGATTTATGAAATGCAGAGCCTATTGAGTAAGTATTTTTCTAATCTGCAATTATACCTTTTTGCATTGTTTGCTAGCTGATTAACTAGCTCTTAAAATCTCTTTGACCACCGCTAAACATGTTGCTAAAGCTAGCTAACAGTTAATATAACTTGTTTTCTCTAAATGTATGTTAGCTAGCCAATAAGTTAAGTGTTAATGTCACGTGCACAAGTACAGTGAAAGGCATTTCTTGCAATCTCCAAACCCAACAATGTAGTAAGAATTAAATTATGAATAAAACTCTCATCTGACGTCGACATCAGTATATACGATTTGAGAACCCTAGTCAGCTCTGAATGTGGTTAGTAGCCTTGAATGCATGCTGCCAGTGCATTCAAAGCCATAGTGGCTAGGCACACTACAAACGTCCTTGTACCAGGATCCCGTGAAGCAATTGTAATGACAGTCCACCACAACACACCCGAGTCTCCTGATCCGCAAGGGGTAGCCTGTGTTTCATTTTGTTGTGTGAGTTTGAGATATTGTGAGGGGTTTTCTCCAGTCGTTTAAATGGGGAATTGAGCTTCCTGGGAAAATGTTGACCAAGGTAGCAACAGTAACCAAGGGTTCAGGGCTTAGAACAGGGTCAATTAGTTCCAAAATAAACGGAGAGAGAGAAGTTGCTGTTAGGTGCCTCACAAAGCAAGGAGACTAGAAGGGGATAGATGGGGATACCAGTTAGTGACTAAATACGCAAATTCCCCTCTGGACTGAAACAGCCAGGGGTTGTAAAGTGAGAATGGTGATATAATTAATGGAAGTAGGCCAGCAGGACATCCAGGGACGCTGTAGAGGACTACCAACAAAGAGGAAAGGAACGGGAAGGAGTTACACTTCTCTACAAATCCCGGTAAAGCTATACACACAATGTACGTGTCTTTATTCACATTATAAAACAGATTTATGAGAAATTATGCTGCAAGGAAAGGTTATTCATCATTCAGTGCCCCTGTTATTATCTCCCTAGTCTCCCTCTCTCTCTCTGCTCCACCCTGGATCGCTGCACTCTGTGTGTCCTGAGAGGTGGGGTGGCGCTGGGTCGGGGAGGAAGGGAGGGAGGGGAGAGAGGAATGGTGGTAAAGGGGAAACACAGAGAGTAGAAGAAGGGAGAAATGAGAGAGAGAGAGAACGGTGGAAAAGGGATAGAGGGTAAAGAGGAGAGGAGAGATAGTTGGGAGAGAGACAGAGAGGGTGGGAGCTGTGCTGTAGCTGCTCCAGAGGAATGTGTCCTTGGGCTGCCCTCGTCTCTGACGCACGCATGAACAAACATACACATACACACATTCACTTGTTTCTTCACGCACGCACGAACGCACGCATGCACGCACGCACGTGGTAGGAGGCTCCCAGACTCAGACACCTCATCAGGGATGCAGAAGAGCCCCTGTCTGCAGAGAGAGAGAGAGGGATTAAAAAATAAGAGGTAGATCTTGTATCCAGGGCGGAGAGATAAAAAAAGACAGCACCCTGTAGGATTAATTGGACTTGTGTTTGTCGCTTCTGTTTTGTAACAACAAATCAAAGGTCCATACATCTCTTCAGGCATCTAAAGAATGTCGGTCCTCGAGGAACTATATAGTTGTACTGTGGCGGTTATCTTCAAAAACATTTGTTTCACAAGGATGGTCTTAAGTACAAACACCTACACTATTTCATAAAAACTCATTTGGATCCTGTTAGCCTGTATAGATAATCTCCACCTCCCCCTCTCCATGCAGAAGTAAACTACATTATTTTCCTCATGAAATATCTGAAAAACACATTTTGTGAAGTGTGTATCATTGTCAGAATCAATCTTGTCAGGTATACCACGAATACGAACACACAAATCAATCAAGGGACATGACTCAAGAATATGCCAATTCGCTCATCTTTTTATTGCACAACACTGAATCGTTTGGTTAGGGACAATTTAACAACATTGCCACTGATCGACAGACCAGCTTAATGAGAGACCAGAGCCTGGCTCTGTGTTCTGGATGAGCTGAAGGGCAGCTGTGTAACCTGTCCCAAAGACACCTTTAGGGCCTCCTACCCCCATGCACTTATGTTCATCTGAAAGTACTGGGTAGGTGGAACTATTATGGTGGAAGTTCCATCAAGCCTATCAAAGAACAAAGTGGAGCTATTACCACATTGAGTAAACCTATCCACTCCTTGCAGATATAGAGTACAGGAAGTACGTAGGAGTACGGGTTAGGGGTCAGTTTGAGATTGGACCGTTAGATATCAGCTCAGACAGAGTACAGTATGGAGTTCAGTGAAGCGTTAAAGTACTTTAACCTTTACAGACCCAAACACAAGCTGGCTCTACGACAACCTCTATAGGGGCGACAAACACTGAGTGACAATGATCTGAGAAATCAACCTTTTCAGTGGCAGAATAGGATACAACCCATAGTGGCTGAAATATAGTATCTACTTGAGTTCTGAGAACCTTTCTACTACAGCCACTGTTAGGAACGCTGGCTACAGTGCAGTGGAATGTATTTTGTCGAAAATAAACAGCTTTTTTTTTCAGATGCCAACTCAGATTGCTAATGCGTCAGTGTCTGTTTTTGCTTGAGGCGGGCTAGCAGACCTAGCTTGGTGTTCTCAAGTGGGACCAACAGTGTAGAAGGAAAGGCACAGGTACACACACACACACACTCACACACATTATACAGAGAGTCCTGAAGCGGAGAGAAGGCTTAGATAAGCAGGCTACGGTATCTACAACACTAAGGTATAATAATAGTCAGACTAGAGGACGTTTTAAATCATTGTAGTTGGCACACAGCAATGTCTAGGTTTGAAGGTCCCACGAGGAATTATTAACCAAACGTCTCCTTTAGGTTAGAAGCAAATGCATTGGCTTTGTCAAACAGACAGACATAAAGACCATGATTCAAGCAGCTTTGCACCGCTGTTGCTCCCCTGGTCTTCAGATATACATTTTGGGGGTTAATTTTCAATTGAATGATTCTAGATTTTTTGGGACAATTTTGAGTTCAGTTGTCCACACAAACTGTATGTTGACTGAGGTGATATCTAGACTGCATAAACTTCACAAAAAGCCTCTTTGAGGTCACCCTCTCATTGTACAAAATGCTTTGGTGATACCAGATTGTAGTAAAAATGTAACAATGTGCCCCCACAACTCTGTGTGTAACACACGTACAGTAGATGAGTACAGAGTACAGCGCACATGGTGTTTGACGGCTCAAACCAACAAAAAGTGCAATTTTGTGTTTCCCAAATCAGGGAAAATTATATATACTGACATTGTAATTTTAATTCAGCAGTACTACTCTTTATCTAACATTTGTACATATATTGCAAGTTGAAAATAAAAACACATATTTGCATTTTTACAGGCACGTACATACCACAAAAATAGACTATGGCGAAACTAGATATACTAGGCACAGGGTATATACAGTCCATGTGCTTTGGGGCAAATGGTCAAAAACAACAAAACAAACAAACAAACAAAGAAGACACTTCTCAAAACAGAAACAGAGAACACCCTGATTTGCTAAGACATTAATACCAAGATATTCAGTACCCTTAATATCTGGTATGGAAAAAATTGATTTTAAACTAAGATAATCATCTCTGAATAATCGTCAGTCGATTTCAAGCATGCACGGGGAATCAAGTTTTTATTCCATTGCAAGTCTCTTTTTTTAATGGAGAACGAAGTAACAATAAATTCAAAATAACATTTGACTTAACCTGCAAAACAGTGTCTCGTGCATGATATAACAGATGCCAGGGCTTCAAGAAAAAGGTAACCAAATTCACTGAGGTGAATGAGGTGAATTCACTGAGGTCACTGAGGTGAATGCATGGGAACTCTTGCAATGAAACAGAGATGATATTGACTGAACAAAGCAGTGTTTTTTCTTTCTCTCTGTCCCTCTCTCTTTCACTGACTGTGGACACAAATCCTGACAAATAACATCAGCACAGTCCTTATAGCAGCTTTATAGGGCAAACTCTGGTATTATCACATACAAGGATTAGGTAAGAGGACCAATTGATTGCACTGAAACCGCATTGAAGCATCCACAGGTATTCACTCATTTGGACTTAACTCATTCATGATTCTATTGGCATTTTGACATGCATTTTTCCCATGGGAGAAAACAAAACACTATATTCATATGTTGGGGACTATGGTCTGACTTAAAATATGTGACTTGACAGTTAAAAAAATGATAGTCTTAAAGCATAAGGTTTTGAAATGTGGCTTAGAATGTACTGAAAATATATGTAATACACTTGTGAATGATACATATTGTTATCAAATGATCCAGAATGTATATGAAAATGAAGCCTGTACATAAATTAGTGAAGCCCTTGGAAATTCACATTCACTATTCTTTTCCATAGTTATTTTTTCAATATCTAAAATGGCCTCCTACACCTGTAAGTCAAAACATAAGTGTCAATAGGGCTTTGCTTAGAACTTCTGCATTCTATTTCAACATATAACTTATTAAACTATACTATATCCTGTGTGTTTTGTGCAATTAATCAGAATTCAAAGCCAACTTGATGCAAAATGAAAACAAGTTGATTACAAGAACATAAACAAACTGTACCTACAACAAATAAATAGTCAACCAATCACGTATCATTAAAACGATATATCTTTCCGGAAAGGTAGCGAACCTGAGTGAAATGTCCATCATCATGAATTAACAGCTTTGCTCTCGATCGATAAAGTTCAAAGCTTCAAAAGCCAGTTTTTTTTACACATTGAGTCAGTTGACAAATTTCTCCCAGATTTGTCCACAGACATTATTAGGTTATTTTTTTTACACATTTTTACATTTTATTCAACCTTTATTTAACCAGATGTGATCATTCTAAGAGACTGAAGCAGTGCTTTTCCCTTTGCTTACAACGTCGTAATGTGACACAATGTGCTTAAATGCTGAACTCAACTTTGCTGTGTTGCTTTGAACCAAAGGGTTGGATCTCAGTGACAAACTGGAAATGGTTTCAACTCTCTATGCTACAGTACATCCAATAAATAAAAAGTGTATTCTCTCATCAGGGAACAGGGTAACATACAGTTTACATACAGAACTCACCCAAACGAGAGAAGCATCAAACCTAAGAAACATCACACAAACACTCAGCGACACATTCAGCAAAATCTCCCTTCGTATCGTCACCCGTAATAATTTTGGTCCTTGTATTTACATGGCAGTTTATTTCTGATTAGCTGTCTTCCCCCTCATATGGCATACATTCAGCAAGAGAAGGCTTGAAGCACACCAGGGTTAGAATCATTTAAATATTTATCTTCAAAGTCACAACTCGCCACATCCTTGAATTGAGGAATTATTGAGGAATAAATTCTTATCGTACAGACATTCGTGGAGTTTTGGACTCGAAGGAGATGCTCTTGCTCAATATACTGTACATACAACACCAAACTCACACAGGTTAAGATATACTTTTCTTTTTCCTCTGCCCCACCCCATTTCCCATTGGCATGCATTCTGTTGATTAGTTAGTCTTGCTTTACAACGTACAATAGTACTTTAAAATTGAATTTAAAGTGACAGTTTGTGGACTTGTTTTCCATAACTCCATTCTGAAATCCGCAGGTGACCTTGAACAGGTTTGAAACCAGTTTGCCTCATTTGATCCACAAAAAAACTACATCCACTCACTTCCTCTGATATTTTAGGTTAAGGTAACAATATGGTCGCTGGACTACAATATCTCAACTAGTGAAGCCACGGCAGCTGCTGATTCTTTAAGGTTTCACAGTAAAAAAAACAGCATATACACTAGATATATGTATACAGTACCTGTCCAAAGTTTGGACACATCTACTCATTCAAGGGTTTTTCTTTATTTTTACTATTTTCTACATAATAGAATAATAGTGAAGACATCAAAACTATGAAATAACACATATGGAATCATGTAGTAACCAAAAAGTGTTAAGCAAATCAAATATAACCACACATGCGGAGATCATCCGTTCACCTACTCTGCGTCTCACAAAGACATGGCGGTTGGAAAAAAAAATCTCAAATTTCTTTGCAGCAATTCGACCATGAAGGCCTGATTCATGCAGTCTCATCTGAACAGTTGATGTTGCGATGTGTATGTTACTTGAACTCTGTGAATCTGCTATTCCTGAGGCTGGTAACTCTAATGAACATATCCTCTGCAGCAGAGGTAACTCTGGGTCTTCCTTTCCTGTGGTGGTCCTCATGAGAGCTAGTTTCATCATAGCGCTTGATGGTCTTTGCGACCTTCATGTCTTAAAGTAATGATGAACTGTCGTTTCTCTTCGCTTATTTGAGCTGTTCTTGCCATAATATGGACTTGGTCTTTTACCAAATAGGGCTATCTTCTGTATACCACCTCTACCTTGTCACAACACAGCTAACACATTAAAACCTTTTGTCAATAGGG
Organism: Salvelinus fontinalis; assembly: GCF_029448725.1. Taxonomy (NCBI): domain Eukaryota; kingdom Metazoa; phylum Chordata; class Actinopteri; order Salmoniformes; family Salmonidae; genus Salvelinus; species Salvelinus fontinalis. The sequence continues at coordinate 40,761,175 of NC_074690.1, forward strand.
GGGCGCCATTTCGACTTTGTAAAAATTCGTTCCCAAATTAAACTGCCCCGTACTCAATTCTTGCTTGTACAATATGCATATTATTATTACTATTGGATAGAAAACACTCTCTAGTTTCTAAAACCGTTTGAATTATTTCTCTGAGTGAAACAGAACTCATTCTGCAGCACATTTCCTGTCAGGAAGTGAGATTTCTGAAATCGAGGTCCCTGTTCTAGGGTCAGTTTATAAGTCCCCATGTAAGCTATGGGGCTACATGCACTGCATACGCCTTCCTCTAGATGTCAGTAAGCGGTGAGAATTTGAATGAAGTGGATTGCACCATCTGGGGCACTATAAAGGCTCATGGAACGGAAGTACCGTTCTTTTCAACGGGGCGCCTGGCGCAAGAGGGACATCACAATGGCGTCCTGAAAAGCTTTGGTTTTAGCAGTTCTATATCTCCGGCTCTGGTTTAATTTGATTTTTGTCTTAAAAACTTCATAAGGTAGTTAATTTTAACCGACTTATAGCAGTTTATATCAGTTTATTGCGATTTTCTGGAATTTCTTTGTGTTGCTCTATCGCGAGTTGGACACCTCTCAGGTGGATGGCTAGCGTTAGCTGCTATTTCTACAGGAGAAGAGGACATCTTTCAACCAAAAGACGATTGTTCTGGAGAAAGGACACCTTGCCCAAGATTCTGATGGAAGCTCAGCAAATAGTAAGCAGTCTTTATGTTGTTAATTCGTATTTATGTTGACAAATATCAAACAATAATTCCGCCATGAATTTCGGTGCGGTCTCGCTTTAGCGCACGCTGTATGCGTAGTAACGTTAATTTTAAAAATGTAACACAGCGATTGCATTAAGAACTAATTTGTCTTTCATTTGCTGTCCAACCTGTATTTTTTAGTCAAGTTTATGATTATTTATTGATTAGAATAGGTGCCTCTCCAAAGATTTCTGCCGACATTTTCTGGGGAGCTTGGCTACTTTTCTCATTGTATAACCACGATTTGTGCCGCTAAATATGCACATTTTCGAACAAACTCTATATGCATTGTGTAATATGATGTTATAGGACTGTCATCTGAAGAATTCTGAGCAGGTCAGTGAAAAAATTAATATATTTTGGTGGTTTATACGTTATCGCTATTTTTGGCTTGAATCAATGCTGTTGTGATGTTTGCTATTGTGGTAAGCTAATATAACGCTATATTGTGTTTTCGCTGTAAAACACTTAGAAAATCTGAAATATTGGCTGGATTCACAAGATCTGTGTCTTTCATTTGCTGTACACTGTGTATTTTTCATAAATGTTTTATGATGAGTATTTAGGTAATACACGATGGTCTCTGTAGTTATTCTAGTTGATTTTCATACTGTCGATGTCTTCACTATTATTCTAAAATGTAGAAAATAGTAAAAATAAAGAAAAACCTTTTAATGAGTGGGTGTGTCCAAAATTTTGACTGGTACTGTATATGGCCAGTTGATTTGGTACACCCATTTAGTACAGGGTCAGACCCCGTTTTGCCTCCAGGACAGCCTGAATTCTTCAGTGCAAGAAAACATTGCTCAATTGGTATCAAGCGACCTAACATGTGCCAGGAAAAAATTCCCCTCTCCATTACACCACTGCCACCCGCCTGTACCATTGACGCTAGGCAAGATGAGGCCATGGATTTATGCTGCTTAGCCAAACCCTGACTCTGCTATCAGCATGACGCAACAGGATTCGTCGGACCAGGCAATGTTTTTCCAGTCCTCAATATTGTCCAGTGTTGGTGGTCGCATGTCCACTGTTTTTAGCTGATAGGACTGGAACCCGGCGTGGTCGTCTGCTGCAATAAGCCCATCCGCGACAAGGACCGACGAGTTGTGCGTTCCGAGAGGCCGTTCTGCACACCACTGTTGTACTGCACTGCTATATGCCTGTTTGTGGCCCGCCTGTTAGCTTGCACGATTCTTGCCATTCTCCTTCGACCTCTCATCAAAGAGCTGTTTTTGCCCACAGGACTGCCGCTGACTGGATGGTTTTTATTTGTCAGACCATTCTCGGTAAACCCTGGACACTGCCGTGCATGAAAAGCCATGCTCAAGGTAGCTTAGGTAACTTGTGTTGCCTATTTTAACATTCAATCAAACAGTAACTGAATGCCTCGATGGCTGTCTGCCTGCTTTATATAACAAGGCCACGTGACTCACTGTCTGTAGGAGCGAACCATTTTCTTGAACAGGGTGGTGTACCTAATGTACTGGAAAATTAGTGTATATACATATACGCGGGGTAAGAGTATTGCAGAATTATATTGCATGTATTAATCAATAAACCTGGACGAAAACAAGCAAGTATACAGTGTGGGTTGTTTGAAATGGTTCTTTTTGATAAAGCGCAGACAATTTACCACCACTTTTGCCTCCAGTGTCACGACATGTTCCAACATGACAAGTGGATATCTTCCCAGACACATTTAGCTGAACAGAGAAGCTGGGAAATATTGCCTGTGCCATTGCCAGCAAATCCAACCAACCATGCCTGACAAAGCAGTGTAAAGATATGAGTACACATGTCAGCTCTCTTGGAAAAACAGAATGGAACCAAAAGCATGCATACCAACTCTCTCTCACACACACACACACACACACACACACACACACACACACACACACACACACACACACACACACACACACACACACACACACACACACACACACACACACACACACACACACACACACACATATATATATATACACACACCCACACAAACCAAATATATGGCTTCTAAACTTGGAATCAAGGCAGTTAAATAAATGGCATTTTCTTCTGGATCTCATTTTTAGTTGATACAGACACAACCAAACTTCGTGTTCAAGCTCAACTTTGGTTTAGAATAGATACAATGAAGATACTATCTTTCGGTCATTTTTTTTTTACTATTTCAACTATTTACATATCGATGTAAGATCGACCAGCGGTCTAAAACACTATTTTAAACAATGTGAAGAGCAATGTATTTATTTTTGCTACAACAGCGTATACAGAAAAAAAGGACACCCAAAAACACGTTCTGAAAGCGTAGAATGTCATCATTGTCCTTTGATTCAAGTCCCTGATTTTTCGTTTTTAAGTCCAGCTCCTGCTAGATTACGGTGTATGGATTCTACACGGTATGCAACAGCTTCTTTCTCGATATCTTTACAGTAAAAGTCAGCAATATAGGTGTTTGGAAGCAGAATGTAAGGGGTGCTACTAAGAATAAAGGTGCTGGCACAGTAGAACAGTCCAGTCTTACCTTTGTTAAACTAGTTTAATTGTTTAGACTCTGAATCACACTAGTCACAGAGTTCCTCTTTCCTCTTTGTTGACTCTGACCGACACATAAGACATTCTGTATGAATGACTGACGATGTGGCCCGTATTCTGCCAGCCATGTCGGTTAGGAAGCAAACCAGTCAGGTCATTCAGACAGAGGTTTAGATTCACCTACGTAAAGGCCTCTATCCTGCACCTCTCATAGGGTCACAAGTTAGAAGACAGCCGGCTCCGGGCCGAGTCTAACTCCGGTAGGCTATCGATCAAATCCTTGTTAGGAACCCCAGAGTCCGGGATCCCCGACTCAGCTGCCGCCACAGCCGCCCCCATCCCGGGTGCTCCTGGGGGAGGAGTAGAGGCGAAAGCCACACGCTGTGGTGCTCCCGTGGGTCTTCCCTCAACCTGGACCCCCACCCCGGAGGGCCCCGGCTGGCTAGGGTGAGTGGGCTGAGGAGGGCCGATGGAGGTAGAGGAGGCATGGGTGGATGGGTGGGTTGATTGGGGAGGGCTGAGGGCGACGACAGGGGTTCCTTCCTGAGGGAGGGAGAGCTGGGAGGAGGAGAGGGCACGGGCGTCTTGGCTCAGAGTGCCCGAGTGGAGGGAGTGGGTGCTCTTGTGCGAGGAGGGCCTCTGGATGGTGTGCGTGGGACTGGGAACGTGGTGCTGCACCAGGGACAGCTGAGACCCAGAGGGCCCTGCTCCTCCCATGTACTGGAATGTCCGTCCCTGGTGCGTCAGAGGGCTCTGGACTGGTGGGCTGGAGATAGCCGACCCAAACGCCCCTGTTGCATGAGCCATCTGGGGTGGCTGGGACTGGAGAGGGGATGCGGAGACTGGGCTTTGGGACAGGCTATGGACCACCTGGAACCTCCGCAACATGCGGGGGGACTGCAGCGTCCCTGACCCCGAACCAGACGCCATCCCAAGCCCCATCGGACCTGGCCCCATCGGCCCAGTCCCCATACCCATCGGCATACCCATCAGCCCCATCCCCGGCATCCCCATTCCCCCCATCGGCCCCATCCCCTGGGGGCAGAAGCTCATGGCCACAGCCTGCTGGAGGCTAGCGAGGGCCCCAGCCCCGGAAGGACCTGCAGGGGAGAACATGCCCCCGGGGGCGGAGGAAGTCATGGACATGGTGCGGGGTCTCTGGAGGTCCACCAGTTTGACCATCTCACGGTCGTACTTGACAATCTCCTGGATCATCTCATTCTCATGGTTGTTGAAGACGCCGGAGTTGAGGTCGTGCTGCACTTTGTGCATCAGAATGGTGTTCTTCTTGCCTGTGATGAAGGGAGGAGGAGGAGAATAGTAGAACATGATGAGGTAGAGGAAAGAGGAGGAGAAGTAGGGGTAACAAATTAAGAGATAAGGGAGGAGGATCACAGACAGTATGTTCTGACCTTCAAACTAGGTATATATTTGGGCAAGAAGCAATGCACAAGGAAAATACTGAGAACAAGAGGGTCATAGTTTCACTTGATCAATTAACACTGTTAATTGTGTGCTGAGGCCACAGCATTACTCAACTGACTGCCTGGGATAGAAATCTTATTCATAGATAAGATTGCATCTGCTATTTCTTAGAGGGAGTAAAACATAAAAAGATAGAACATAAGGTAAAATAAAAAAACATTGATATCACTACGTAATATTAGGATCTAATATGAATATGAAGTATCAATATAGACAGTGTCATATTTCAAGCCTTGTTTTTGTCCTCTTCCAGCATGTGAAAATAACAGGTGGATCCACTTAATAAATCTGTACCAGGTCTCGATTATTTGGAACACTGGTGTGTCTGGCAAACAGTGGGGACTGCAGCATCTGTGGTAAGGTTATTATAGTAAACTAGAACTGAAACTAAAAATAAAACTAATCATGAAAAAAATATTTTGTAAAATGTAATGAAATAATTTACAAACCCGTTTGAAAAACAAAAACTATACTGAAACTGAAATTGAATTTGAAATCTTTGACTTCAAAACGAACTAATATAAAATAAAAAAATCATGACAATTATTACATTTTTATTTAAAAAATTGGGCTTGTGCATAACTATCACTAGCTATCACTAGCTAACATGGAAAAAATCATCTAGGTAGCCAACTTGATTCTTCTTACATGTACTACTAGTTAAAAATAATTATTAAAAAGCATTGGAGAGTTTCCTTCAACCATATTTGTTTGTAGCACTTCTTGCTTCCTTTTAAATTCAAGTCACAATGAAATTGACTTTATAATTTAAACCTAACCTAGAACCTGACCCATCACCTTATGTATTACTGCACCCCAGTGGCAAGAAGTAACACACAAAAATATAAACAAAACAATGCCTCAAACGCATGCTTTCTATCCTTAACACTAAAACTTCAACTGAAATGAAGTAATAAAAAATATTTTTTGATATAACTAAAACTGAATAAAAACTAGCAGACCAGGTCTGAAAACAAACAAAACTAACAATTAAAAAAAGATGCAAATAAAAAAACAAATATAAAAACACAAAACTATAATAACCTTTATCTGTGGAACCAGCTGGGTACCACTAGCATGAAAACTGCTATCACACAGGCAGTTTCTTTCTCTCTTTTAAGCGAGAGAAGCCGTACAACTAAGGTCTTATTTAACTACTTTAAAATGCATCCCTCCTTCCTCCTGTAGTTATCACTGATCGAACACAAATGGATGGCGAAAGCAACGGTTCCACAGCTTGTCAGACCAGTGATTACTTTGAGGAAGGACGCGAGCAAGGTGCATTGGTACAGGGCCCAGAGCTCTCTTCAGTACCTATGCGGTCCAGTCGGTCGATGGCCACTGTCTCGAAGGCCCGTCTCATCATGGGGTACTCCTCCAGAACCTCATTGAAGTTGTCCACAGACAGGGAGTAGAGACGACAGTACGTCTCCGCTCTAACACTGGCAGTACGCCGACCACGTGTCAGCAAACAGATCTCTGGAAAAGGGAAATAGGGTCAGGAGACATAGAGATAGAGCAACGTGTGGCAGAGATACAATATAAGAATGTTATATTTAATTATGTTTCAAATATACTGTAGAAACCACACTGCATCTGTTCAACTACCAGCCATCTGGGATTGTCTTACACTTCCAAAAAGTACTGGCTATGCTAGTTTTGAGAGCTGAGGGACACAGGAATACCCCAACACACAAAGCACTTCATAATTTGAGAACATGGTAATAGAGTACAAAGATGTAAGGCAAAAACACAGGAAGCACTAAATATGAATTGTTTGCTGAATTATATTTCATTCTGTGTGTATTGTCGTTCAGGCCCATACCTCCAAAGTAGGAGCCATCAGAGAGCTTCATTCCCAGGGTTCCCTTAGTGATGACATTACAGACTCCGTGCTGGATAAAGTACATTTTCTTGCCGATGGTGCCCTCTCTGATGATGTAATCACGGGGCTGGAAGACCTCGAAGCGGAGCATGATCAACATGGCTGTCACAAAGTTGGGCTCTGCGTTGGCGAACAGTGGCATGGATGCCACCAGTTTACGGCAGTTGAAATTGACAATTTCCTTAAGATAGACATAGTTTGTTAGTAATGTTTGTGTTCATGGTGTGCATGTCCAGGCAGGGACTAAGGGACTTACCTCTCTGAGTGGTTCATTCAGCTCTTCCAGGATGCTCTCTTCATCAAACATCTTCCCCTGGTACCGGTGCTCGTAATAATCATGGATTTTCTGTCGGAAGTCGGACGGCAGCTTGTGGAAGGACATATACTGCTCCACTTGTTTGTACTGGAGAGAGAAAGAGAGAGGGATAGGAGGAGAGAGAATGATAGTGAATAAAGTAGTGAAGTCACTTACACTACCTCAAAGTCAACACAGAGCTTCAACTTCAACCATTCGATTTTAAAATGACTGGATTTGAATTTTTCTGGAAAGATAATAACAAGAGGTGGGTCGACAGAAATGTGCCTATCTATATGCCCGTTGCAAACAAAGAGCTGTTAATTTCAGCCAATCAGGGCACCAACGAAGGCAAAGTGACATATTCCTGTGTACTATTGAGGGAAATTTGCCTGATCTTTGAAACCCACCGAAAGTGGACAAGAACATGAAAACGAGCAAAGGACCAAAACGAGCCCATTTATTCAGCTATTCAGCAGTTTACCCATTACTAAAGTGGATGCCAGACCGACCACGGTGAAAACTAAGGGCGCCGGTTTCACAGATGAAGCATAGTCCTGGACTAAAAAGCATGCTTCATGGCAAAGCTTTTTTAGTCTAGGACTAGTGCTTTTTATACTAAGACTTAATCTGTGTCCGGGAAACCAGAGCAGACCAACTCTAAATCAATTAAGTGTATCAGGTGATGTATAACTGGCAACCCTCCTCAGGATGCCAGCCTGGCAGTCAGTCAGGAAGAAATTGATGGGGTTGTAAAGCTGTAGAGCTCTAAGAGATAGAGAGATCACTCTTATGTCAGGCTCTGTGCAATTCAGCCTACGTCAAACAGAGAAGCTGTCTCACAAACATGCCACACTGCCCAGCACTCATAAAACCTTCACAAACATGCCACACTGCCCAGCACTCATAAAACCTTCACAAACACAACACAGTTCTGGATCTTAACCGGCACTGACACACTAAAACACACAACCCCACATACATACTTTTTTCCTTCCCTTTTGTCTCGAACCATTAAAGATTTACAAAAACAGAATCTAATTCGTCATTTAGGAACCAAACAGAAAATGAAATATTCTCTTTATCAGACTGTTAGATAGTTGTCCTATTACCCCCCCCCCCCCCCCCCCCCTAGCAGGAGGACAAGCATAACGTAGTCACTCTTTTTGTTAACATGACATGGCTGTGGGTGTGTGTGTGTGGGGGGGGGGGGGGGTTGGGCTGTTAGGCAGAAAAACTCTTTTCTGGGGGGTGACTGTAGTTGTATAATGAGAGAAAATAGAATACAACCTTGATATCGGCAAAAGGAGCCAGGACCCTTAGAAACACTTTACTGACCTCCTTTTAAGGTCAAGTCATAGAGCGTTAATAACTGTCTTATTCATGATCTATTATCAATCTATTACTAAACGGTACTACCATAAAGGTTTACCAAACCCCGTTTGACCCTGCTCTGGTTTCTACCACGTCAAGGAACTGAACAGCCATATAACTCTAACAAGCTCAGTTGAATAATTAAAATGCAAAATAAAGAAGTGAAATCTCCCCATCGGCGAGGGAAGCTTTGCCCCTCTAAATGATGGCGTTACGTAGTGAGACACTTCCGATGCGTACGTGCTGCTGCTCTCTGACAGGCAGACGGGGTGCTGAACTGAAGGCGTGGTGGCGTAGGTGTTGCTGAGAGAAACAGCCCAGGACCTAAATGGTGACGCTGACAGGCTAACCATAACAACAACAGGTCCTGGGTGAGGATGCCTGAGACACATAGGGCTCTGGTCAAATGTAGCGCACTATAAAGGGAATAGGGCGCCATTTCAGACGCAGCCAGTGTTCCCATACTGGTGAGACCATAGAAATGGAATAGCTAGAACAGTGTCGTTCTATCATACATACCAGAGAATCCCCCTCTCTCCACTGGGATTCTCTGCCTCTAACCCTGTTACTGGGGCTGAGTCACTGGCTTGCTGGTGCTCTTTCATGCCGTCCCTAGGAGGGGTGCGTCACTTGAGTGGGTTGAGTTACTGACGTGAACTTCCTGTCTGGGTTGGCGCCCCCCCTTGGTTGTGCTGTGGTGGAGACCTTTGTGGGCTATACTCGGCCTTGTCTCAGGATTGTAAGTTGGTGGTTGAGGATATCCCTCTAGTGGTGTGGGGGCTGTGCTTTGGCAGAGTGGGTGGGGTTATATCCTTCCTGTTTGGCCCTGTCCGGGGGTTTCTTCGGATGGGGCCACAGTGTCTCCTGACCGCTCCTGTCTCAGCCTCCAGTATTTATGCTGCAGTAGTTTGTGTCGGGGGGCTAGGGTCAGTTGGTTATACCTGGAGTACTTCTCCTGTCTTATCCAGTGTCCTGTGTGAATTTAAGTATGCTCTCTCTAATTTTCTCCTTCTCTCTTTCTCTCGGAGGACCTGAGCCCTAGGACCATACGTCGGGACTACCGGCCGTGGTGACTCCTTGCTGCCCCCAGTCCGCCTGGCCTTGCTGCTATTCCAGTTTCAACTCTTCTGCCTGCGGTTATGGAACCCCTACCTGTCCCAGACCTGCTGTTTTCAACTCTTAATGATCGGCTATGAAAAGCCAACTGAGATTTATTCCTGATTATTATTTGACCATGCTTGTCATTTATGAACATTTTGAAAATCTTGGCTCTCTCTAATTTTCTCCTTCTCTCTTCCTTTCTCTCGGAGGACCTGGGCCCTAGGACCATGCGTCGGGACTGCCGCCCGTGGTGACTCCTTGCTGTCCCCAGTCCGCCTGGCCTTGCTGCTATTCCAGTTTCAGCTGTTCTGCCTGCGGTTATGGAACCGCCACCTGTCCCAGACCTGTTGTTTTTCAACTCTTAATGATCAGCTATGAAAAGCCAACTGAAAATTATTCATGATTATTATTTGACCATGCTTGTCACTTATGAACATTTTTGAACATCTTGGCATAGTTCTGTTATAATCTCCACCCGGCACAGCCAGAAGAGGACTGGCCACCCCTCATAGCCTGGTTCCTCTCTAGGTTTCTTCCTAGGTTTTGGCCTTTCTAGGGAGTTTTTCCTAGCCACCGTGCTTCTACACCTGCATTCTAGCTGTTTGGGGTTTTAGGCTGGGTTTCTGTACAGCACTTCGAGAAATTATCTGATGTACGAAGGGCTATATAAAATAAAATTGATTGATTGATTGATACCAGTAGTCATATTCTTTACAGGCTCTCTGTAATACCACCCCAAATACAGATTATACCAAGAAAACATGACGTTCAATTGAATAGTGGTTACCCGTGGTGCTTAAAATGTCAATTGGAGGAGTATTTGAAGTGGCTAATGGTACTTAAATACCCACCCCATACTACTACTCCTTGGCTCAGTTGAGCATAAGAGACAATTTATGCTTGATCCGAAAATGTGGTCGGAGGTGCCGTATGGATGGTGTGACGCAATTGCAGAGCCTCCAGAGGCAAGCAGAGGCCAAATCGAGCGCAGTACCACATCGCCGTGCGCTGTAACAATGCAGAGGGCTCCGTATAGCTCCGCAGTGACATGATTGGTTGACGGTAGGTGAGGGCGGGAGGTCCTGTATAATCACAAACTCACTTCCTTCACAACAGCTCTGTGCTGCTCGGCGAAGTGCAAGAAGTATGAATGCCCTGACTTCTGCAGAGGCCATATCACCGTAAATGCTGCACGACCAATGCAGACATTGGATTGACCATGCAGCGCCTTTAAACCTCATTCCTCTCTGCCCTCTCTGATTGGTGGATGATGATAGAGATCAGAGGTCAAACCAGACTCCAGGGATTTAGACTCTTTTAAGTACAGCAGAATGAGTCAGCAGAACACTATCTGTTTGGCTAAAATAGCTGAGGTTTAAAGACATGCCTTTGAAAAACATGTCCGAGTGCCAGATTTGTACAACCTGACAGCTCTCTAATGTGATTGAGAAATGAGACAAAGGGTTAGCCTATGTGTCACAGCACCCGGAGGGGGACTGACAAACATCCAAAGATGGTCGAAATGCCATCCATTGTCTGTGTGTCACTTTGATGGGCATCTACAGTGCATTCGTAAAGTATTCAGACCTCTTGACTTTTTCCACCTTTTGTTACGTTACAGCCTTATTCTAAAATTGATTAAACAGTTTTTTCCCTCATCAATACACACACAATACACCATAATGCCGAAGCAAAAACTGTTTTTTAGACATTTTACCAAATGTATTAAAAATAGAAAATGGAAATAATCCATTTACATAAGTATTCAGACCCTTTGCTCAGTACTTTGTTGAGGCACCTTTGGCAGCTATTACAGCCTTGAGTCTTCTTGGGTATGACGCTACAAGCTTGGCACATCTGTATTTGGGGAGTCTCTCCCATTCTTCTCTGCAGATTCTCTCAAGTTCTGTCAGGTTGGAAGGGGAGCGTCGCTGCACAGCTATTTTCAGGTCTCCCCAGAGATGTTAGATCTGGTTCAAGTCCGCGATCTGGCTGGGCCACTCAAGGACATTCAGAGACTTATCCCAAAGCCACTCCTGCGTTGTCTTGGCTGTATGCTTAGGATTGTTGAACTGTTGGAAGGTGAACATCTGCCCTAGTCTGAGGTCCTGAGCGCTCTGGAGCAGGTTTTCATCAAGGATCTCGTTGTACTTTGCTCAGTTCATCTTTCCATCGATCCTTACTAGTCTCCCAGTCCCTGCCGCTGAAAACATCCCCACATTCAACCTTGGTTTCATCAGACCAGAGAATTTTGTTTCTCATGGTCTGAGCGTCCTTTAGGTGCCTTTTGGCAAACTCCAAGCAGGCTGTCATGTGCCTTTTACTGAGGAGTGGCTTCCGTCTGGCCACTCTACCATAAAGGCCACAGAGGAACTCTGGAGCTCTGTCAGAGTGACCATCGGGTTCTTGGTAACCTCCCCGACCAAGGCCCCTCTCCCCTGATGCTCAGATTGGCCGGGCGGCCAGTTCTAGGAAGAGTCTTGGTGGTTCCAAACTTCTTCCATTTAAGAATAATGTAGGCCACCGTGTTCTTGGGGACCTTCAATGCTGCAGACATTTTTTGGTACCCTTCCCTAGATCTGTGCCTTGACACAATCCTGTCTAGGATCTCTCCGGACAATTCCTTCAACCTCATTGCGTGGTTTTTGCTCTGACATGCACTGTCAACTGTGGGACCTTATATAGACAGGTGTGTGTCTTTCCAAATCATGTTCAATCAATTTAATTTCCCACAGGGAAATTTAATTTCCCAATCAAGTTGTAGAAACATCTCAAGGATGATTAATGGAAACGGGATGCACCTGAGCTCAATTTTGAGTCTCACAGCAAAGGGTCTAAATGCGTATGTAAATAAGGTATTTCTGTTTTGAATATCCTATAAGTTTGCTAACATTTCTAAAAACCTGTTTTTGCTTTGTCATTATGGGGAGTATTGTATAGATTGATGAGGGAAAAATGTAATTCAATTCATTTTATAATAAGGCTGTAACGTAACAAAATGTGGAAAAAGTCAAGAGGTCTGAATACTTTCCAAATGCACTGTAAGTGGCAGCAAAACAGTGTGAGAGAGGACATCTTGATGTGGTCTCGACATTAGCTTTCATGGATTTCTGTTTAGCACTTGGTGGTGCAATGATTCTCCTTTCACTGTTGACTTGTTGACAGCAAGATGGGGGATATTCTACCACTTTCACATCTACCCAGGGGTATACAATGTGGTACAAATTGTGTGACACTGTTTATACCTTACTGTAAAACATTAAAAAACATCTTCTAATCTTCCATTTCCAATGGAAATAGTTGTGTCAAATCCATTCATCACACATCTTGAAGCTCAACTCAACTCTCATGTCTGCTTCAGTGACATGTACTTTAATTAAAGCTGTTTAATCTCAAACCCGCCCAATGGGCTCCCCTCTTCCCTCTCTCCTCTCTACCCTTTCCTCTACCCTGGATTCTCGCTCCCCACCACGAGGAATTCTAATTTTGGTTCAGCGCGGACAGCCTTTCAGATGTATAACTAATTAATCCATTCCAGCCTAAATCGCTTCATTATAATATATCTAGCTGAGAGAGAGGCTGGTGACAGCCAAGTCAAAGCCTGTCTCCCTGTCCCCCATCCCGGGCAGAGGAGATTTGAGCAGTGGGTAAAACAACACACTTTAGGTTGTCAGAAACATTAGTCACCACAGCTGTGTTATAATTAGATTTGTAAGAAATCAGAAGAAGAAAATAACACAGATTCACACAGAGACCTAATGACCACAGGATGGTTGTCTGTGCAAGTATTTTCCTCCATTGAATGGCTATGTAGGTTTTCTATTCTAAGAGCTATACAGGTTCCAAAATGGTCCTTCGTCTGTCCCCATGGAATAACCCTTTTTGGTTCCAGGTAAAACTCTATTTCGTTCTAGGTAGAACCCTTTTGGGTTCCATGTAGAACGGGTTCTTCTATGAGGACAGCCGAAGAGCCCTTTTAGCTTCTCGGTAGCATATTTTTGTCTGAGAGTATATGTACTGCCGTTTTAACATATACATACAGTACTAACTACTGCTGGCCACAGTAGAACCAGCCTCAGTTTGAGTAATGGAGGTGGTTAGTGACTCACACACAGGATGTGTCCGAGAAGACAGATCACTGCTGTGGCTGACATGTAAACAGCCACAGATACTCCATCCTCGTACATGCTTCAGGCAGCCAGCTTGGTCTGTGGAAGACCTGTGTTTATCACTAAGCTACTATAATATCAGAGTCTAAGTCTAGAGGTATATGGTACAGCACGGGTGACCAATCCTACACTAGCACACCTGATTAATCCAATGACTCTTGGCTGATTCATTGGATTAGGTGTTTCAATGCTGGGCTGTAACAAAACGCACCTACGGTATCTCTCCAGGACCAGGATTGGCTAGTAGTGGCCATCGCTGTGCTACAGCGTGAACCCACAGAGACAGACAGACTGACTCAGTATTTAGTATTTTATTAGGATCCCCATTAGCTGTTGTCAAGGCAGCACCAACTCTTCCAGGTCCGCAGGGGGAGAATATTCAAACGACACACTCGGTAATAGTTTGAGGCATAGCAAATGATCTTGACAGCGAGCAGCTTCACTGGCCTGGCAGTTTCTTCTCTGGACATTTGAATAAAGACAACGTTGTCCTCAGCTCAGCCCATAATCCCACGCAGAGTAGAGTTGCAGAAAAAACTCACAACAGATCATAAGGAGAGAGAGTTTCTGTATTGATCTGGTGTTGCGGTCGCTTGTAGAATTAACGGACCAAGGCGCAGCGTGCGTAGAGTTCCACATGCTTAATTAAATGAAACTCACCAAAACAATACAGAACAAAACGAGAAGTCAAATGCAGTGCTCACTGGCAACTACACACAAACAACGAACAGCGACTACACCACTAACTCAAAACATAAAAAATATCCCATAACCCACAGGTGGAAAAAATGCTACTTAAGTTTGATCCCCAATTAGAGACAACGATAGCCAGCTGCCTCTAATTGGGAATCATACCAAAACCCCAACATAGAAAAAACAACCTAGAACCCCACATAGAAAATATAAACTAGACTAACCCCCCAGTCACGCCCTGACCTACTCCACCATAGAAAATAAAGGCTCTCTATGGTCAGGACGTGACATCTGGCCTCACTGCAATGCAGAAGGATTAGAGAGTAATACAAATAAAAGACACCAGTACACACCAGTTAAAGAGTTATTACAACTCTATTACAAATATTTCATTCTGTTCTATCGCCGTGAGGACTTTAATTTGCCTCCCAGTCCAAATGTACTTCCTGAAGAACCTTGAGATGGAAGTACATTTACGCTGGGAGGCAGAAAGAAAATAATGAATCTCAAATTTCAAAACACCAACATTCTGATATGTCATCGCTGTATTAGTATTCACCCTGCCTCTCTTCCATCTGCTCTGTCTGATTTCCTTAATACTTTGTCTGTTGTAAAAACCTGTCATTGTCTGCTGTCCGGAGGTTCAGTAAAAGTGGCCACCACCATCGATCACGTGAGAGCAGGGGCAAGTGTTTTGACTTACAACTAGGTTATTACATTCAGGAAGTGAAAAGTAGCATTGCCGTAACGGAGGATCTTCCCAGAAAATAATGACTATCATTGTTCCGACATCTCTGACTATGCCCAGAAATCGCATAGCGCGCATAGAAAGCTTACGTAGACGAGGTAAGAGATTTCAAACCCTCTATAGCCCACAGGTCTCCTCCTCTTCCTCCCCTCCTCTCCCCCTCACTTGGCTCCCTGTACCAGCCAGTTAGCACTGCACCTCTCAAGGACACAGCCACCAGTGAGAGAGTGAGAGAGGGTGAGAGTGGGAGAGAGAGAGAGAGAGAGAGAGAGAGAGAGAGAGAGAGAGAGAGAGAGAGAGAGAGAGAGAGAGAGAGAGAGAGAGAGAGAGAGAAAAACCAGGGCGATATTAAGAGATGTAAGGCGAGAGAGAAGTAGACAGACAGAAAAGAGGAAAACGGAGAAGAAGATGGAGAAGGAGAGATAGAAGGGATTCACAGAGAAAGATTAACAGAATGGGATGAGAGGGACAGCGTGTGTGTGTGTGTGTGTGTGTGTGTGTGTGTGTGTGTGTGTGTGTGTGTGTGTGTGTGTGTGTGTGTGTGTGTGTGTGTGTGTGTGTGTGTGTGTGTGTGTGTGTGTGTGTGTGTGTGTGTGTGTGTGTGTGTGTGTGTGTGTGAGAGCGAGAGAGGCAGGGAAAGGCAATCAAGTATAAGAGAGAGAGAGAAACGGAAGAGGGGGCCAATGTCAGGACAACATTGGCGGCAGGACACACAGGTCTGTCATCTCATCAATTCTGCTGCTGGCAAGAGGGACGTCATATCACTACCCCCCACCCTACCTTCCCCTCCTCTCCCACATCTTCCCCCCTCCCTTATCCCCCCCCATCCCCCTTCTTCCTCTGCCAACCCCAGTCCATGGCGATTTGGCGCTACCTGGGCGAACACACCCGCTCACTCTGATTGGCTGCTGAGAGGCAGCGACACTCCCCCAGCTCCCCAGCCACATAGACTCTGCTTGGAGACAGCCAGGCTGCTGAGCTGCTCACGCTGCGTTGTGTTGCTATCGCTGCTGCTAACACCAGGCAACACTACTGCAACACTACTCAATAACACTACAGTTTACTGGCTGGGCTCTGCAGGTATTTACCTGGGATTTACAGAGAAACTATATGACGCTAAACTACAGGTACTTTCTGGTACCAACAGGTAATTGCCAAAATAAAGGAAACACTAACATAGTGTCTTAATAGGGCGTTGGGGCACCACGAGCTGCCAGAACAGCTTCAATGAATTTTACTAGTGTCTTGAATATGGGGTGATTTCAGGGCCAACAGATATTGTAGTTGAATTAGGGCGGCATCCTGGTAATAGTTGCTTTCCAGTAGTAATAGCTACTTCTACCCATGGTCTCTATCTCTCCGTCGGTTTCCACCGTTCTGAGTTACAATTGAAGTTGGACGTTTACATACTCCTTAGCCAAATACATTTAAACTCAGTTTTTCACAATTCCTGACATTTAATCCTAGTAAAAATGTCCTGTTTTAAGTCAGTTAGGATCACCACTTTATTTTAAGAATGTGAAATGTCAGAATAGTAGAGAGAATTATTTATTTCAGCTTTTATTTCTTTAATCACATTCCCAGTGGGTCAGAAGTTTACATGCACTCAATTCGTATTTGGTAGCATTGCCTTTAAATTGTTTAACTTTAGCTGGTGTAATTGAATCAGGTTTGTAGGGCTCCATGCTCGCACACACTTTTTCAGTTCTGCCCACAAATCTTCTATGGGACTGAGGTCAGGGCTGTGTGATGGCCACTCCAATACCTTGACTTTGCTGTCCTTAAGCCATTTTGCCACAACTTTGGAAGTATGCTTGGGGTCATTGTCCATTTGGAAGACCCATTTGCGACCAAGCTTTAAATTCCTGACAGATGTCTGAGATGTTGCTTCAATATATCCACATCATTTTCCTGCCTCATGATACCATCTATATTGTGAAGTGCACCAGTCCCTCCTGCAGCAAAGCACCCCCACAACATGATGCGGCCACCCCTGTCCTTCACGGTTGGGATGGTGATCTTCGGCTTGCAAGCCTCCCCCTTTTTCCTCCAAACATATTGATGGTCATTATGGTCAAACAATTCTATTTTTGTTTCATCAGACCAGAGGACATTTCTCCCAAAAAGTACGATCTTTGTCCCCATGTGCAGTAGCAAACCGTAGTCTGGCTTTTTTATGGCGGTTTTGGAGCAGTGGCTTCTTCCTTGCTGAGCGGCCTTTCAGGTTATGTCGATATAGGATTCGTTTTACTGTGGATATAGATACTTTTGTACCTGTTTCCTCCAGCATCTTCACAAGGTCCTTTGCTGTTGTTCTGGGATTGATTTGCACTTTTCGCACCAAAGTACGATCATCTCTAGGAGACAGAACGTGTCTCCTTCCTGAGCGGTATGATGGCTGCGTGGTCCAATAGTGTTTATACTTGCGTACTATTGTTTGTACAGATGAACGTGGTACCTTCAGGCGTTTGGAAATTGCTCCCAAGGATGAACGAGACTTGAGGAGATCTAAAAAAACAATTCTGAGGTCTTGGCTGATTTCTTTTGATTTTACCATGATGTCAAGCAAAGAGGCATTGAGTTTGAAGATAGGCCTTGAAATACATCCACAGATTCACCTCCAATTAACTCAAATAATTTCAATTAGCCTATCAGAAGCTTCTAAAGCCATGAAATAATTTTCTGGAATTTTCCAAGCTGTTTAAGGGCACAGTCAACTTAGTGTATGTAAACTTCTGACCCACTGGAATTATAAATTAAATAATCTGTCTGTAAACAATTGTTCGAAAAATTACTTGTGTCATGCACAAAGTAGATGTCCTAACCGACTTGCCAAAACTATAGTTTGTTAACAGGAAATTTGTGGAGTGGTTGAAAAATTTGATTTAATGACTCCAACCTAAGTGTATGTAAACTTCCGACTTTAACTGTAGCTAGCTAAAAAAAAAAAATACAAAAAAAAAAAATTGTATCTAGCTGAACTTTCTAGTGTCTTAGCTAGCTAGTGGGCTAACAGCATCACAGGTGTTTTAGCTAGCAACCTCTGGGCTAAACCCAGATTCAGTTTGTTTGGCTAACACGAGCGGTGGTGTTTCTTCAAAGTGTATTACCCCACCACTGAAGCACCATCCCTTTTACATTCTCGTGTGAAAGATAATCTAACTGTGCGTTCTATCTCGAGTTGCTTGGTTTACACACCGATTCAGCACTTGGTATTTCCCGTGATGGCTCGGCTAGCTGGCTATCATCACCCGCTAGTTGTCTACATTGCCCTCAGCTGGACTCTGGTGTCCTTAGACATAGAGTGAAGTACATGGAAAGTATTTCCCAGGCCTCGTCCTTGCTCGAGGATGACTCCGTTGACAACAAAGTCCCAGAGGAGGGAGAAGCTACTCAGGCATCACCTCCGCCTGCACTGCAGCCTGATGGATTACGCCCCTGAAAAATCATTTCTCCCCTCTGCTGAGTTTGTGCTACTCTGCCAGACCGAAGAGGTAGGGCAGGAGTGGTTCACCACAGACCTTAAGGATGCTTATTTCCACATCAGAGTTTATCCTGCACATGGGAGATATCTGAGGTTCACCATCAAGGGCACAGCCTACGAATATCTCACCTTACCATTCGGTCTGTCCCTTTGTGCCGAAGAGAGCCTTAAGAGTCTTGATGTACGTCAACTATGGTTGATCTGCGTAGACACTCGTGCTCAGGTAGTGAAGCACACAGCCCAGATGTTGTCGCACCTACTCGCTCTGGGCTTCAGGATGAATTGTGCCATAAACTCGCTCTTACCAATCCAGCAGAAAGTCTTTTGCCGATTGTCTCTGGACTCTGTAGCCTGTCGAGCAGCCCTCACTGTGGAGAGAGCAACGTTTTTTTTCCCACTGTCCCTCAGGGTTTCGCCCAGGAACATCAGTCACGTACTAGATATGTCTGAGTGTTCTTGGGCTCATGGCCTCCATGATTGTGATAGTTCCACTTTGTCTCCTCCTCATGAAATTTCCTGCATTGGGTGACCTCACTCTGCTTGGACCCATCTCTCCACCGGCACAGGCGTGTGCTTCTCTTTGCAAAGTATCTATCGGCACAACTGACATTTACTCCTGAGGTGCTGACCTGTTGCACCCTCTATAACCACTGTGATTATTATTTGACCCTGCTGGTCATCTATGAACGTTTGAACATCTTGAAGAAAGATCTGGCCTTAATGGCCATGTACTCTTATAATCTCCACCCGACACAGCCAGAAGAAGACTGGCCACCCCTCAAAGCCTGGTTCCTCTCTAGGTTTCTTCCCAGGTTCCTGCCTTTCTAGGGACTTTTTCCAGGCCACTATGCTTCTACATCTGCCTGCTCTTTGGGGTTTTAGGCTGGGTTTCTGTATAAGCACTTTGTGACATCTGCTAATGTAGAAAGGGCTTCATAAATACATTTGATTGATTGATCCCTCTTGACACAGGGCTGCCCTACTGGGAAAGTCTTCACGAGCAAAGTAGTGATGATGGATGCGTCACTACAGGGATGGTGGGCAGGTCAGGCTAGACAATACATCTACGGTGGCGTATATCAGCTGCCAAGGAGGAATGCGCTCCCGTCGACTTCACTCTCTGACGAGAAAGATCTTGCTATGGAGCAGCAAACATATGTTGTCTCTCAGAGCAACACATGCTAGGCAGACTAAACTCGAGTGAGGATTTACTGTCACGGGGGAACCCCCTACCAGGGGAGTGGCGACTTCAGCCTGAAGTCGTCGTGGACGTGTCGGGGTATTACGGCATGGCTGCCGTCGATCTGTACAGCTTGTTCTGTGCAATGTGGGATCACAACGCTCCTCTAGGCGTGGATGCGTTGGCCCACAAATGGCCAGGTGTGCTTCTGTACGCCTTCCCTCCCGTGCAGTGGTGTAAAGTACTTAAGTAAAATACTTTAAAGTACTATTTAAATAGTTTTTTGGGGTATCTGTACTTTACTATTGATGTTTGTGACAATTTTTTACTTTTACATTACTACATTCCTAAAGAAAATAATGTTATTTTTACTCCCTACATTTCTCCTGACACCCAAAAGTACTTCTAACATTTAGCAGGACAGGAAAATTGTCAAATTCATGCAAGTATCAAGAGAACATCCCTGGTCATCCCTATTGCCTCTGATCTGGCGGACTCACTAAACACAAATGCTTCGTTTGTAATGCTTCGTTTGTCTGAGTGTTGGTGTTGGCTATCCTTAAATTAAAAACAAGAAAATTGTGCCATCTGGTTTGCTTAATATAGGGAATTTGAAATGATTCATACTTTTACTTTAAATACATAAGGAACCAGCAAGAAAACATTTGGAGACCTGTCATATGGAAAACTGACTCTGAGACTTTCAACCAGCGGTTTTCAGCTGCGGCTGAACAGTTTGGTTGTGTGTTTAACTCTGCCTGTAAACACGCTGGATGATTCAGAATCCATTGAAGAGCTTGAACGATTCATTGACGAGAGATACTTACGAACTCAAAGAAACATGTTGCTGGTTTTGGAGGATTCAAGCATTGTTAAGGACAACCAGCCCAAATCAACAAAACAAATCAAAACCAGGTTGGCCAATAGGTATCAACTATGGAACCAAACCATCCCCTAGTAAGAGGGCGTGTGTGGCGAGTGGTTTACTGATATATATGTTGACTTGTTAAAATCCATCAATGAAAGGCTTGCCAAACTTGATATCTTGGATATATTACGAGAGGACATCAATGCATTATGTGCTAGTCTAGAATTCAGCCAACATCAGATTGATGATCTAAGGAAAGAGAACATGGCGCTGAAAGGTACTGTAGACTCTATTCACAGCAAGGTGGAAGTGGTGCAAAGGGAGAACAAACAACTTAAAGAAACCTTGCTTGATGCACAGTGTCGATCAATACGGAACAATCTAATACACTGCTCAAAAAAATAAAGGGAACACTTAAACAACACAATGTAACTCCAAGTCAATCACACTTCTGTGAAATCAAACTGTCCACTTAGGAAGCAACACTGATTGACAATAAACTTCACATGCTGTTGTGCAAATGGAATAGACAACAGGTGGAAATTATAGGCAATTAGCAAGACACCCCCAATAAAGGAGTGGTTCTGCAGGTGGTGACCACAGACCACTTCTCAGTTCCTATGCTTCCTGGCTGATGTTTTGGTCACTTTTGAATGCTGGCGGTGCTTTCACTCTAGTGGCAGCATGAGACGGAGTCTACAACCCACACAAGTGGCTCAGGTAGTGCAGGTCATCCAGGATGGCACATCAATGCGAGCTGTGGCAAGAAGGTTTGCTGTGTCTGTCAGCGTAGTGTCCAGAGCATGGAGAGGCTACCAGGAGACAGGCCAGTACATCAGGAGACGTGGAGGAGGCCGTAGGAGGGCAACAACCCAGCAGCAGGACCGCTACCTCCGCCTTTGTGCAAGGAGGAGTAGGAGGAGCACTGCCAGAGCCCTGCAAAATGACCTCCAGCAGGCCACAAATGTGCATGTGTCTGCTCAAACGGTCAGAAACAGACTCCATGAGGGTGGTAGGAGGGCCCGACGTCCACAGGTGGGGGTTGTGCTTACAGCCCAACACCGTGCAGGACGTTTGGCATTTGCCAAAGAACACCAAGATTGGCAAATTCGCCACTGGCGCCCTGTGCTCTTCACAGATGAAAGCAGGTTCACACTGAGCACATGTGACAGACGTGACAGAGTCTGGAGACGCCGTGGAGAACGTTCTGCTGCCTGCATCATCCTCCAGCATGACCGGTTTGGCGGTGGGTCAGTCATGGTGTGGGGTGGAATTTCTTTGTGGGGCCGCACAGCCCTCCATGTGCTCGCCAGAGGTAGCCTGACTGCCATTAGGTACCGAGATGAGATCCTCAGACCCCTTGTGAGACCATATGCTGGTGCGGTTGGCCCTGGGTTCCTCCTAATGCAAGACAATGCTAGACCTCATGTGGCTGGAGTGTGTCAGCAGTTCCTGCAAGAGGAAGGCATTGATGCTATGGACTGGCCCGTCCGTTCCCCAGACCTGAATCCAATTGAGCACATCTGGGACATCATGTCTCGCTCCATCCACCAACGCCACGTTGCACCACAGACTGTCCAGGAGTTGGCGGATGCTTTAGTCCAGGTCTGGGAGGAGATCCCTCAGGAGACCATCCTCCACCTCATCAGGAGCATGGCCAGGCGTTGTAGGGAGGTCATACAGGCACGTGGAGGCCACACACACTACTGAGCCTCATTTTGACTTGTTTTAAGGACATTACATCAAAGTTGGATCAGCCTGTAGTGTGGTTTTCCACTTTAATTTTGAGTGTGACTCCAAATCCAGACCCCCATGGGTTGATAAATTTGATTTCCATTGATAATTTTTGTGTGATTTTGTTGTCAGCACATTCAACTATTTAAAGAAAAAAGTATTTAATAAGAATATTTCATTCATTCAGATCTAGGATGTGTTATTTTAGTGTTCCCTTTATTTTTTTGAGCAGTGTATATATAGGCTAACTTGGAACAAATAAAATAGTGCAGTTAAATTTAACATGGTCATAACCACTAATAAGATTGATATAGAAAATTATATTTTTTTCAAATGGAGATAGTTTCTATTGCGATGACCTTACTACCTACTAGGTAAAACCAAATGGTCCTTAGTGGTTCAATAATAAAAAATAAAGTAAGTATTACTTTATTAATGATCACTACATTTTACTATGAAATTGTTACATAGCTAATAATAAGTGTATAATTATTTATATCAGAAGTAATATGAAGAGAAAGAATAGCTTAGCAGTAAAGTTGTAATGGCAGTTCATTTATTCATTCATTCATGTGTTAATACACAGGAAAGGAAGCTATAATTTCACTGCACCATTCAGGCAACATGATCGTCACCATAGTTATAACAGAATTGAGCGATAGCGGAACGATGATGAAGGGAGAGGCTCCTTACCTTCTCCTGGTACTGTCGTCGGGACGAGTCCAGGGACTGGATGAGTGCTGTGGCATGGCCTATGAACACAGCATAGCAGGTGGCCCCGACGATCATACTGAGCATGGTGAGCCAGATATCAGACAGGCTCTCCGGGGCCTGCCGACCGTAGCCGATACACAGCATGTGGCTCATCGCCTTGAACACTGCAAACGAATATAGCTCCGACCAGGTGTCATTCTGCAGAAAGACAGAGAAATTAAACAGAAAATATTTTAAATATGGATTAAAGACAGAAGTTACCCATTTGGGGAGGAGAGGAGAAGGAATGGAGGAAGTTGGTGACTCAAAGTAAGAGACAAAAACGCACAGGGAGAGAGAGAGACCGAGAGGAGGGTAGGAGATAGAGAGGGCAGAAAAATGAGAATTGGGGACAAAGGGGACACGGAGAGGAAGTTGTATAAATGAGGACTCAGGGGAGATAGAGAGGACGAGAAGGATAATTAGGGTGGGTGGGAAAGGGGGAGAGAGGGAGTGAAAGAGGGTTAGAGACAGAGGGAGAGGGAGAAAGAAAAAACAAATGAGAGAGGAAGGAAGAAAGAGAGAAAGAAAGTGAGACAGAGAGAGGAGAGAAAGAGAGAAAGAAAGAAACAGAGAGAGAGAGAGAGATTGGGGGAATCCTGTGAGGCCTAATCAGTGAGAGGAGGAGAGGAGGTTCTGAGCTAATTTCCACAGAGACTTTAAAGGAAAATTCCACCCGAAAACCTTTGGTATTGTCCCAAAATGTTTCGCTTGTCCGCAATCAAGTTTAAGATATATTTAGCAAAATGCATCATACGGGGGTGATTTCTGTATTTTTTAAGTTACATATCTTGACAAGTTGATTGCTGACAAGCACAATTTTGGGACGAATGAAAAAAAATACCAACAGTTTTGGGGTATTTTCCTTTAATGACAGGCAATTAAATATGCCATTTCACAAATCTGAATCTCAATCCACACACCACAACAACAACAACAACACACACACACAGGGTGACATTATGCAACCAATAAAAACAATACTGTGGCTCAGAATTCATTTTTATGCACGTCTATGAGATGGCGCCAATAATTTAAAGGTGCAGAGGTGCAGTATTCCACTCATTTTGTATTACAGTGAGTGTTCTCCAGTCGATTTGAAATATTGCGGTTTGTTTTTGATACAATCTCAGCAATTTCTTGCAGTGAGGGCTGTGTAGTCAACAGAAAATGTCCAGGAAAGAAGCAACTAAAGGCCACGTCCTAATAGTCTGGCCAAGTCCCAGTACTTTTGAATAGCTTCCTTTCCTTGCCTCCTCTCCTTGTTTGAATTCTTATTTGAATTGTGTTTACAGCTGAAGAGACAGTCATAGAGACTTCGACAACCCTTTCACCTGTCTATTAGTGGAAAGAAAAGTCACAAGGAAAGGATGCCAGCCAGTCCCACTTTACTCCATACTCCCTCCCCTTGGCCATAACCCTTTGACGTTACCAGATCTGAAGCATCTGGATAGGTATAAGTAGTGCAGTGGTGGAGCTTCAACCATATTGCTAAAACTTTACAGATCTGCAAAATATGGATAAGGCCAAGGGGAAGGGCTAGGGGGCGAATTGGGACCGGATGATAGTGTTGGAACATAGCCCCTATCCAGGGAGCCTCTGATGTCAACAACACCTTGTGGCCAACTGAGAAGCAGTTCAGTTATCCATTATTCCTACCAAGCACACAATGTTCTGTACTGATACAAAGTCAAGGCCTCCATAGATTTCTTATTTCCCATGCCCTTCTCTACCGCCCACGACACACAGCAGAGCAGAGCAGGGAAAGGGTACAGCTAGAGACTGCAGTCAAAATGTTCCACTTCGTCCTGCTCTCCCCTCCAGACTGCATTCAGTGGTGTAGGTTTAAATGTAATCGACTATGATAGAATAGAATAGAGAAACTTTATTGGGGAGGGAATTTGTCTTGCAAATACAATAAAGCTCTTCTGTTTCTCTTTGTTTTAAACAGCTACATGTACACTCTTCTACTATAATATGCTATGCTGAAACAACATATATTATACAACAGGTGGGTCTAATCCTGAATGCTGATTGGTTAAAACCGCATTCCAGCGGGTGTCTGTTCCACAAGTTACCACCGGCTAAATCTATGACTTTAAAATGCCTATTTACTCTGTTCCATCTGACTGCGCAATCCACTGTCTCATCAGCCCAGCCAGGCAATTTATAAACTTGATCTCCACAAAAAAAAAGCATCTAGACATTATCTCACAATTCTTTTAGACTAACATTTAGTTTTCAACAGCGAGGATTTGTATAAACCTTGCTGTCCGGGACACTGTTGTTCAGAGTAGCTAGCCAACAACCCAGCTAACACAATCAGTTAGAACTGAAGATGGAAAGACTGCAAACTAGCTGACTTTGTTTGGTTTTAGCTTTTTTCAATTTACATTTCTTTGTATATATCCATAAAAATTATGTCAGCTGATTCATGATTTCGACTGGCTGAGAAACGCTGCCTGCCTGTCTGTTTCATCCCGACTCGTTCATTACTATGGGACATAAATATTGAAACAATGTTGCAAATGTCAGGCGAGACAGACAGCGAGCACAATTTCTATGCCAGGGGAAATTGCGCCTCATTAGCGCATTGTTATGGATGTATCGAAATAAATGTCACTAGAAAACAGCTTTAACAAATGCAAATGCCGTTACTTTGCCGTAGTTGGCTAGCTAGCAAGCAAGGGATAAGAACATTTCCAGCCAGTATGGCAATGGAACATTTGGAACCAACGACTGGGTAGCGTTCATAGATAATGAACAAAAAGACTGAACGACTGGGTCGCGTCTCTGGCAACCGAGCCGATAGAACGAACGACCAGCCGGCTTGGGTAGCAACCCTAGATTTGTGACGGGACCATATCTTGTGGAAGGATGAAATAGTATGAATACATTAATAAAAATAACGTTTTTAATGAAAATATGTTAATCATTATTTGAGTATGTTAGTATCCCGTTGTATAAAAGTGATAATGCCCTCGAAGCCAGTGTTTGGAGGATATCGACTTTGTCTCGGGCCTAACAACACCTGTGTCAATATATCCTCCAAACACTGGCTTCTCTGGCATTATCAGTTAAGTAGAACCCTGGACACTAGCTGATCCATATCTAGGATCTTCTGTATTAAATGGTTAGAGTGGAAAGGGGGGACTGTTTTACTCAGGAAATAAAACAGAAGGAAGAGAGTTTCTTAAAATAACCGTTGGCCCCACTGCAGGGGTTGCGGCTAAATGGTGGATGTGAAAACCCAAACAGAAACAGTAGAGTGAAAGAGAGTGAATAATGGATGAATGATGAGCACTTTGGCTTGAAAATAGCCCAGACAGCTGAGAAAGACACAGAGACACAGAGAGAGAGAGACAGAGAGAGAGAGAGAGAGAGAGAGAGAGAGAGAGAGAGAGAGAGAGAGAGAGAGAGACAGAGAGACAGAGAGACAGAGAGACAGAGAGACAGAGAGACAGAGAGACAGAGAGACAGAGAGACAGAGAGACAGAGAGAGAGAGAGAGAGAGAGAGAGAGAGAGAGAGAGAGAGAGAGAGAGAGAGAGAGAGAGAGAGAGAGAGAGAGAGAGAGAGAGAAAGAGGCAGTCTCAGGGGTTAACCACACTGGAGCATACAGGATCAAAGTGATACATGTATAAACAATCTGTTCAACTATGAAAGCGATGCTATACCTCACCAAGTGAGGCTCCAACTAGACTTCCTATGGATTACAGGGGGCTACCCCCATACTGTTTAAACCTATTAAGTTCTTTCCCATCTGAAAACACTTCAGGGATAGGAGGCTATATGCTCAGGTTTTGAGAGCCTGGCGTGGAAGTACAGTAGTAGGTAGAGGAGAACAGGATGTATTTGATGACATCGGGGTCTCCTTGAATCCTTAGGGGCTGTGTCCCAATATTTTTTACGTTTCTTTTCTTTGATACACTCTGCTGGCTCACTGTACACAAGTAGTATGTCCAGACCATACATAAGCAATACCCGATCAGTACAATTGATTCCAAGATGGCGTAGCAGTTCAGATGTTTTTGTCTTTGTCTTGTCGTGTCCCGTGTATGTATCTTTTTTCTTTCGTAAATATTTCGTATATATTTTTTATATTTTTAACCTCAGTTTCAACATACTCTTCTGCAACCCACCTCACCCAATGTGGTATGGATCTGCTATTTTCTATACTTTAGAACTGGAACCCTCAACAGCCAGCTAACTAGCTACTAGCTAGTAGTCAGTTAGCCACTGCTAGCGGTCATCAGCTAATCTTAGCTCGGTCAACTCCTGCCAGTCTGCACAACGTGATTCAACCCAGAGCATACCGGACTGCTTTTTCTCCACATCTTCAGTTTCCTACCGCAAGCTCTCAACCTTTTCACCTGGATCATCACAGCTAGCTATCTGCTATCTGAGTGGCTACCCCCTGGCTAACGTCTCTGTCCCGAAGTAAGCGCCAGTGAGCCTGAAACTAGCCTCGTGCTAGGCCATCAGCCACTCCTTGGGCTACAATACATATTTTGCCAATTGGCCTGGACCCCTTTTTCTGCCGACACGGATCCCCGGCAATCCATTTGGGGTGGCAGGTAGCCTAGTGGTCAGAGCGTTGGGCTAGTAACCGAAAGGTTGCAAGATCGAATCCCCGAGCTGACAAGGTAAAAATCTGTCGTTCTGCCCCTGAACAAGGCAGTTGTTCCTAGGCCGTCATTGAAAATAAGAATTTGTTCTTAACTGACTTGCCTAGTTAAATAAAGATAAAATAAAAATTACGACTGGTCTACTGACGTAATTCGCCCGAGGGGTTTCAACAGGCTCCTCCGTTGCGACGTCCCCTGAAGGCCCATTATTGTCTTATTTCACTGTATAGCCTCCAGCCCTGCTCAATATGCCTTAGCTAGCCCTTTTGTTTCACCTCCCACACATGCGGTGAGCTCACCTGGTCTAAATGATGATTCTAGAGACAAAACCTCTCTCATCGTCACTCAATGCCTAGATTTACCTCCACTGTATTCACATCCTACCATACCCTTGTCTGTACATTATGCCTTGACTCTATTCTTCCGTGCCCAGAAACCTGCTCCTTTTACTCTCTGTTCAGAACGCACTAGACGACCAGTTCTTATAGCCTTTAGCCGTACCCTTATCCTACTCCTCCTCTGTTCCTCTGGTGATGTAGAGGTTAATCCAGGCCCTGCAGCGCCTAACTCCACTCCCATTGCCCAGGCGCTCTCATTTGTTGACTTCTGTAACCGTAAAAGCCTTGGTTTCATGCATGTTAACATTAGAAGCCTGCTCCCTAAGTTTGTTTTATTCACTGCTTTAGCACACTCTGATAACTTGGATGTCCTAGCCGTGTCTGAATCCTGGCTTAGAAAGGCCACCAAAAATCCTGAAATTTCCATCCCTAACTATAACATTTTCCAACAAGATAGAACTGCCAAAGGGGGTGGAGTTGCAATCTACTGCAGATATAGCCTGCAGAGTTCTGTCATACTATCCAGGTCTGTTCCCAAACAATTTGAGCTTCTACTTCTAAAAATCCACCTTTCCAGAAACAAGTCTCTCACCATTGTCGCTTGTTATAGACCACCTTCTGCCCCCAGCTGTGCCCTGGACACCATATGTGAATTGATTGCCCCCCATCTATCTTTAGAGCTCGTACTGTTAAGTGTCCTAAACTGGGACATGCTTAACACCCCGGCCGTCCCACAATCTAAGCTAGATGCCCTCAATCTCACACAAATTATCAATGAACCTACCAGGTACAACCCCAAATCCGTAAACACGGACACCCTCACAGATATCATACTGACCAACCTGCCCTCTAAATACACCTCTGCTGTCTTCAACCAGGATTTCAGCGATCACTGCCTCATTGCCTGCGTCCATAATGGGTCTGCGGTCAAATGACCACTCCTCATCACTGTCAAACGCTCCCTAAAATATTTCAGCGAGCAGGCCTTTCTAATCGACCTGGCCTTGGTATCCTGGAAGGATATTGACCTAGTCCGTCAGTAGAGGATGCCTGGTTATTCTTTAAAAGTGCTTTCCTCACCAGCTTAAATAAGCATGCCCCTTTCCAAAAATATTGAACCAGGAACAGATATAGCCCTTGGTTCCTTCCAGACCTGACTGCCCTCGACCAGCACAAAACATCCTGTGGCGTACTGTATTTACATCGAATAGCCCCCGTGATATGCAACTTTTCAGGGAAGTTAGGAACCAATATACACAGGCAGTCAGGAAAGCAAAGGCTAGCTTTCAAAAAGCAATTTGCATCCTGCAGCACAAACTCTAAAAAGTTCTGGGACATTGTAAAGTCCATGGAGAATAAGAGCACCTCCTCCCAGCTGCCCACTGCACTGAGGCTAGGAAACACTGTCACCACTGAAAAAATCCATGTTAATTGAGAATTTCAATAAGCATTTTTCTACGGCTGGCCATGCTTTCCACCTGGCTACTCCTACCTCGGTCAACAACTCTGCACCCCCCACAGCAACTTACCCAAACCTCCCCCATTTCTCCTTCACCCAAATCCAGATAGCTGATGTCCTGAAAGAGTTGCAAAATCTGGACCACTACAAATCAGCTGGGCAAGACAATCTGGACCCTCTCTTTGTAAAATTATCCGCCGCAATTGTTGCAACCCCTATTACTAGCCTGTTCAACCTGTCTTTCGTATCGTCTGAGATCCCCAAAGATTGGAAAGCTGCTGCGGTCATCCCCCTCTTCAAAGGGGGAGACACTCTAGACCCAAACTGTTACAGACCTATATCTATCCTACCCTGCATTTCTAAGGTCTTCGAAAGCCAAGTTAACAAACAGATCCCCCGACCATTTTGAATCCCACTGTACCTTCTCCGGTATGCAATCTGGTTTCCGAGCTGGTCATGGCTGTACCTCAGCCACGCTCAAGGTCCTAAATGATATCATAACCACCACCAATAAAAGACAATACTGTGCAGCCGTATTCATCGACCTGGCCAAGGCTTTCGACTCTGTCAATCACCACATTGTTATCGGCAGATTCAACTGCCTTGGTTTCTCAAATGACTGCCTCGCCTGGTTCACCAACTACTTCTCAGACAGATTTCAGTGTGTCAAATTGGAGGGCCTGTTGTCCTGTTGTCAATTCTCTCAAGACTCTTTTCTCTGTATACATCAATGATGTCGCTCTTGCTGCTGGTGATTCTCTGATCCACCTCTACGCAGATGACACCATTCTGTATACTTATGGCCCTTCTTTGGACACTGTCTTAACTAACCTCCAGACGAGCTTCAATGCCATACAACTCTCCTTCCGTGGCCTCCAATTGCTCTGAAATGCAAGTAAAACTAAATGCATGCTCTTCAACCGATCACTGCCCGCACCTGCCCGCATGTCCAGCATCACTACTCTGGACGGTTCTGTAATGTGGACAATTACAAATACCTAGGTGTCTGGTTAGACTGTAAACTCTCCTTTCAGACTCACATTAAGCACCTCCAATCCAAAATTAAATCTAGAATCAGCTTCCTATTTTGCAACAAAGCATCCTTCACTCATGCTGCCAAACATACACTCGTAAAACTGACTATCCTACCGATCCTTGACTTCAGCGATGTAATTTACAAAACAGCCTCCAACACACTACTCAGCAAATTGGATGCAGTCTATCACAGTGCCATCCGTTTTGTCACCAAAGCCCCATATACTACCCACCACTGCGACCTGTATGCTCTCGTTGGCTGGCCCTCACTTCATATTCTTTGCCAAACTCACCGGCTCCAGGTCATCTATAAGTCTTTGCTAGGTAAAGCCCCTACCTTATCTCAGCTCACTGGTCACCATAGCAGCACCCACCCGTAGCACACGCTCCAGCAGGTATATTTCACTGGTCAACCCCAAAGCCTATTCCTACCTTTGGCCGCCTTTCCTTCCAGTTCTCTGCTGCCAATGACTGAAACGAATTGCAAAAATCACTGAGGCTGGAGACTCATATCTCCCTCACTAACTTTAAGCATCAGCTGTCAGAGCATCTCACAGATCATTGCACCTGTACATAGCCCATCAGTAAACAGCCCATCCAACTACCTCATCCCCATATTGTTATTTATTTTTTTGCTCCTTTGCACCCCAGTATCTCTACTTGCACATTCATCTTCTGCACATCTATCACTCCAGTGTTAAATTGCTAAATTGTAATTACTTCGCCAGTACGGCCTATTTATTTCCTTACCTCCCTAATCTTACCTAATTTGCACACACTGTATATAGATTTTTTCTATTGTGCTATTGACTGTACATTTGTTTATCCAATGTGTACCTCTGTGTTGTTTGTGTCGCACTGCTTTGCTTTATCTTGGCCAGGTCGCCGTTGTAAATGAGAACTTGTTCTCAACTGGCCTACCTGGTTAAATAAAGGTGAAATATATATATATATATATATTTTTTTTTTTTAACTGTCGACCTCACCGCAAAGGAACTGGGTCATAGCCAACACATGCAACAAAAGAACCCAGAACACAGAGATGTATGTTTGCTTTGCTTTGTGCTTGCACATTCTCATATATTTTCCCTTTCTCAGAACAAAAAGGGGGCCAGGGCTTTGCTTGGCCGTGATAGGCATGTAAAGAGAGAGAGCCAATGAGAGACAATCAACACGTGTAGTTGGGGAGCGATAAGCTGAGCAAATATCAGCAGATATAGAACAGCACGTTATGAAGCCGACAGCTCAGCCCTGTCTGCAGCCGCAGACTCTATTACACTAGCTTGACTGAATTTATAGTGACCAGCCACAGACAGAGACAGCCAGGCCATCTCTCTCTCTCTTTCTGTCCCCCCCCCCCCACGCCACATCGCTCTCCCTCCATCAATACCACTGGGAGGAGAACACAACACTGTCATATATTTGTTTAATCTGTGAGCAGAAGGCCAGACATCCTCTTTTCCGAGCCCATTCATTCGCAGCGCCAGAGGAACAGTGGCACCCATGAGGATGATGGGGTCTGTAGTGTGGGAGTCTGGATCCATTTGTATGGCTTCGGTCTTTTCTCATAAAGCCTTTTTTTGGAAGGGAAACAGCAGCTCTGATGGACGTGTCTAATAGGGTTTACTCGGGTTCCACAGAGGAGCAGTACAGTAAATAAGGCCAGAGAGACGCTATTATTATGACATGGAACTACTGAACTCCACATGCAATGTGGTAGAAGCTTAGCTAACCTTTCTCTTCATATGATTAATTTGCTTGCCCATTTGCCCTTTATCATATACATAGTCTAGACAAAATCTACAGAGGTGTTTGTTCCCATGTTGCTGTTAGTTTCAATATGTTGTTGTCTGGCAAACCCCAGTTCTCCATATGTTAGAATGAATTGGCTTGTGGTACAGCAGGGCTAGGGGAACAAGCTGCAGCTGAACACGGTCCCCTCAATGAGGATGTGGCAGCCCTCTAATTGACAGCCTAAAGATGTAAAGGTGTGCAGCGCTCATTTTGGGGGAGAGCACATGTCGCGCGAAGGTATTGCTAGGGCCGATATGATTAGCAGAGTTTAAGGTTTTGGCTAGCCTTGTTGACTTTGTTCTGTTTTCTATGTTTAAAATCGGACCCTGTAGAGCTCTGAAAGAGCCAGGATTTAATGAGCCTTTTCTTAAGAAAAGCCTCTTTGTTTGCACTGCGCTCCGGTCTCCTTTACGTTTAAGTCATTGCCTATGGCCCCGAACTCCTAGACCAGCGTTTTCCAGACCCCAAGGGGTGAACATTTCGTTTCTTGCCCTAGCACTACACAGCTGATTCAAAAAACAAAACGTGCCACCCTTGCGGTCCCGAGGACAGGGTTTGGGAAACGCTGCCCTAGACAGTGTAAAACCCCTTGCACTGTCACATAGCCCCTGCTGTACATTCAGGAACATATGACTTTGGTGGGATTATTCACACACTCAAAACCCAGACCAGCTAATGGGGCTAGATATGATCTCTTCCTTTGTCTTGCCTCTCTCTCAGACAGTGACAACAAACTCATTATGTCGGATTCCTTCACTGAATTCCAATGACTGTTTCCACTCGTTACCCGTTGTGGGTCTGATCACAGTTAATTATGTAGCGTTGGATACGGGCTCTGAAACTCGAAATTCACTTTAGCCCACCCCGATACTGCATACTAGTCCAATCCCACTGGGCACAGACGTCAGCCCAATATCTAGTTTTGATTTACATTTGGTCGAGTTGTTATTCAACGTGAAATAAAGAAATCTCGCCATCATTGGATTTAGGTTAAAAATAGGAAATGCCCTTAGGTTTTCTTCTTGCAAATCCAATCAGTTTTCCACATTGATTCAATGTCATCACATAGATTTTGGGGATTGAAATTATGTGGAAAACAACGTTTATTCAACTAGTTTTTGCCGGGTGGGATAGACTAGTTATTGTATATGCAGTAACGCACAGAGGGAAGTGGTGGCTGGTGTTACTTTAAATCGGAAGACGGGCTCATTGTAATGGCTGGTATGGAATAAATGGAAAGGTATCAAACATATGGTTTCCATGTGTTTGATGCATTTATTATTATTATTTTTTTTTTGATGCCATTCCATTAATCCATTCCAGCCATTATGAGCCTTCCTCCATTCACCAGTCTCCTGTGGCAGAGACGGACGTCTCGAGGAAGCAGTTTTACTAAAGGTACACAAGAGCCTCTGTATATCTTGGCCAGTCGTTTCAGTTAAGCACGTCTGTTCTTTACGGTAGTGTTTAATCAACACCAATAATTACAGTTCTGAAAGCCTGACTGTCTGTTTGCTGCTGCTGCCGCTATCATTATCCATTTAGCCCCTTCACTCCTGTGACGCATGGCTCTTCTGTCTGCAGAGGAAAAACAAACTCTCTCTCACTGTTAATCCACAATCCCTCCCAACATAGAATTCAAATTGATAGAACGGACTAGAATTGCTCAGCGTTCCCTGGTGGTTGTAACATCCGTCTATTTAAAATGTTCAAGAATCGATGCTTAATTGCCATGGTAATTGCTAGTGTTCTCCTATGGGGACAGCCAAAGAACCCTTTTAGGTTCTAGATTGTGTATTTTGGAATTCTACCGCTCTATGATTGAATAATTAGCCTTATGTGACATCATCCATTCAACAAAGAAGGGAACAGGCAGTTTATACTCTTCAAAAAGGGTTACAACCCGCCCGCCCTTGCCCTCATCCGCCTCACCTCGCCCTCCATGAGTTACTGCCCGTGTGCCCTCCTGTCACCTCCACTGGCCTGTACTTTAGCGTGTGTAGGTCTAGTAGTGATGATGGATGTCCTGGCTGCTACATAGCGGATAATATTACGAGTAGCCAGCCACTCAATAGGAGGGAGGTCTCAGGGGGCCTCGGGAACACTGCATCCTGCCAACCTGGGCCGCTCGCTACAGAGTGACAGCCCTCTGGAGAGATCCTGGCCTTGGTTATACTAGGTGGGGGGAGGAGGAGGAGGATGTCAACGGCCTGCCAGAGCTAGGCTAGCTGTCAGGGTGGGAGAGAGTATCATGTGGGAGTTTGTACAGTATACAACACAGTCCTCAGGACCCCTAGTTGTCTATCATAGAAGGGTAAACTCTGAGTTTTTGCTTTGAGGTGGCCAGTTAGAATGCCTGTGTTGGGTTGTCATATGAATGACATTAAGTATCTGTCAGAGCAGGTTATGGAGGTTTATTACAGTCTGACATCACAATTATGGGAACTGACAATAACGCTCCTGACAGGTAGGATGTGATGTTCTGAACCTTTCGTTAGAGAGAGTGTCCTGGCCGATCCACATGATCCTCACTGTTCTCATCACATTCTCAAACAAGCCTTTCTCAAACAAGCCTTTCAGATTATCATGGTTACCTGATCAATCAACTGATCAACTAATATCTATTCTGGTCACTTGACCCCTCACCTGAACCCTGCAATACTTCACAAGGTTGTACGATTGGGAAGCAGAGCCAAAGTCGTAATCACCTTTCTCAATCAACTGGCCTGATTTGAAACATCAAACAGATGAAAACACAGCACAGATAACAGTCGAGCATAATTCAATCGAACATCACAAACCAAGAGGGATTCGTTCCTTCACAACTTGGATGAAAGGAAAACACTTGTTTTCTCTTCTCATTGCTTGAGGCCCACCGGGTGATTCATTTGATGGGGTATTAGTTCTGTACGTTGATAAAAAGGAACACACTTCAACATCTTCCCTGCAGGAAAATTTTTAACTAACAGAAAATGTACGAGATTTACAGGCCCAATGATGGCAGAGGAACAGAACCCAATCCGTTTAAAAACCCATTTAGAGCTGTGCCTCGTGGCTAGGGCCTGGGAGACAGGGCAGTTTTCCATGGATCTGTAAAAGGCTGAGCTGACGGATGGACCTACACTCTTGGAAAAAAAGGTTATATTTAACCTAGAAACGGTTTATACACTCTTAGAAAAAAGGTTTCGAAAAGGGTTCTTTGACTGTCCCCATAGGAGAACCCTTTTGGTTCCAGGTAGAAACCTTTTGGGTTCGATGTAAATCCCTTTCCACAGAGGATTCTACATGGAACCCAAAAGAGTTCTACTTGGAACCAAAAAGGGTTCTCCTATGGGGACAGCCAAAGAACCCTTTTGGAAACCTATTTTCTAAGAGTGTATAAACAGTGGGCTTTTATCTCTCAGAGGAGAGAGACAGGAACAAAGGAGCCAGCTGCCCGGACACATTCCCATTTCACCCCTTTAATCTTTCCTGTCATCGGCCCACCCCGGTGAGAGAACGAGAGGGCTTTCCCTCGCTCGTCCTTAGATGGCTCTGCTGGCTGTGTCTGGCTCACTGGCTGACGGTTCTAACAGGAGACAGTTCAAACAACCATCAATAGAACTACTCATTGGATTGATTTCTAGTTATAACACATTGATGTGTTTTCCCAATAAGCCTTCATTAGGAAGCTTTCATCAAGAGCAATTAGATGAAGGTCTTTTGGGCAATCGATAAATCAACAAGAGTATCTGTATTAAAGCAAGCATTGAGCCTATCTTATGAAATGCTTCTGTGGTTACTAAATACTACTGATATGTGCATTGTGTAAGTGTGGGAGACTATTCTTATTGTTTATGAATAAGAACTGATTCATGAATTTTTTATGACCGATGTTTCCTATTGCCTCTCTACTCGTTGGTTTAACTTATGAATGTAAACGATGTCATGAATCAAACACATACCACCATCTTGTTGAGGGAGACCCAGCAGTCTGAGGGGAAGTCCTGCAGCATGGGAACCAGGAACTGTAGACAGCCATCCCAGTGACACAGCAGCAGCATCATACCAATCAGGTTGAAGATACGCATCACCGCACTGGCCAGGTCATAGGTCATATGGAAGATCTGAAACAGAGATAGAGAGACAGAGAATTAGTTCAAGTGGAGAGAAAGGATGAGAGAGAGAGAGTGTGTATGTGTGTGTGTGTATGTGTGCCTGTGCAAGAGAGAGATAGAGAAGCAGAGAGAGAAAGAGAGAGAGTGAGAGAGAAAGAGAGAAATAGAGAGAGAGAAAGAAAGCGAGAAACAGAATCACAGTCACGGAATTCTGTTTCATTTGAGATTTCCTGTTTAAAACCTCCGCCGCTTTTTTTCAATTTTAACCTAAAATGACATACCCAAATCTAACTGCCTGTAGCTCAGGACCTGAAGCAAGGATATGCATATTCTTGATACCATTTGAAAGGAAACACTTTGTGGAAATGTGAAATTAATGTAGAAGAATATAACACATTAGAGCTGGTAAAAGATAATACAAAGAAAAAAATATGTTTTTTTGTACCATCATCTTTGAAATAGAAGAGAAAGGCCATAATGTATTATTCCAGCCCAGGCACAAATTT
Organism: Salvelinus fontinalis; assembly: GCF_029448725.1. Taxonomy (NCBI): domain Eukaryota; kingdom Metazoa; phylum Chordata; class Actinopteri; order Salmoniformes; family Salmonidae; genus Salvelinus; species Salvelinus fontinalis. Next base: position 40,798,095 of record NC_074690.1, read on the forward strand.
GATTTTGGCCACTAGATGGCAGCAGTGTATGTGCAATGTTTTAGACTGATCCAATGAAGCATTGTATTTATGTTCAAAATGTTGTATCAAGACTGCCCAAATGTGCCTAATTGGTTTATTAATAACTTTTCAAGTTCATAACTGTTCACTCTCCTCAAACAATATCATGGTATTCTTTCACTGTAATAGCTACTGTAAATTGGACAGTGCAGTTAGATTAACAACAATTTAAGCTTTCTGACAATATCAGGTATGTCTATGTCCTGGGAAATGTTCTTGTTACTTACAACCTCATGCTAATTGCGTTAGCGCACATTAGCTCAAATGTCCCGTGGTTGGGACACCGATCTGTAGAGATCCTTAAGAGTTAATGCAAAATTATCTTGCGATCAAGATGACAAGTCCTAGAAGCAGGATTAAATGAGAAGACTCCAGTCAGCAGTACCATGTTGCCTGCTGTACCGTTGGACCACACCAAGCATGATTAATGAGAGAAGAAAGACAGCTCCCCATCAGACACAGCAGGAACAGAGCAGACATTTGTTACAGCCAGGTACAACACATCAATCAGAGATGTAACACACATGACAAGAGTCTCTCACTCACTACCGCACAAACACATACCAGTACACAAATCTGTAGGCACAGACGCGCACACACACACACACTCTCTCTGTGTGATGGACAGGAAACCGTCAGGATTCCTGATACGTCATCTCACTTATCAAACATCTTCAGTCACAAGGTTGTCACTTTAGCCAACCATCTATTAGTCCTTTGGTGTGATGGCTGAAATCATGGGGTAACCAGCTAAAATCTGTCTATACTTCTCTAAGCCCAACTAGACAAAATTTACCAAAACATATACATCTGTATTTCTGCACAAAAACCAAACTGACCGCAAGGACAATCACCTTTCAACGACCCCTGAGGAAGTATTAACAAAACACAAGATGGAAAACGAAATGCAGTTTAGTCAGAGTATGGTGCATTGCTAACTCACAGTCACTGACTGGTGACTTTGTCCTCATACAGTATCTCTACAAGGGCTGTGATTGGACATGAATCACCAGTTGATATTTTGAAATGCCACTTTAACCTTTCAGGCCTTGTGACAGTCGGTTTCTATGAGCTGGAAACGGACAAAATACTGCACTTCATCACATCTATTTATAAAGAGTCCAACTGCTGCTTAGAGGTCAACTCGTGATTAGTGACATGTTAACCAGCTGAGGAGGAGAGGGTCAGACACACTGTTAGATGTATTATTATTTTTGTTCTTAAAGGGGTACAAACACTTGTCACTGGGGTGGTACTCTGTTAGGTCATCCTTTGTACCTTTAGACATTGTAACGAGTGCGCTGAGAGTCGGGAAGCAATAGGGGGTGTTTTAACAAATAAACACAACATAATACAAAACAGGAAACACGAACAATGCACAGACATGAGACAGAAACAGAAACAATAACACCTGGGGAAGGAAGCAAAGGGAGTGACATATATAGGGAAGGTAATCAGGGAAGTGATGGAGTCCAGGTGAGTCTGATGACGCGCAGGTGCGCGTAACGAGGGTGACAAGCGTGCGCCATAATGAGCAGCCTGGTGACCTAGAGGTCGGAGAGGGCGCACACGTGACGATATACTGTAGGTACATAATTGTACCCCAGTTCATAACTCAGACAGTACCTTTCTTACATATAGTCCACAGGTACAAAGGTGTGTTTTTGTAAAAGGTACATTTGGCCTTTATAAGGAACCACTACATTGACAAAGCCATTTGTTCCTTGTAAGTGGCTAAAATGTATCCCTACCATAGACCACTTAAACTGGTACAACACTCACGGGTGACCAAAAAATAACTATCTGAAAGCTACACCCCCACTAAGCCATGCCTCCAATATAATTTCCCAGTGTGCCATGCCTTTTCAAGTGCATTGTAGAGTTACCCCCCATGACTGTATTTGTTAGTGATAGCGACATGGCTGTTGAATTCATTTTTTTTTTTCAATCCTGTGGCCTTCACCAAATGAGTTCCTAGGCAAATGTTATCATTAAAACTAAACTCTTTATAAGGCCTTATTTTGAGGCCTACTTTTACCATGATACAGTGGCCTGAAACTCATAGTTTACAGGCCACATCAGGCCTGCAAGCAGTGTTGCAAAATTCCGATAACTTTTCCCAAATTCCCTGGTTGAAGGATACTGGATTTCTTGCTTATTCCTTCACGTTTCCAGGAATCTTACAACTGGGATTTCTGGAAAACCTGGGAATATTGGGAAAGTTACCAGGATTTTGCAACCCTACCTGCAAGTCACGTTATACTGGCATGCAAAGTGATGTGCAATTCCTATTGGAATCCAGCCAGAGTTAGGCTTTCCAAATTTGTATTCACCTGCAACCTGCATTCAGAATGACTGCCAGGGTTAGGGACATTGTGAGGAGACTTCCTAAGGCATTTAAACTGGAACAATCATTTCAGTAAAGGGTACAAAAAATCAAAATAAATGATTGGATTAATTTAGATTTTTTTTTGTTATTTATCTCTGTGTAGCATAAGATTAATCAATCAATGTCAATGCAAAAATACAGATATTTAAAACAATTCTAAAAAATCTACCTGCAGTGGAGCATGCTGGAAAATATCATAATGATAATGATTATGGTACTAATTGGCCTTTTATGGCACCACCACAGTGACAAAGCCATTAGTTCCTTTTAAGTGGCAAAAACATCATTGTATCTTTTGGTGGGTACAAATATGTACCTTTCTTCAATGCATTACCGTACAGTACCATGTGAGATCACATGTGTATCTCTGAAGGTACATCATGTGTATTTTGATCTTTGTACCCAAGGGAACAATACTGTACTCAAATGAGATGATTGTGGACTACAGGAAAAATAAGACAGAGCACGCCCCCATTCTCATCGACGGGGCTGTAGTGAAAGCAGGTTGAGAGCTTCAAGTTCCTTGGTGTCCACATCACCAACAAACTGACATGGTCCAAGCACACCAAGACAGTCGTGAAGAGGGCACAACAAAACCTATTCCCCCTCAGGAGACTGAAAAGATTTGGCATGGGTCCTCAGATCCTCAAAAGGTTCTACAGCTGCACCATTGAGAGCATCCTGACTGGTTGCATCACTGCCTGGTATGGCAGTGATGCCTGGTATGCTCTGCCTCCGACCACAAGGCACTATAGAGGATAGTGCGAACGGCCCAGTACATCACTGGGGCCAAACTTTCTGCCATCCAGGACCTCTATACCAGGCGGTGTCAGAGGAAGACCCTGAATTGTCCAAGACTCCAGCCACCCTTGTCATAGACTGTTCTCTCTGCTACCGCATGGAAAGAGGTACTGGAGCGCCAAGTCTAGGTCCAAGAGGCTGCTAAACAGCTTCTACCCCCAAGTCTTAAGACTCCTGAACATCTAATCAAATGGCTACCCAGACTATGTGCATTGCCACCCCCCTCCCCCTCTTTTACACAGCTGGTACTCTCTGTTATCATCTATGCATTGTCACTTTAATAGCTCTACCTACATGTACATATTACCTCAACTAACCGGCGCCCCCGCACTTTCACTCTTTACTGGTGCCCCCCGTATATATAGTCTCGCTATTGTTATTTTACTGCTGCTCTTTAATTACTTGTTACTTTTATTTCTTATCCATATTTTTTTAAATTGCATTGTTTGGTTAGGGGCTCATAAGTAAGCATTTCACTGTACGGTTGTATTCGGCGCATATGCTAATAAAATGCTAATAAAAATGTGATTTGATTTGATTTCTAAGAGTACAGTACCAGAGCCATATTAACAGTATACATAGTTCTGCTAACTCGGTTTAAGATATATAGGATCCGTACGAGCAGCATGTTGGCACCCACAGGTTCCAAGACCATTACATTCTACTGAGAATGCAGATTAGAATGCTACTTTAATGGAACGTTTGGTGCCAACATGTAACTGATTGGCAAACTGTATGGCTCTGTTAGGTTCTAATTTTGAGTAAATAACTCACGGATACTAGAGAAGCTTAACCAACACAGCTGTCACTCAGACAAAAAAACATATCACACGAGCACTGATATTTAACCCTTTCTTTTAAGCTGAGTCTCCTCCTCCACAACTGAACAGCCAATGCATCTCTGTTGCTAGACAGAACCTTAGTGATATCTGTTCTTCCTCACTTCATCTAACCTGACCTCTACCCCAAAGTGATCACTCCTCCCCAACTCAAGGCTGTCATAGTTATTGATACCAGACCGTGTCTCTTCTCCTTCCAGAGGATCCCTGATGGCTAACAATAACATATCCTGACATCATGTAAACGTTATACATTACCCTCTCTCCCTCGGTGACATTGTTAGTTTCTAAGATCTCCACCCGTCTCTCCTTATCAAATACCTGCCACATGTAATCGCTTTCCTGCACTCAACACATTCCAAGCTTAATTGCACAGACGACATACCTTCCTCCTGTAACCATTAACTTCTGGTGTAGACCCTCTAAACCTCAGCACTCCATCAGCGACATGAATAAGTATATTTTCATATTCTCAGAACCCAACAACTCTAATCAGCACCATGGACAGCATCACGGTTCTTAACTGACCGTAAACAGACAACCAAAGGGAAGCAGTAATAGAAAACAGTTTGAGGCGTATTCTCAGCGCTTCTGTGTGAAAACTAGAATGACTTATTCCTTGAGGCCCTCCAGTCTTCCAAACAACGCTGTTGTTTTTGGTGTGTAAAACAATAAACACTCACGTAATCAATTGGACAAGTGAATAATAACAACAAAAGCAAAAACAAACCTGCTACTACCACAGAACAAAGAGTTATGTCGCCATGGCAATTTCCATTAGTAGAGAGTACAGCGTAAGTTAAGGGCACGCCATTCAACCCTAAACAGTGGAGAGGGACTGTCAACACTTCCTCTCCAAACTCCACTCTGTGGCCTTGTTCAAACACTCAAAGCAGGCATCCTTCTTCCATTCCATCATTCCTGTACAACCACTAAATACAAGCATTTTTCCTTCATTCCTTCTATGCCTCCTTGTTTGACGTTATGAATACGAGCGAAAGGGTGGAGAGATCTTGAACTCAGTTATCCAACTCCATACAGATCAGTGATTATCAAATGGAAGGATGCATTTTGGAAGTATTCAAATATGACATCTGAGGGATAGATCTGCCAGTCATTCAGGATCGGCCAACTGCTCCATCCGTCCATCGGACTGCTGTCTACTTGTCTGCCTGTCTATGCCTGTTTAACACCAACCCATCTCAGCGCTTCTCTCCCATGCGTGCCAAGTGTCCTCCTCTAACCATCATGCACCGCTCTGTGTGTTTGTCGCATCATGTCGTTAGAAATCCAATTATCCAAAGGTAAGGGGCACACACAGGGCCCAGTGCATCCACCATCCACACCACTGCAAAATGCCAGCTAGCGCCCGACGCCTGGCCTGCCAATACTTTCATAAGAGAAAAGTTTGAATGATCCCATTATCCCCATCAGACCTTTTGTGGCATCGATGTGAGATGAGGGATAGATAGACGGACCAAGGCCCCTCCAAGAGAACACAGTAGCGGGGGGAAAGTGAATAGGTCAGAGGTATATTAGGCTACCTACCACAGGGAGCGGCAGGTAGCCTAGTGGTTAGAGCGTTGGACTTGTAACCGAAAGGTTGCAAGATCGAATCCCCGAGCTGACAAGGTAATAATCTGTTCTGCCCCTAAACAAGGCAGTTAGCCCATTGTTCCTAGGCCGTCATTGAAAATAAGAATTTATTCTTGACTGACTTGCGTAGTTAAATAAAGGTAGAATATATATTTTTTTAAATATTGTAGATGAACGAATAACTAGTAATGGCCAAAGGACAAACCAACCAATCAAGTACCATCCGAAGCTAACAAAGAGACAGAAAATGAATGGTGACACAATTAAAGGCTAACCTACGAGGAACGCTAGCCTAGCTGAATTATAATAATAATAACAATTAGCCAGATATATAATCATAGTGAGCACCCCCTCCAGTGTGCCGTATTACCACCCCACCTCCTCCTCCTCGGCTTCTTCATTTATTAACTGTGTTTGCCTCTTCTAAAGTGTTTCTTATCAAGATGAGCAGACGCCTTCTGGGAGTCGCGGGTCAAACGGTGAGACAGCGACGGCACTGATGGTGATTAGGATGCAAAGTGTGTTTTAAAGTTGAAACCCTCCTGCCAACGACAACACACAGGTCGAGAACAGCACAGTAAACCTCCTGGCCCTCGACAAACGACTAGGAACAAACACAGACAGGGCTGGGTCCAGACTGATCGTCTGTTTCACAGCTTATTGGTTGTCAGCCAACAACTAAAGTTCTTAGATGGAACTCGGTGACCTGACGGCACTTAGACCAAAGCTCTGCTTTGATATTAATCTATAAAGAAGTCCAAATGGATGGGGGACCAAGAGGTCCTGGGTACAGAACAATGCGGTGTACCTGTCAAATATTTCATGCTTGGCAGAGCATTCTATGATTTTCCACCTAGACAACTTGTCTGGACAACCTGTCACACTATTCACTACCCAATTCACTATCCCTCACTACCCCCAATTCACCACCCCTCACTACCCAATTCACTACCACTCACAACCAAACTTACTACCCACAATTCACTAACAATCACTACCCAAAATCACTGCCTAAAATTTCCCTACCCACTTTCATTACGATCATCAGCATTAGCATGATCCTGGCTCTTAGACTACTTCCGTGACAATAGCCACTTGTCCTCTTTAGCCTGGCCATCTAGTGACTACCTTGAACCCATGGGTCACGTAGGGATGTTAGCCTACTTTCTCCCAAGGGTAACTACACATTAGTAGTGGATGAGGTGAGTTGACCACTGTACAATGTAAAAGCACTTTACATCTAGAGTAAAGCACTTTAGACCTACAGTGGAAAGTGTGGTAAACATTTTTTTAATCCAATCCATTATCATTGGGAAATTGCGTGATGGTGCTGTGAGCATTGTATAGAAGCAATTTGCAGAAGATGAGCTTCTGCAAATTGCTTCTATACAATGCTGTCCCACCTCCCTACTGTACCTTCTCTCTGACAATACGTGTACTTTTCTAGCATAACCATGTAGCTTTCTAGCATAGTTATCTATGGTGACTATCCTAAACCATGTATTATGTAGCCACGATGCTGTGAGTGGGTACTACACATTAGTAGTGGATGAGATGAGTTTCCATCTTACAAGCTCCAGGAGAATGGTGCTATGTGTATACTATAGTTATCATCCTTTCTCCTATCATTAGGACAATAAATAGTTGATGAGGCTAGTTTGAGTTCCCCCCCTTTCAAGTTCTTTGAGAACTATTGTGAAAAGTGACGAATAGATGCAATCCATTATGATAATTACTATAGGCCATGAAGCATTTCGGGGGGCTGTGTGGAGTGTCGTCCTACCTCTTCCCACTGGTGGATGTAGCGGATGAGCCGGGACAACCTCAGCAGCCTCAGTAGGCTAAGGATCTTAGTGAATCGTACGATCCTCAGGGCCCTGGCCGTCTTATACATCTCAGAGTCGATCCCCTTCTCCACGATCAGGAAGATATAATCCACGGGGATGGAGGAGACAAAGTCCACGATGAACCAGGTCTTCAGGTACGTCTTCTTGATGGTCTTGGGGTCCAGGATGATGTCGGAGTTGTCCTCGATGATGATGCCTGTGCGGAAGTTGAGGACCAGGTCCATGAGGAAGAAGGTGTCGGAGATGACGTTGAAGATGATCCAAGGGGTGGTTGTCCCGTCGTTGAAGAAGGTGATGCCCACCGGGATGATGATCAGGTTACCCACCATGAAGAGAAGCATTGTGAAATCCCAGTAGAACCTGGAGAAAAAGAAAGGGAGCGAGAGAGAGAGAGAGGGGAGAGTTTGTGTGTGTGCGTGCGTGCGTGTGTGCGTGAGGGAGTGAGTGGATTTGTGTGTGGATGAGGGAAAGGTAAAAGCGAGAGGGAGAGGTGGAGGAAAAGGATAGAATGGAGGACAAAAGCAGAGTGATAGAGGCAAGAGAGGGAAATGGACAGGCACTGGAGACTTTCTAACAAAAACTGGTGAGTGTGTAAGCAAACTACAAAGACCTACAATATGTTAGGCTGAAGGGTTATGTTAAGCTAATTAATATTGATTGTGACTAACAGTTAGTGCATTCGTCTTAAGATTAGACAACCACATATCACAGTAAGTACATTCTTCCTGAATAAAGTAGTTACCAGCAAAGTCAGTGTTAGTAGGAAAGGACAAATGCAATTTTATTTTATTTATGTTTTTATAGGGTGGGGGATAAGACTGAGATGTCTTATTACTGATACTCTTTGAAGAGGTAGGGTTTCAGATGTTTTGGGAAGATGGGCAGGAACTCTGCTGTCCTAGCTTCAGGGGGAAGCTCATTCCACCACTGGGGTGTCAGGACAGAGAAGAGCTTTGACTGGGCTGAGCGGGAGCTGACCCTCAGTGGGGGTGGGACGGCCAAGAGACCAGAGATGGCAGAGCGGAGTGCTCAGGTTGGGGTATAGGATTGAAGCATATGACCTGAAGGAATATGAAAATTAATGATTGATGAATGAGAATGAGCATTGTTGTTGTCAATCATTGTTTTAGTACACCTCCAATGTAGAAAATACATTATATATACAGAAGTAAACTCAGCGAAAAAAGAAATGATCGATAGGGTCCTTTTTCAGGACCCTATCGATCAAAGACAATTTGTAACATCCAAATAACTTCACAGATCTTCATTGTAAAGCGTTTAAACACTGTTTCCCATGCTTGTTCAATGAACCATGAACAATTAATGAACATGCACCTGTGGAACGGTCGTTAAGACACTAACACCTTACAGACGGTAGGCAATTAAGGTCCCAGTTAAGAAAACTTAGGACACTAAAGAGGTCTTTCTACTGACTCTTAAAAACATCAAAAGAAAGATGCCCAGGGTCCCTGCTCATCTGCGTGAACGTGCCTTAGGCATGCTGCAAGGAGGCCTGAGGACTGCAGATGTGGCCAGGACAATAAATTGCAATGTCCGTACTGTGAGACACCTAAGACAGCGCTACAAGGAGACAGGACAGACAGCTGATCATCCTCGCAGTGGCAGACCACATGTAACAACACCTGCACAGGATAGGTACATCCGAACATCACACCTGCGGGACATGTACAGGATGGCAGCAACAACTGCCCGAGTTACACAAGGAATGCACAATCCCTCCATCAGTGCTCAGACTGTCCGCAATAGGCTGAGAGAGGCTGGACTGAGGGCTTATAGGCCTGTTGTAAGGCAGGTCCTCACCAGATATCACTGGCAACAATCGTCGCTGGACCAGACAGGACTGGCAAAAAATGCTCTTCACTGACGAGTCGTGGTTTTGTCTCACCAGGGGTGATGGTCGGATTCGCGTTTATCGTCAAAGGAATGAGCGTTACACCGAGGCCTGTACTCTGGAGCGAGATTGGTTTGGAGGTGGAGGGTACGTCATGGTCTGGGGCGGTGTGTCACAGCATCATTGGACTGAGCTTGTTGTCATTGCAGGAAATCTCCACACTGTGCGTTAAAGGGAAGACATCCTCCTCCCTCATGTGGTACCCTTCCTGCAGGCTCATCCTGACATGACCCTCATACCACCAGCCATACTGCTCGTTCTGTACGTGATTTCCTGCAAGACAGGAATGTCAGTGTTCTGCCATGGCCAGCGAAGAGCCCGAATCTCTATCCCATTGAGCACGTCTGGGACCTGTTGGATCGGAGGGTGAGGGCTAGGGCCATTCCTGCCAGAATGTCTGGGAACTTGCAGGTGCCTTGGTGGAAGAGTGGGGTAACATCTCACAGCAAGAACTGGCAAATCTGGTGCAGTCCATGAGGAGGAGATGCACTGCAGTGCTTAATGCAGCTGGTGGCCACACCAGATACTGACTGTTACTTTTGATTTTGAACCCCCCTTTGTTCAGGGACACATTATTTCATTTCTGTTAGTCACATGCCTGTGGAACTTGTTCAGTTTATGTCTCAGTTGTTGAATCTTGTTATGTTCATACAAATACTTACACATGTTAAGTTTGCTGAAAATAAACGCAGTTGACAGTGAGATGAGGTTTCTTTTTTTGCTGAGTTTATGTGGACACCACTTCAAATGAGTGGATTCGGCTATTTCATCCACACCCGTTGCTGACAGGTGTATAAAATCGAGCACACAGCCATGCAATCTCCATAGACAAACATTGGCTGTAGAATGGCTTTACTGAAGAGCTCAGTGACATTCAACTTGGCACCGTCATAGGATGCCACCTTTCCAACAAGTCAGTTCGTCACATGTCTGCCCTTTTAGTTCATGTCTGCTAGAGCTGCTCACCTGTAAATGCTGTTATTGTGACGTGGAAACGTCTAGGAGCAACATCGGCTCATCCACGAAGTGGTAGGCCACACACGCTTACAGAACAGGACCGCCGAGTGCTGAAGCGCATACAAATTGTATGCCCTCAGTTGCAACACTCACCACTGAGTTCCAAACTGCCTCTGGAAGCAACGTTAGCACAATAACTGTGCACCGGGAACCTCATGAAATGGGTTTACATGGCTGAGCAGCCTCACACAAGCCTAAGATCCCCATGCGCAATGCCAAGCGTCGGCTGGAGTGTTGTAAAGCTCGCTGCCAATGGACTCTGGAGCAGTGGAAACACGTTCTCTGGAGTGATGAATCACGCTTCACCATCTGGCAGTCCGACGGACGAATCTGGGCTTGGCGGATGCCAGGAGAACGCTATCTACCCAAATGCATAGTGCCAACTGTCAAGTTTGGTGGAGGAATAATAGTCTGGGGCTGTTTTTCATGGTTTGGACTAGGCCCCTTAGTTCCAGTGAAGGGAAATATTAACACTATAGCATACAATAACATTCTAGACGATTCTGTGCTTCCAACTTTGTGGCATCAGTTTGGGGAAGGCCCTTTCCTGTTTCAGCATGACAATGCCCTCGTGCACTAAGCAAAGTCCATACAGAAATAGTTTGTCGAGATCGGTGTGGAAGAACTTGACTGGCCTGCACAGAGACCTGACCTCAACCTCATCAAACACCTTTGGGATGAATTGGAATGCCGACTGTGAGCCAGGCCTAATCGGCCGACATCAATGCCCGACCTCACTAATGCTCTTATGGCTGAATGGAAGTAAGTTCCCGCAGAAATGTTCCAACATCTAGTGGAAAGCTTTCCTAGAAGAGTGGAGGCTGTTATAGCAGGAAAGAGGGGACCAACTCTATATTATTGCAGTTGACATTGGAATGAGATGTTCGACGAGCACGTGTCCACATACTTTTGGCCATGTAGTGTATTTATTAGCGTTTAATTATTGTAGTAAACATAGGCCTATGTTGTTTTTCTTATCAACAACAACAGTAGCAGCATATGCCTTAATTGCATGTTTATGCGTATTTGTATAAACTGCATGGGAAAAGAAAATAGCTTAAGTGAAATGGTACTAGTATTGTAGTCAAACGAATACAGTAAAATCCAATGAGCCGAGGCTTAAAGAGCAGGTTACACGGTTGGGTGCTGTTGATGATGACAGTCAGAAGTACAGGGCTAGTAGGCTTGTGTTCGTTGATAATAGTGTTCATGGCCGGGCAGTCAGAGCGGGCTCGCTGCAGGTACAACGCTGAGTCATTACACTGCGACTGACGCACTAGGTCTTAACCGTGTACCTAGAGATAGTGAACACGGCTCCGCAGTTTACACCACAACAATGTCATATTTTATTAACCCTGTAAGTGACGCTATTTGTGAGAACTATGGGCATGCCTACTCCTATGAGAGACTTGTAATTCTGGTGTCGTATAACTCTCTTCGAAACTACACGGTCAAGTTATACATATTGGATACGTATAAATAAAGTATTGTACTGAATCAATATTATTTGATCAGATTCGTAAACATGACCTGAGCAGAAACAGCGCGATGTGTGAATCGAAAGTAGCTAAAAGTAGCTGCCGAAGCTCCACTCTTGGTTAAGCGGGAGCTGTCCACTCGCGAGTCGTGCTGAAACGAAGGAAGGAAGCGCCCATGTGTCTATCACGAACTTCAGTGGCACAAAGATGCAATTCCATGACCCTGTATACAATGGGCCCATTTCGCGAAAATAAAGCATTTCATAATCAACATGACCCTCTCAAAGGCGAGAGGACCCACATATGTATGTCAAAAGGCGTGAGATGTCGATTCTCCTTATCGCTGATAACACCGTGATTAAAGGGAAAGCGAACCCGTCATTATTAAAATGCTTGATCCGGGGAGTCATAGAGGCGGATATGTCTCGAGTGAGCATGCTTGAGGTTTTAGCACACTTGGCTCAAGGTGACATTCCATTACTGAGTCCATCACACACCCCGGCAGTCCTGTCAGTCAAGGATCCAGCGCACAGCCCGCCACGACGTTAACATCGGCGCGAAACAAACCATATTTTAATCTAGCCCGACGGTATATAGCCTAGTAATTGGCGTGATTTAATAACGTTGGGTTAAGATTAGCATATTGTTCTGAATGAGATCGATGCGAGGCTTGGTTGGTTATCCCAGACATTCAACAGAGGGCTGTTGTTTACAACCTTGAAAGGACAGGATATCATCGCTATTCATAAAGCCTATACCTTGCCAAAAAAGCTTTGCGCTCAGGTTGTCTTTGAAATATACTAAAAAGCACGACAAAAAAACCTGTCTTTGTCAATGGCCTATTGTTTAATGCAAATCACTACATAGATGGGTTCCATTCAATAAAATGTAATCAAAATGTATAGGCTAAAATACCAGCCAGAACAGGTGGGCCAAAATGGGTTAATATGTTTGGTTTATAACAACTAATGACAATAGACTGTGTTGCACAATGCACATTGATAATAGGCATTCTACTTCTGGGCCCCTGTATTCTCATTATAACTTGTTGATGGTGCTATGGGGCCTAACAAAGGCCCTCCATGACAATGCCAACATGCCCACTCATAGATACTAACCGCAACACTTAACCCTTACCTGAAATCACTGTAGGGGTGGATAATCCAATTGCCCGCTGATTTAACCCGCTCTTGCTCCCTCTCCACCGCCTTTTGACTCCCATACATACGTAAGGAGAATTTGTTAACTCCAGGTTGCAGCATGGCACTGAATTGTCGCTGCATGAAGGTGCTTCCGTCAGCCTCGGCATCCTCGGTCTGGATCTGGGGTCCCTCCTCGGGCTTCTGGAAGGTGACAGAATTCCTGGGCTGCTGGGTCGTCTGGGTCTGGGTCGAGCCGTGCAGCGATGAGGAGGCTTTCCTGCTCGGCGCGTTGGAGAAGGACACCCTGGAGTCTTTTTTCTCGGGGACGCCGGTGGAAACCGGGGTGATGCCGGGGTTTGCGCCAACTTCCCCGTGGCCCTGCGTGATGGAGCTTGTCATGGAGCCATCCATGCTGGCCCTGGCTGAGTTACAGGCACCACGCCTAAGGGTCCCTCCGTCTTCGGCCCTCCCCGCCCCGGCAGTCTTGTTGGAGATGATCGAGCGCAGGCTCCCGGTCCCGGAGTCCCTCCTGCATTCTCCGTTTTTGTTGCATTTCATTCTTGAAATTGGAGCGGTGCTATTGCAACCATCACCTGCTGCCGCGTTTAAAACCTCTAGTGTGATGGCTGCTCCAGACGTCTCCGCCCCTGCCACTCTGTTGGTCTCGCCGCGCCCGGCATTATCTCCCAGACACGTTGCGGTATCAATCACTTTGGATGCTACAGTGGGCTCAGTGGCAGCAGGCGCGTCCTCCGCTTGCAGTAGGCTGGGCTCGTTGTTTGTAGAGTTATTTCTGGTAGCCGTGGCCACGGCTCCCCCTCCTGGCTTAAAGTTCTTCATTCTGATACTACCTCCTCCGCCTCCACCACCACCGCTACTGCTGCTCCCCCCAACTCGGCGCAGCCACGGATGCTGAAACTTGGACTCCTCCTCATCATCCTCAGCCTCGTCCATGACGGCGTTGCTGGCCACGCCGAGCTGCTTCACACTTGGGGCGCTCTGGCTGGCAGCAGCAGCGGGGACAGAGTCAACACAATTGCCGCTGTTGCTGCTCCTACAATTGGACGCGGCAGCTTTGGGCGCGCTGATGTGGCTACATCCGCTTCCGCCCGCAGCCTTCTTTTTCATGGTCGCCTTCTTGTCCATGGGCATGTCAAATTGTGCCTCCATTTATCTTTAGAGAAAACCAATCAGGAACAGAGGAGAGGGGGAGAGAGATAGTGGAGAGAGAAAGGAGAGAGAGGGAGGGTGGACGTGACTTCTTTGCAAACTTTACAAGAGCAGGTATCTGTGGCTGTGCTCACTTTCAGAGATCATGTAAGCATCTCTTCAAGATAGTTTCTCTTTTATTACATCTAATATACATTTGATGGCAGTTGCTCTGTGATTAAGTCACATTCGACAAAAGATACTGTAAACCTTTAGCCTTATTTAATTAACCTGCAATGCAATTCTAATCAATCAAACTCCCCAAATATTCAACAAGCTTTCAGCTAAAATCATAATGTGGAGTCCTTTAGGGTCAATGACTCACAGCATTCAAAAGCTATATTAAACGTCATAATGAACCAATGATATCATTTTTTAAAAGGGTGTTTTCAATGACAAACAGGCGTGTAGCGCCCTCTAGTGTCCATACAGGTGGAATACATTGAAAGAGACCTCAAAGTGATACTCGTATTTTTCCTTTACCTCAACTCATCAGCACTGATGAGACGGTGAACTCTCACAGTAACAGCAACTTCCCAATGGGCATCCATAACTTTCAGGGAATGGAAATCAAGAGATAAGGGGAGGAGGCCACAACTATCGAAATGCACCCTTTATAAGCATGTCCTTGAATCTAAATATTTGGGTTTTCGTTAAAGATTATCTTCAAAGATACAGCTTTCATTTTACACCAAGCTTTCCAAGAAGTGGGGTACAGTCACCCAGACCTTAGATTAGGATATCAGTGAACAGATACATAACGTTCGCAGGCACGGAATTATTCTTTCTGGTAGGGTTACATTCTATCTCCAGTTATAGCCTGATGTTACCACCATCAACAGGACCATATAACTTATTGTAACCACATTATTATCTCAGGGCTACTTTACAATACAGAAACAATGTTCAATCCATCTCAAATTGTATCCAAGCATTTACAACCCGGTGAGCTGAGCACGTATTGCATTTTAATCAATCATACAGTGATCAAACCAGACCAGCAGTAGGATACTAAGGAACAGCTCTGAAAAAGGACCCCAACTCCTGATCTGATATAAGACAAGGATGCCTTTTAGGGAGATCAATGGTTCGGGAAAAAGTGGCCAGCATTTCTTTTTTGCCAAGTCTGCTATATCCAGAGCCATGTATTTAAAGTTTTGAGACCATAGAAATAGAAGCAATAGAACAGGCATCCCCATTCAAGTCAATGATGGCATAATGGGTGGACTGGCGGCAATTGCGAGTGTACCCATTGGAGCAAAGCAGTAACTAAAATCAGGAACTAAAAGCAAGAAGTGTACCCATCAATATGTGCTGTGATTTTTTGATTCAACTCAACTCATCCAGGCTGTATCACAACCGGCCGTGATTGGGAGTCCCATAGGGCGGCGCACAATTGGCCCAGCGTCGCCCGGGTTTGGCCGGTGTAGGCAGTCAATGTAAATAAGAATTTGCTCTTAACTTACTTGCCTAGTTAAATAAAGGTAAAAAATGTAATACATTTTTTTTTTAAACTGACCAGAGGCCTAAATGGAATGGTATCAAACACATTTACACTCCATTAATTCCATTCCAGCCATTACAAGGAGCTCATCCTCCTATAGCTCCTCCCACAAGCTTGCAACTGCAATTACAAAAAATACATTCCTTTGCATGAGCCATCAGTTTACATATATTTGAATGACCAGAGGAGGCCGATGGAAGGGGCTATAGGATATTCGATTCTCTTTCTATGGTTGGGACATTGAGTTTACATTACCATAGAAATGATTGCATCACAATACCAGGCAGCCATTGTGAGTTTACCAGTCAAATTGCCAGGGTTAGAGGTTCCAAGCTTGTTCTATTCATTTTATTTCTATGGATGAGAGATTGAGGTTTCTGCATTATGATGCATTTACAGGACACTACAACGTTCAGTTTGCAGCCATGTTAGCACGCCATTAACACTACATGGGGAATAGCTATATATATATATTTAAAACAAATGCTATGTAACTCAATATCTAGAATTAGAGCAATATAAACAATTCTAAAAGTTGGCCAAACTCTCTAAATATATGGTCCTTGGGATGTCCCTACCCCATTGAAGTTTAAATGCAAAATGGTTTGTGACAGACTTTCAATGTTCTTATTATCCCTCAAATCCTTCCCTAAAGTGTAGGCTATATAATCCAACTCAAAACACTTCCCTTGATTTATCCATCAAAAAACTGTAAAACCCTCATTATTAACAAAAAAAAGTTGCTTAGAAGTCCTTAAAGAAAACACACATTGTATGAACTGTTCCCTCTGGATACAATAAATAAGCTAGGTGACATTTGCACAAAATAGTTGATTATTTTAGTATTTATTTAAGTATAGCTACTTTATTACAAGTAACGTTTAAAACCCAATCGGGATACTATTGTTCTGTTGCTTGGGGTGGATATATGACGTTTTGCCCCAAAAACGTGATTATTTGTCTCTCTAAAATAAAATAACCTTGCAATATATTTCTAACAAAATCATGTCTGTCTTTCCACTAGCCTATGTCATGGTAAGATAGAAAAATAATAGCCCTTTCTCTTTCACAAGATGTGTTTTAATTCATGTCAATTTACCAACATTTCCCCCCCAAAATTATATATCATGTTTTGGAACATAACTTCATATATAACCTGATATTTTACCTTCTACATTGAGACCTTGCTCTTCTGTTACAGTATCAATGGGACCTGCATGAGAGGACGCACACACACACACACACACACACACATACACACACACACACACACACACACACACACACACACACACACACACACACACACACACACACACACACACACACACACACACACACACACACACAGCCTTCATAATCACTGTCGCTGATCGCACACAGCCTGTGTCAATGACATTCAGAGGTTGTCTGCAATCACTGAACTTGTCTCAAACATCCATGCAGTGATGCTAAACTAAGTTTCCCTGTGGTCAATTAGGTTATCGCGTTCCAAGTCTCCTTGCCGCAGGTCTCTTACCTTTTCACAGTGACGCTGTCTGTGAGATGCCGGGTCCAGTCTGAGCTGCAAGACAGTGTCTCTCGCTCTGCAGAGGCAGCCTGCCTTAACTCCATTTCCTGGTATAGTATGATGCTTTGGATTAATTTGCATAAAAGGCAGAGTTCCAAAAATAATAATTGATCTTGGAAGAGATCCAACGAGATCTGAGGAATCCCAGAGAGAGACAGAATGGAAGGCTGGTTGAGCAGATTCTGCTGTGGGGTGGTCTGGTGGGACTGACCTGGAAGCAGTGTACACAGGCAGTGTCAACATTCATCATTGTTGTGGGAGAATTTGAAGTTGCAGCTATAACCACTGACAAAATGTCAGCTATTCTTTCAACCTTCTATGGTTTAGGTTCAAACTGGGGTTAGGGTAATCTGGTCTCAGGTCTGTGGTTAAGGTCAACATCAAGCTAAAACCTCAGCTACCTTTTATTTCACACTGACATAACTTTTCTCCTTACCCCCTTCTGACACCCAGGTGGTGACTTTCCTCACACAGGAAGCGGCGCAGGTCCTAATCCAGGCACTTGTCAGATCCCGTATACACTACTGCAACTCTCTGTTGGCTGGGCTCTCTACTCATGCCATCAAACCCCTGCAAGTTCTCCAGAATGCTGCAGTCCGCCTGGATTTCAACCTTCCTAAGTTCTCACATGTCACCCGCTTCTCCGCACACTCCACTAGGTTCCTGTCGAAGCTCACATCACCTTTAAGACCCTAGTGCTTACCTACAGAGCAGAAAGGGGAACTGCACCTCCTTATCTTCATGCTATAGTCAAACCCTACATCTTAACCCAAGCACTCTGTTCTGCCACCTCTGGTCTCTAGGCCCTCCCACCCCTACTGGAGGGCAGCTCCTGCTCAGCCCAGTCAAAGCTCTTCTCGGTCCTGGCACCCCAATGGTGGAACATGCTTCCCCCTAGTCAGGACAGTGGAGTCCCTGATCATAAACACTTTGTTGAGGGAAAGTGTACATGATACGATTGTGATGTGTTGTTTCACCTACCTATCTTAAGACGAATGCAAGAAATTGTAAGTCTGCTAAATGACTAAAAAGTCAAATGTAAATGAGGACTGGTCATAACATATTCATAGAGTAACAATAAACATGTCAGTCATGTGCAGGAAAAGGTTTAGTGAGAGGAACACAGGAATAATGCTTTTACACTTCTCTATCCTCCTCCACCTCCTGTTCTTCTCAGGAAGCCAATCAGATGACGGTGTGGATAACACCAGGCCAGGGTGGTCTCTTTCGCTCTATTTTTGTTCTTTTCCCCACCCCTTTCTTCTTTCTCTCATTTCCCACCTCCAAACATACACACACACACACACACACACACACACACACACACACACACACACACACACACACACACACACAGAGAGAGAGAAAGATAAGGCAGCTCTAATTGGGTCATAATGAGTTTAGGCTGATAGGGCTGCAGCAGTAGAGAGGAGAGCTACAGTTTACTCAGATGAGTCTCACCAGCAGGACTGATAAGGACATGACTTGGGTGGGGGGGTCTTCACACACTAGAGCATACTTTAATCTTTATCGACACATTGCTTGGTCTGAAATAACATTGAAATGTTCCCATGATCCCTTCAGTGACAATAGGTGCAAGCCTAGGGGTAGCGGTTGGGGGAATATTTAGGCTGGGCTACAAAGAACACACAAAAGACACTGTACTATGCACATAAAGAGTCAACAGTACAACGTCAGGTACCATCTTTTAAAAGGCGATAAAATACGCATAGTGAAAAGGAGGGTGCATTCGGCAGGGTGCGAAGTGTTAAATGGCCACATGTTTCCAGAGGCTGCGGCCTAGGACATCACTCTTTCTCCATTTCCTCCTTCAGGACAAGGCTCCTAAGGGAGCAGAGCTATGATTGGCTCCATGGTTGAGCTCATAATTAAGCCCTGTTGATTGGGTTACTAATCAGCATGCTGTAACAGTGTTCTGCAGCATGGCAACACGTCGCAAATATTGTATAATGGCTTCACACAATGGTCACGTTCCACTGCTTAGACGTTGCCAGACCTTACAATGCCTGGGTAGGTATTTTACCTATCAGTTTATCACATCATATGTTATAGCAATCTGTCAGTCGATGACACAGTCAATGACAGTCGATGACATGGTACGCAACCATTGGTTGATGCATGCAACGTCTAAGCGGTGGAATGCGACCATTGCCTGGCTTAAAGGCCATTGATATGTCATATAGCAGCATACCACCCTGCATACCACTGCTGGCTTGCTTCTGAAGCTAAGCAGGGTTGGTCCTGGTCAGTCCCTGGATGGGAGACCAGATGCTGCTGGAAGTGGTGTTGGAGGGCCAGTAGGAGGCACTCTTTCCCCTGGTCTAAAAAATATCCCAATGCCCCAGGGCAGTGATTGGGGACACTGCCCTGTGTAGGGTGCCGTCTTTCGGATGGGACGTTAAACGGGTGTCCTGACTCTCTGAGGTCATTAAAGATCCCATGGCACTTATCGTAAGAGTAGGGGTGTTAACCCCGGTGTCCTGGCTAAATTCCCAATCTGGCCCTCAAACCATCATGGTCACCTAATAATCCCCAGTTTACAATTGGCTCATTCATCCCCCTCCTCTCCCCTGTAACTATTCCCCAGGTCGTTGCTGCAAATGAGAACGTGTTCTCAGTCAACTTACCTGGTAAATAAAATAAATATAGTTCAGAGCCCTGATGGGTTGCTTCAAACCTTCCTTGAAGTGACTAACTACTGAGGTGACATGACCTTATTTGTGCTACTGTAGTACTTTCACCTACCGGGAATAATCAGTGAGAATTTACTACAAGGAAGGGAAGAATAAAGGGTGCTTTTCTAAAGTATTGGAACAAGGCATTCGATTCCAGACACATCACATTTCACCAATCAAAAAACATTCTAGAATCTTCCAGAAGAAAACCCAATTTCTACTAATACTGTACTGTAGTAGTGCTATGATCAAAACTGCAGTATGCAAGCCTAGGGGTTTGCAGTTTTGGTATTTTATTATGCTTTTATCCCAACAACTTAGAACAGGTTAAAATGCATTAAAACTGAAATTCATTGTATGGGATATTCAAGGAGGAAACATACAGTAGTGAGAACTTGCTTTCCATTTTAGAAAGCTATGACTGTTCAGAGATGCAATACTATTTCTTCTCAGTAGTAATTTCCCAAAAGTCACGTTCTTGAAACCAAACAAAATGTTGCGCACAACAAAACACAAAAGTGCAAATAAATAATCCTAAAATCAGATGCATACACTCAGTTCTCTCCGTGAGATATTCTTTAGTTGGCTGTACAGTGGTTGACCTGCTTGTTTATGTTCTTAATATGAATACCTCTATGTACACATCTCTCTCTCCTTCGGCATGGAAGTCTGTAACGCCACGGTTGAGTGTAAAAAAAACAACAACAAAAAAAACGTTTAAATATAAAATGTGTCCCCATCTTGTGGCAGGAAGTAAAATCGTAGTCCATTCCGGTTCAAGCGCACTCTCAGTTCTTCTGTGGATACTATTATCCCTCAGCCTGTGCTCATCATCCTCTTCCTCCAGTTTCATTTTAGTCTTCACTCCTTCCCTTTAACAGAAGCATCGCAACAGGAACGGTGCCAGCGTCCACTCCAGTTCACACACTCATGGGGAGGAATGATTTGTGTTCAAAGTTCACAATAAAAAGGGGGGTAAAATAAACGTTTTGTGTTTATTGCAGGGTTTGGAACCAAAATTATTTTCCAATCGTTTCGTTCTGAACAGAACCATTATTGTTTTCCTTCTGAAATGGTTCAAACACCAAAACAGTACTGGTTTATATCGTTGCTTTCTGTTCCTTTTTAAACATCTTAAATATATTTATAATTTGCTCAACATTAAATTACTAATCAGTGCGGATACAGCAGCTTGCTGTGGAGCGGGTTACCGATTTAATCTGCACAGGAAGGTCGTTAAGAGCTAATTGTATTTCGTCATAACAGCATGGTTTAATCATAATTAAAGACAAACATACACACTGTGCTGCCAGTCACAGTGTAGGGTGTGAGATGCAACTGACATTTTGAGGGTGAGGAGAGAGCGAGAATGGAGGAAGCTTGCCTTGAAGTGCTGGGCAACTTTTTATGACATGGATTATCTGAATTAGGCCCACAGAATTATACCTACGGAGGAGAGGCTTCTATGGAGGAACCTTTAATGTCTTTGAACTTCCGCGTTGGTTTAACATTAGACCAGAGCAAACGTTAGCTCACTAGCTAACAAGCTTGTGTGTACAGAGCAGCATTATAATTAAAAACACATCTTTCCTTTTTGTAGTTAATACAACCAATGCGAAACATGATAACTATAGTATCCTTCACTAGCAGTGAAAAACACACTTGTTACGTCGTCAGTAGGATACAGTAACCTATGCTTCAGAGGGGAGGGGCAGGTAGCCTACACACACATGCACACCCACTAGCAAAGATTTCCAGCTGGCAGGCAGACGTGAGGGCTTTGTATTGGCGCTTTGTTGCAATTTTTGTGGGACTGGAAAAAAATGCCTGGAACGTGAAAGAACGTTATTAACCGGTTCCCATCTTTTTAAAAAAACGGTTCTGTTCCGGAACTGTATAGATCACTTTTGTTTTCGATTCGGGTTCTGTTCCTCAAATAATTTCTTTATTTTCCGGTTTTCAGTTGTGTTCCCTGAACCGGTTTATTGTTTCACCTCCAGAGTAGAGTCATCTCCCCAGCAGCTTCTCCCAGAGGGCCTAGCAGAGCACTGAGAAAGGTGGCCCTCCTGACTCTCCTGAGCCAGTGGTAGAGTGGGGGTCTGCCTGGGGTTGGGATGAGGTGTTGGTTGTTGCAGGAGGTGTTATTGAGGTTTGATGGTGATGGAGGTCTAGGAGTTGTTGGCAGCGTTCTCGTTACTGGGGGAGTTGGAGGAGGATGAGGAGGAGGAAGAAGGGGAGAAGTTCATTCCTGATAGTCCCGGGGGGTCCGTAGCTGTGTTCTGTCCACTGAGGCTCTTTCTGCACACTGGACATGTGTCGTGCTGAGGGAGGAAGAGTAGGACACAGACAAAAGAGGTTCAGCTTACATCTGCTTCAATGAGAACAAATACATGCACACCACTACATTTAAATGAATGAAAATGTGGTGTAAACGCAGCCCACATACCTGTTCCAGCCATGGTACTATACAGTCATTGTGAAACAGGTGATTGCACGGAAGTTGCCTGACAGTCTCCCCGACACTGTAGTCTTCTTTGCACACAGGACATTCTAAACTGGAACCTAGAATTAAAGAGAACCAATTTTGTGAAGTATTCCTTTAATATGACCATTGACCTCTGGGGTTGCTTGATGACTTGTTGACTCACCCACATGTTCCTCTGTGATCTGGATGGTGGGCAGGGTCTTTATCCTCTCTCTGTCAGCAGGAGGAGGACCAGTGTTCTCAAACTGATTCAATAACTACAGGGCAGAGAGTGAAAGTTGTATTATTAGGATGTGGAAATGTCACCAGAATTTGATGTCATTGCATGTAATTGAATCCCTTGTGAAGTGTAGAGGATTTGGGTATACCTGGGTAATGATAGCATCAAGTCCATTGGCACCCCAAGCATAGTCCATTGGATTTGAGTGTAGCATGCCCCTATCAAGAATATTCCAAGAAATTACTAGAAACTCAAAGCAACTAGTATGTTCACAGACACAACATAGAGTACGAGGGTATTTATATAATAACACATACCATGGTCCCATCCCAATGTTTGGTGCCATGGCTGTGGGTGCTATGATTCCATTTACTAGCTGCTGGATGATTCTGCAGAGGGACAATGAGAAACATCTTAGTCATTTCCTGAATTCCTTCCTTAAGGAAACTGAACCATGTCACTACACAAGCAAGCATCATTCCTTTCTCATCGCCTCTCAAAAGGGCAAGCAAGCTGTAAAGTGTTCCATACCCCTCTAAAGTGGGTACTCCCTCGTGTCTCTGTCCCTGTCGCCGTGGGATGTGTCGTCCCCGTGGTTGCCGGGCACTGTACCGTTGCCGTGATGCCATCTCCCGTTCCCGCCGGTTCTCCGTCTCGCGGTTGTCTTCCGTCGGCATCCCCGCTCGGAGGTCGAAATTCTCGTCAAAGATCCCCAGAGAAAACTGTCCGTATCCGGGCGGAAATGTAAACATGTGCTGGTGGTCCATAATCTGAGGGAGGAGGACCAAGGGAAAAACATACGGTCACTACCTTGTAGTCCAACCAAGCTGCATAAATTCATGAGGAACACATGTTGAGTTGAGGAACATATCAGTTCTGTGTCACTAACCTCGAAAGTCGGACGGTTCTGATCGCTGGTGGAGGCAATGGATGTGGACTCATTTTCAGTGCTGGAAAGAAATATCAGAAGTGAGAGGTTCTCATCTTATCTTCAACTATGAACCAATGTGGGAACACAGACAGTACTGTTAATGTAGAATTGCTGCTGAAAGTGTTTCGAGCTCTGATAGACAAGCAGATAATACTGTACCTTCTTTCCTCTGATAGCTCTTCAATGAAGCCAGATTCACACTGCGGACAGGTGTAGTCCTGCAGGAAGGCAGAGATAAATCGTATTTATAACATAATCATAAACTCTCATCAGTCAGTCTCATACACTTTCATGTTTTTATTTGATCTAAAGCAAAACAAAACATGCCTCTGGAGGCTATGTAAGTTCCTGGGGAATTAAGATAGTTAGCTAACTTCAACCAGATGTGGCTTGAAAAAAAAAAAAATGTAATTAAAAGTTGGCCATTGAACTCACACTTTGATCATTTTAACAATAACTGATGATCTATTCAATGACCCATTGCTAATGGGAGATATTTGATCTCTCTCGGATTCTAAAAGAAGCTACCTTTGGAGGGGCTAGGGACCAATGTCCCTGTTTATCTGGCAAGCTGTCAGAATCATGAACAGATAGACTGACAGACACGCTGTCACTGGAAGAGCATTTACTGGTTAGCTTTTTCATTTAGCTAATTTAGCTAGCGCCTCAACTAATCCAACAAGTCACGGAGGCATGATCTCGAAACATCCTAACAGACAAACTACACGCTATTTTGGTACCTGGCTAGATTATAAATTAAGCCAGCTGTCAAATGACAAAAACACACCTGTCAACGTGAACGTTCTAGCTACAACGTTTAGCCTCAGCTAGCTGTATCGCTTCAGTCAGGCAATCGTGAATGAAATAACGTAAACCCCACTTAGCTGGCCATGGTTTTCTTTTCTAAACGACAAAACCTCTTTGGAACGCTTACCGGGAGACGAGGGTTGATCTCTGCTGAACATTGGTGACAAAAAAAACGACTGGGCCGTAGGGGAGCTTCAGCCATCTTCTGATTCTTTACCAGACAACCGAGACGGAACGTGTAAGGGTAGCGACAACGGACATAACTCGCTGTTCTCGGGTTCGATTTGCAAGACGGACCGGAAGCGGAAACGAGTTTAGCAACAGCTAGCTCATAACAGCAAATACAGATCTAGCTAGCTGAAGCTATGGAGTCCGGAGATACAGGTAAAACTTCGCAATAATGTTAAATATTTTAAATGACAGACCTGTATATAGCTAGTTACATGTATTCCAATATTGCTAAACTATTGCCCCATCAAATCCGGTTCTTGTAGCTAGCTACCACCGCCCATCAACAGGATTTGTTGATGATGCATCAAAACTCAAACACATTTGTTGCCACAATCAGCATCAACTGCATATGTGAGATTCGTGACGGAATTGGTTGTAGTTTGGTAACTATTTCTTACTATAGTAATACCCGAGTTGATGCCCCCCGAGCTAGTTAACTAGCTAATCCGTTTTTACCAACCCAGGCCTACTTCTCTTGTCTCTGGCAACAAGCACATTTGTGACTTTACTAAAATACTCTCAAAGAGCAATTAAAGCGATCCCATCTTGTGACTAACATTATTGGTAACAGTACACACAGACAACAAGTGTTCCAAACTCATCCGCTGACTGTCTCTTTTATTCCCACTGCAGGGAGAGGAGGCTGGAACAACAAGTTCCGGCCACCCCAGAAGAACAGGATGAGTGTGAACATTCTCCGTCAGGAGGAGCTGATCGCCCAGAAGAAGCGCGAGATTGAGGCTAAGATGGCAGAGCAAGCCAAGACCAAGAGCCTTCAGACTCCCAACAGGCCACTGCCACCAAGGTACAGCAGACCTGGGTTTCTGAAACACTACAAATAGGTCTACCTCTATACTTAATCGGTCCACTTGACTGGTTGACTGCAGCCATTCATTTTGACTTCTTATCCCCACAGTTTACCCAGTTTACAGGGACCGTCTTCGAACAATAACAAGTATGTGAATGACGGAAGTTTCTTACAGCAGTTTATGAAGCTGCAGAAGGACAAACCCTGCCCTGACTCTGGTGAGATAGGTAGCTCTTTTGCCTTAATGGGTTTCAATAGAAAATGTGTTAGGGCTTTATTTTGATGGTACAGAAATTATGAAATAAAACAATAACACAGTAATAATTTGAATGACTTGTTTCTTCTGGATTCATTAAACAATTAAGGAAACACTGCAGTGAGTCTTAACCCAATTCTGTACCTTCTCCAGGCTCCACCAAAGCCCCATCTTCATCCATCCCCAGTCCATCGTCTGGAGTGTCTCAGCCCCAGAAGAAGAGCATTCTCATCGGCAAGCGTCCCGGTCTAGGCATCAGCAGCATGCTGAACCAGTTTAAGAACTACTCCCAGTCAAAGAAGACCCCGCTTCGCCCCCAAAGGCCTAGCATATTCAGCTCCCCAGATGATGATGATGAGGAGGAGGAGGAAGTTGATGATTTAAGCTTCCTAGAGATCAAAGGTAATCAATGATCTGGTTTTAGATATAGCCTGGGTGCTGGTCGGATTCTGTACTAGGCTACTTGTTGTCATTTCACCCATGTCATTGACTGTGTATTCTAGTGGCAGAGTAGCTGCTTGCCTGAGAATAATGCTTTTGCATAGCCTTCTACAGTAAAGGTAAGGTACTCATAGTCCTCTTAAAGTTTCTCCCCCAGAGGACCCAGACACACGACTTATCCTGGACAAGATGGCAGCCTTTGTGGCTGAGGGAGGGCCTGAGCTAGAGAGGAAGGCCAAGGAGAACTACACGGACAACCCTGTTTTCTCGTAAGTCTGTATGGCTGAACAAACAGTATGCCCAATTTATATTATGTGTTGTATGTAATGTGGCCTATTTTTGTCCTGATATAAAGATCTTTTCCACTTTACAGATTCTTGTATGATAAGAACAGCCGGGACTATCTTTATTACCGAAAGAGAGTTGCTGAACTCCGAAAGGATAACCCAAAACCTGAGACGCCGTCACATTCTAATGGTAAGATTACCTATATCGGTTTCTCTCTCTCATATGCTTGGTCTCAGCTCCAAAGACTGCAGATGAAAATAACACCATTCAATCTATCTTTATACATGTGAATGATATATCCATACAGTTGAAGTCGGAAGTTTACATACACTTAGGTTGGAGTCATTAAAACTCGTTTTTCAACCACTCCACAAATTTCTTGTTAACAAACTATAGTTTTGGCTAGTCGGTTAGGACATCTACTTCGTGCATGTAATAAGTCATTTTTCCAACAATTGTTTACAGACAGATTATTTTACTTATAATTCCAGTGGGTCAGAAGTTTACATACACTAACTTGACTGTGCCTTTAAACAGCTTGGAAAATTCCAGAAAATTATGTCATGGCTTTAGAAGCATCTGATAGACTAATTGAGTATTACTCTTATTCTGACATTTCACATTCTTAAAATAAAGTGGTGATCTTAACTGACCTAAGACAGGGAAGACTGACCTAAGACATTTTTATGAGGATTAAATGCCAGGAATTGTGAAAAACTGAGTTTACATACATCTTAGCCAAATACATTTAAACTTCTGACTTCAACTGTGTGTGTATGTATATATACATATATATATATATATACACAGTGATTTCAGAAAGTATTCAGACCCCTTGACTTTTCCCACATTTTGTTACATTGCAGCCTTATTCTAAAATTGATTAAATAAAACATTTCTCATCAATCTACACACAATACCCCATAATGACAAAGTGAAAACACAATTACTTACTGAAAACTACTAAGTCCTTCACGACAGACAGCATTTACCATGCCCACTGTTCATGGTGTTATTTATTCAAAAAATATAAGATCAGGCCTATATTTTAATATCAAATCCATACAATCCACT
This sequence comes from Salvelinus fontinalis, assembly GCF_029448725.1. Taxonomy (NCBI): domain Eukaryota; kingdom Metazoa; phylum Chordata; class Actinopteri; order Salmoniformes; family Salmonidae; genus Salvelinus; species Salvelinus fontinalis. Next base: position 40,825,696 of record NC_074690.1, read on the forward strand.
TCCCCAATCACCACCATGTCCCCCTGCTCCTCCTCCCTCTTCTTATCCCCTACTGGCTGTAGACTGGTGTGTGAGGGCCAGTTGAGTACAGTACGGTAGTAGTGTGAGTTGAGCCCCAGTACTGATAGGCTGCTTAAAGTCTCCCCCCCAGTGGACGAGGAGACCCAGAGGGTGGCCGAGAAGCTGGCCAGTTTTGTTGCCGACGGCGGCCCCGAGGTGGAAGCCATCGCCGCCCAGCAAAACAAAGACAACCCTGCCTTCAGGTTAGTGACAGTCTCAGATATTGTAATGAGTGTTTTAATGCATTGATCCAATTGCATTTTTATTGACCCCCAAGAAGAAATTGATTTGTCGTAGGTTTTTAATAATGTATGCAATACTAACATGTAAAGTGGACGAAATACCGTTAAAGATGGCTTATTTCTTGTTCCTCTTCTCAGTTTTCTTTATGATCTCCAAAGCCCCGCCCATCACTTCTACAAAGAGAAGGTGGAGGAGTACCGCCAGGCCAAAAATGACCAGAGCCCCCCAATCAAGCAGGAGCCCGGAGTGGGGCTCACGAGGCCGGCTGCTCCTCCCCTGACCTATCCTCCCCCACCTTCTCACTACCCCAACCTGCTGGGACAGGTGAAGCTCGAGCCGGGTCTGGAGATAAAAGAGGAAGTAGCGGGGCCCCCCATGGTTAAGAGGAAGAGGAAGAGCCGCTGGGGGTCAGAGGACGACAAGGTGGATCTGTCGCTGCCACCCATCATCATCCCCAAGGAGGAAGAGCCAGAGCCCAGCCCGTGTCTTTCTGGTACACCCACACACACCCATAGTACACAGCCTCTCTTGTATCACACACAGAAATCAAATCAAATGTAATTGGTCGCTTACACATATTTTGCCGATGTTATCGCGGGTGTAACGAAATGCTTATGTTCCTAGCTCCAACAGTGCAGTAATACCTAACAACACAAAACGATACACGCAAATCAAGAAATATTATAACGGAGAGACAGTTGTTTTAGTATATCTTGGACTAAAAACGGTATGTCTATCCTTGATCCTGTGTTGTGTCCATCCATGCGGGGTGTGTGTTTCAGTTCATGAACTGAGAGATCTGGGCTATAAGAAGGGAAAGCCTATGGGCCTGGTTGGGGTAACAGAGCTCTCAGATGACCAGAAGAAACAGCTCAAAGAGCAACAGGAGGTACTGCATGACCGACAGACAGAGCACAATACACAATGGCAGCATATTGTACTTTCACTGTTTGAATTGTTGGGGACTTGGCAGTGTTAATCATTTTAGTATTTTGGGCATGCCTTGGTTTGGGAGTGCCCAGCATACTTCAAACCTAGCCTCTAACAAGGCCAGATGGCTGAGAACGGACGCAACTGAGCCCATCTTGAAATCCGTCTCTGAAACCTTGACTGAGGTGTGTGTCCGGCCTGCACATGCATGTGTTCTCATCCCAGATGCAGGAGATGTTTGACATGATCATGAAGCATAAGCGTGCAATGGCAGAGATGCAGGTGATGTGGGAGAAGGCGGTGAGGGACCACTCCCACGAGTACGACAGTGATGAGGAAGTGGACCAGCAGGCTGGCACCTGGGAGCACCGCCTACGGCACATGGAGATGGAGAAAACGCGTGGTAAGATTCATGAAGACAATGGCCGTGTTCGAGATCATCAAAACCGCGATGTATCATTGGTAAATTCTGACTGACTGATCTGTAAATAATATTGAGTAGTTATTTATGATACAAGGTGATTTGTAGCTCAGTCAGTCTCAACTTTAAAGTCAGCTGCAATGTCAAATGTGCCCAATGTGTTTATGTTAAAAAGTGAAAGGACTTAAGGCCTTTTGAATGTGGGATTTGATTCTTGAAAATATCAGTTTATTACTACGAGAAGTTTTGTTTAATCAATGACTTTCAGAACATTTTGTGTCAACAATTCATTAATGAACTCTGAGAGATACTTTTTCATATTAACCTGGGCCTCGTTCAATCTGAATGTTCAAAACGTTGTGTCCTGCTGAACGCGCCCCTGATGTAATTTGGTGTTGGTGTTGACGTAAATGGCTGCTTGTCTTTTCCTCCAGAGTGGGCGGAGTCGCTGACTGACATGGGAAAGGGGAAGCACTTCATTGGTGACTTCCTACCTCCGGAGGAGCTGGAGAAGTTCATGGAGACCTTCAAGGCACTCAAGGTCAGTTCCAAATCTTCTCCCCAACTTTTCTCTTTGCCACTTAACCCTTGACCCCTTCGTTGCCTAGCCTCAGCCAAAAATGAATTACCGGGGAACCACCATTTGGGGAACACATACTGTATTCACATGATCTCATGTTCTTGCATTGGGTTTTGTGGTGTTCTGCAGGAAGGCCGCAATCCAGACTACTCGGAGTATAAGGATTTTAAGCTAACGGTGGAGAACCTCGGTTTTCAGATGCTCATGAAGATGGGCTGGAAGGAGGGCGATGGTCTTGGCTCTGACGGACAGGGCATCAAGGCCCCTGTCCACAGGTGTGGAACTGTCGAATTCACAGACACATACACTGCTCAAAAAAATAAAGGGAACACTTAAACAACACAATGTAACTCCAAGTCAATCACACTTCTGTGAAATCAAACTGTCCACTTAGGAAGCAACACTGATTGACAATACATTTCACATGCTGTTGTGCAAATGGAATAGACAAAAGGTGGAAATTATAGGCAATTAGCAAGACACCCCCAAAAAAGGAGTGATTCTACAGGTGGTGATCACAGACCACTTCTCAGTTCCTATGCTTCCTGGCTGATGTTTTGGTCACTTTTGAATGCTGGCGGTGCTCTCACTCTAGTGGTAGCATGAGACGGAGTCTACAACCCACACAAGTGGCTCAGGTGGTGCAGTTCATCCAGGATGGCACATCAATGCGAGCTGTGGCAAAAAGGGTTTGCTGTGTCTGTCAGTAGTGTCCAGAGCATGGAGGCGCTACCAGGAGACAGGCCAGTACATCAGGAGACGTGGAGGAGGCCGTAGGAGGGCAACAACCCAGCAGCAGGACCGCTACCTCCGCCTTTGTGCAAGGAGGTGCACTGCCAGCGCCCTGCAAAATGACCTCCAGCAGGCCACAAATGTGCATGTGTCTGCTCAAACGGTCAGAAACAGACTCCATGAGGGTGGTATGAGGGCCTGACGTCCACAGGTGGGGGTTGTGCTTACAGCCCAACACCGTGCAGGACGTTTGGCATTTGCCAGAGAACACCAAGATTGGCAAATTCGCCACTGGCGCCCTGTGCTCTTCACAGATGAAAGCAGGTTCACACTGAGCACATGAGCACATGTGACAGAGTCTGGAGACGCCGTGGAGAACGTTCTGCTGCCTGCAACATCCTCCAGCATGACCGGTTTGGCGATGGGTCCGTCATGGTGTGGGGTGGCATTTCTTTGTGGAGCCGCACAGCCCTCCATGTGCTCGCCAAAGGTAGCCTGACTGCCATTAGGTACCAAGATGAGATCCTCAGACCCCTTGTGAGACCATATGCTGACACATCAATCAAGTTTATTTTATATAGCCCTTCGTACATCAGCTAATATCTCGAAGTGCTGTACAGAAACCCAGCCTAAAACCCCAAACAGCTAGTAATGCAGGTGTAAAAGCACGGTGTCTAGGAAAAACTCCCTAGAAAGGCCAAAACCTAGGAAGAAACCTAGAGAGGAACCAGGCTATGAGGGGTGGCCAGTCCTCTTCTGGCTGTGCCGGGTGGAGATTATAACAGAACTATGCCAAGATGTTCAAAAATGTTCATAAGTGACAAGCATGGTCAAATAATAATCATGAATAATTTTCAGTGCCGATCATTAAGAGTTGAAAAACAACAGGTCTGGGACAGGTGGCGGTTCCATAACCGCAGGCAGAACAGTTGAAACTGGAATAGCAGCAAGGCCAGGCGGACTGGGGACAGCAAGGAGTCACCACGCCCGGTAGTCCCGACGTATGGTCCCAGGGCTCAGGTCCTCCAAGAGAAAGAAAGAGAGAAGGAGAAAATTAGAGAGAGCTAAGATTTTCAAAATGTTCATAAATGACAAGCATGGTCAAATAATAACCAGGAATAAATCTCAGTTGGCTTTTCATAGCCAATCATTAAGAGTTGAAAACAGCAGGTCTGGGACAGGTAGGGGTTCCGTAACCGCAGGCAGAACAGTTGAAACTGGAATAGCAGCAAGGCCAGGCGGACTGGGGACAGCAAGGAGTCATCATGCCCGGTAGTCCTGACGTATGGTCCTAGGGCTCAGGTTCTCAGAGAGAGAGAAAGAAAGAGAGAACGAGAGAATTAGAGAGAGCATACTTAAATTCACACAGGACACTGGATAAGACAGGAGAAGTACTCCAGGTATAACCAACTGACCCTAGCCCCCCGACACAAACTACTGCAGCATAAATACTGGAGGCTGAGACAGGAGCGGTCAGGAGACACATGCACATTTGTGGCCTGCTGGAGGTCATTTTGCAGCGCTCTGGCAGTGCACCTCCTTGCACAAAGGCGGAGGTAGCGGTCCTGCTGCTGGGTTGTTGCCCTCCTACAGCCTCCTCCACGTCTCCTGATGTACTGGCCTGTCTCCTGGTAGCGCCTCCATGCTCTGGACACTACGCTGACAGACACAGCAAACCTTTCTGCCACAGCTCGCATTGATGTGCCATCCTGGATGAACTGCACTACCTGAGCCACTTGTGTGGGTTGTAGACTCCGTCTCATGCTACCACTAGAGTGAGAGCACCGCCAGCATTCAAAAGTGACCAAAACATCAGTCAGGAAGCATAGGAACTGAGAAGTGGTCTGTGGTCACCACCTGCAGAATCACTCCTTTTTTGGGGGTGTCTTGCTAATTGCCTATAATTTCCACCTTTTGTCTATTCCATTTGCACAACAGCATGTGAAATGTATTGTCAATCAGTGTTGCTTCCTAAGTGGACAGTTTGATTTCACAGAAGTGTGATTGACTTGGAGTTACATTGTGTTGTTTAAGTGTTCCCTTTATTTTTTTGAGCAGTGTAGTATACACACTTGGACTCAGGCATAGTCACACGAAGACATGTAAAAACTGGACATGAACACGCACACTATTGGCTGATACAAGGTCTTCTACACAGTTTCTACACACCTAACCAGCTGCTGTGGTTTGGTTTTCTCCAGGGGAATCACGGCTATTGACGGGGCAGGGTTTGGTGTGGACCGGCCCGCTGAGCTCTCAGGACAGGATGATGAGTATGACGCTTTCAGAAAGAGGATGATGCTAGCCTACCGCTTCAGGCCTAACCCACTGGTAATTACTACATAATATGCAAGCTGTTCTGTTCAGATGACCTGGCATCGGTAAGAGGTTTTGGTAACACGTCTTCTCTCTGTTTTCAGAACAATCCAAGGAGACCATACTACTGATGAAGAGGCTTGAACTTGGCCGACTTTGTCAAATTTACTGTTTTAAACCACCAACAGTGGCAACATGGCCCAGTTATGCCTTTCACTTTGTTGTGGGAACAAACTGTAGGACACTCAAGTTATAGTAATCTCCTCTAGATTGTGTGGAATTTTATAGTCGTTGATAAATTGTTTAGGTTGGAGAATAAGAGGGACGGATTTGTCGGATTTAAGTTGTCTAAGACTCAGTTGATGTTCTTACGCAACTGCAGAATCAAACTATCATATTTGATCAATCGGATGGCTAGGGTATAATTGTGATGGCTTATCTGATTTTACAGTCACGATTCAAAACACAGAACGACCTATAAACACTACCTGTCCTCTCTGTATTGTGACGTCTGTCTTTTTGTTTGGATTTTAATTTCTTCACATTTTCAAGATGCTACTTGACATTGACCGTAACCAAAATACATAATTTGACTGGTAATAAATGGCTTTGTAGTTAGTTCTTTCTGTACATGGCTTTGCTATGGTTGTTTGATCACCCTTCAAAGATTTGAACACAGTGTTAACACATCGTAAATGTATTATTTACATTGGAAATTCAAGCAACGAATGTAAAATGCTTCACTGCGAACAATAAAAATATTCAATTGTCTTGAATGTGTAGTATTGGAGTATGCTTGTAGCTGATCATTGCCCTCTGACTTATGGAAACCAATTTTACACTGAACAAAAATATAACAGCAACATGTAAAGTGTTGCTCCCATTCTTCATGAGCTGGTGTAAAAAATCCCAGAAATGTTCCATATTCACATAAATCTTATTTCTCTCATGTTTTGCGCACACATTTGTTTACATCCCTGTAATTGAGCATTTCTCCTATGACAAGATAATCCATCCACCTGACAGATGTGGCATATCAAGAAGCTGATTAAACGGCATGATCAGGTGCATCTTGTGCTGGGGACAAAAGGCCACTTTAAAATGTACAGTTTTGTCACACTACACAATGCCACAGATGTCTGAAGTTTTGAGGGGGAGTGCAATTGGCATGCGGACTGCAGGAATGTCCACCAGAGCTGTTGCCAGAGAATGTAATGTTAATTTCTCTACCATAAACTACCTCCAATGTCATTTTAGAGAATTTGGCAGTACGTCCAAACGGCCTCACAACCGCAGACCACGTGTGACCACGCCAGCCCAGGGGTGCTGAGGAGTATTTCTGTCTGTAATAAAGCCCTTTTGTGGGGAAAAACGTATTCTGATTTGCTGGGCCTGGCTTCCTAGTGGGTGGGCCTATGCCCTCCAAGGGTCACCCATGACTGCACCCATGCCCAGGCATGTGAAATCGATAGATTAGGGCCTAATGAATTTATTTCAATTGACTAATTTCTTTGAATGACCTGTAAAACTCAGTAAAATCTTTGGAATTGTTACATGTTGAGTTTATATTTTTGTTCAGTATATATTTTTTTCAATTCTGACAAACTACAATTCCACAGTTTAGATCAAATAATGATATTTATCTACCATATAAAGTGAAAGTCCATTACACAGTATGTGTAAAATACTACTTCTATTAGTGAAAATGTTTATTTCACTGAGCAAGTAGCATGTTTGTTATTGCAAATAGCACATTATTGTACGGCATTGCAAGGGTAATAGTTGAAATTAGTGTTGTATAATGTGTACTAGAGGTACACCTGGGGCACGTTCAGCAATAGGCAACATTTTGGAACTTTCAGGTAGAAATATGCTTTGTAGAACAAACATGCCTCTGATGTAGAATAAGGAATCGCATCGGCTCTTCGTGCCATTTCTATCTCCAAAATTTGGCTACTGAACGTGGCCCTGATGCCCATCTTCTTCTGGGGGTTGAAGAGTTCGTAACCCTGATAAGGTCTCCTCGTAGTCATACCCAATACATACACGTATGGGAGGGGGTATCCTAACCCCTCCATTATCACCCCCAGGGTTTGACAGCCACGGCAGTCATTTAATGAGGGCAACAGATCTCTGAAATCAGAGCTTCAGTTTGCCATTCCCTGGGAGTTAACACCAGTTAAATATAACACAGATCGGCCAGCTAAGCAAAAGAGACCCCCTGGAGCGCAACATCAGCCAATGGCAACACAAGTGTTGGCCTCTGAAGCTGAGGTAGCTGGATACTTGTGTAGTGGGGCAGGGTTGGCCAGTATGCAGTCAGTGCCCTGGCAGGCAGGTCAGCACCACTGACTGCACTCCTGTGACCAGACATGGGGCAAAATGTTGTGGATTATGTAAAACGTTCGTCAAGGATTACAACAGCAATGAAAGCACCCTTGTTTTTTTTTTTATGTCTGTCCATATGACTTCCATTCATTTAAAATTCAGTGATCACTTTTATTTCTGATTTATGCAGGCCTTCAGTGTATGTTTAGAATTAATAGATTACACCCTACAGAACACATGAACACATGCTATTTCTTTGGGAGTTTTTATTTTATTTGTGGTGCCTTTGATATGTGCATATTTGTGTCCCTAAATCTGTCCTAAATTGTTAAATGTATTTCAGTCCTCAATTGTTTTTTGTGTAAACCGTCAAATTGGTTCTAGGACATATTAAAAGACAAAGTACATCTTGTGAAGGCAGTGGGTGTGAAGTATTAAAAAAAGTCTGGGACAATGTTGACCGTTTCTTTGTACCTTTTGTTACTTTGATTTACGAGTCAAAACTGAGAATGGAATACGTAAAATAGCTTGTTTTTCATTTCTGAATATGAAAAACGAAAATTGGAAATCTACTTGTTTCCTTCTCTATTGTGACAAAATTGGACAAGGAAAAACAGAAAATAAATCAAATTTATTCAGGTTGGCAGCACAACGATTTTACAGCATAAAGAAATTAGACTGTTCGAAGATTTAAAAAAAAATACTAATGTTAACTAAGAACTCATTATGAAGTTAGCATACCAATAGAACAAACTCAACAAATACTGAACAAAAGTTGGTTTACACTAGCTGAATAGCTAGCCATCACTACCTGGCTAGCTAGCACTAGCTGGCTACTGACTAGCTAGCAGGCAGGCTAGCTAGCCCTACCTGGTTACTGGCTATAGTCATGCTAGTTAGTAGCTAGTGGATAGTCAAGAGACGTGACCAGATGAATGAACTCACCAATGGTAAGTGCTTGCCATTCAACTATTAATCAAGTTTAGTTGCCTGTGAGTGAGCAATGTGTGTGTGTTTCTGTGTCCGTCTATCTGTCAGTGGCTGAGTTTATGTATGTGTGTGATGAGGCACAGCTAGCTAGTGTATTAAAGCCAAGTGTGTGTGTGTGTGTGTGAGTGAGTGAATGTGTGGCTTGGAAAAGAGAGAGAGAAGTGGAGTATGTGTAGCCCATGCAACCTAGCTAGCTATGTAGCTAGTAACTTATGGGACCTCTGTGTGTGTGTGTGTGTGTGTGTGTGTGTGTGTGTGTGTGTGTGTGTGTGTGTGTGTGTGTGTGTGTGTGTGTGTGTGTGTGTGTGTGTGTGTGTGTGTGTGTGTGTGTGTGTGTGTGTGTGTGTGTGTATGAGAGAGAGAAGTGAGGAATGTGTAGCCCATAAAATATTAACAGTATTTTATGGGATCTGTGTGTCAAATCAAACCAAATGGTATGTCACGTGCTTCATAAACAACAGGCACATAGAAAAGGCCATCAATAAAGTTATCACATACCTTTATATCAAATATGACGCATTTTCAATAGTAGTCAAAGTGTGTGTGTCTGTGTGTTCACGCATGCATTTTAATGAGTGCAGGTTATAAGTAGTGTGTGTGTGTGTGTTTCAGAAAGTGAGTTGATATTACTTGAAAATGTATTGGCTAGAATAGATTATGACGATGACAATGTTAAAGATGAAAAGCATCTAGTGCTCATTGACAAGATAGCTGGTTCCATGAATGTCTGCAAGGAAACAATCAGCTCGAAAAGGAGAAAACAAAAAGAAAGGAAACATCAGAGGACATCATATTTCCTTGATAGCCAGCAAATCTGCAGAGAAACATTCAAATTCCTACACGTGTAAGTTTTCTTGAAGAGTAATACAACTTTAGGGTTTCTGTTTGGGCTGCAACAGTATTAAAAATGGTATGCGGTAGTTAATAACCCCTAATGGATCAGTGTCCTGAAATCAGGACAGTTGTTGCTCGATATGTGATATTTGACTAGAATGGAGTTGTAAACCACAGCCAACTTTCCAGGGACATAGAAATGTCTTATATCGTCAAAAAGCTTAAATGACTGTTAATCTAACTGCAGTGTCTAATTTACAGTAGCTATTACAGCGAAAAAAATACCATGCTATTGTTTGAGGATAGTGCACAACAACAAAATGCTTTTATCAAGGCAACTGGTTTGATACATTCACCTCTGACGGTAAATAATGTACTTACATTCAGTAATCTTGTTCTGATGTGTCATCCTGAGGGTCCCAGAGATCAAATGTAGCACAGTTTTGTTTGATAGAATTTTTTTAATTTTTATATCCTAACACGATCCATGTTGTATACAGCGTTTTGCTTTAATTCCGACTGTCTACAAAACTATTTATGAAATCTAATCCGCAAAACTCTAGTCAACCCGGTCATTTTCTGTGTCTGTGCAATCCGCAGACACTCTAGAAGGCAACCAAACGTGTTTCATCATTCTACATTATGTATTGGCTATACAACCCATCAATTAGCCCATGAAGGTCAGCCATCATTACTCACCAATGAGACGAGCGGTGTTCACTTGATTGACAGTGTCTTGGTCCAATGACCACCTATCATTTTGAAACATAGAAAGCTAGATAGCCAATGAGCTCAGCTTTACAGTAGTATGTGAACGCCCTTTGTACGACAAACAGACATCAAGCTAGAGCTGTGCGCAACAGTGTTCATTCTCACGCAAACAGGACGCACTGTAGTTTATGTTACGCAGCAGTTAATTCTCTTCTTCAATCTTTTCTCAAAACTGAAAAAGTAAAACATGGCTACTAACATGCTGACCAGACCGCTCACGCGTATGTTTATTTTGTCCACCCACATCAGGACACGCAGGTTGAAATATCAAAACAAACTCTGAACTAACTATATTAATTTGGGGACAGGTCGAAAATAATTAAACATTTATGGAAATTTAGCTAGCTAGCTTGCTGTTGCTAGTTAATTTGTCCTGGGATATAAACATTGGGTTATTATTTTACCTGAAATGCACAAGGTCCTCTACTCTAACAATTAATCCACAGATAAAAGGGTAAACGTTTGTTTCTAGTAATCTCTCCTTCAGGCTTCTTCTTCTTCGGACTTTATATGGCAGTTGGCAGCCAACTTTAATGTGCATTATCACTACCAACTGTATTGGAGTGTGGACCTCAGTTCATCTTTCAATCACCCACGTGGGTAAATGCTCCGAAAACCAATGAGAAGATGGGAGAGGCAGGACTTGCAAAGCATCAAGTGTCACAAATAGAACCAAGTTCTATTTTAGGGTCTGGCTACGCAGACGCTCGTTGACGCACGCGATCAGTGTTGGTGCAATGATTGAATACTTGGACTTCGTTTTAGCTTTTCGACTCTTACATGCTGACAACACTGCTCGCGTCGTGAAATAAATTAGCAAAATACATTTGTGTATGTGTGCATGTGTATGCCATGTTGGCTATGACATGCTGTAGCTGTTTTTTTAACGTCTCAATGCCTATTTGTCCACATATTTAATTATAATGATTGTTTTTCCCATACTCAATATATTATATATGTTTAAAGATATGTGTTGTGTATTTGATATATTGATGCAGGGCCCATCTGTAAAAGTATTGATGCAGGACTCACCCCCTGCCAAAATAAAGGTTAAATAAAATAAGTAATTGTAAACTTGATTTCTGAATTAATTTTAAAAAATCCTGAGCTCAGATTACCTCTGGGAGCCAACGCCAAAGAGACCACATTCAAGTCCTCCATCCCCCACTCATTCAATCGTAGGAACTGGTTCCTCCAGTCTGACCCCTGCTGCTGTCTCTGGCTCCACACCCACCCCCGCCCGGCCAAAATACATAACTGCAGACCTGAATTTGCCTCAGGGCCAAAAGAGCACACATTGTACTCTGTGCCACAAAGAAAATCTCCTATCCCCTGCACTACTTGTGCTGTTACCCTCTGCTTCACAGCAGAAAGAGAAAGCTATGGGACTTGGCATCAGCAGCACAATCTGGTGTAGAGGACTGTGGGTGTTCTAAATAATGTGTAGTCTAAAACTTTTCACACACACCGTTGCCCTGTTGTGGACAACATCTAAATGATCACCAAAAAGAATACTCATGTTTTTTTGTTTGTATTTATCTTTGACCAAATCTATTGTTTTATATTCTCCTACATTAATTTCACATCTCCACAAACTTCAAAAGTGGTCCCTTTCATATAGTATCAATAATATGCATATCCTTGCTACAGGCAGTTAGATTTGGGTATGTCATTTTATGCGGAAAATTGAGAGGTCCTATCCAGAAGAGGAAAGAATGAGTAATAAATAGTAGGCTGTATCATGAATAGGAAAAAGAGCAGCGAATACATTGTGCCTTTCAGCACATATTAAAAGCATGTTTTAAAAAGTTTATTTTTACAGATAAGCTGACTGCAGTGATTAAATTCTATAAGGAACATGGCGTGGCTCCAAGGAAGAAGAGGTGTGGTGGTCGTCTCGCCAGCAAACGGGTGATGTCCTATGAGGATATTCAGCGAATTGTTCACCATGTCAAAAACGTTGATGTTCACGCGATGTCGCTCCTAAAATGGATCCCTGGATTTAAGAGGGCAGACATCCGGGTGCTACTGACGTTTTAGACCAAGTCCTCTGTGTGACGCAGGTACAAACCTTTTTGATGCGTGATCATGTTGAGTGTTTTCCTAAATCAAACATTCAACATCTCAAGCAAGTGGACCAGTGGCAAAGACTAACCAACATCGACACGAATAGGATCCAAATAAGCCGTCAGTCCTTTCTCTCTGGTGAGAGTAAGGACTGTGTGTGTGGTCATATTTTCTTTAACATTTCTAATTGATTTGCTGTTTAGAGAACAGAGCTTACTCTGACCCTTTTTAGCTCTCAGCCCCTCCATCCCCTTTCCTGTTTTAGCTCTTTTCAGATGTTGTTCACTCTGTGCTGTGTTCATAAAAATGCAGGTCCTGGGTTTGTGAGAGGGTTGCTTAGGCACATCTACATAGGGTAAGCTGTACCCAGGGGAAAAATGTGTTTGAGTATAGCCTGTACACTTTTTCTGTGACGTGTATTTATAAGAGAGGTTATTTAACGTGGGAATTTCTTATGTATTTATCCTCCCAAGCCTGATCTTCGAATGTAATCTGACATGGAAAAACTAAGGGCCACAACCATATGTGCAAGGACTACATGGGATGAGGACGTTGGTGCACATGTGTACATGCATGTGCACGTACACATGAACACAAACACACTGCGTGTAGTCCTCGCACATACTGTATCATGGCGTGAACATGTGCGGTGTGAGTTTTTCGCTGTCATACATATGTATCTGCATGTACTGTACATGTGTACACATGCAAATAATTGAATGTAGCCAATACATTCTGATGCTTGTATGTGTACACACGTATGTGTACAAATGTGTGCACGCATACACGTGCAAATGTACACATATACGTGTTTGCGGACAACTATGCAACAGACACTATGTCTGCAGTTTTGTATTAAGTAAATAGCTGTTAGTCATTATTCACTTGATATTTGGAGTAGAGAGATCATGTGGATTTCATTAGAAAGCTAACATTTGCCTCTTTTCAGCACTGTATAAAAATCCAAATGTGTTTTGGGGTCAATGTGACTGATTTATGATAGAGCAAGTCACATACAGTATGTTAACATATATCACAAATTAACAGTCAACTTTCCCTCTGTCTTGACAATCCTCACAGTTCACTCAGAGATGGTATGTATGCTGGTTGATAGCACCTGCAGACCTGTTTGAGGGACAACTGGACAGAACATACACTGCTCAAAAAAATAAAGGGAACACTTAAACAACACAATGTAACTCCAAGTCAATCACACTTCTGTGAAATCAAACTGTCCACTTAGGAAGCAACACTGATTGACAATAAATTGCACATGCTGTTGTGCAAATGGAGTGAGAGCATTTGCACAACAGCATGTGAAATTTATTGTCAATCAGTGTTGCTTCCTAAGTGGACAGTTTGATTTCACAGAAGGGTGATTGACTTGGAGTTACATTGTGTTGTTTAAGTGTTCCCTTTATTTTTTTGAGCAGTGTATTATTAGAATTTTTGGACTTCAGCTGAGACCCTCCTCTCCTTCCCTGTCCTCCTTTACACATCCTGTTAGGAAAGCTCCTTCTTTACACTTCCTGTTAGGCATGATGCTCTCAAGGGGTGTCTCTTCAGTTCTCTAATGGCGTCTGGTATTACCTATAGATGTCCCTTACAAGCTTTCAGATTGCTTGCCTGTGAATGGTTGTCCACATAATCAGGCTATTTACTTGTTACATGGGTGTTGAAATACTGTGTCTCTCTTACAAAATTGAAATGATTCCTCAACTGCCCCATGCTTTCAAATCAAAATCAAATGTATTTATATAGCCCTTCTTACATCAGCTGATATATAAAAATGCTGTACAGAAACCAAGCCTAAAACCCCAAACGGCAAGCAATGCAGGTGTAGAAGCACGGTGGTTAGGAAACACTCCCCAGAAAAGCCAAAACCTAGGAAGAAACCTAGAGAGGAACCAGGCTATGAGGGGTGGCATGTCCTCTTCTGGCTGTGCCCGGTGGAGATAACAGAACATGGCCAAGATGTTCAAATGTTCATAAATGACCAGCATGGTCAAATAATAATCACAGTAGTTGTCGAGGGTGCAACAAGTCAGCACCTCAGGAGTAAATGTCAGTTGGCTTTTCATAGCCGATCATTGAGTGCATCTCTTTCTTTCTCTCCATGATACATTAGGGAAAGTTGTTTTGTTGCTGGCACCAATCCCATGCTGCCAAAATCAATTACTTCATTTCTCTCATACTAAACTTCACTTGCTCTTGTTCAACTACCCTTTGATTAAATACATTTTCTTCAATTGTGGCTTTTACTTATAGTTGACAGATGGCACTTGTATGGAGGAATGTGGGTGTGGGGGGAAAGAGTGGATAGATGGGTGTACATAGGTTTAGTTGAAGAAACTCCCTTCCCTCCTTCTCTTGATAAGAAATAAAAGTTAATGTAATTGATTCAAAATCAAATCTATAATATTTTATAAGTTACAAGCCAAGACAAAAATAGTTCAAGATGTTATTTTGTCTTTACACGTCTATTCACTACTGGCCAAATGCATTCACCATCCACTTCAACTAGCACTTCCATTTTTTAGGCCGGTTTTAACATTTTAAGGTAAAGCGTTTTGGTTGAAGTATAAAAACACGTGACCGGCAGTATTATTATGCTTATGGTACTGTATGCACAATAAGTTATTCAATATATATTTTTTATCTGACATGAGTTGAAGTTAGTGTCATTAATCCTACATCAAGTCTCAAATATGGCTGAATTGCGGTGTATTTACTGAATAACCCGTGTTCTACAATTATTATTCACCAGATGGCAGTAATGTGAGAGGTCTATTAACCTTTCAAGTACTGAACAAATGTCAAAATTCATGAAATTCCCTGAATGTTGAGCCCCCAACTCCTGTCACTCACTCCATTAAATATCTTAAACATATACAGTTTGGCATATCCATGATTTATAGACAATAACACTTAAATTATTGGTTGGAGAAATATTATTTATTGTATCTCTTCAAAGTATAGCCAACAATCCTGAAAAAAGAGAATGTAGGATTGAATAGCGCATTCCGTATGCCAACAATACTGTAACGTTACTTTGACAAAGTCGAGTGTTTGTTGTGCATGCCAGTTACTAAAACAATGTAACTTGTTAACCATGTTTCTATCGTGTATAAAGCTGCCCATTTAAACGTACATGCTCTAGCAATGTGAAATATATTATTAGAATAAAGACCGAAGTGTTGGTAGAGTATAACCATATAATTTAACCTACCTCGTGTGTTTGTCAGAAGCGCGGCGCTAAATTACTTCCTTGTTGAAGTGCAGGTGTGCATTACGCTTGACGCAAATTAGTCTCCGAATCATTGGGGAACATTTATCAGTTGACTGGAATAAACAAAGTGATGAATTATCCCGGGGGTGAATAACTTAATGAATGTGTATTGTGTGTCTTAAAGAAGAAGGTATGGCACAAGTTATTGAAGTGTGTGTTAATGTAAAACTGTTGTTTATGCTGGTATATGCCCATAGGAAATTACGCATCTATGGTAGAAATGTGCTTTGTGGCTATCAAGATGGAACATTCCTAGCTGAAGGGAGTTCCTGGAAATAGTATTTAGGTGCTCAGTTGTTATTGTTTTGTTTGTTTTATGCCTTGGGGAGAGTAGGCTGAGTTTGAGTAATAGGCAAAGAGTTGTTGCCGCATTAGTTTATACTGAGAATATCTTAGATTTTTTTTCAAGTCCTGATTGTTATTTTCTGTACAAAGTGTATTGGCCAACTAATCCTGCACCTGTTAATATTGTAAATAAAAGCCTCTAAGAGAGGTGAGCACCAGCACATCCTGTCTCCTCACTGTACGATCCACGGCTTTGGCTTCTTCTTCACACAATTGAAGGTCTGGTCTGAATATTCCTTTTTGATGGCACAAAAAATAAAGAATTAAGAGGCAAAGGCCTGAGGCTACAGCCCATTAACAAATGACCAGCCAGACCACCACACACACCTGCAGTACACTTGTATCTGTGCCCCCACTTACTTACACACATACAATTCAAGGAAGAGCTAAGTCTGTATTCACTTGGGGCCTGATTCAGACTTAGGATATTTACACCTTTCCAACACACTTCTCAGTAGTTGGTATTCAGACTTACCTTATGCAGGTGTGTTTTGGGCTTTGCAGATGTGATTCCCTTGCATTCAATAGGGGTTTCAGTACATTTATCTAAAGCAATCCCTTGAAATTTGGTGTACCTTTTAATTTGAATTTTCTCACCAGACTCACTGGAATATATGGAGAGAACGGTTCAGAAGATTAATGAAAGAATGAAAGAAAGCCATGTAAGCCTAAATACATGTATATTTGTCTCCTTTTTAGCACCACATAGATTTAAAAATACTCTGACCTTGTATGTTACTTACAGTTAGGAAACTATTTATGAATAATAATACAAAACTGGTTTGGACAGCCTTTACGTACACAATATATCAGTGAATCAAAATATACAGTGGTTTGATTCATCCTGAAAGTTGCCTTATACAATTGTTCAATCCAATGAATATTGGAAGGTGAAAAAAGTGCACAATAGGGGTTCAACAGTAGTCCTTTAAATCAACCCTAATAATCCTCACTAATCATGGAACTGTGATGACTACGGTTCAAGTCCAGCAGTCGTGAACCGTGTACCAGGCTCCAGGTTTAAACTGTTATGTTTGGTCTGCATCCCATAATGATACAAATAGGCTGCATGTCCAACATTATTGCACAACTTGTAATAAATGAGCCTAATATGATCCACTAGCGCTAGCAATCCTCAGGAACAACCACATGAACGTGACAGATGAAAGAAAGCTAAACTAACTATGTCATGGAATGATGCAAAATGTAAGGAAACTAACACTAAAACAACAGTTGTAAATGTATGTGGGTATAACTGACGGTGGCTACCGATAGTGGCTAATATTTAACATGATACAAATTGTAAAAAATAAAGTGAAAAGTCTGGCCATGTAAATAAAACATTATAGAAATCATAAATCAACTCAGTAGATTTGGCGCTATACTGTCATTTGTGCATGGCTACAGAAGCCTATAGCTTGGGTCTCCAAATTTCATCCTTGCAAGTTACATTTGTCTCCAGCGATCATAAGATAAAATATATCTAAAACAATTGCCATTTATATTTAGAATCACCTTAACTAAATAGCTTACTCAAATACCTTGCTCTTATCGATAGCTCTTATCAATTTGTAAATTACAGTGCATAGAATAGTGTTATATCTATCTGAGATAAAGTACAAGTGACAAGTTGCTTGACCTTATTCATTGTTTCATCGCGCGTAAGGTGGTGGAACTATGAGGAAATTAAGTCAAGGTCAGAATATCTGTAGACACCTCCGCCATAACCTTAATTTCTTTGATCGCCACCCAAAACGAATAGCGGGTGAATAGCATGCTATTCTCATGCTTAAGTTAATTGTCAGAATATGCATAGAGACAAGTGCATAAAAAGGGAATTCCATTACATTTCCGTGCGCTTAACTCGGGTTGGAATTCCCCCCCAAAGTGTCAGGGCAACATTGCTGATCTAGGATCACTGATCAGGTCCCTCTATGTGATCAGTAGATGCAGCTGCTGTTTCAGCATTGAGGACCGGACCCCTGAACAACTTCTCATTATAGGAAAGGTCATATGTCATAAGTTATTGAAGAGATGACACAATTGTCCTAATATTGAATTGTGTCTATTGATTACAATTTATTTTAGGAGATATCATTCTGATTCAGACTCTTCGCACCTGTTTCTTGGGCCCAAAAGAACAAGTGTTTTTTTTTTCATGCCCACGGCTATCCATATTATCCAAGGTATTGATAACCAAAGAAATGTGTGCTTTCATGGATATAAACAAAGTATTTTGGCATTCTTATCAACATTTCAGAAAAAGGTTAATTTAATTAAGTTCAATTACATGTAGTAGCTTTTAAAATCCTCTGGATCACAGTAGCGAGCTGTTAACCCTGGAGTCCATTTGAGACCTGAACTTAGAACCTTGAAATGACAGATGATAAGTGTAAATAAACTCAAACACGCTGCATAAAAAATAGAGGTAGACAGACTTTTGTATCCCACATTTTACATAGATTGACTTAAAAAAAAAATATGAAAGTGTTATTGAATAAGACAACTTGAGAAATTCCAGTTGAACAATTGATCTAAAAAAAGGGTCAGCCTAAAGGGTCTTTAAAAACAACATTTGCATAGAGGGGGTCAATCCCTAATCATTCCCTAAAACCTATGCACCTGTGGCGATCTGAGATTATTTGACAGGTGTAATCAATCTGATAATAGCTCCCCCCTATGTTGAAGTTAAATCTCCAATCAAAACTCCACAAGTGCATAGGGCATACACCCGAGGCCCTAGGGGTGATTAGAAAAGTGATCTACTTGCCTATTTCACTTTCCTGAGTTTGTTCTATTGGCATGCTAACTTCATAATAAATTCTGCATCTTAGCTAACATGAGTATTTGTATCTTTCTGTCACACTTACACAGTCTAATCCTTTCTTTGTGCTGCCAACCTACACTGTAAACACCCCCCCTCCCCTAAACCCTGGAATATTATAGGAGGGGGTGTGTACTTCCGGGTATAAACAAAATTAAAAACTTAAACCTAAAAATGTAATACATGTTGTTGATATTTATTTTATGTATTCCATGTCCAATTTTGACACAATAAATGAGAAATAAGGTCGATTTTAGTTTGTAAAATTCAGAAACGAAAGACGAAAATCAGTAACTTCGTTTTTCCACGCCCCGTTTTGACTCGGCGTTGACGCAAGTGAGAGGTTGGCTTTCATTCATCTGGAGCAACAACATGGCGGCAACCTGATAGCAGCTGCATCAAAAATAGCAAACCTCACATATTTGTGCAGACAGACACAAATAAAAAAAATACAGTGGAAGACTACATAACTAACAGGACAGCCATCTACTTCGATTCAGTCTGAAAGTCAAGGTGAGACTTGTTTACCAAAATGCCGACGTTTAGCTAACCTACCATCATCTGTATTTAACGTTAGCCGTTAACTACTGTAGCTTTTTGCAGTTTGTAAACACTGTAGGGATGACGTAACTAACTTACTGTTACTGTACTCGTCTTGTTTGCTAGTAACTATCTGATTCTGAGCATAGCCTACAAAATTAACTCAACACCGATTAATTATCCGAGTTAAATGGCAAACGTTATCTAGCACGTCGTTAGTGGAACGTTACATTTGTGCTGGGGTTCGGGACGATAGCAGTTGAGGTGTTAAAAGCATGTTACCCGGTGTAGTCACACCGAAACTATCTGTTTGGAAAACTACCCTCGTCAGTTGAGGAAGGCAACTATGGTACTGTACTGAAACAAACAGCAAAATACCCGAGGCTAGCTAACGTTCACTAGTTAGCTAGCTCAAGCCAACACATAAACATGCGCAGATTTTTTTTGGAACACAAAATAAGAATGCGCAAATTTTTGGGTTGCAAGCTTTTCTATGTGCGACACGCATTTACGGAGTCGTGCGACAGCTAGTTGTCTGACTAGAACATGTCATAATCGATTTTTCCTTGTTTGCTTGCGTTCTGAAACGCTGATCTTATGATTTAGTATTTTGACAGCAGACCAGGCAGAAGTAACATAAAACGCATAGCCAGCCAGCCTTGTGGACCTATCCTGTAGCAGTCACTCGCTTTCTACAAAATGAACATTAGGCTAATATCCCCCCTGATTGTTGAGAGGTTTGACTGTTAATATCGTTATTCACCCACAGGTTTTCTGGAACATAATCCTGAGTTGCCAGTTGCGAAAGGTTAGTGGACTCACTAGAAGAGCTGACAAGAAATATAGGATTCAGAGCAGTAATAACGATACTAAAGACTGAAAGGACTCATTTTGGTTTGAGTATTTAGCTATTGCATCTGGACTTAGATCAAGGCAAACCGATGGTGCCCTCTCTGAAGTAGAGACCATGGATCGCTACCAGGACCTATGGCCGAAATACAGGGCTTGGGTTTGAAACAGGACCAGTTACCTCTCCCTCTGTCTGTCCCCATCCCATATCAGATCACAGATTGAGGTGACATGGAGCTAAGCAGTGAAATGTTATCTCGGCCAGAGATCCCGCTCTCTGCTCAGTAGCACCTGTCACAGCCTGAACTCTCCACAAATCTTTTCATCCTGGACCTTGAACTCATTGGCTCTTAGCTAACTGCCCTACACCTCTCTGGAAACCGTTACATCTAGCCTACAGCTTCCCACAAACCAAAACTTACCCCTTCATGTTTACAGACCTACTCTATCCCAAAGTCAACATTATCTCTCAATGCCCAGACCTGGCCACACCTCCTCCCATGTCCCTTAATGTTTTCTAATTGAACTGTATCCCTGAGCCACCACGATACACAGCCCAGGCCAAAGGCTTGAGGTCACAGTGCAGTTTCATTGGACTGTCTGGAGCACACTGCAGTGACTAAGCTCTAACTAACTAAGTTGATTTAAACATGAGTGACGGGGAGCTGCAGCACCTGGACTATCTGACTGAGAATGAGCTGATGGGCATGGACACGTTCATTCACCGCATCGACTCAACCGAGGTGATCTACCAGCCACGCAGGAAGAGGGCCAAGCTGATTGGGAAGTACCTGATGGGAGATCTGCTGGGGGAGGGCTCCTACGGTAAGGTGAAGGAGATGCTGGACTCTGACACGCTGTGTCGCAGGGCCGTCAAGATCCTCAAGAAGAAGAAGCTGAGGCGGATCCCCAACGGAGAGGCTAATGTGAAGAAGTAAGTTTTGAGGATGGGAGGGAGTTTGTGTGGTGGTGGGTTTTTCTTTCATTTTTTACTCTCCCTGTCTTTCTTTTTGCTCTCTCTTCTTCCCTCTGGTTTACACTTGGTCATGCATTGTCAAGCACAAGTATTTATTAACTATTATAAACTGGCTTATTTGAGCCCTGAATGCTGATTGGCTGACAGCCATGGTATATCAGACCTTATACCACGGGCATGACAAAACATTTATTTTTACTGCTCTAAATGTGTTGGTAACCAGTTAATAATAGGAATAAGGCTCCTTGGTGGTCTGCGATAGATGGCCAATATACCACAGCTGTGTCCAGGCACTCCTTATTGCGTCGTGCATAAGAACAGCCCTTCGCCATGGTATATTGGCCATAGACCACACCCTCTTAGTCCTTATTGCTTAAATGTCACTGCTATAGGATGATTGCCAGGGTAACGCTTAAGATTGTCTCTCCTGTGATTATCATTAGCGTGTGCATAGTCTACTGTATTCACGCCTACAGTGACCCATGAACTGTTTTCCCTACATATGACTCGCCATCGTCCCTCCTGTCTAAAGTGCACAACAACACTTTGGATCTTCATTTGCATTTTCCTCTCCTATTCAATTAAGTCCCTTTCCCTACATGGCAGCACCATAGGGCCTTTTCTCACTACGAGAGATTTCCTAGAGATTGAGAAAATACCCTCGGCCAGACCTTTTTCTGTAATGTGAATTTGTCACATCTAGACGGTCCCGTGTGGCTCAGTTGGTAGAGCATGGCGCTTGCAACGCCAGGGTTGTGGGTTCAATTCCCACGGGGGGACCAGGGTTCAATTCCCACGGGGGGACCAGGATGAATATGTATGAACTTTCCAATTTGTAAGTCGCTCTGGATAAGAGCGTCTGCTAAATGACTTAAATGTAAATGTAAATGTAGACCACTACCTCCGGAGGACGAGCACTACACTCGCCTGACAGTTGCCTCCCTCCAAGCAGAGCAGTGTAAACAGAATTGTCTCGTTGAGCCCAACACTCATAGCCGAGTGACGTTTTTGAAACCGCTGAAATGTATAGGCATTTTCCTTATATTATACTTTTTTTTTTTTTTTTTCCCGGAAAAGACGTTTATTCTGAAATTGTCACCGTAGGTTTAAAGCAGGGATGTGTAACTGCCGGGCCCGCCTGCTCTTTTGTAGGCCCACTGAGATATAACAACTGTTAAATCCCTGTGGATTGATGAGTAATTGAAAAATGTTACGGTTGAGGGATGAGGCAAATAAGTCTGGTAGCACAACCGATTGGCAAATGTAATGCAAATTGAGAAATCATGTGACTAAACTAAATAAAAAGAAGAAGCTATACTATGAAACAAAGAGAAATTATATAAAGAATGATAGTAAAAAGCTTTGGAGCACCTTAAATGAAATCTTGGGCAAAAGGCAAACTCGGCTCCTTCGTTCATTGAATCATGTCTCATTCATCACAAAACCCAATGATATCGCCAACTACTTCAATATTGTTTTAGGGCTGTCCCCGTTTCGTCAACTGGTTTGATTGTTTGGTCTATTGGCTGTTGGTCGACCGAGACTTCTTTAGTCGAGCAGTAGCAATAATTGTGTATATATATATACATAACATACAGTGGGCTCAAATGACTGGCACCCCTGACTGGCAATGCACAAACAATGCTTAAAAAAATATAAACAATATAATTATAGAGAAACTCAAAATACCAACATGTGAGAAATACTGTACTTTATTAGTGTTTCAATGGAACCAGAAAATCATACAATTATTTAATACAAAATACATTTCACTAAAATCAAGGTTTCATCATTATTGGCTCTCCTCATTTAGTACTTAGTGCAACCACCTCTGGCAAGGATAACAGCATGGAGTTTTTTCCTGTGATGGTTGACAAGGTTAAGGAACACATTTGGAGGGATTTTTGGATCATTCCTCTATGCGGATCCTTTCAAGATCCTTCACATTCTTGGGTTTGCGCTTATCAACTGCTCTCTTCAACTAAGCCCACAGGTTTTCGATTGGATTGAGGTCCGGCGACTGAGATGGCCTTGGCACAACATTGATTTTGTTGTCACAACCATTTCTGTGTGGATCTTGAGGTATGTCTTGGGTCGTTGTCTAGTTAGAAAGTCCACCTATGTCCAAGGCCCAGCCTTCTGGCAGAGGTAACCAGATTGTCAGCCAAAATTGCCTGATACTTGGTGGAATTTATTGATGGCACAATCTTAACCAGTGCCCCTGGACCTCTGGAATTAAAACAGCCCCAAAACATCACTGACCCACCACCATATTTCACCGTGGGTATGAGGTGCCTCTCCTTGTATGCATCTCTGTTTCGACGCCAAACATGCTGATGTTGTATCTGACCAAAACTTTCAATTTTGGTCTCATCTGACCAGAGCACCTTCTTCCAGTCCTAATTGAAATGACATTTGGCAAACTCCAAGCGCTGGCATCTGTGTCTTGGGTTCAGAAAGGGCATTCTTCTGGCAACACTTCCAGCCTGTGGTTGCGGAGGCGGCGTCTGATGGTGCTTTTTGAAACCTGGTGACCCCAAGACGCCACCAAGGCCTGCTATTCTTTCACGGTGATTCTTAGGGATTTTGTTGCTTCTCTCACCATCCTCCCTATCCTGGGGGACAAATGCGTCCTCTACCCGTGAGGTTTTCAACTGTTCCATATCTTTAGAATTTTTAAGTAATTGCCCTGCCAGTGCTCAGTGGTCTATTCAATCGTTTGTGGATCTTCTTGTAGCCATTACCTGATTTATAAAGGTCAATGACCATCTCTCTCTTTTGAACTGCCAGTTCTTTTGTTTTCTTCATGGTGTTGGATGACAGAGATATTGCATGCGTGTTACCTCAATTTTTTTTTATACCCTAGTAAAACAGGAAGTGATGTAATGGCTCAATATAGTTGCTTAAGACTTAGATAAACTTAAATAAGTGGAATTTAATTCCTGGCTTAATTATGGTAGATGTTATTTATAGTACTCTTTATGGGTGCCATTAATTGTGAAACTCTGATTTGGAGGACATTAATATGTAATTAAACGCATATGGAATCATGTAGAAACCAAAAAAGTGTTAAACAAATCAAATTATATTTGAGATTCTTAAAAGTACAAAGAGATATTTGTCTTGACAGCTTTGCACACTCTTGGCATTCTTTCAACCAGCTTCATGAGGAATGCTTTTCCAACAGTCTTGAAGGAGTTCCCACATATGCTGAGCACTTGTTGGCTGCTTTTCCTTCACTCTGTGGTCCAATTCATCTCAAACCATCTCAATTGGGATGAGGTCGGGTGATTGTGGGGGCCAGGTCATCTGATGCAGCACTCCATCACTCTCTTTCTTGGTCAAATAGCCCTTACACAGCCTGGAAGTGTGTTTTGGGTCATTGTCCTGTTGAAAAACAAATGATAGTCCCACTAAGCGCAAACTAGATGGGATGTCGTACCTCTGCGGTAGCCTGCAGCGGTAGCCATGCTGGTTAAGTATGCCTTGAATTCTGAATAAATCACTGACAGTGTCACCAGCAAAGCACCATTACACCTCTATGTTTCACGGTGGGAACTACACATGCAGAGATAATCTGTTCACCTACTCTGCATCTCACAAAGACACGGCAGATCTCAAATTTGGACTCATCAGACCAAAGGACAGATTTCCACCAGTCTAATGTCCATTGCTCGTGTTTCTTGGCCCAAGCACGTCTCTTCTTATTTGTGTCCTGTTATTGGTGTTTTTTTTGTTGTTGCAGCAATTCAACCCTGAAGGCCTGATTCACATAGTCTCTTCTGAACAGTTGATGTTGAGATGTGTCTTGAACTCTGTGAAGCATTTATTTGGGCTTTAACTTTAATGAACTTATCCTCTGCAGCAGAGGTAACTCTGGGTCTTCCTTTCCTGTGGCGTTGCTCATGAGAGCCAGTTGCATCATAGCGCTTGATGGTTTTTGCAACAGCACTTGAAGAAACTTTCAAAGTTCTTGAAATTTTCCGATTTGACTGACCTTCATGTCTTAAAGTAATGATGGACTGTCGTTTCTCTTTGCTTATTTAAGCTGTTCTTGCCAAAATATGGACTTGGTCTTTTACCAAATAGGGCTATCTTCTGTATACAACCCCTTCCTTGTCACAACACAACTGATTTGCTGAAACACATAAAGAAAGAAATTCCACAAATGAACTTTTAACAAGGCACACCTGGTAATTGAAATGCATTCCAGGTGACTACCTCATGAAGCTGGTTGACATATTAACCGTTTTTTTTGGTTACTACATGATTCCATATGTGTTATTTCATAGTTTTGATGTCTTTACTATTATTCTACAAAGTAGAAAATAGTAAAAATTAAGAAACCCTTGAATGAGTAGGTGTCAACTTTTGACTGGTGCGTGTGTGTGTGCATACAGTTGAAGTTTACATACACTTAGGTTAGTCATTAAAACTTGTTTTTCAACTACTCCACACATTTCTTGTTAACAAACTAGTTTTGGCAAGTTGGTTAGGACATCTACTTTGTGCATGACACAAGTAATTTTTCCAACAATTGTTTACAGACAGATTATTCCACTTATAATTCACTGAATCACAATTCCAGTGGGTCAGAAGTTTATATACGCTAAGTTGACTGTGCCTTTTAAACAGCTTGGAAAATTCTAGAAAATTATGTCATGGCTTTAGAAGCTTCTGATAGGCTAATTGAAATCATTTGAGTCAATTGGAGGTGGCGATCAAATGTCTGACCTCAACCCTTTAGAAATTTGTGGGCAAAACTGAAAAAGCGTGTGCGAGCAAGGAGGCCTACACACCTGACTCAGTTACACCAGCTCTGTCGGGAGGAATGGGCCAAAATTCACCTAATGTATTGTGGGAAGCTTGTGGAAGGCTACCCAAAACGTTTGACCCAAGTTAAACAATTTAAAGGCAATGCTATCAAATACTATTTGAGTGTATGTAAACTTCTGACCCACTGGGAATGTGATGAAAGAAATACAAGCTGAAATAAATCATTCTCTCTACTATTATTCTGACATTTCACGTTCTTAAAATAGTGGTGATCCTAAATGACATAAGACAGGGAATTTTTACTAGGATTAAATGTCAGGATTTGTGAAACTGAATTTAAATGTATTTGGCTAAAGTGTATGTAAACTTCCGACTTCAACTGTATGTCTGTCTGTATTCTTAAAGATTTACAGGGGGCGGTTTGGAAAAAACGAATCCCGTCCGAATCATCCTCTGGAATAACGGACTTTCTGAAGTAATAATTACATAAACAACGTTCTCTAGTAATACTAGTCCCATGCAAATAGGGCTTTGGTCACATGCATACATGTGCCACGTAAAAAGAGCAAGGGTTGAGGGAGTACGGAATGTTTTTCCTAAACAAATTAGGAATTTTGGTAACAGAACTTTTCAGTCAAAAATGGCTGTAATTATGTTGCATATGTAGCAACACGGACAGCGTGGTAAACACTTAAATGTTGCGTGGTGGTTGCTGCAGCAGGAAGGAGAGGGCGACAACGGGCGCTAGTCAGTCGCACTTAAACTTTTTTTTTTAGCACTACAGCAAATATGACTCCGGCCCGGCACAATCGAATCAATTGCTGGTCGGACTCCATCTTGTCATTTGTGTGCCTTTAATTATTTAACCATAATGTGCTTAAAGCATCAGATAAGCTCAATGAAATATAGCTGATTTGATTAAAACACGTACTTGACGTTTTGCAGTAAGGCCAAAGAGTTAATCATCCGACCAGAGAATCTTGTTTCTCATGGTATGAGAGGTGCCTTTTGGCAAACTCTACGCGTTCTATCCTGTGCCTTTTACTGAGGAGTGGCTTCCGTCTGGCCGCTCTACCATAAAGGTGCTGCAGAGATGGTTGTCCTTCTGGAAGGTTCTCCCATCTCCACAGAGGAACTCTGGAGCTCTGTCAGTGACCATCGGGTCCTTGGTCACCTCCCTGACCAAGCCCCTTCTCCCCTGCTCAGTTTGGCCGGGTGGCCAGCTCTAGGAAGAGTCTTGCTGTTTCCAAACTTTGTCCATTTTTAAGAATGATTGAGGCCACTGTCTTGGGGACCTTCAGTGCTGCAGATGTTTTTTGTTGTTGTACAATCCTGTCTCGAAGCTCTACGGACAATTCCTTCAACCTCATGGCTTGGTTCTTGTTCTGACATGCACTGTTAACTGTGGGACCTTATATAGAAAGGTGGGAAGAAGTCTGTCCATAATAAAGCGCTGCTCTGCCTTACCAACACTATCAACAAGGCAGATCCTACAGGCCCTAGTTTTGTCACACCTGGATTACTGTCCAGTTGTGTAGTCAGGTGCAGCAAAGAGGGACTTAGGATAATTGCAATTGGCTCAGAACAGGGCAGCACGGCTGGCCCTTAAATGTACACGGAGAGCTGACATGAATGATATGCATGTCAATCTCTCATGGCTCAAAGTAGAGGAGAGATTGACTTCAGTACTACTTGTTTTTTTTAAGAGGTATTGACGTGCTGAATGCTGAGCTGTCTATTTAAACTACAAGCACAAAGTTTGGATACCCATGCATACCCCACAAGACATGCCACCCGAGGTCTCTTCACAATCCCCAAGTCGGGAGCAGACTATGGGAGGTGCACAGTACTACATAGAGCCATGGCTACATGGAACTCTATTCCATGTCAGGTAACGGATAAAAATACACCTTATGGAATACACCTTATGGAACACATAATAACACACGCACTCTACACACTTACACATTGATTTATTGTAGAGGCCTGAGGGTACACACACTTGTGCAAAGTGTTTGCATATATTTGTATACAACTGCCTTAATGTTGGAACACAGGAGGAGTAGCTGCTGCCTTGGCAGTAGCTAATAGGGATCCTTAATAAATACGAAATACCCTGAAATACATGTTTTATTATAATAAAAATTCAACGGGGACTTGCTCATGTGACTCAGGAGAGGCAATGTACTGCTTATTGTTTCAGCACAGCTTGGTGGGGGATGGGCGCAAGTTGAGCAGGTGGCCAGAGAGAGAAAATAGCCAAACCAACTCCTGCAAGTTTGACAAACTTGTTGCTGTGATAGTTTATCTATCATCTCATCCAGTAGTGTCTGTCTTGAATCAAATCGATGCAAAGAAGCTAGTTAGCCAGATAGCTAGCAAGGTTGTATCACAACCTGGTATGACAACTGCTCGGCATTTGACTGTAACGCGCTACAGAGTAGAGGTTGGCCGATTTTTAATTAGGGCCATTTTCATAATCGGCATTTTTGGACACCGATTATGGCCGATTACATTGCACTCCATGAGGAGACTGCGTGGCAGGCTGACCACCTGTTAAGCGAGTGCAGCAAGGCGCCAAGGTAAGTTGCTAGCTAGCTAGCTAGCTAGCTAGCATTAAACTTATCTTATAAAAAAACAATGAATCTAACATTATCACTAGTTAACTACACATGGTTGATGATATTACTAGTTTATCTAGCTTGTCCTGCGTTGCATATAATCGATGCGGTGCCTGTTAATTTATCATCGAATCACAGCCTACTTCGCCAAACGGGTGATTTAACAAGAGCATTCGCAAAAAAAGCACAGTCGTTGCACCAATGTGTACCTAACCATAAACATCAATTCCTTTCTTAAAATCAATACACAGAAGTATATATTTGTATACGTGCATATTTAGTTAATATTGCCTGCTAACATGAATTTCTTTTAACTTGGGAAATTGTGTCACTTCTCTTGCGTTCTGTGCATGCAGAGTCTGGGTATATGCAGCAGTTTGGACCGCCTGGCTCGTTGCGAACTGTGTGAAGACCATTTCTTCCTAACAAAGACCGTAATTAATTTGCCAGAATTGTACATAATTATGACATAACATTGAAGGTTGTGCAATGTAACAGCAATATTTAGACTTAGGGATGCTACCCATCAAATAAAATATGGAACGGTTGCGTATTTCACTGAAAGAATATACTTATTTTTTCCCCGAAATGATAGTTTCCCAATTTGACCATATTAATGACCAAAGGCTTGTATTTCTGTGTGTTGTTATATTATAATTAAGTCTATGATTTGATAGAGCAATCTGACTGAGCGGTGGTAGGCAGCAGCAGGCTCGTAAACATTAATTCAAACAGCACTTTCCTGCATTTGCCAGCAGCTCTTCGCTGTGCTTCAAGCATTGCGCTGTTTATGACTTCAAGCTTATCAACTCCCGAGATTAGGCTGGCAATAATATAGTGCCTATAAGAACATCCAATAGTCAAAGGTATATGAAATACAAATGGTATATAGAGAGAGAGTCCTATAATAACTACAACCTAAAACTTCTTAACTGGGAATATTGAAGACTCATGTTAAAACGAACCACCAGCTTTCATATGTTCTCATGTTCTGAGCAAGGAACTTAAACGTTAGCTTTTTTACATGGCACATATTGCACTTTTACTTTCTTCTCCAACACTTTTGTTTTTGCGTTGCAAAATCATAATCGGTCGACCTCTACTACAGAGGGTAGTGCGTATGGCCCAGTACATCACTGTTATTGTTGTTCATATTAAACACCCTACCTGTTGGCCAGAAACAAAGAACTTTCTTCTGAAACTTGTCAGTCTATTCTTGTTCTGAGAAATGTGAGAAATTGCCAAGAAACTGAAGATCTCGTACAACTCTGTGTACTACTCCCTTCACAGAACAGCGTAAACTGGCTATAACCAAAATAGAAAGGAATGGGAGGCCCCGGTGCACAACTAAGCAAGAGGACAAGTACATAAGTGTCTAGTTTGAGAAAGACGTCTCACAAGTCCTCAACTGGCAGCTTCATTCAATTGTCCCCGCAAAACACCAGTCTTAACATCAACATTGAAGAGGCGATTCCGGGATGCTGGTCTTCTTTGATATTTCTCGTGTGGAATAGCCTTGATTTCTCAGAACAGGAATACACTGACGAGTTTCAGAAGAAAGTGCTTTGTTTCTGGCCTTTTTGAGCCTGTATAATCGAACCCACAAATGCTGATTCTCCAGATACTCAACTAGTCTAGAGAAGGCCAGTTTTATTGCTTTTTTAAGCAGAACAACAGTTTTCAGCTGTGCTAACATAATTGCAAAAGGGTTTTCTAATAGCCTTTTTTAAAATGATACATTTGGATTAGCTAACACAACGTGTCATTGGAACACAGGAGTGATGGTTGCTGATAATGGGCCTCTGTATGCCTATGTAGAGATTCCATAAAAAATCTGCCGTTTCCAGGTACAATAGTCATTTACAAGATTAACAATGTCTGCACTGTATTTCTGATCAATTTTATGTTATTTTAATGGACAAAAAATGTCCTTTCCCCCCCAAAAAAACAAGGACATTTCTACGTGACCCAACTTTTGAACGGGTGTGTGTATATATGTATGTGTATATGGTAAAGTCATACAAATTCAAGATGGTAATTTTTTTTTTTTATCTCTTATTACAAGAATTAGGGCAGTATATGTTAGAAATGTCAAATTAGATTTTGGTTGACTTAATAGGTACACTTAACCTAATTTAAATATTTGGCTCTACCGTAGGCTAGCTAACCCCTCGGCACTCCACTGGTTTTGTTCAGAGCATCACAATGATCACTTGAATAGGTGTCAAGAACTGGATGACCCAGACCCACATCATCCACAGTCCTGTGTACCTCCGTCAGTAGAGCATAGCGTTTGCAATGCAAAGGGATGTGGGTTTGATTCCCGCTGGGGCCACCCACATGATAAAATGCATGCACGCCTTACTGTAACCATCTCTCTCTATAAAATGGCAATTGTTTTCGAACCACAGCTGAGGTTTTAATCACACAGTGGAGTTTATTTAATCATCTTGTGATGAGCTGCAGGCGTGTTTAAATATAGAGGAGCGAGCTAATGCAACTGTCAAATGAGTGAGTTCTCACCGAGGGAAAGTGTTTAGAGAGACGGAGGAACAACTCAGTTTAGGCTGCTTTGCTTGCAGGGTCTCAGAGATTCTAGGCATTTTGTAGAACACATTCTCTGTACATTTTTATATTGATTTGTTGGAAGTTCTAGTTCGGTTAGATTCAATTAGCTCATTTCGAATGTGATTTAAATTGACTTGATTATGTTAGTGTTGATGTCTAGGCTACCAGCCACCAGTGTTGTTGTGGATAGAGCATTCATTTGGAGAGACGTAATGTTCTGTCTTGTATTGTACTCACACCCTCTAATTATTATGTTCTAGTACTTAGCACACCAGTGTGCGTCCTATGTGCTGTTGTGCACATGCCTGAGTTTCTCACACTTTTGGTGGGAACAGTGTCTGTAATATGTTTGTGCATGTCTGTGTTGGTGGGCCCAATCCTATTTTTTTTAAGCCTGTGTGAGAGCCATACCTAGCCTTATAAGGCCTGTCCCTGGATGCCATAGTACAGTACTACCCTGAGCCCCTCTCTCTCTCCATTCACACTCACAGCAGCCATCGCTTAACATTCCTGTCTGCCAAACACTTCCTGCTTTCACTGCCCGGGGTTGCCACGGGGATGGACACCCTCACACTCTGCCGTTGCGCAATGACCATTCCTGTTGCTTGGGCGATGCCTCCAAAATTCCGAGCCATGGTTTGGAATGCCGCACACTCCTGAGTGGGGGAGATGTGGAGGTGTGTTTGTGTGTGGAGGCACGTTCCTTGAGTCCATTGATTTCATTGGACTTCTAGCAGTTAACATTTTAAGAAGTTTGTCGTCATAATGAATAAGCCTAGAATTACATTACATTACATTTAAGTTATTTAGCAGACGCTCTTATCCAGAGCGACTTACAAATTGGAAAGTTCATACATATTCATCCTGGTCCCCCCATGGGAATTGAACCCTGGTCCCCCCGTGGGAATTGAACCCACAACCCTGGCGTTGCAAGCGCCATGCTCTACCAACTGAGCCACACGGGACCACAGTGAATTAGTGCACTGGCAGCTGTAGAATGTAGCGAAAGCCAAGTTTAAGCTACAGTGGGGCAAAAAAGTATTTAGTCAGCCACCAATTGTGCAAGTTCTCCCACTTAAAAAGATGAGAGAGGCCTGTAATTTTCATCATAGGTACACGTCAACTATGACAGACAAAATTAGGGGAAAAAATCCAGAAAATCACATTGTAGGATTTTTTATGAATTTATTTGCAAATTATGGTGGAAAATAAGTATTTGGTCACCTACAAACAAGCAAGATTTCTGGCTCTCACAGACCTGTAACTTCTTCTTTAAGAGGCTCCTCTGTCCTCCACTCGTTACCTGTATTAATGGCACCTGTTTGAACTTGTTATCAGTGTAAAAGACACCTGTCCACAACCTCAAACAGTCACACTCCAAACTCCACTATGGCCAAGACCAAAGAGCTGTCAAAGGACACCAGAAACAAAATTGTAGACATGCACCAGGCTGGGAAGACTGAATCTGCAATAGGTAAGCAGCTTGGTTTGAAGAAATCAATTGTGGGAGCAATTATTAGGAAATGGAAGACATGCAAGACCACTGATAATCTCCCTCGATCTGGGGCGCCACGCAAGATCTCACCCCGTGGGGTCAAAATGATCACAAGAACGGTGAGCAAAAATCCCAGAACCACACGGGGGGACCTAGTGAATGACCTGCAGAGAGCTGGGACCAAAGTAACAAAGCCTACCATCAGTAACACACTACGCCGCCAGGGCCTCAAATCCTGCAGTGCCAGACGTGTCCCCCTGCTTAAGCCAGTACATGTCCAGGCCCGTCTGAAGTTTGCTAGAGAGCATTTGGATGATCCAGAAGAAGATTGGGAGAATGTCAGATGAAACCAAAATAGAACTTTTTGGTAAAAACTCAACTCGTCGTGTTTGGAGGATAAAGAATGCTGAATAAAGAATGCTCCAGATCTCAACCCCATAGAAAATCTTTGGAGGGAGTTGAAAGTTTGTGTTGCCCAGCAACAGCCCCAAAACATCACTGGTCTAGAGGAGATCTGCATGGAGGAATGGGCCAAAATACCAGCAACAGTGTGTGAAAACCTTGTGAAGACTTACAGAAAACGTTTGACCTCTGTCATTGCCAACAAAGGGTATATAACAAAGTATTGAGATAAACTTCTGTTATTGACCAAATACTTATTTTCCACCATAATTTGCAAATAAATTCATAAAAAATCCTATAAGGTGATTTTCTGGATTTCTTTTCTTCTCATTTTGTCTGTCATAGTTGAAGTGTACCTATGATGAAAATTACAGGCCTCTCTCATCTTTTTAAGTGGGAGAACTTGCACAATTGGTGGCTGACTAAATGATTTTTTGCCCCACTGTATATGTGTAGAGGAGTGGGCACCAACCGGTCGATCTTCAAGGCATTCCTAGTTGATCACCTAACATTTCTGTCAAAGCCAACTATTAAGGCTTGCGCTCTTCTTTTTTTGTGTGTGTTGCGCTGTTGGCAGTAGGTGCACTTGATTCAGAAGCACAGTGTATGAGGTAGGCAGAAGGTTCCCATTTTGAACCATTTCATTTGTCTGAAAAGACAAACTCCCCCTTCCCGGCAGACCAGGAGATCTGTGGCTAAATCGAGTGTGCCTACTGCGCTGGCCGATCAGATAGCTCAAATCACCGTGCCCACAGCTTCCAGGACCCCAGCCACAGCAAAGTTTGATACTAGCCGACATGAGATTTTATGACTTTTGAGCTGCTGTTTTTATGAATGAGTTCGTGTCTACTACTACAAAATATTTCACTTTTTCTGGTCAAAGGAACAACATAAATCCGTGCCTGAGGCAGATGCTTCTCCATCAGGTGGAAGACTGGGAAAAATAGTTTCCCCAACTCAGAAGTTCAAGTCGGGAACTCTGGCATCTTTTCTAGAGCTCTGACTTTCCGACCTGAAGATCACTGATGTCATGATTTGACCTCTTAAAAAAAAATATATATATTTATTTTTTTTGGCCCCCAGAGTTCCCAGTTGTCTTGATAGCACAATTCCATCAGATGCAGGTACCATCAGTCCAGTAAAATAAAACAGCAAATTATTAGCAAATTAATTACATTTATGCTCAGCTGTGCCTCGCAAATGCTCCACCAACTGATCTATTTTGTTATGAAAGCTCGAGATTTTAAATATAATATGGTCTGAGAAGAACAACATTGCCAAGCATATAGGCAAATATGCTGTGAAAATGTATTGTATTAGGCCTACTGCACAAGCCTCATTCATACAGAACTGTTTTTATTAGGTTAATATTCAATTGTTTTGATGTCATGTTTTTAAAAGAATCTGAGCAGTAGATCTCTGTTTGCTTTTTGACTGCAAAGTGATTTTGATTCCGAAAAGGGTTGGTGACCACTGATGTAGAGTCAGTCGATCAATTGTAAAACTGTTTTGTAAAAATGCAGGTTTCCGTCCTCCTGGACAGCATCCCACAGAGAGACATTTGATCCACTGCAGAGCAGATACTCTCACTACGCAGCGGACACAGTCCAGCGCTTTAGACGGCACAAAGCTGACACTCAAATTTCTGTCCTGGAGAACAGCAGTGCTGCTAACTGCTCTTGTTGAACTTGAATGCGGAATGTTTTTACCCTTGAATGAGAGTGATGATGCAGCAACGGTTTATCAATTGCCTTTTTCAGTACTAGGAAGTGAATCGACCACAATTCTGATAAACTTAGGCCTATATTTACATCAAAGATGGTAACCCAAAACAATAACAAATTTTTGTTTTGTGGTGTTGCTCTGTACTAGTATGATTTAAAGCAGCTTTCTTTTCCTGCCTTTTTAAATGGCCTGGCATGCATGCATTATCCCTTGCAGCAGTGTTTGTCCCTTTTGCTCTGTGTGTGGCTGCTTGCAGGCGGGATGTCTCTCTGACTCAGTCGGTAGTGATGCAGACAGTAATTGTTGGGTATATAGCAAAGGACTGGGCCAGCCTGTGACTGCAGGCTAGTATATTGAGCGAAACGGGCATACCACAGCGGGAGAGCTACAGTACAGTGTGTAGATTGTGTGTGAGAGACTGGCGACTTAGACTAGCGAAAGAGGGTGTGTGCGCGTTCGTGCCCTACATGATGTTTCAATAAGCTGTGGGCAGAATGCAAGCACCCCGATGCTGTGCACTGAACTACTGGCTTAAAGAGCGACTGCCCCTAAAAAGTATATCGGCCTGAGTCAGAAACATGTATTCTAGTGCCAAAATTGTTTACAAAGTGTAAATAGAATCATTTTGTTCATAAAGTCAGTCTCTTCCTAAACTGAGATTTGTGAGATGATACGACTTTTTTTGTTGTCATGGAATGGAGGGTACTGTAACAGTTTTCCTTGGGTTTATTTCAATCCTGCACACATTCACACAGCTGGCAGCACCCAAGAAATAATCAATTCAGAGCACAGCTGCAGGAGACCCGAATCTTAATGCCCATGGTCAATTTGGTTTCACAGTCCATATCTTTTTGGCGCTAGTTAGGGACCATCAGTAAATTACACATACATGTGCACGGGACAATATTTTAAAAAGTCAATAGTGCCAAATTTCCATGAATTAACTTCAAAACAACTATACATTTTAGAACTTCAAAACAACTATACATTCATGTATAAATATTGAAAGCATTTAATGATACAACTAAAAGATGTGCACCATGAAAATATTGTCCCATTTACATTGTGTAATTTATTGACGGTCTGTAGGGTTGCACATTTTGGGGAATATTCAGAGGTGGAAACGTTACATGGTAATTAATATTAATACCATTTTAAATGTAGATGTATTTACCATATATGGAGACAGAAACATATATCTTTTACCTTATCATAAGTGACATAATTGCAAATGTTTAAGTCCTTCCAATATAAATAAAATTGTAGTTACGAATTGAACTTTAATTAAATGAGTTCAGTCTTCACATGGGATGATTTCACTGAACAACAAAATAAAGGCATTATTGAATGATCCCCAATGATCCATCGCATCTCCCAAAAATGTTTTCAACATACATCCTGTAAAATGATAGTCTAGAAACTAAAGCTTTGGTTGTCTTCTCAGGCTTCCATGTCTTCTCCCTGGACCTTCTCAATGTCCACCTCTTGAACATCAGACTCTGAGGCCTCATCTTCACTGTCACTTTCCAACCTTGTTGAGGATGGCTTGTTGTCAGGCTCAAAAAGCCTCAAATTTGCCAGGATGGCCACCAATTTTTCAACCTTCTGTAGGGGTGTGTGTTCCCAAACAAGGACCAGTTGCGCTCTGAGGCGGCTGATGTTGGTGGGATTTGGAGGATGATGGATGCAACAGGGAAAGAGCCTCAGATCCACAAAGTCCCTTCCACCAGGTGGCTGATGAGATATGTTGGCACAACTGCCATATTGCATCCCAAGGCCCTTGCTTGGAAGTGTACTTCGCCAGACTGCCAAGAACCTTGCCATAGCCCTTGTTGATCTCTGCACCAGAAAGGATGCTCTTGCCAGCATACTTGGGGTCCAACATGTATGCTGTGGCGTGTATGGCCTTCAGGCAGAAGTTGTCACGCTTTTTGATGTATTTCAGAACTGCAGTTTCCTTTGCTTGGAGCAGCGGTGAAGTGGGCAGGGTAGTACGGATTTCTTCTCTTACTTCTGCAAGCAGAGTCTGAACATCAGACAGGGTGGCATTGTCTCCTTCAATCTGTGCAATGGCTACTGCTATAGGTTTCAGGAGTTTCAGGCTGCTTACCACTCTCTCCCAAAATACATAATCCAGGAGGATCCTCTTGATGTGGCTGTCCATATTAGCAGACTGTGATATGGACATTTCTTGAAGAGACTCCTTCCCCTCCAGGAGACTGTCAAACATGATGACAACACCACCCCAGTGGGTGTTGCTGGGCAGCTTCAATGTGGTGCTCTTATTCTTCTCACTTTGCTTGGTGAGGTAGATTGCTGCTGTAACTTGATAACCTTTCACATACTTTTGTCAGAAGTTGCTTGTTGTGAGCGCTAAGGGAACTTTATGCACTTGGACAGATGATTCTGCATCTTTGTTGCATTCTTCACATGTGATTTGGCACAGTATTTGCAAATGTACACAGCTTTTCCTTCTACATTAGCTGCAGTGAAATGTCTCCACACATCAGATAGTGCCCGTGGCACTGTAAAGATTTGAAAAATAAATGATTACAAATCCATGTACAGATAAATAGTTAAGCAGTTAGATTAAACAATTCCTTTGTAAGATAAATGTTATAAAATGAAACGTGTATGGAAACAGGTGATTTAACACTCCTCAGTTAGCAGGCTCAAGCGAGCTAAAACCCCCGTTATCAAAAACGAACTAGCAGAAATTGTTAACAAGTTAGTAATGATTTAAACACACTTTGCTGTGGGCTACTATTTACTAGTTTACAAAAAATCATGTATGTCATATTTAAAATATATTCACCCCACCCAGTATTGTAATCAAAACTTACCAGAAAGCATGTAGTCCTTGGCTCAGACAGTGTAGTAGTGTGGGCTCAATAGCATCTCATTAGTGTGTAAGATCTTGAGAATTAGCTGTACATGTGATGGAAGAATGCAATGTGCATGCAGAGGGTTGCAAATCCATTGAATTGATAGTTTAACCAAAATATGTTAATTGCCTTGTGTATCCCACAAAAAAAGGTTCACTGTTATAAGCTAACTTTATTTTATGAATTAAAGCAAAATTCCCGGGCTTAACTTCCCACGGAAAATTTTCTGAAATTTCCCGGAAAGTTTCCGACCCTTTAACCGTAACTTGCCCCAGAGATAGGCTATCCAATGTCAAACCAACTTTGCCACAGTCGAACCCCAGTTGGCTGAAGCTAATTGGCGAAAGACGTTTCCTATGAGACTTCAAGACACAGGACTTGGTTAGACGGTTGCAAGTTTTCAAGTTATCTAGAATGGTTTGTGACCTACTGTGTACTGTTTTGTCAGAGAGAATGTATAAACTCTTGTCACGTTCGAAACCCACATTACCCCCCGCCCACAAGACAACGCTCGTTTGGCTTCGGTCATGGCTGCTTCATTTCTTAATGACCAAGCTGAAAAACGAGGCCAAATCAGTAAGATCACCCCCTCCTGTAACTAACCTATTATTGTTCAACACTTAAGATTAGCCTACTATGAGAACATTTACTCATGAAAATTCACTTTCAAATGTAGCCGAGATTTCCTTCCCATCGCGTTGAATGGCATGGATAATTCAAACCCAGTCATTTTAAAAACAAGGACGCTTGTTTTGAAAGGGGATGTTTCTCTGTGACGTAGACTGAGGCGTAAATACACCAACACTTTTGGCCTGCCTCGTTTGTGTTTGCTTCCTTCATGCAGTAGCTGTAGTCATCAGTGGCAGGCCAGGCTACTCTGTAGCAGATGAATGTGGAGTCTCCTGGGGGTTTGACATGGTGGTGCTTGGGGTGATTTTAAAGTTCCCGCTCCAGCGCCAGTTTATAGAGCTGTCTCAGTGAGCTTAGCCACCCCAATGTGTCGTTCACCCTTTCTTCTGCTGTTATATTCACCTTAATGCTTCATTCCCCCTGAAGTCTACACACCCATTCCCCTTGAAGCCTACGCATCATTTATTTTACGATGTGATATTTTTATTTTTATATTTTCACCAATGTTTCAGTTGTGATGCCTGTGATGGAGTTTCGTTTGTAACATCTCTAATCTTTTGTCTGTTGGTTTGTTTGTGTTTCAGGGAGATCCAGCTGCTACGGAGACTCCAGCACAAAAATGTGATCCATTTGGTGGATGTGTTGTACAATGAAGAGAAGCAGAAAATATATCCTTTCTTCTATGTGTGTGTGTGTGTGTATGTGTGCGCCAGGGTTTCTGTTAGGAAAATGTGACACCGGCCAACGTGACCTGGGAAATTTAAATTTGACCATAGGCATTGGATTGTATCCCATTTAGGGCATCCACCCACTGTGCTCAGAATGACAGAAATCACATTTAGATTATTGTAATGCATCTTTTTTATTTATTTTTTATAATTTTTTATCCCCTTTTCTCCCCAATTTTCGTGGTATCCAATCGCTAGTAATTACTATCTTGTCTCATCGCTACAACTCCCGTACGGGCTCGGGAGAGACGAAGGTCGAAAGGCATGCGTCCTCCGAAGCACAACCCAACCAAGCCGCACTGCTTCTTAACACAGCGCGCATCCCACCCGGAAGCCAGCCGCACCAACGTGTTGGAGGAAACACCGTGCACCCGCCCCCCTCGGTTAGCGCGCACTGCGCCCGGCCCGCCACAGGAGTCGCTGGAGCGCGATGAGACAAGGATATCCCTACCAGCCAAACCCTCCCTAACCCAGACGACACTAGGCCAATTGTGCGTCGCCCCACGGACCTCCCGGTCGCGGCCGGCTGCGACAGAGCCTGGGCGCGAACCCAGAGACTCTGGTGGCGCAGCTAGCACTGCGATGCAGTGCTCTAGACCACTGCACCACCCGGGAGGCCCTGTAATGCATCTTAACAGAACATTTAACTCCTGTAATGAAGCAACCAATAATACAAAATGTTCAAACATTTGCCAAAAAGCAATTATGCTAGCAGTTCATATGTGATGTATATAAAAAATCTCATTCTATTTGGGCAGGGCGCATAGCAATAGGCCTAGTTGATTAGCTGTTTGTGAAAAGTGACTAAAATATTTGTGAAGATTTGTCTTGAGTTTAATTTAAAATGTTCACACCCCTTGAGTTTTCCACATTTTGTTGTGTTACGGCCTGAACATTAAATTGAGATTATTATTTTTTTGACACTGACCCTCACACAATAACCCATAATGTCAAAATGGAATTATCTTCTTTCTTTTTTTTACATCTTAAAAATAAAAAGCTGAAATATCTTGAGTTAGTAAGTATTAAGCAACTTTGTTATGGCAAGTCTAAATAAGTTCAGGAGTAAAAATATGCTTAACAAGTCACAAGTAACAATTCACATAAGTTGCAAGGACATTTAACATGATTTTTGAATGACTACCTCTGTACCCCACACATACAATTATCTGTAAGGTCCCTCCATTTGAATAGTGAATTTCAAACACATATTCAAACACAAAGAACTGGAAGGTTTTCCAATGCCTTGCAAAGAAGAGCACCTATTGGCAGATCGTTTTAATTTTTTAAAGACAGTGTTTCAATATTCCTTTGAGCATGGTGACGTTATTAATTACCTTATGGATGGTGTGTCAATACACCCAGTCACTACAAAAACAGGTGTCCTTCCTAACTCAATTGCTGGAAAAGAAGGAAACCGCTCAGGGATTTCACCATGATACCAATGGGGACTTTAAAACAGTTTGTTTAATGGCTGTTATAGGGGAGAACTGAGGATGGCTCAACAACATTTTAGTTACTCCACAATACTAATCTAATGGACAGAGTGAAAAGGAGGAAGCCTGTACAGAATACAAATATTCCAAAACATGCATCCTGTTTGCAACAAGGCACTAAAGTAATACTGTAAAAATTGTGGCAAAGCAATGAATGTTTTGTCCTGAATACAAAGTGATATGTTTGGGGCCAATCCAGCACATTACTGAGTACCACTCTCCATATTGTCAAGCATAGTGGTGGCTGCGTTACGCGTATTCTTGTAATCGTTAAGGACTGAGGAGTCTTTCTGCATTAAAAAAAACGGAATAGAGCTAAGCACAGGCCTGGTAGTCTGCTTTCCACCAGACACTGGGAGATCAATTCACCTTTCAGCAGGACGATAATGTAAAAACAAAGCCAAATCTACAATTTGAGTTGCTTACCAAGAAGAGAGTCAATGTTCCTGAGTTGCTGAGTTAGTGTTGACTTAAATATACTTGAAAACCTATGGCAAGACCTGAAAATGATCTAGCAATGATCAACAACCACCTTGACAGAGCTTGTAGAATTTTTAACAGAATAATGGGCAAATGTTGCACAATCCAGGTGTGGAAAGTTCTTAGACTTACCTAGAAAGACTCACAGCTGTAATCGTTCTGCCCCTGAACAAGGCAGTTAACCCACTGTTCCTAGGCCGTCATTGAAAATAGGAATTTGTTCTTAACTGACTTGCTGACTGACTAACTGACTCCAACAGTGCAGTAATATCTATCAATTTCACAACAATACACACATCTAACGGAATGGAATAATATTTGAACGAGAAATGTCAGAGCGGCATAAACTAAAATACTGTAGAATAGAATACAGTATATACATATGAGATGTAATGCAAAATACGTAAACATTATTAAAGTGGCTAGTGTTCTGTTATTAAAGTGGCCAGTGATTTCAAGTCTGTCAACTCTTAACTGTTTTAAAAGAGCACCTATTGGCAGATAAATAGCCTCTAAGGTGCTACTGATGGCTATTTAACAGTCTGATGGCTTTGAGATAGAAGCTGTTTTTCAGTCTCTCGGTTCCCGCTTTGATGCACCCGTACTGACCTCGCCTTCTGGATGATAGCGGGGTGAACAGGCAGTGGCTCGGGTGGTTATTGTCCTTGATCTTTTTGGCCTTCCTGTGACATCGGGTGGTGTAGATGTCCTGGAGGGCAGGCCGTTTGACCCCGGTGATGCATTTGGCAGACCGCACAACCCTCTGGAGAGCCCTGCGGTTGTGGGTGGTGCAGTTGCCGTACCAGGCAGTGATACAGCCCGACAGGATGCTCTCAATTGTGCATCTGTAAAAGTTTGTGAGGGTCTTGGGGGCCAATCCGAATATATTCAGCCTCCTGATATTGAAGAGGCGCTGTTGCCCCTTCACCACACTGTTTGTGTGGGTGGACCATTTCATATTTGTCTGATGTGTACGCCGAGGAACTTGAAGCTTTCCACCTTCTCCACTGTGGTCCCGTCAATGTGGACAGGGGTGTGCTCCCTCTGCTGTTTCCTGAAGTCCACGATCAGCTCCTTTGTTTTGTTGACATTGAGTGAGAGGTCATTTTCCTGGCAACATACTCCCTTTTCCGTTTGTAGTCCGTGATTGTCTGTAGTCCCTGCAACATACGTCTCGTGTCTGAGCCGTTGAATTGCGACTCCACTTTATTTCTACTGATGTTTTGCAGGTTTGTTTGATTGCCTTATGGAGGGAATAACATCACTGTTTGTATTCGGCCATATTCCCAGTCATCTTGCCATGGTTAAATGTGGTGGATTGCGCTTTCCGTTTTGTGTGATTGCTGCCATCTATCCACGGGTTCTGGTTAGGGTAGGTTTTTATTTTTTTTATTTTATTCCATTTTCTCCCCAATTTTCGTGGTATCCAATCGCTAGTAATTACTATCTTGTCCCCTACCCTGGGCGCGAACCCAGAGACTCTGGTGGCGCAGTTAGCACTGCGATGCAGTGCCCTAGACCACTGCGCCACCCGGGAGGCCCAGGGTAGGTTTTAATAGTCACAGTTGGTACAACATCTCCTATACGCTTCCTGATAAACAAAGTCACCTTATCAGTGTATTCGTTAATGTTATTCATAGAGGCTACCTGTAACATATCCCAGTCCGCGGGATCAAAACAATCTTGAAGCGTGGATTCCGATTGGCCTGACCAGCATTGATTAGTCCTTAGCACGGGTACTTCCTGTTTTGAGTTTCTGCCTTTAGGAAAGGAGGAGCAAAATGGAGTCGTGATCAGATTTGCTGAAGGGAAGGGCGGAGGAGGGCCTTATAGGCATCCCGGAAGTTGGAGTAGCAGTTGTCGAGTATTGACTCAGGGTTGTGAATACTAATGTAAATGAGGTATTTCTGTATTTCTTTTTTCAATAAATTAGTAATAATTAATTTCTCAAAACACGTTTTCACTATGTCATTATCGGGTTTTGCGTGTAGATGTGGAAAACAACAATTTAATACATTTTGAATTCAGGCTATAACACAAAATGTAAAATACGTCAAGGGGTATGAATACTTTCTGAAGGCACTGCATGTCACCAGTAGTAAATGTACCGTTAATCCCCGTCATTTGGTTACATTAATTTCTGTTAATGCATGTATAAATTACAGTAAATGACCGTTCTCAAGCTACACTTGTGAGACAAGTTTTATTTTTATAACCATCGTTTACGAGTTTACATTTTTTAATTGTCTTGTTTTGAGTGCTCCATTATGAGCATGTTTGGTTTCACTGTTCTGTTAATGATGAGGGAGCGTGTGCCTGAGCATGCATGGATGTACCTGTCTTGCTGCACAAAAATGTAGGAAAGTGCCAATTTGGGGATATCTGATTTCTGATATTCTTAACTCAACCACCTTTAAAAAGCTGAGTTTATGCGAATGATAGTTTCTCACATTATTTCAAAAATCTTTCCAACAACCTCCCGGCCTCAATCACCAAGTCTCGGTAAAAAAGACCAATCATTATCTGACCATCCCATATCTCCAGAGGAAATAATACCTGAACACTTTTCCCTTGCTCAAAGACCGCTGTCTGTCCCAAACTCACTGACTTGGGGAACTTGGAAAGGACAAGGGCCGGGAATAGGCTAGTTGATACAATGTTGCAAGTTAGCAAGCAGCAGCTCTGGCTGGACCTTGTTGATACATTTAATACAATTGCGGAGCTTCACTAGCAATGGTTCACATCAAGACAAATAAAAAGGGTGGCAGACGGGCTGAGTAGAGAGATGAATGCAATTGAAGAAGACTTCATCTGGATATTTTATACAGTTTTTTTTTGTCAGCTTTATGTATTTTTAATTAGTTAACAATGCACCATAATTGGGCTTACAAAAGCGAGAGAAAAAATTGGCAATAGTACTGTTTATCCATATTGAGACGCTGTATCTAGTATACACTTATTTGCGGGTTAATGGTGGGGAACTGTGGTAACTGACCCGATGCAGGACTCTAGTGTGTGTGTGTTCCCTTCTCTACCCTGCAGCAGTGGAGGGACTCCTGACGCAGACATGACTTCGCAGTTAGCTCTGCGTCATCCCCAGGCCTTCTCTCTCTATATATACACACACACACACACACACCACTCTTTCTCCTCCTCCCTCTCCCTGTAACTCGCTCTTCTCTCTCTTGGAT
This sequence comes from Salvelinus fontinalis, assembly GCF_029448725.1. Lineage (NCBI taxonomy): Eukaryota > Metazoa > Chordata > Actinopteri > Salmoniformes > Salmonidae > Salvelinus > Salvelinus fontinalis. The sequence goes on from NC_074690.1 coordinate 40,869,788, forward strand.
CTGTTTTGGAACTCAGTCATTGTATCAACTTATTGTTGCAAGCTAGAATAGTCGAATACACAAGATGCAATTTTGAAATTTGGTTGTGCATCAGCAGTTTTTCTCTGTCAGTCACTGATAGTCAGTCAGTCTGCCCATATCCTCTGTTTTTTTAGGTTGTTAAGTTAATTTCCCAGCCAGCTATCTAAACTTGTTTCACTCAGATATCAGATATAGTTTCACTCAGATATCATATTAAAAACTACAAAATCTTCTCTTTGCCCCATGGCAAAATGTGTAGAGTTGCAGCAAACTTGCTTTAAAACTGCAGCATTTTCTCTACAGCCCATGGCAAAATGTGTAGAATTGAACGAAATTAACTCTAAAATGTAACTAAAATGTTTTGCTCGCTGTGGGGGGGTACGCAGACCCGCAAGCAACTGTGACCCCTCAAGATGAGTTCAGATTTTTTTGTGACCCTCATCAAAGTTGCCCATCCCTGACCTTGAGGTTTTCTTGAAGATAATATCTAATTGATTTATATCTACTTTTTGCCTTATCAATTTTGTAGTTCCAAGATTCAAAGCCTTGGAGAAACTCACCTAAGTAAAACAAATGCCATATTTAATCAATTTCCCACTCTGAGCCAGTAACTTATATGTATTCTGTTTCTTTTAGTTAACCTTTTATCTAACTAGGCAAGTCAGTTAAGAACAAATTGTTATTTACAATGTTGGCCTACCGGGGAACCGTGGGTGAACTGCCTTGTTCAGGGGCAGAATGACATATTTTTACCTCGTCAGCTCATGGAGTCGATTCAGCAACCTTTCGGTTACTGGCCCAACGCTCTAACTACTAGGCTACCTGCCGCCCCTGTTACTTATATGCATTCTTTTAGAGGAAAATGACTTTCCCTTTCTGTTGTATTTTAATGGTTGTTTAATATGGAACTTTTAGTGTGTAAATGCTTCTCATTGCCCTGTTGTGTTTTGAGTAATCCCTTGACTTGCCCATCTTACGTATATGGTGATGGAGTATTGCGTATGTGGGATGCAAGAGATGCTGGACAGCGTCCCAGAGAAAAGATTTCCAGTATTTCAAGCTCACGGGTAAGTTTCTTTCTCTCTCTCGCTCTCTTTCTCGTCAGCTCCCTCACCTGTTCTTCCTCTTTTTCAACAGCTCTCTCTCGTTTGCTCGCTCACCATTTCTCTATTGTTCTCGCCTGCCCTTTATCTATTTTGCCATCTTTCTCGCCATCTCTCCCTCTCTCTGCCTTTAGCCCCCCCATTCTTCTTGTTCAATTGCGCCATCTCTCCGTCTCTCTCTCTCCCTCTCTTTTTATTTTTTATTTTATTAGTCTGAGCTTCTGTGCAGAGTCTACTCCAAGACTAAGTTTAGGCCCAGGACTGCAGAGCCCATTGCTGATAAAGCTAAGGCTGTTTTGTTATTGCTTGAGAGTTTTTTGCTAAAAGTAACTTTTGCCCATTTGAATGGAAATCTATTACAGTAAGGTATTAAGGTACTTAACCCTCATACTACCACCATATTGAACATACATGGATTACCAACTGGAGTCATTTTGACCCCAAGAAGAAACTGTTGGAAAAAGCAACAGTCATAGCAAAATATCAACTTAATTCTTATTAAAACATCATTAGACATGTAAATAATGTTAGCAACATTTTTTTAAACTTGTTGCATCTGTTAAGTAATTGATAATAATCGGCTAATTTGTTTCATGTCATTACATTAAGATATGGGGGAAGGTGGGATCATGGCTATATTCAATAAAATTCACAAGTTGATTTAAAACTTATGCTTAACCCTTTCTCATGGTTGGTGTTTTGATGGATTTGTCCTAAATCGTTTGACATGAAGCATTTACTTTTCTGTCATTACATTTATGGCACTGTATGTACTCATTATACGGTATCATTCGGTGCATTCGGAAAGTATTCAGACCCCTTCCCTTTGTTACGTTACAGCCTTATTCTAAAATGGATTAAATTAAACAATTTCCTCATCAATCTACACACAATACCCCATAATGACAAAGCGGGTTTTTAGAAATGTTTGCAAATTTTTAAAGATACCTTATTTGCATAAATATTCAGACCCTTTGCTAGGAGACTTGAAATTGAGCTCTGGTGCATCCTGTTTCCATTGATCATTCTTGAGATGTTTCTACAACTTGATTGGAGAACACCTGTTGTAAATTCAATTGATTGGACATGATTTGGAAAGGCACACACCTGTCTATAAGGTCCCACAGTTGACAGTGTATGTCAGAGCAAAAACCAAGCAATGAGGTTGAAGGAATTGTCCGTAGAGCTCCGAGGCAGGATTGTGTCGAGGCACAGATCTTGGGAAGGGTACCGAAACAATTCTGCACTTTGAAGGTCCCCAAGAAGACAGTGGCCTCCATCATTCTTAAGTGGAAGAAGTTTGGAACCACCAACACTCTTCCTAGAGCTGGCCGCCCGGCTAAACTGAGCAATCAGGAGAGAGGGGCCTTGGTCAGGGAGGTGACCAAGAACCTGATGGTCACTCTGACAGAGCTCCGGAGTTCCTCTGTGGAGATGGGAGAACCTTACAGAAGGACAACCATCTCTGCAGCACTCCACCAATCAGGTCTTTATGGTAGAGTGGCCAGACGGAAGCCACCCCTCAGTAAAAAGCACATGACAGCCCACTTGGAGTTTGCCAAAAGGCACCTAAAGGACTCATACCATGAGAAACAAAATTATCTGGTCTGATGAAACCAAGATTGAACTCTTTGGCCTGAATACCAAGCGTCACGTCTGGAGGAAACCTGGCACCATCCCTACGGTGAAGCGTGGTGGCAGCATCGTGCTGTGGGGATGTTTTTCAGTGGCAGGGACTGGGAAACTAGTCAGGATCGAGGGATAGAGGGAACGGAGCAAAGTACAGAGAGATCCTTGATGAAAACCTGCTCCAGAGTGCTCAGGTCCTCCGACTGGGGCGAATGTTCACCTTCCAACAGGACAATGACCCTAAGCACACAGCCAAGATATTGCAAGAGTGGCTTCGGGACAAGTCTCGGAATGTCTTAGAATGGCCCAGCCAGAGCCTGGACTTCAATCCAATAGAACATCTCTGGAGAGACCTGAAAATAGCTGTGCAGCGACGATCCCCATCCAACCTGACAGAGCTTGAGGATTTGCAGAGAAGAATTGGAGAAGCTCCCCAAATACAGGTGTGCCAAGATTTGTACTGTCATACCCAAGAAGACTTGAGGCTGATATCGCTGCCAAAGGTGCTTTAACAAAGTACTGAGTAAAGGGTCTGAATACTTATGTAAATGTGATATTTCAGTTTTTTTTTAAATTATCTGTAAAAATAATTCAACTTGTTTTTGCTTTCATTTAAGGGGTATTGTGTAGATTTGAGGGAAAAAGTATTGAATCTATTTTAGAATAAGGCTTTGACGTAACAAAATGTGTAGAAAGTCAAGGGGTCTGAATACTTTTCGAATGCACCGTATACCATTAGCAGACGTATAAGAGTTCTCAGCCTGAACCCGATGGGGCCCGACTGCTGCTGGGCCTCATTCTGTGTTTTGGGTTTGCGGTGCTGTGTTAAAGATTAACTGTGCGTTTCTGTGCACCTTTCACGGCTGCTCTCTCTGAGCAACAGGTTCTAGCGGTGTCAGGATTCCAATATTGGCTGGGCCAGAGAAATTTGTGGCCATGATGAAGCTTTTTTTTTTCTTCTGATCATTGAAATGTTTCATGTTGCAATACGAATAGGCTGGAGTGCATTCGGTAGAATGATGATCCACAAGACCACCACAGACAGCTCATCTCAGAATCGGGAGAAGCCCATATTCCAATGGCATCTATTAATGCCGATACAGCCTAGCCACAGTGTGTGAGCGGAGTTGAGCTCACTGTCCTTTCCAGCCGCTCCGCTAAAAATCGATAACACGCTTACAGGAAGGGGGGGGTAAAAACTGTCGCTCCAAATTAGCTTCATAAATGTTTTGTTTAAAATCACCATTTAACCAACACCCATCTTTCTTTGACTAAGTGGACCTACCATTTTGGGTTTGAAGTATTGAAAGCAAACCATATGATTTAAATGGAAAGTATTTTCATAAATAACAAAGGTGACTGTAAGAAGCACTCGTCATTTCAAAAAAGCTATATGTCATATTAAGCAGCACATAAACACTCTAAATAGGTCATGAGCCAGACAGATATCCTGAGAAGCAATGAAAATGAATTATTTAGGCTATATTATTAGTCTATTATATCAATGCTATAGCCTACAAAGAAATACTTTGAAGCGAGTGTGCTGAACTAGGCTGGCAGGAACATTAAGCTCCTCAGCATTTAAACAACACTTCGTTGTATAAAATCCTTAGTCTATAAATTGCACATATAGGCTGTGTGTGTCTTAGAATTAAATTAAATGGAAAAATTCCTTATTAGGCTCAGTCTACCGTGCCTTTGAATTCACTTTGAGAAACATGATTTTGGTCAGAGTCTGTGGCTTATGTGATGGTGCCTTGAGAGTAGGCCAGCAGTGGAAAATACCCTCTCTGTGCTTGCAGAGCCACCGGGGATGCTTAAAACCCTTCGGGCCACTCTTGCCAGGCAGGCCAGGGATGAGGAGTTGTCTTTCCAAAAGGTGATAACGTCTGCATTTCTTCTCATGACCGTTATGTACTCCTTTACCTCTCCTTTTGATTGTACAGAGGACCGCTGCTGCTGAATGAAGAGCTGAACATGTGAGGTCTTTTGGGCACGTCGTTTTGCTCAAGGGCAGGTTTGGGTGCTGCTGGTACGGCAAATGCACCTGCCGGCGGCACATTGATAGCCTCGGTTTCCTTCACAAGGAGGTTGCGTATCTCTCCAAGCTGGTTACGCACCAGCTCATACCTTATCACCCACTCAGTTTTAAACCTGGGGTCCAGGATGGCGGTTAGGACAAGATGTTTATCATTATAATACCCCCTGTACTGAGTGGAAACGTTATCTGATCGTTTCTGCAAAAGCAGCCATGTCTTATGGCCTGAGACACGGTAGTCAGCAGTTTATTTCTGACACCACGGGGAGAATCATGCCCAGGTTCCCCATCTCTTTCTGCCTATCATCGGTGAGGTCAGCTTGTGGTGTCAGTACCTTCACCAGGACCTGTAGCCAACGCATTTCGTTTAGGGTGAGTTTTGCATCATCAGAGGTAGACTTCATTTTGTTTTGCCACAATGGGTCTCTTTTGAACATCTTTAATACAGACGCAATCATGCGTAATTGGCTGTTCTTGTCATACATGCTGTTTATGGGACGCACTCCCAATCTGTCACTTTCTTCTGTGTTCAATGTACATTTCCTAACACTTTTCAGAAGTTTTTCTAGTTTCTGGATCAGTCCGATAACCCCATCATGCATGTTAATGGCATCCTTTGTTTGCGAGCTGAAGCATGTGAATTGGGCACCGTAAATGGAGATTTGACTCTGAAGTACTGGTTTACCATGTCCACATTGTTGGCTATATGGTCAGTTTGGAACTGAGATCGCAGGTGGTGCGCCCTCCATGTCGGATGCCTCATCTTCCTCCTGTCCATCATCATTGGTCTCCTCAAAACAAGGTAGGTTGAAGGCTTAGACCATGTTGCTTGCGCTGTCAGTCACCACTCGTATTACTTGTCGCTGCACGTTCCAGTTCCTCAGAAAACGGATATTTTTAGTAAATGGCCTCTGCTGTGTGGTGTTTTTGTATGTGCTCGCAGCTCAACAACAGCGTGTGGCCTTGATAGTTTCCGCCAATGAAACTGGCGACAATCCCCAGGAAGCGGTGTCCCTTTCAGCTAGTCCAAATGTCAGTTGACACAAACAAAACCATCACCTAGCTGCAATGGTTCTCAAATTAGCTTCCATTTCTTGCAGGGCCGTGCTATATATAGGCGGTGTGTAGCCTGGTTTAGCTTCACTTGCAGAATACCGCATCCCTTCACATTCTCCCTTAGTTATTTGGGAGAAACTCCCCAAATGCAGGTGTGCCAAGTTTGTAGCGTCATACCCAAGAAGACTCGAGGCTGTAATCTCTGTCAAATGTGTTTCAACAAAGTACTGAGTAAAGGGTGTAAATACTTAAGTAAATATGTTTTTGGATTTTTTGCAAAAAAATCCCCCAAACCTGTTTTTGCTTTGTCATTATCGGGTATTGTGGGTTGATTGATGAGGGGGGGGGGGGATTTAATCAATTTTAGAATAAGGCTGTAATGTAACAATTTCGAGAAAGTCGAGAGGTCTAAATACTTTCCGAACGCACTGTAAGCAGATAAATAAATGAGCTACCACCTCGACTTATTTTCCCAGCCAGAGATCAATTGCTTAACTAAATATACAGACAGAGATTCAGTGAAACAAGTTCACATTGATTGATTATCAGACAGGCTTTTTTTTTTTTTGAGTGAAGCGCAAAATCCACTTGTTAAGTTACATAACATTCTAGCAAATTGTTTCCTCTCTTTGTGCTTTTCTCAGTGCTTTTCTAAGACTGGCGGTTTCCTGGTCTCCTCACTCCACTGCTGCCCGCTTCATTGTTCTCAACACCAGTTTAAATCAATATACTGTTTTCTAGAAATCAGGCTGTTTGGGCTCATTTACATTTCTATAATGTCGGACTGGGCCTGGGCTCGGGCTTCAGCTCACCAGGCTGGGCCAGAGAAATTCGTGGCCATGATGAAGCTGATCCATTGTCTATGGCCTGAGACACGGTAGTCAGCAGTTTATTTCTGACACCACGGGGAGAATCATGCCCATCTCTTTCTGCATATTATCGGTGAGGTTAGCTTGTGGTGTCAGTACCGGGCTCGAATTTTCAGGCCCGAGGAGAACACTACTTTGTATACCATTGGCACAAAAATTATGTAATTGTGGTTTTGTATGCAGTCCTATGATACTTGGTATAGACAAGTACAATCTTAGACGAGTATATGGGGAGTTATATCTCTGTAGGTGATCAGTCTATCTGGTCAAAATCACTGATACTGATCCCCCTCCACCCTCTGGAGGTATGATAACTTGTTATTACGTCTCCAGAAAACCTAGATTCAACTAATGGTCCCATCTATCAAATTACTATAAGCAGAAATGTTGTTTTTGGCTGTGGTCAAAATGACCCCAAAGGACTGGCTTTTGAACAAGTTGATTGACAAGGTCATTAACGTTTTGAAGAATTGAATAAACCACCTATTGGCTATGATATAAAATATGCCTCTGGGTTCAAAATGACCCCAGTCGGTTGTATGAGGGTTAATTGTTACCCAGAAATGATTTGATATATAACGGCTGCATTGGGCCTTTAAACACTAATTTATAGTCACACTTGAGTAAAAGACATATTAGATTGCTTGGATCGATACATCATGTATGGCTGAGCTCACACTTGCGTCGTGTAAATTATGCACTGATGTTTTGATTTATGCAAAATATCAAGTTGTGTGCACAGATCTCAAGTTAGGATTCAACGTAGAGCTAATGTAGTGTACTGACTAGTCTTGTAGGATTTTTATTATTAACCCTACCTCCCTCTCAGGTACTTTTTACAGCTGTTAGATGGCCTTGAATATTTGCACAGCCAGGGAATCGTTCACAAGGACATTAAACCAGGAAATCTGCTTCTGACTACCGACGGGGCACTCAAGATCTCAGACCTGGGCGTGGCAGAGGTGAGATGTCATCTCACTTACCTCAGTCACCTTTACCTGTATATTACCTATTGTTAGGGATATGCGTGTTCTTAACTATATTATGCAGATGGCATTCTTCCCTCTGAGTGTGCTGATTTTGAGCTTTTTCTCCCTATCGCTCCCCCCCCCCCCCCCCACCACCAGGCTCTGCACCCGTTTGCAGAGGATGACACGTGTCGTACGAGTCAGGGCTCGCCGGCGTTCCAGCCCCCCGAGATCGCCAATGGCCTGGACACCTTTTCAGGGTTCAAAGTGGACATCTGGTCTGCAGGCATCACACTGTGAGTAATAGCCATTGCAATGTCCAAGTCCACCCTGTCCCCTAACCCTAGCTCAGCACACTCTGTTGATCTGGAAGGATAATCAATGGTAATGAATATAGCTCTACCTAGCGCTTTGATTACCTATCTGTCCTACATACACTGAGTGTACAAAACATTAAGGAGATCTGCTCTTTCCATGACAGACTGACCAGGTGAGTCCAAGTAAAAGCTATGATCCTTATTGATGTCACTTGTTAAATCCACTTCAATCAGTGTAGATGTAGGGGAGGAAATGGGTTAAAGAAGGATTTTTAAGCCTTTAGGCAATTGAGACATGAGCTGTGTTCGAATACTCATACTAACGGCACTAACCATACTATTTGTGACGTGAATTGAGTATATAGTATGCTTATTGGTCATAGTATGGATATAGTTAGTATGCCAAAAGTTCCCGGATGTCTTATTCAATTCGCCAAAATATGAAGTATACACGCAAGGACACTATTTCCATACTTTAGGGCCCATAATTCAGGAAATGGGTGTGGCTTCACAACGTTTCCAGATTTGAAGAAAATAGCGGAAAATAGGCAGTCGAAGTCCAACGAGAGCGGATACAAATGAGTTGCTTTAACTAATTATGACAAATGTAAAGAAAATGTTGAGCAATGTAATAAAGTAATGACTTTTTAAAACAGGTTACCTTACACATTATATTGGCTGACAATTTGTTAGCTACGCTGTCCTTACGAACCACATAGTGTACATTACAGCAGTATGTACCCGTATGTTAACTAGCTACCTAACGTTAGTTGGCTACTTATACATCGAACTTGCCAGTATATGAACTATATTCTAACTAACTACCCAACGTTTATTGACTTGATTATTCCCGTCATTCTTAGCTTAGCTAAATGGTATAGTCGCTGTGCTTTCTCAATGGACATTTAAGTGCGTTCATAAATTTGCTCTGACTATCTACTATTTCAGAGGACTCTCGTCTGAGTGTACCAGAGCGCAGAATAATTAATTTACGAGCGCTCAACACCCGTTCAATATAGCCGGTGTCACTTAACGTTGGCAAAAAAGGAATTCAATTGTTGCCAGCAGCACAGTCACCAACTCTCAGGATAACATGAAACTGCTTAACCAGTTCTGCTAGGGCGAGTCAAATGGTCAGTGGTCTCGTTTGTGTCTGGAAGTAGCTAGCAAGCTAGCCAGCGTTAGCTTGGGTGCTTGACTGCCATTGTAAGGTCAGAACGCTCAAATAAACTCTACTCCTCGGCCCGAGCGTCCAGTGTGCGCTCTGACAGGTTAACGCTCTGAATTTACAAACTGACAATCTGGCACTCCCGATTTGAATTGAACACACCCGAAGTCGAAAAATATCTAACTAGTAATTTGTTATGCTAACTAGCTAGCAAGAGGTTGCATAGCAACAGCATCAACTTCCGGTAGACATGTGAAGAGCTAATATGCTCAACTGAAAGCATACTGTTCGTTTACAGTATACAAAAATGTACTTTTAGTATGTAGTATATACTCAGTTAAGATGGAGAGAAGTCTGTCCATAATAAAGCATTGCTCTGCCTTAACAACACTATCAACAAGGCAGGTCCTACTAAGTATGTAGTATACAGTATGTTAGTGGGTATTTGATCACTGCTATGGAGTGTGCCATTCAGAGGGTGAGTGGGAAAGACAAAAGATTGAAGTACCTTTTGAACAGGGTATGGTAGTAGGTGCACCAGGTGTCAGGAACTGCAACGCTGCTGGGTTTTTCACACTCAACAGTTTCCAGTGTGTATCAAGAATGGTCCACCACTCAAAGGACATCAAGCCTACTTAACACAACTGTGGGAAGCATTGGAGTCAACATGGGCCAGCATACCTGTGAAAAGCTTTCGACACCCTGTAGAGTCCATTCATCACAAAACCCACTGATATTGCCAACTATTGTAATGATTTTTCATTGGCAAGATTTGCAAACTTAGGCATGACATGCCAGCATCAAACGCCGACACTACACATCCAAGTATAACTGACCTAATTATGAAAGGCAAGCATTGTAATTTTCATTTCCATAAATTGAGTGTGGAAGAGGTGAAAAAATGATTGTTGTCTAAAAACAATGACAAGCCACCCAACTTGGATGGTAAATTACTGATGATAATAGCGGACGATATAGCCACTCCTATTTGCCATATCTTCAATATAAGCCACTAGAAAGTGTGTGCCCTCAGGCCTGGAGGGAAGCAAAGTTATTCCGCTACCCAGAACTAGTAAAGCCCCCTTTACTAGCTCAAAAGGCTGATTGGTCAGCCTTATTACCAACGTTTTTGTAAACATTTGGTAAAATTGTGTTTGACCAGATACAATGCTATTTTACAGTACATTTTTAATTGACAGCAGGCTTATAGGAAGGACATTCAACAAGCACAGTACTTACACAAATGACTGATTGAGAGAAATTGATGATTTAAAAGATTGTTGGAGCTGTCTTGTTAGACATCAGTGTGGCTTTTTGACATTATCGATCATAGTCTGCTGCAGGAAAAACATTTGTTTAATGGAAGCCTCCAACATAATCCAGGTAGAATCAGGAATTCCCCATGGCAGCGGTCTAGGCCCCCTACGTGTTCAATATTTACTAATGATATGCCATTGGCTTTGAGTAAAATAATGTATGTATGCGGATGACTCAACACTATACACATCAGCTACTACAGCGACTGAAATTATTCCAAAACTTAAAGAGCTGCAGTTAGTTTCAGAATGGGTGGCAGGAATATGTTATTCCTAAATATCATTAAAACTAAAAGCATTGTATTTGGGACAAATCATTCACTCAGCCCTACACCTCAACTAAATATGGAAATTGAGCAGGTTGGGGTGACTAAACTGCTTGGAGTAACCCTGGATTGTAAACTGTCATGGTCAAAACATGTTGATACAACAGTAGCTAAGATCGGGAGAAGTCTGTCCATAATAAAGCGCTGCTCTGCCTTACCAACACTGTCAACAAGGCAGGTCGTACAGACCTTGATTTTGTCGCACCTGGACTACTGTTAAGTAGTGTGGTCAGATGCCACAAAGAGGAACTTAAGAAATGTACAATTGGCTCAGAACAGGGCAGCACGGCTGGCCCTTAAATGTACACGGAGAGCTAACATTAATGATATGCATGTCAATCTCTCATGGCTTAAAGTGGAGTAGAGATTGACTTCATCACTACTTGTTTTTGTAAGAAGTGTTTACCAGCTGAATGTACCGAGCTGTCTGTTTAATCTACTAACACACAGCTCTGACACCCATGCATGTCCCACAAGACATGCCACCAGGGGTCTCTTCACAATCCCCAAGTCCAGAACAAACTATGGGTGATGCACAGTATTACATAGAGCCATGACTACGTGAAACACTATTCCACATCCGGTAATTGATGCAAGCAGTAGAATCATATATATATATATACTGAAGAGACACACACTGGTACAAGCACACACACACACACTAGCACACGCGCAGTGGTATTATATTGTTATGAAGTACTGTTTGTCTTTTGTTTTATGTGTGATGCAAGTGCCTTAATGTGATTGGACCCCAGGAAGAGTAGCTGCTGCCTTGGCAACAACAAATGGGGATCGCTAGTAAATACAAATGCCCCGATGAATTGAGGCTGTTCTGAGGGCAGGAGGGGTCCGTAATGTTTTTTACACTCTGTATTTTCAACGGCATTCTTTGCATTATCATTTTGAGAGGTAATTATACCAGGTCATAGACCATGCAAGTTCCACAGATCTCAGATATTAAGTCTCAAACTCATAATATGTGATGTCTTGCCTGTTTCCCTTTTTCCATGCCGTAGATACAACATTACGACGAGTCTTTATCCGTTTGAAGGGGACAACATCTATAAGCTATTTGAGAACATTGGGAAGGGAGACTACAGTGTTCCAGAAGAGTGCGGGCCTGCCCTGTCAGACCTACTGCAAGGTGAGGATGACATGATGAAGACCATCTCTGAGTTAAAGGTTGATTTAGCTCAAGGCTTTACACAGCCGTGATTAACGGTTAAGTCAGTGGCTTACTCCGGTCATGGAGAGTAAAAGTGAGCGCTTTCTTCCAGGTCAACTCAAATGCACCCGATTTCCAACTACTCATGGCCTAAAATTGAATGTTAGTGCTGGGCTGGAACAAAAGCCTGCACCCGCTATCTATTCCGGACAGGAGTTGGCCACCCTTGTGTGTTAGGGGAATCACTGGAATACATTGAGAAATGCCCTGTGGTATTTTCTGAGCTTGTCCAGTAGATGGCACCATGACGTTGACTCCATCAGTCTCCTCTGCATCAGAGGCCTGTAACCTATCATACACTCTATTGAAATTCCTCTGACCAACCCTGCCGCTATCACTTTCCAATTGATATAGGAGCAGAAGTGGACTACGCATACGGTAGAACCTCAAAGACAATGAGATTTGGCCTTGGAGACTTCAGATATATAAGGGAGATATCTTCTTCAGAAAGAGGAATGTTAGCATGCCTTGTGGTGCAGTCTAGATGCTTCAAAATGATTTCATCCCTGGGACGTGTGTAAGTTCACGTGTGCGTGCGTATACAGTAGTATTTTCCTCTGTGACATTTAAAGCCTCAAAGTGGCGACTGGCTAGGCATGCCAGAAAGGACGTTATCACAACACTTTCTAACAACAAAGGCACAGTTGATCTGATTGATATTGAAGGGTTTAGGCAATTCATTGAATGGCAATGGGTAGTGTAGGACAGGTCAAATGTTTTTCTCTGATGCAGAAGAGCTTTGTCTGCAAAGCTCATCATAGCTTTCGAAAATGACCCACATTCATTTCGTGAACGAGACTAGATTCAGAACGGAAGTGTTTTTTCCCCTTTGTTAAACTTCTTTGTAGTCAAAGCAATGCGAGCTTAAAAATAGTCATAGAAATTGGTTTGATATTTCTCTAGGCAGCACTGTAATTAATGCGGACCACCATTATCTGACTGTCCATTTCCTCTTGGCGTGTCTGTGCGCATGCCTGCTTGTATGTTAGATATGTATGTTAGATATGTGTGTGTATGTAGTGATGTGTGTGGTGACTCAGCCCAGTTCTAAGAGCCAGCCTGCAATTAGCGTCTCTAAAATAAACTCGCTGCCTGGCACAAAGGTGTCCTTCAGCACGCCCATAAATGCCATCAGCACGCATGGCGTACCTCCCCCAACCCGTAGAAAGTAGAACCCATTAACCTAGTCATGCTGATAGCTCTGCATGGCTACGGCATTGAAGAAGCATTAGTTATTTTTTGTGACCTAATTGGAATGACTGTTAGTGTAGGCTGATAAATGTTTTGGCACTATATATTATCACATTTGTTGCAGCATTGTGGACATTTTACGATGCCCTAGTCTGACCTTTTTTGTCATAGTATTTGTATTTTGGGCAGTTCGTCGTTGTCGTTCCTTGCATGTCTCCATTGTCTGTCCTCGGATAGCCCCCCTCCCTTGCTTTGGCAGCAGGCTAGGCAGTAGTAAGGACAGAGCGATGGACAGTAGGGATGTGCACAGATTAGGGCCCTCCCCATTTTGTCGGCTGGTCGTTTGTTTGGCCGATAGGCTATTGGTCAACCGAGATTTATTTTAGTCGAGCAGTAGTAAAAATTTAAATAAAATAAAAGATTGTGGCGTACAAGACACCTGTCTGAGTGGAGGCCGTGGGGATGGCACAGTCCATCAGTCTAAGAGATGTGCTACTGAAATCATATGTGGTTATTATGTACGAACAATGGTGCAACACATGGTGCAAAACAATATAGGTCTGTAATCAACAGCCTAACTGTTAAATGTGCCTGGCTTTATAAACCATCCATATCTACAGACATCTGACAGATCCTGCTTCTGTTGCCTGTTTGAGTGTTTGTTTTAATAGCCTACTGATCCCGTGAGCACCGAGCCTTACGGAACAATTTCACAAATGCGGCTGTTTTTAATCTTTGCTATGCTTTACACTTTCTATTGTTAGACCAGCCTCTCTGGTATTATCCAAATTGTCAGATTTTTATATTTATTATCGAAATAATAACCCTCTTTCCTTGATCACCTTATTGTTATAATTACTATTATGATCATCATTATAATGATAAGTAATGTCATTATCATTAGTAGGCTTATTAGAGCAGCCTTGTATAACCACCATCAAGCTGTAGACCTAAGAGCCCATCCTGTTTAGTCTTAATACCGTAACTTAGGCAGGCCTACAGTGCATTCGGAAAGTATTCAGACCCCTTGACTTTTTCCACATTTTGTTACCTAACAGCCTTATTCTAAAATTGATTAAATTGTTTTTTTTCCCTCATCAGTCTACACACAATACCCCATAATGACAAATCATAAACAGGTTTTTAGAAATGGTTGTAAATGTATTAAAAATAGAAAACTGAAATATTACATTTACATAAGTATTCAGACCCTTTAGTCAGTACTTTGTTGAAGCAACTTTGGCAGCGATTACAGTCTCAAGTCTTCTTGGGTATGACGCTAAAAGCTTGGCACACCTGTATTTGGGGAGTTTCTCTCATTATTCTTTGCAGATCCTCTCTAGCTCTGTCAGGTTGGATGGGGAGCATTGCTGCACAGCTATTTTCAGGTCTCTACAGGGACGTTTGATCGGGTTCAAGTCCGGGCTCTGGCTTGGCCAGTCTAGGACATTCAGAGACTTGCCCCGAAGCCACTCCTGCATTGTCTTGACTGTGTGCTTAGGGTCATTGTACGTTGGAAGGTGAACCTTAGCCCCAGTCTGAAGTCTTGAGCGTGCTGGAGCAGGTTTTCATCAAGGATCTCTCTGTACTTTGCACCGTTCATCTTTCCCTCGATCCTGACTAGTCTTCCAGTTCCTGCCGCTGAAAAACATCCCACAACATGATGCTGCCACCACCATGCTTCACTGTAGGGATGGTGCCAGGTTTCCTCCAGATGTGACGTTTGGCGTTCACGCCAAAGAGTTCAATCTTAGTTTCATCAGACCATAGAATCTTGTTTCTCATGGTCAGAGAGACTTTAGGTGCATTTTGGCAAACTCCAAGCGGTCTGTCATGTGCTTTTACTGAAGAGTGGCTTCCGTCTGGCCTAAAGGCCTGATTGGTGGAGTGCTGTGGAGATGGTTGTCCTTCTGAAGATACTCCGATCTCCACAGAGGAGCTCTGTCAGTGACCATCGGATTCTTGATCACTTCCCTGACCAAGGCCTTTCTCACTCAGTTGCTCAGTTTGACTGGGCGGCCAGCTCTAGTAAGAGTCTTGGTGGTTCCAAACTTCTTCCAGATCTGTGCCTCGACACAGTCCTGCCTCGAAGCTCTAAGGACAATTCCTTCGACCTCATGGCTTGGTTTTTGCTCTGACATGCACTGTCAACTGTGGGACCTTATATAGACCGGTGTGTGCCTTTCCAAATCATGTTCAATCATTTGAATTTACCACAGGTGGACTCCAATCAAGTTGTAGAAACATCTCAAGGATGATCAATGGAAACAGGATGCACATGAGCTCAATTTCGAGTCTCATAGCAAATGGTCTGAAAATGTATCTACTTTTTTTTAATATATATTTTATATATAATAAACTTGCAAAAATGTCTAATCCTGTTTTCGCGTTGTCATTATGGGGTATTGTGTGTGTGATCCATTTGAGAACAAGGCTGTAACGTAAGAAAATGTGGAAAAGGGGAAGAGGTCTGAATTCTTTCCGAATGTACTGTAAATGTGTACTCTTCCTCTTCCTCTGTATTGTTATTATTATAATTATTCCTATTTCCCCCTTTTATCTCCCTTTTCCACTCCTGTGTCCTTACATTTAGCTTCTTTGTCTTCTCCAGGAATGCTTGAATATGATCCCGTCAAGAGGTTTTCAATACAGCACATAAGGCAACACAAGTAAGTGACTGAAGTAATCCATGTTGAAAATTGCCTAAATGACACCTTCCAAGTCTTCAGTTAGATTCCATTCATCTTCTGATTTGATTGAACTGAAATGGAATTGACCCTGACAATTCTCCAGTCCACATAGAAGGCTGTGCCCTCTTTGCCCTCAGCTATGCTGTGAAGTCTGTCACTGTTCATCCAGACTGTTCTAGTGTTCCACACAGAGATTTAGAATGATTCTGTTGTGATTCTCTGGTTCTACTGCTCCAGCATCAAGGACAGACTGCCTGAGACCTGAGGAGGCAAAGGGATGGGCACTTTATATCACACATCTCATGCTAAGAATTTCAGACAATGAGATTTTTGGCCTTGGGAAGAGTTCAGATATAAAATGGCGATATCTTCTTCAGAAAATAGGAATGTTAGCACACCTTATGGTGCAGTCTAGATGCTTCGAAATGAAATAAACAAGTAATGGTACGCTAGAAACTGAGAAGTCATAGATCTTTGTTTTTATTAGTATGCAATAAGCAGGCTCGACAATAACACTTGTCCCCTTGCCCAGGGAAAGTACACTTTTTTGGGGGGACAAGCAAATTATAGATTTTAAGTTGTCAGAATGAACAAATCAAATAAATCTACGCAAGAATCACAATATCAAACAATTAGGCAGCTCCAATCACTATTCGATCATAGTGTCCTCCGGATGCAATGTGTTGCGCACCGTCCTCTCAATCTCTCCAGAGCGTATCGGAGTAGAATTATTGTAGGCCTGCATTGACAGGCACCAGCGGTCTTTCAATGATATGAAGTCGCGAGATGGGTTTTCGTTGTCAGTTAGTCTCGATCAAAGTGTGCACATTTGTTGATGTTCATTGCTAGTTAGTGAGTTAGTTGACCAGTTATAGCATGGTGTGTGCATCACCTGTGTCTGGGCCATTGCCAAAAGAGAGAGCGAGAGAGACATTGCAGTAGCAGGTCAAATAATGATATACAACAGACTAGCAAGATAACCAGCCAAACTACACAATGTTTTGAATTGGTTATCTTGCTAGTTAACTATTTAGCTATTGGCATGTATTAATATCGTTGTCATGTCTGATGTCCTAAAAAACTTTCCACCGCCACTTGTGTATAACTGCAAATGGCAGACACTCAGTTGTTACGAGAGTGCAGTTGATGAAACCAAAACCAGGTTGTAAAACTGTCTCAGGCTCTCAATCTGGTGTCGAGAAATACTTCTGACACCATTGGAAAGCTGCCATTCTCCGCTATGCAATACTGGCTGAAACAAAAATATTTTTAGAATAGCCTACTTGACAAGTAGATGTTGTCAAGATCTTCCTGAAAACAGAATATTTTGGCCTACAAATAGATCAACAAACATGTCTTAGAACATGTCTTAGTTGGCTACCTTGCGTTGAAGTCAATATCAGTAATAATAATTCCAATTTTCAGTCACCTTTTTGGCTCACGGTGTTAGATCATTTTTTGGCGGGGGACAAGAAACTTGAGCTTTTGGAATAGTCAGAAATCTGTCCTACTTTTCCAAATTGGCAAAAAAAAAGTTTATTTCAAGCCCTGTAATACGGTCCATTTCATCCTTGTGACATTGTGTGCATACGGTTGTATTTTCCTCTGACATTAATAGCCTTGAAATTACTAGACCTCCAAACATATGCTTAATATTTATTATTTGTTGCACGCTTGCTGATACCGACAAGGTGCTCCGATGACATCAGTGGGCTAGGAAAGTATAAACTAGAGGTCGACCGATTATGATTTTTCAACGCCGATACCGATTGGAGGACCAACAAAAGCCAATACCGATTTAATTGGTCGACTTAAAAAAAATATATATATATTTGTAATAATGACAATTACAACAATACTGAATGAACAATGAACACTTTTATTTTAACTTAATATAATACATAAATAAAAATCTATTTAGTCTCAAATAAATAATAAAACATGTTCAATTTGATGCAAAAATACAGTGTTGGAGAAGAAAGTAAAAGGGCAATATGTGCCATTTAAAAAAGCTAACGTTTAAGTTCCTTGCTCAGAACATGAGAACATATGAAAGCTGGGGGTTCCTTTTAACAGGAGTGTTCAATATTCCCAGTTAAGAAGTTTTAGGTTGTAGTTATTATAGGAATTATAGGACTATTTCTCTCTCTACCATTTGTATTTCATATACCTTTTTGACTAATCTCGGGAGTTGATAGGCTTGAAGTCATAAACAGCGCTGTGCATCAGGCATTGCTAAGAGCTGCTGGCAAACGCAGTAAAGTGCTGTTTGAATGAATGCTTACGAGCCTGCTGCTCCCTACCACCGCTCAGTCAGACTGATCTATCAAATCATATACTTAATTCTAATATAATAAACACACAGAAATATGAGCCTTTGGTCATTAATATGATAAAAGCCGGAAATCGAACGGGTGGCAACCGTAAGTCTAAATATTGCTGTTACATTGCACAACCTTCAATGTTATGTCATAATTATGTAAAATTCTGGCAAATTAATTACGGTCTTTACACAGTTCGCAACGAGCCAGGCGGCCCTAACTGCTACATATACCCTGACTCTGCTTGCACAGAACGCAAGAAGTGACACAATTTCCCTAGTTAATATTGCCTGCTACCATTAATTTATTTTAACTACATAAGCAGGTTTAAAAATATATACTTGTGTATTGATTTTAAGAAAGGCATTGATGTTTATGGTTAGGTACATTTGTGCAACGTATGTGCTTTTTCCGCAAATGCACTTTTGTTAAATCATCACCCGTTTCGCGAAGTTAAAGTAGACTGTGATTCGATGATAAATTAACAGGCATTGATTATATGCAATGCGAAACAAGCTAGTTAACCTAGTAATATTATCAACCATGTGTAGTTAACTAGTGAATATGTGAAGATTCTTTTTTTTTCTTTTTTTTCTTTTTTTATTAGAGAAGTTTTTAAAGCTTGCTAGCAACTTACCTTGGCTCCTTGCAGCCACAAGGTCCTTTTGATGCTGCACTTGCGTAACAAGTGGTCAGCCTGCCACGGTCTCCTCGTGGATTGCAATGTAATTGGCCATAATCGGCGTCCAAAAAGGCTGATTACCGATTGTTCTGAAAACTTGAAATCGGCCCTAATTGATCGGCCATACCGATTTAATCGGTCCACCTCGAGTATAAACGGGTATGGAGGGAGAGGAAGAATAGAGGGAGAGAGGCTGGCCAAAGCATGCTGAAGTCTAGTTACCAAATGTGTCTTCAACTTATGTAGACAATGCCACGCACCTTTTATATAGAACAATCCCAAAAGTCCCTTGTCTGTCACGAATGTTGAATACAATTATATTTAAACTTACTCTGATGATTGTCTGTGGTGTTGGTCCCTCAGGTGGTCCAAATTTTAGATCAAAATATCAACAGGAAAGTAATACTACACCGATTTCAAAAGTGGGTCTATGTGTGTGGCAATCAAGATGTGCCTTCAGTCATGAGCAAAACACATGTACAAGACTGAAGTACACGCATGCGAACCATGCCACTGAAGTCTTGCAGATGTTTATGTGGTTTTGGGCATGTACCAGGTAATTGAAATGTCTTCTTTAGTACCGGTGCTCTAAAAAGGTAAACAATACTTTCTTGTAGATATTGCCTCACATTTTTAGCAGCTGAAGGACCAACACCACGGACAATCGGCAGAGTGAGATCAAATATAATTTTATTCAACATTTCATCTTCTAGAGGACCATTTCCAGAATCCAACACTAGCTGGTCTACAGGCAAGCTGAAATCAATTTTCTCCTTTTCTGTGTGTGTGAAAGAGACCGAAAGAGGAGAAGAGAGAAAAGTATTTTCAAAGTGCATTCTAACACTTGGCTAAAACGAGCTCCAATGACTTTGATGACTCAGTTTCCATGGTTACTAATAACAGTCATCCTTTTTCGACAAGGGGGTTCTTGGCCCTCTTGCAATTTGGGGAGAGAATGAGGGAAAAAGAGTGCGTGAGAAAGGGAAAGAATGTAACCCTAGGGAGAGAACGAGGGGCGAGAGAAAGAAACCCTAATCAACCCCTCAGTAGCCCTCCCGCTGAAACACCCTCCACAACTGCCTCTGATGGTGCCTCATTTAAACTCTTTATAGCAGCACGGTGCTGGGTATATAAGCAGTGAAGCATAAATGATTCCTCCCCCCCCTCGTCACACACTGAAATACATTTTCTAAATCTGGTTGGGTTGCATTAAAATGTAGCTAAATGTCGCCATATGAAAACTGACTACTAAGTTGTGATACAAACGTGGGTCAGCCTATTGGAGAGGTATCGGGCTATACTGGCTTAACTTTTGCCAAGATGTGTTTAGTAACTAGTCATACAATCCCCCCCCCCCCCCCCCCACTTTGCCTTCTGCCCTTAGCTGGGTACGTAAAAAACACCCGCCGACGGAACCACCGGTGCCGATCCCTGCCAGCGCGGAGAGCCGGGACGTGTGGCGCAGCATGACGGTGGTGCCCTACCTGGAGGACCTGCACGGGTACACCGAGGAGGACGATGACGAGCTCTACGACCAGGAGGACACAATCATCTACACTCAGGACTTCACTGTGCCAGGTAAGGAGGGAGGAGCCCTACATAATTCCACTTTTATTGGGATATTGTGTGTAGGCCAGTGACAAAAAATCTCAACTCAATACATTTCAAGTTCCGTAATGTGGAAATAGTCGAGGAGTGAATACTTTTTGAAGACACTGTATATGACTTCCCTGCGCCAGGTAGAGGGAGCGAGATAGAAACGGACACACAAGTGGACTGGTGGCGGGCTCAGGAAAGGCAGGGAGAGTTCAGATGGAGGATCGACTACAGTCAGTAGGAAGCAAAATAGATCAGAACTTCAAGTGCCTATAGTTTGTTTTTAAAAGGCTTGGGGGAACAGTGTTGCAGTCTTCTCTTTACATGTTTCAGTTATTGTTCTAATACTGTGTGCCACAAAGACGGGGTTTAACCATGTCTTTTTTTAAGGTGATGTTACCAGTTTACACTGTTAAATGTTTAAAGCTCGGGGTGGGAACCGTTCAACTGGAAATATAACGTATTACCTCCATTAACTTACTGCGCTATAGACATTTTGTAGGTTGGGCAAGCCTCACAGTTTGGACAGTTGTTATACTCGAAAATTAATGAATACACATCTTTCCTGAGTCTTGGTTATAATGGCTTAAGAGGACCTAAACCTAGTGCTCGAAGAATTCAGATTTTGTTAGCTAGACTTTTCTCTTTATTTTCATTAAAGTCTTGCTTGGCAACAAAGGGACTGATAATATAACCGCAGTAGTCCCTGTCGCTGAAGTATGATGACCTACAAAAATCAAATTGTTCAATGGAGCTGCAGAGAACTTGAATGGCGGTGAGTGACTTTATCGGATAATTCACCACATGACCAAAAGTATGTGGACACCTGCTCGTCGAACCTCTCATTCCAAAATCATGATCATGGGCATTAGTATGGAGTTGGTCCCCCTCTTTTGCTGCTATAACAAACTCCACTCTTCTGGGAAGGCTTTCCACTAGAACATTGCTGCGGGGACTTGCTTCCATTCAGCCACGAGAGTATTAGTGAGGTTAGGCACTGATGTTGGGCGACTAGGCCTGGCTCGCAGTCGGCGTTCCAAATCATCCCAAAGGTGTTTGATGGGTTTGAGGTCAGGGCTCTGTGCAGGCCAGTCAAGTTCTTCCACACCAATCTCGACAAACCATTTCTGTATGGACCTCACTTTGTGCACAGGGGTATTGTCATGCTGGAACAGGAAAGGGCCTTCCCCAAACTGTTGCCACAAATTTGGAAACACAGAATTGTCTAGATGGGAGGGAATAGCTACATGACCAAATACAAACAGTGTAGCTATTCCCTCCGCAAGGCAATCAAACAAGCTAAGTGTCAGTATAGAGACAAAGTAGAGTCGCAATTCAACGGCTCAGACAAGAGAGGTATGTGGCAGGGTCTATAGTCAATCACAGACTATAAAAGGAAAACCAGCCCCGTCGCGGACCAGGATGTCTTGTTCCCAGACAGACTAAACAACTGGGTACTGGACTTCCTAACGGGCCGCCCCCAGGTGGTGAGGGTAGGTAACAACATCTCCATCTCGTTCTCAGCCCTTTCCTGTACTTCCTGTTCACCCACGACTGCGTGGCCATGCACGCCTCCAACTCAATCATCAAGTTTGCAGATGACACTACCGTGGTAGGCTTGATTACCAACAACGACGAGATGGCCTACAGGGAGGAGGTGAGGGCCCTCGGAATGTGGTGTCAGGAAAATAACCTCACACTCAACGTCAACAAAACAAAGGAGATGATCGTGGACTTCAGGAAACAGCAGAGGGAGCACCCCCCCTATCCACATCGATGGGACAGTAGTGGAGAAGGTAGAAAGTTAAGTTCCTCGGCGTATACATCACAGACCAACTGAAATGGTCCAACCACACAGACAGCGTTGTGAAGAAGGCGCAGCACCTCCTCTTCAACCTCAGGAGGTTGAAGAAATTTGGCTTGTCACCACAAACTTTTACAGATGCACAATCGAGAGCATGCTGTCGGGCTGTATCACCGCCTGCTACGGCAACTGCTCCGCCCATAACCATAAGGCTCTCCAGAGGGTAGTGAGGTCTGCACAACGCATCACCGGGTGCAAACTACCTGCCCTCCAGGACACCTACACCACCCGATGTCACAGGAAGGCCATAAAGATCATCAAGGATAACAACCACCTGAGCCACTGCCTGTTCACCCCGCTATCATCCAGAAGGCGAGGTCAGTACAGGTGCATCAAAGCAGGGACCGAGAGACTGAAAAACAGCTTCTATCTCAAGGCCATCAGACTGTTAAACAGCCACCACTAACATTGAGTGGCTGCTGCCAACATACTGACTCAACTCCAGACACTTTAATAATGGAAACATTGATGTAAGAAATGTATCACTAGCCACTTTAAACAATGCCACTTCATATAATGTTTACATACCCTACATTACTCATCTCATACGAGCAAGGACTTTTTTAAACCATATGACCTGATTACACAAATAATCTGGTCCCATCATAGCCCGTCAGTTTTCTTTTTTCAGCTGATTGATTACTATGTCATACCCTACAGCTAGGGATCTGAGTTGGTTAGTTTAGCCTACTACCACACCAGGAAAAACTCGGGGCCCTAGGAAAACTATTCTCACCCCCCAGCCTCTGTGGTACCTGTGTTGCAATGATGTTGTATGATAAAATAGTTAAAGTTTTTTTGTGGTGGGGATGGGCCTCCATAGTTTTACGTGGCTCAGTACAACTACTACGACAGTTTCAGAATGTAACAGGTAAAACAAATCAATAAAAAAGTCTCAAATATTAGGAAAATGACTATCAGCTGTTTACAAAACAATACTCTGCAACGAGAAGCGCTCTTGGTCTGTATATGTCTCTCTGTGTGTGTCTATTTGTGTGTTTCTATGTCTGCAACTATGCCAATGTGTTTGTGACTGTCACGGTGTTCTGTGTTAACCGGTCTCTATTCCCTCTCTCTCTCTCTCTGTCCACCAGGCCAGGTGCCAGAGGAGGACTTAGACGAGGGTGAGGTGGATCGGAGCCGGGCCCAGGCCAAGCCTGTTTGTGTGAACGGAACGGAGAGCAAGGCCAAGCCAGAGTGCAGGTCCTCATCCAACCCCGCCCGCAAAGGAGTATCCACAGCCAGCAAGATACGCAAGCTCTCCACCTGCAAACAGCAATGACTCCACCTCAACAACCCACCTGGTGAGAAGGGTATGTCATTGTGCGTGGATGTGTACTGTGTAGTTGTAATATTTGTTGCACTCTTTCAAAAAGCATTTACTCCTCTGAGTGATGGAGGGAATTGTGAATGAGACATTTGTGCTGGTGGGGGGGGGGGGGGGGGGGGGGCACGTCTTCTTCTTCTGAAGACCGAAGGGAAGACGGAGGGAGACTAGAGGGAGGGAAATGAAGACAGATGGAGGGAGTTACAGGAGGAGAGTGGAAAACAGATCCTCAGACAGTGATGCTACTCTGCAGTCTAATGGGATGGAGGGAAGGGAGGAGAGAAACCGGTGAGATGCAGCTGTCTTCTGTATGAGTCATCTCCATCACACCACTGCTCCCCAGGCATCCTCTCAGAGACGGAAGTTCAGAGAGAGCGTGGGCACACACCTCACAACTGCATTAGGATGGCACACGCATACCTCTAACAAAGCCTCTCTCTCTTTTACTCACACACGTTGCCTTTGCGCTAGCAGGCATAAAGCACGCGCACACACACACACAGATTGCAGAGCTACTTGGTAGGATGTGCAGCAGTGTCTGTATTAATTTGTTCTAGAGATGACTCACGTTGGTCTAGATGGAGTGGGGTGCAGGCAGGATATTGTTTCCCTCTCTGTCCGTCGCTCCCTCTCTCCCTGTCAGCTGTATTTTCTCTGTGATCCCGCCTGCACGGCTCTCTCCTAAATAACAGCTATTCATTCATTCTCCATGTAGGGTCTGCCATCATTCAGCTGCTTTATCTGTGCTGCTGGAGGCAGAGGGAAGTCTCGATCACTTTGTGTGTGCGTGCGCGGGTGTGACAAATAAGCCGTTGATGCCCGTATAAGGAAAAGTGTACCCTTAAATATCCGTTTTAAGTCGCTGTATGTCATAAATAATCCTATTTGTCATGCCATAGTCTCGTACAATAAAATGAACTAAATGAAGCTTGCCCTTCCTCTTTAACTCTCTCTCTCTGTCCTCCCAGGTTCATCTTTTCCCGTCCCTCTGTTTTTGGAGTGCTTGACAATGGTGAGAGAAGCCTGCTGATGTGGTGCCCCACGTTTCCTCCTGAACCATTCGGATACAAACTCTTCTTCAAGGATGCCATGCGCGTGACAGAGAGCGGGAAAGGGGGAGAGAAATGGAGACTGCTCAGAGACTACCCTCGAGGGTCTTGGTGTGAAGTGCTTGTGTTTCCCTTCACTCCCTCCTTCCTCTGTTGTCTGGCTGTCCCAGAGGAGGCGTGGCCTGGCCGTGTGAGATCCACCTTTTCTGACCTCTGCCTCAGTTTGTTTTAGTTTATAGACAATCTTTTATTTTCCGGAACCTAACTGCAGTTTTTAAAGATGCACATTGTGATGTGTAAAAACGACATTGATAAAGAATACGTATATATTTAAACTTTGACGATGATGATAGTGATACCCATGTAAAACTGCATGCTGTACGGAGCTTTACGGAAAACTACTCAGTTAAGGACAGACAAATGGACTGAAACCTCGACAACCACCGCTGATGGTGAGTTGGGGGGGGTTTGTTTTGTTTCCATTAGTTTTTGTTTTGATTATTTTTTCCAATAAATATTTTGTAATTATTTATATAAAACACATCC
Organism: Salvelinus fontinalis; assembly: GCF_029448725.1. NCBI lineage: Eukaryota > Metazoa > Chordata > Actinopteri > Salmoniformes > Salmonidae > Salvelinus > Salvelinus fontinalis. The sequence goes on from NC_074690.1 coordinate 40,895,090, forward strand.
CAACCAAACCCAATTTGTTGTCTGGCTCCCTTTTTTTTTCTTTTTTTTTTTCTAACGGTGCACGTGGTCATTATACTGCAGGGTTTTATTTATACATATGAATAAACCTTGTGGTTTTATTTCACACCAACACAATGTTAGTGGGAACACTACGTTTCCAGAGAGGGGAAAGGGAGATCGAGGGCGATTCGAAACTTTAAAACTGAAGAGGGGATCAGAAAATGTCAAATGGGATTCTTCAGACCACGGAAAAACTGGAGTAATATGTTGTCGGGCATCTGTGTGTTAAAAGATGCGCTGCTAGCCTTTTTTCCCCTCTGATCGTCTTATTGTTCACTGATCACATCCCTGGAAACTCTTCCCCCTATGACTCACTTCTCTCCCCCTCTCTCTTCCACCTTCTCTTTCTCCATCTTTCCATTTCTCTCCCCCTTGCTCTCTGGTCTGACTCACCTGCACTTTCCTCTGCTGTCTTTCTCCATCTTTTCCCCACTCTCCCCTTCTCTCCATCCCTCTCCCTCTACCCTCCAACTCATCTCCTCTGCTCTCCCTCTTTTGAGCCACCTCTCCTCCCTCCCTGTGCTATGACTCACCTGCTCTGTAATCTATTCTTAGTGCTGGGCTGATGGGGGCAGCAGATTGCGTAAGATGGAGAGAGACAAACACTGCCCACGTCAGCCCAGCACTGAGGGAAGCTCTGCAGAGCCCAGACCAGGCAAAACTCAGTGGGAAACCTCAGCAATATACCTTTTGATTAATAAAGAATTCCTGCTTTTCTGACTTCATTCTTAGTTTATTTCTTAACTGTTGGAATGAACCCATCCCCATTTCCATGATTGTGCTGATGGCATCTCTGACAGTTGTGTGTACGTCTGCCCTGCATCCTATGTGCTTTACCAGTCACCTATTACCGTCATCGCTATTTTGTTTCGTCGTTCAGTCTGCTCCCCTGCAAAGCCACCTTGAATTTATACAATGACGGAAGTGGAGTGAACAGGTTTTTTTCTTCTTTCTCTCTTAGTCTTTTTAAAAAAAGAAATATGTACATTGGTTAGTCCCTGGAAGTCTATGAATCACGGCATTACAACACTTTAGGGATTTCTACGCTGTACAGATATTTCTTTCTATACACTAAATGGCCTACCAGATACATACAGGGACCTTTTTATTCAACGTTGTTCAACAGCTCGAACCCTAGTCCCAGTAGCCGTACCAAGGAATTCGCACTTTGTTTCGCAGAATACAATGTAATAAGTACCAGTACCCAATGTTAAGGTCTAAATCATGTTTGCAAAAAAATGATATGGTACAACATTGCTTTAACATGGAAAAACCATCCCTTCCAGTGGGGTTGGGTAATTGGGTGCCAAGAACTCACTCATTGGCGCAAGGGAATGGGCAACTCCAGTCTTCAGGGTGGGGGGGGGACTGATTGGTGGCACACTTTTGCCCCAGCTAACACCTGACTCCAATAATCAACTAATCATGATTTTCAGTTTAGAATGCAATTAGTGTATTCCGCTGTGTTTGTAGGAATGGGGGGGAACGTGATACCGCTCTGGCCCCCGACCAACTCAGTGGCCTTGTGGTTAGTGTCCACCCTGATGTTGGGAGTTTGATCTCCGGCCGAGTCATACCAAAGACAAAAATGGGACCTGATGCATCTCTTTTTGGCACTCAGCATTAAGGAGATAGATTTGGGGTAAGGCCCTGAGATAGACTAGCGTCCTGTCCAGGGGGTGTACTTATACATCAAGCTGCCTCACTACGGAAACAGGAGATAGGCTCCTGCTCCTAAGCCGTTCCGGCTCGCTCATGCAAGGCTATTTACTTACTCTCGCCCCCCGAGGACTTGAGTTACCCATCCCTTCATTAGCATATGCACGGTCAAATCACGGTACTGGAAACATTTAACAACAATCAATTCCAAGCATTTAGTTCAGTCAGTCAATGATCCTGAATGCAACTGATTTCACAGTCCGGTGGTCGCTACATCCCAAGTTCTCCTTCCCCCAGTCCCCTGCTCTCTCTTTCTCCTCTTTCCCTGTCCTCTCTCTCCCCTCACCTTGGGAAGATCTGTTGCATACTCCTTGATTCCTCTCTCTCCTTGTCTCCTCAAAACTCATTGGATGAGGAAGCCAGAGGTCCCTCCCCTCTGGCCTTCTCCAATGGGTTTTAAGAAGGAGATGAGGATGCAAGAAGTATGCAATTGCGATATTCCCCCTCTTTCTCTGTCCTTTGTACACCATAGCATTTTCTCAATTGGATTTGCCTAACTTCTGAGTCCTCTGTCTTCTGGCCTTGTTTTGAAAAAGGTGAAAGGTAATCGAGAAGAGGCGGCAAGGAGAGGGAAAGTGGATAAATGCTCTTGTATGAAATTATTTCCGATCGCCCGTCATCAGACAAGTTACATTTACAGGGGTGAATCTCAAAATGTGTAAAGTGATAATGTTATCGCTAGTTATGCAAGACATTTTTTAGATAAAAGGATAAGTATCATTTTTAAATGTTTGCATGCTTTTCTCAGAGAAAACAATAGCTGATTAAAAGTTGTGTTGCAAATTTCAATGTTATTCCGTGAAGGACTCATGTAGGATACACTTGTTCTTCCTTGCCAAAAGGAGGCTATTGAGGAGGGGAGGACCATCTTCCATTTGCCTACTAACGAATTGACACTACTCAACCACTTATCGGTTACCGGGTCACGGAGGTCGGACATTTGCCCAAATGAGAAACTGCCCATGAGTGTGAAAGTTTCTATGGCAGACACTTAGCCTGCGTTTACACAGGCAGCCAAATTCTGATATTTTTCCCAATTATTTGCAAAAGATCTGATCTGACTGGTGAAAAGACCAATTAGTGGCAAAAATATCAGAATTGGGGGTGCAGCCTTGTATCATGTGTCAGTCAGTGATACACACTAAAAGTATGTGGACACCTGCTTGTCGAACATTCATTCCAAAATCATGGCGTTAATATAGAGTCGGTCCCCTTTGGTGCTATAACAGCCTCCACTCTTCTGTGAAGGCTTTCCACTAGATGTTGGAACATTGCTTTGGAGACTTGCTTCCATTCAGCCACAAGATGTAGTGGAGAAGGTGGAAAGTTAAGTTCTTCGTGTACACATCACAAACAAACTGAAATTGTCCACCCACACAGACTGTGTGGTGATGAAGGCGCAACAGCGCCACTTCAACCTCAGGAGGCTGAAGAAATTTAGCTTGTCACCTAAAACCCTGACAAACTTTTGCAGATGCACAATCGAGAGCATCCTTATGGGCTGTATCACTGCCTGGTACAGCAACTGCACCGCCTTTGACCGCAAGGCTCTCCAGAGGTTGGTGCCGTCTGCACAACGCATCACTGGGGGCAAACTACCTGCCCTCCGGGACACCTACAGCACCCAATGTCACAGGAAGGCAAAAAATATCAAGGACAACAACCACCCGAGCCACTGCCTGTTCACCCAGCCACCATCCAGAAGGCAAGGTCAGTACAGGTGCATCAAATCTGGGACCGAGAGACTGAAAAACAGCAATCATTAACTCAGTTTGCTGCCTACAAATCACTGTCCACTTTAATAAATGGATCACTAGTCACTTTAAACAATGCCACTTTAATAATATTAACATATTAAACTCATCTCATATGTATATACTGTACCTTATACCATCTATTGCACCTTGCCTATGCCTTAGCCATCGCTCATCATATATTTATATGTACATATTCTTATTCCATCCCTTTTGATGTGTGTATTAGGTAGTTGTTGGGAATTGTTAGATTACTTTTTAGATATTACTGCACTATCGGAACTAGAAGCACAAGCATTTCGCTACACTCGCATTAACATCTGCTAACCATGAGTATGTGACCAATATAATTTGATTTGATTTGAAGAGCAATATGGAGGTTGGCACTGATGTTGGGCGATTAGGCCTGGCTCGCAGTCGGCGTTCCAATTCATCCCAAAGGTGTTCAATGGGGTTGAGGTCAAGGCTCTGTGCCGGCCAGTCAAGTTCTTCCACAACGATCTCAAAAAAAGATTTCTGTATGGAACTCGCTTTGAGCACGGGGGCATTGTCATGCTGAAACAGGAAAGGGCCTTCCCCAAATTGTTGCCACAAAGTTGGAAACACAGAATCGTCTAGAATGCCATTGTATGCTGTAGCATTATAATTTCCTTTAACTGGAACAAGGGGCACGAACCATGAAAAACAGCAGCTCTAGCAGGGCAGACATTTAGCTGGAAAGGTGTTACCCTATGACGGTGCCACGTTGAAAGTCACGGAGCTCTTCAGTAAGACCATTCTACAGCCAATGTTTGTCTATGGAGATTGCATGGCTGTGTGCTCGATTTTATACACCTGTCAGCAACGGATGTGGCTGAAATAGCCGAATCCACTAATTTGAAGTGGCATCATCAATATACAGACACAACATGAGATGATGGAATGTCGAGGGCAAAATGCTATGGGTCTGGGGCATTGGAGAAGGAGGACAAAAGAGGACGAGCACACACAACATTGTGGAATGGGTTGAGGGATTAAATTGTTTTTCTAGATTTGTTCGAACTGAGCAAAAATTGTGAAATTACTTTTTAAATTGAAATCCATGTGATCCATGCGTTTAAAGATGCAATACACAACAGAGCACAGAATGAGCACTTTAATAAATAGTTACAGTGCATTCGGAAAGTATTCAGACCCCTTGACTTTTTCCACATTCTGTTACGTTACAGCCTTATTCTAAAATTGATTAATTCGTTTTTTCCCCTCATCAATCTACACACAATACCCCATAATGACTAAGCAAAAACAGTTGTTTTTTTTACATTTTTGCAAATGTATTAAAAATAAAAACTGTAAATATCACAAGTATTTAGACCCTTTACTCAGTACTTTGGTTTAGTTTTTTTATTTGACTTAACTGGGCGAGTCAGTTAAAAACAAAATAATTTACAATGACGTCCTATCCCGGCCAAACCCTAACCCAGACAACACTGTGCCAATCCTCTCAAGATCCTCTCAAGCTCTGTCAGGTTGGATGGGGAGCGTCACTGCACAGATATTTTCAGTTAAGAGTTTTTTCTTGTTGTTGGTCATGACCAATTCATCCGGGTCACGGTACCAAGTGTTAGCAGTTGATGTTATTCTTCAATAACACAGACGTCAAAGCAAATCAGGGGGAGAAAAATAGGTTTATTCAAAGAAAACAAAAATCGTAGTTGTTTTGCTGGGAAGCAGATGGTCGATGTCCATTCTTCCCTGTTCTTTTTGATTCTCCTCAGAACAAAGCGACAGGATGTCATTTGTAACCCAACCCTAGCCTGTGGTTGACCAATTATAATTTCTTGCAATAAAACTGGGCCAACGGCCAAATAACAAGTATCCCGTTTCAGGCTCAATGTATAGACAATTCGGACCAATGAGAACTTGCCACATGTAGCTATGCATCCGGGACTGAAATTCCTCCCGTGTCTCTGACCCATAAATCATTAATTCCCTATTACAGAAAAACAACTATTTCCATTGATCGTTAATTCCCTCTTGACCTTGAGTCCTCTGCGTTGTGTATTTATCTTTGAATATTCTTACCCTAGGATATCTAATCTCCAAGCAAGGATACTTATCTCCTAGCAATAATATAGCTATGAATTTACAGTATAACATCACATATGGGACATTTCACAGAAAGAGTGCCTTTAAATTTCAATCAAGCTGTAACGCTGAACTTCCGTGATACGTATTGAATAGAGCCCTTAATCCACAAATGTCTCCAAGTTCACCAACATTGTAAAGTCATAGTTATTTTGTTATTTCTAAAGATTATTATTTATTTCATGTGATTAGTGATTCATTTATGTCTGTCACTCATTTTAAGGTAAACCTTTTTACAGTCTAGTTTTAATATGGCAAAATATTATTTTTCCAAAAGAAGCATTGAACATCTAATAGTCAAATCATAGAGTACAAGCAGGTGAGCTGGTTCTACTCTTTTTGATAATTTTCTTTCTCGTTGTAAAACAACAACTGGTGCAATGTTTCCAGTGTGAAGGAATTCTCAAGCTTTTGCTAACCTGACATAGAATACCTAATGGTAAGCCGCAGACCTTTGTATCTACCAAGAGAGTTCCCAGCCCTAATTATCACTGATGTCTACATCGCTCCCCAAGCCAACACTACTTTGGAGCTCTACAAACTGTATGGAGTCGTAAACAAACTAGAAAATGCACACCCAGAGGCAATGTTTCTTATGGGCAGAGACTTTAATGCGGGAAGACTGAAATCCAATCTACCTCACTTCTACCAACACGTCTCCTGCCCCACAAGGAGCGCTAAAACTCTGGACCACTTTTATTCTACCCACAGAAGTGCATACAAGGCCCTCCCTTCAGCAAATATACCACAACTCTATCCTCATGCTTCCTGTTTACAAACAAAAGCTGAAACAGAAAGTACCAGTGTCGCGCTTAGTACAGAAGTGATCCGATGAAACAGACACGAGGCTACAAGACTATTTTTTCTGGTACAGACTGGGATATGTTCAAGGATTCATCTGATAGCATTGAGGAGTTTACGACATCCGTCAAAGGCTTCATCAATAAGTGCATCGACGACATCGTCTCCACAGCGCGAACGTATCCAAACCAAAAAAACATGGATTACAGGCAATATCCCCGCTGGGCTAAAGACTAGAGCTATCGCATACAAGGAACGGAACACAGACCTGGATGTATACAAGAAATTCTACTACGACCTCCAACGACACATCAAACATAGAAAATGAGAATATAAGAGGAAGATGGAATCCTATTACAGTGGCTCTGACGCTTATTGTTCTGTGGCAGGGCTTGCGGACGATAACGAATTACAAAAGGGAAACCCAGCCTTGAGTTGCCCAGTGACAAACTCCCAAACAAACTAAATGCCTTAAATGCCTTTTGTGCTCTCTAAGGGAAAAAAACAACACTGAGCCATGCATGATAGCTGCCCCTGCTGTTCCAGACAACTGTGTGATCATGCTTTCCGTGGCTGATGTGAGTAAGACTTTTAAACAGGTTAAGGCCGCCGGGCTAGATGGAATACCAGGGCGCATTCTCAGAGCATATACAGACCAGCTGGCAAGTGTCTTTACAGACATTTTCAATCTCGCCTTGGCCCTGTCCGTAATCCCAACACGTTTCAAGCTGACCACCATTGTCATTGTTCCCAAGAACTCCAAGATAACCTGCCTAAATGACTATCGTCACGTAGCACTCACATCTGTAATCTTGAAGTGCTTTGAATCTTGAAGTGCTTTGAAAGGCTGGTCATGACACACATCAACATTTTCATCCCAGACACCCTTTACCCACTCCAATTTGCATACCACCCCAAAATATCCAAAGATGACCAGGGTTGGGTAGGTTACTTTGTAAATGTAATTCGATAGTTACTAGTTACCTGTCAAATTGTAATCAGTAATGTAACTTTTGGATTACCCAAACTCAGTAATGTAATATAATTACATTCAGTTACTTTTAGATTACTTTTCCCTTAAGAGGCATTAGAAGAAGACAAATGTTGAACGACATCTATTGCAAGATAAATCAATGTTAAAGTTTACATAGCTGGCCATATATGGATGTTACACTTTACTTTATGGGTTGGTTATGTGGGCTTCTTCTAATACAATGCTTTCTACTACATATAATAATATGATTCAATTATATCTTTACATTATATAATTTATAAGTCCAAAAATATATGTAGCAACTACAGATTGATAAGTCTATCAAAAGTTTAAATGTAATCCGTTACTCTCCAACCCAGCAGATGACACAATCTCAATTGCACTTCACCCTGCTTTCTCCCACCTGGACAAGAAAATAAATAACTATGTGAGAATGCTGTTCATAGACTACAGCTCAGCATTCAATACCATAGTGCCCTCCAAACTCATCACCAAGCTCAGGACCCTGGGACTGAACACCTCCCTCTGCAACTGGATCCTTGACTTCGTGATGGGCCAGCCTCAGGTGGTGAGGGTAGGAAACAGCCCCTCTGCCACGCTGACCGTCAAAACAGTGGGCCCCTCAGGGGTGTGTGCTTAAACCCCTCCTGTTCTCCTTGTTCACCCACGACTGTGTGGCCACGCACGACTCCAACACCATTATCCAGTTTGCTGACGACACGACGGCAGTAAGCCTGTTTATGGACGGCGATGAGAACAGCCTACAGGGAGGAGGTCAGAGACCTGGCTGTGTTGTGCAAGAGCAAGGGAGCTGATCGTGGACTATAGGAGAAAGAGGGAAGAACAAGCCACCATCCACATCGACAGGGCTGCAGTGGAGTGGTTCAAGAGCTTCAAGTTCCTCGTTGTCCACATCACTAAGGACTTTACACTGTCCACACACACACGCACAGTCGTGAACAAGGCACGACAATGCCTCTTCCCCCTCAGGAGGCTGAAATGATTTGGCATGGGCCCTCAGATCCTCAAAAAATTCTACAGCTGCACCATTGAGAGCATCCTGACTGGCTGCATCACCGCTTGGTATGGCAACTGCACCGCCCTCAACCTCAAAACTCTACAGAGGGTTGTGTGGATGGCCCAGTACATCACTGGAGCCGACCTCCCTGCCATCCAGGACCTCTACATCAGGTGGTGTCAGAGGAAGGCCAGAGAAATTGCCAAAGACCAGTCACTCAAGCCAAAGACTGTTCACTCTGCTCCCGTCTGGCAAATGGTACCGGAGGATCAACTCTCGGACAAACAGGTTCCGAGGCAGCTTTTACGCACAAGCCATAAGACTGCAACATATTTAATCAAATGCTACCCAGACTATCTGCATTGACCCTATCTTGCACTGACTCTATGCACACTCACAAGACTATACCCACTCACTCACTCACTCACACACACTACTCTAACGCTCACACAAACCCACACATACACCTCATACCGACACCACACACACACTTTCACACTAGTATTCAGCGCATGTGACAAATACAATATGATTGAATTTGAGTCAGGGAGCCTGTAGCTTTACAAGAAGTGAGGTCAGCCATGAAGAAGCATTCAAAGCCAGAGAGAAGGGGGGTTCACTCACACCTGGGAAGGTATTTTGTTTCTTTAATGCTATACAGTAAAATATACCAAAATTATCCATTGATTGACCTGAACTGAGATGCCATCCCACTGGGCACAGACGTTTATTCAATGCCTATTCCACGTTGGTTCAATGTAATTGAATTGAAGTGGAAACAACATTGATTCAACCAGTATGTGCCCAGTGGGATGAAGCTAACTGGAGGAGTGAAAGGTCAGCCTGGCTACACAGGGCTGGAGGGCTCAGGGGAAGAGGAGAGGGAGATGGCTCCCACCACATACTCTTGTCCTCCCTGGCCCTGCCCTGTCCTCCACAGCCCAGTGAAGAGCCTGTCCTCCATGGTCACAGACAGCTTATCAGAGATGCTGGGGGATGGAGCCTGGGGTTGTGGCTGGGGGTTTAAGCCTGGGGATTCAGGGTCCTCAATGTGGAGAGTGGGGGGATCTATGGAGTCTTTCAGGGGCTCAGGGAGAGCCACAGGGGTAGGGGCAGAGGAGTAACTCTCTGATAGACTCATGGCTTGGCTACTGTTTTTGTTGTAATTGTCCACCCTCGGGTCCATCCCGCTGGACTCAGCCCTCAGTGTGTCAGATGACCGACTAGCTGCGTCAACATTGGCTACAGTCTCATTTCCTGTACCCTTATTGATTGACTCCTTAACGTCTGTGCTCTCATGCGCCGCACCCTCATTGGTTGCTCCCTCACTAGCCGCCCCTTCATTGGCCTCCTCGTTGGCTGCGCTGGCAATACGTAACAGCGTGCTGTGGTACCTTGTGTCCAGAGGATATCCTGCACTATCACCCCTCTGTAGGGGTCTGAAATTCTGCCTCTCCAGTGAGAGCGAGTAACGCCCCCCAGACCCCGGGTCGCTGTACTGCTTGTGGCGCTGCCACTGTTTGCGGAGGTGGATGCACGAGCGGTACCGGGAGTGCAGCGGCGACCCCTGCTGGTCGAAGCGGGTATCATGACGCAGGAACTCATTGAACAGGGCGTCCGTTTTCTTGTCGATGCTGTAGTCACGTCGACGTAGGCGTACGGGCCGAGGCGAGGGCACGGGTTGGGGCGAATGTAGCGGCGGTTGTTGCAGTTGTAGCGATTTTAGCGGTGATAATGATTGTGGTGGTTCTTTGAGGGTAAGCATCTGTCCTCCATTAGGGGACATTGGGGACCTCTTTACACGTTTCTCTTCCACCTCAGTACCCTCTCGCATCTCATCCTCCTGCTCCTCTTGGAACACCTTGGCCTCTAGGTTCTCACTGACGGAGTCCTTCCTCCCAGAGCTAGTGAAGAAGAGCCTTTTCTCGGACGCTGTCTTCCCCCGGGGGCCTCCAGGGGCCCCAAACAGCCTGAGCTCCTCAGGGGCCCGTATTGGAGCCTCAATGGACGTGTACCCGCTGTCCATCTGCAGAAGCTTCCAGCTCCCTGCTTCAGTCTCTCCTCCTCCTCCCCCCTCACTATCTCTCCTCTGAACCCCCCTGTTAACCATCTTTCTTCCAGTGTCCCTGTATTCTGCTTCCGCCTCTGTCTCCTTCTGTCTTCTGTCTCCCCCCTCCCTTTCCGTGTCCCCATGCTCCCATTCTCCCTCCAGTTCATCGCCAATGTCCTGGGAGTGGCAGGCAGTGAAGCTGGACTGGCCTGCTGCTCCTCCTACCGAACACACGCTGTCGACGTCGCTGCGTATGGACTCTCTGTCCGTGCTGCTCTGGTCCGAAGAGGCATACTGCTCCAGAGAGGCTCGTAGGCTCCAGATGTCAGAGCTCTCCTGTCGACTGATACACACTGCAGACCCAGACCTTGATCGAGGCCCTGGATCTGCCCCTATCCCTGTTCCAGCACCTAGAAACCCTTCTAATCCTGATCCTAAATCTGCCTTGATCCTCACCACTGATGCCCCTAGCCCTACCTCCACTTCAAATTCAGCCCCTGGTGTGGCCCCCACCTCTATCACTGACTCTAACCTGGCTCCTGTCTCGGTCTCTTTTTCTGTTCCCAGAACAGCCCCCACACCTGTCTTGGCTCTTACACCCATTCCTGCTTCTGCCTTTGAAGTGGCCCCCAATCCATCCACAGTCCTTGCCTTTATCCTTGTCTCAGCTTCTTGCTCTACCTGGAACCTTTCTCCTTCCTCTTGGGCTTCATCTGTTCCCAGACCTTCCCATACCATTATCTCTGCTCCATTACCCACCCTTTGTTCTGACCCTAAAATATATGCCCATTCCTCTGACTCTTCTCCTGACCCAACCCGTACTTTGAACTCCTCTCCTGCTTCTGTTCTTGTCACTGCCCCAACTTCTGCCCATGACCTTGCCTCTTTCTCTGTCCCAGCTTCTCTCAATAATCCTGTCTCTGTCATCTCCACAGGCTCCTCCTCTCTCCCCTGGGCCTCAGGGGGCTCTGGTGGTGGGTGAGTCACGTCTCTCCCTCTCCTACCTCTGCTGGCAGCCTCCACCACCGTCTCCCCCTCTAGCCTGTAGAGAGACAGAGAGAGACGTTAGGTAGATTCACCATCGAACAACACCATTCAGATGTAATAGGTCGATAACCAATAAAAATGTAATGTTGGTCCAACCCACTGTTTGTTAGAAGTAAGAGTCTGTGAATGGTACCTGCCGAGGGAGGGTGAGGGTGGGCAGGTGGGGGGAGATAGAGACCGCGCAGAGAGATACTGGAGGCTGCTGATCTGGCTGTGTGTGGGGGGGAGGGGCTGGGTGATGTCATGTCGGAGAGGGGGTGAAGGGTGAAGAGGTGGTGAGTCCTCTTCAGTTGGGTCTGTGTTCTCACTGGCTGCTCTCTGTCTCTGGAACGGACGCCTCTTAGGAGAGCCTGGGGGAAACAAAAAAATAGAATCACTTAAAAATGGTCTATGGTGACCAAAATATGACATTTTGGGAACACTGGGGTCCATATACCTTTTAAGATAACATGTTTGAATGGTGCTATTTACAACAAAAATACACAAATATGGATTTATAGTGCAGTGGAAAATATAAACATGTTTTTAGTGCAGAGACTTGTGATGGCATTTTCCTGTATTACCAAATGAGGAGAGTTACAAACTACACACCAGTCAGAGTTATACTTAAACTTCATCTTTAATGAGCTTTAAGCTTTAGCCTTTGACTTTCAACAATTCACTATCTATAATGAATGTTTGAGAGTCCTACAGAAGAATACAAAGATCTTTTATAGCCAAGACACACCCCTCTCAACTTACATGACGAACCACAAATCTTAGGAACAGTTCACAAAGGTTAAGATTTGTATGAAAGATATCTATAAAACACAGCAGACAGTTACTGCTGTGTCAACAGTTCTCATAGTAAAGACCAGTGTCTGGTCCCCTCTTACTTCCAACTGGAACCCGTCTCACCCTGGTACGGTATAGCACAAAAACATTACCTTTACTATCTGGAATGCTCTTTTGGCTTTATTACCCAAAGACATCGTAAATCTCCTCTGTCAGTGTTATCTCATAGAGGCCCATCCTCAGTGGAACACACACAAAAACACAATAGTCGACAGATTCTATTCTGTCGAATAAAACAACCATTCTAATGCAATACAAAGATTATAATATAATCCTACAAGCACTATAACATAATCTTGCAATTTTCCACGACAGACTTTATCCTGAATAAGATTGATGTAATATGAGTTGGTTTGGAGTCTTTTTGAGCGTTTTATAACATACTTTTTCATAATGAATTGTAGCCTATGGGAAGTGACTCTCTGTAGCGAAACAAAATATAGATCAAGATCAACTACAAGCACAGAAAGAGTGAAATAATATCACATGTAAAAATGGGTGAACATGGTGTTTCAAAATGAAACTGAATTGCCAGCCACCAATTTTATCTGAACAAGTAACTAATTTTATAGCGAAACTGAATAATAAATGTTGTCAAAATAACACTTGTAAATTTAATACCTGATGTTTCCTATAGTCCTCTAAATTATTTTTCACTGATTAAAACCTCTAAAACCCCGAGGACAAACCATCCCAAAAACATAAATTCAGCCTACCACTGTTTTTAATGGCTGTCATGTTTATTATGAGGCGAAATCCTCCCCGATTGCAGTTCCTGGGGCTTCCACTAGATGTCAACTGTCTTTAGAAAGAGTTTCAGGCTTGTTTTTGGAAAAATGAGCTAGAATTTGTAGTTTTTCTGTAGTGGCTCCCATTTTGGCTATAGTGTTTTCATGCGCGTGGATGAGAGCTCGTTCTTTGTTGTTTATCTCCGGTAAAGACAATAACGATTCTCCGTCTTAAATTTTATCGTTTATTTACGTATTGGGTAGCTGAAGTTTGATTATAAACATTGTTTGACTTGTTTGGAGAAGTATATTGATAACGTTTGGGATTCATTTTGTATGCATTTTGAAGGAGGGAAACCGGTGGATTATTGAATAAAGCGCGCCAGCTAAACTGAGTTTTTGGGGTTATGAAGAAGGACTTTATCGAACAAAAGGACCATTTGTGATGTAGATGGGATCTTTTGGAGTGCCAACAGAAGAAGATCTTCAAAGGTAAGGCTTTTATTATATCGCTATTTCTGACTTTTGTGGCACACCTGCCTGGTTGAAAAATGTTTTTCATGCTTTTGTATGCGGGGCGCTGTCGTCAGATAATCGCATGGTGTGCTTTCGCCGTAAAGCCTTTTTGAAATCTGACACAGCGGCTGGATTAACAAGAAGTTAAGCTTTATTGATGTATGACACTTGTATTTTCATGAATGTTAAATATTTCTATTTCTGTCATTTTAATTTCGTGCTCTGCAATTTCACAGGATGTTGTCGAGGTGGGTCGCTAGCGGAACGCCTGCGCCAGAAAGGTTAAATAAGCCATTTAGAAGATATCACTAGTGCCAAAGAAAAAGTAGCTAGCTGGGTCATTCCTACATTGCGGTTCCTTTTCTGTCCACAGGAAATATGATTTTTTATTTAGTGTAAAATATGGATTGACCACTTTTTTTCCATGTCCCTGGGTGTTATATTTCTTGTGGAAGTTGATAAATAAGCAATTATGTTATAGTCCTAGTTAGTTTATCCCTTATCAATAACGTTTTTTCATGATTATTGTATTTATAATAATTGTATTTAACATTTTCTGGGTGTTTTCATAGTTTTCATAGTAATCCAGTTTTCTTTGTATTCACACTGCCTTTGAATGACGACTCAACTCTTTTGCCAGTTCACTTCACCTATTTTGTGGTCCGAGTCCACTTTGCATTCACATTGCTATGTTTAGAAAGGAACTAAGATCTGTTCCCAACATTCACTCAATGCACTCTGGGTTTTTAGAAAGTGCAGGACAAGCCATTCCCTCAGAATGTGTTATCGGACAGCTAGATATACCAGGGATGACAACTTTTGAAGAAAGCTTGGAGTGAGATTTGCTATGTGAATTGAATTGCTCCCTGGCCGAACTTCTAGATGGGGGGCGTTTGAGTCCTCCCCCATGAAAATTGTACTGTTTTAAAGCTAATTTCCTGTAATTCTATGTATTTTGACATGGCTTAGGCCTATGACCAGGGTAAAACATTTATAATAAAAATTAAATGAACAAAATGTGACGATGTTGTTACTTTGAGATTTTGGGGGGGGGGTGAAATTTAAAGTCTGATAATATTTTAAATATGTATTTTTCGGTGGTTTGACACTGTATTCAGACAGTAATGAAATGAGATGGGAAGACCGGCAAATGGGAGAAACAGTGGGAAGGTTGGAAGCAGGGATTGATCCCTGTTCTCAGGTGGAAAGTCTGTTGTGACATGTGCCAGGGAGTGTTACCACTAAACCAAGGCTCTGAACAGGAAATACTCAAATTAATGGTTGATGGCAGTGAGTAACCAAATCATAGATTGCACTCTCCTTGTCCATATACTGCTTTCAAGGTAAGGAACCAAACACTTTGTATTTTGTGTGAACTCTCTCTTAAGAATAGGCTGGAAGAAAATCCTACATTGCTCTCCAGATCTATGTTTCTCAAGTGCTGGGAGTTTGAAAATGTTCTTGTCATAACAATTAATTTCTCAAAATCACCCAACCTTCAAGAAACATTGAATGAATCTCAATATGCATGTGGTTTATGCCTACTAGTTGAAGATCCTTGCCATCATCTTACCCTACATAAATATGATGTGTTCATGAGTTGCAAGTTCCCCTATCATCTCTGCCTAGCATGTGCACAATATTTGAAATGTCAAAAGTTATATTTGAGGCCTGGAGCATTTAATATTAAATGCTTATTTGTAGGACTTATTCAAAACTATCCATGTATGGCTGCAAAAATATATAGCCTCATATAATTCATTTTAAAAGACACAAGTAGGCATATCTGTAACGCCTGTCGTCAGAAGGAGTTGACCAAAGCGCAGCGCGGAAAGTGTTCATGATTTTATTTATCAAAGAAACACTTGAACAAAGTAACAAAAGGAAAGCAAACAGTTCTGTCAGGTAACAGAGACTAAACAGAAAATAACTACCCACAAAACACAGGTGGGTAAAGGCTGCCTAAGTATGATTCCCAATCAGAGACAGCAATAGACAGCTGCCTCTGATTGGGAACCACACTCGGCCAAAAACAAAGAAATAGAAAACATAGAAGAAAGAAACTAGAATAAATAAAGAAACTAGAATGCCCACCCTAGTCACACCCTGGCCTAACCAAAATAGAGAATAAAAGCCTTGCTATGGCCAGGGCGTGACAATATCAGATTTCAAATATGTGATTACACTGGCAAAATTGGAAAGAAGTATAATAATGAAATAAGTATGGGGAATAACAGTAGTGTTCTTGCTGATATCTTAGCCCATTGTTAAGAATGACTGTAAGCACAACCCCCACCTGTGGACGTTGGGCCCTCATAACACCCTCATGGAGTCTGTTTCTGACCGTTTGAGCAGACACATGCACATTTGTGGCCTGCTGGAGGTCATTTTGCAGGGCTCTGGCAGTGCACCTCCTTGCACAAAGGCGGAGGTAGCGGTCCTGCTGCTGGGTTGTTGCCCTCCTACGGCCTCCTCCACGTCTCCTGATGTACTGGCCTGTCTCCTGGTAGCGCCTCCATGCTCTGGACACTACGCTGACAGACACAGCAAACCTTTTTGCCACAGCTCGCATTGATGTGTCATCCTGGATGAACTGCACTACCTGAGCCACTTGTGTGGGTTGTAGACTCCGTCTCATGCTACCACTAGAGTGAGAGCACCGCCAGCATTCAAAAGTGACCAAAACATCAGCCAGGAAGCATAGGAACTGAGAAGTGGTCTGTGGTCACCACCTGCAGAATCACTCCTTTTTGGGGGGTGTCTTGCTAATTGCCTATAATTTCCACCTTTTGTCTATTCCATTTGCACAACAGCATGTGAAATTTATTGTCAATCAGTGTTGCTTCCTAAGTGGACAGTTTGATTTCACAGAAGTGTGATTGACTTGGAGTTACATTGTGTTGTTTAAGTGTTCCCTTTATTTTTTTGAGCAGTGTATATACTTTCCTCCCCCCCAAAAGTTGAGGTCCAAAAGGCACCGCATTGTAGGAATGACTCTAGCAATGTTCTTATGTCTCATGCTAGCTAGCTCTGTCTTTTAAGAAAACTACTGACCACACAACTATTGAGCCACACAACTACTGGCCAAAAACACACAACTACTGACCACAACCACACAACTTATGACCATACAACTGCTCACCATAACTACTGAACACAACCACGCAACTACTGACCACTCAACTACTGACCAAACAACTACTGACCAGAACCACAAAACTACTGACCACAACTATTGAACCATGCAACTACTGACCAAAACCACAAAACTACTGACCACAACTATTGAACCATACAACTACTGACCTCAACTACAGACCACAACTATTGAACCACCCAACTACTGACCACAACTACTGACAAACGACGGACCAATACTGACCACAACTATTGAACCACAACTACTGACCACACAACTACTGACCACACTACTACTGACCACACTTACTGACTGCAACAAAGGTTGCGTTGGCTGAATACCTCCCGCTGCAACTGGAGCCTGGACTTCCTGACGGGACGCCTCCAGGCTGTGAGGCTAGGCAACAACACATCCGCAACGCTGACCATCAACAAGGGGCCCCTCAAGGGTGTGTGCTTCGTCTCCTCCTGTACCCCCTGTTCACAACGACACGGTGGTGGTAGAACTGATCACCAACGACGATGAGGCAGCCTATAGGAAGATGGTCAGAGACCTGGCAGTGTGGCCCAGGACAATAACCTCTCCCTCAACATCAGCAAGACAAAGGAGCTGATTGAGGACTACAGGAAACAGAAGGGTGAGCACGCCCATATCCACATCGATGGGGCTGTAGTGGAGCGGGTCTAGAGATTGCAAGTTCCTCAGTCCACATCCCTAAGGAATTTACATAATCCACACACCCACACAGTTGTGAAGAGTGATCGACAGCGCCTCTTCTCCCTCAGGAGGCTGAAAAGATTTGGCATGAGCACTTAAATCCTCAAAAGTTATACAGCTGCACCACTGAGACCATCTTGACTGGCTGCATCACCGCTTGGTATGGCAACTGCAAGGCACCAGACCGCAAGACACTACAGAGGGTGGTGAGTATGGCCCAGTAGATCACTGGGGCTGAGCTCCCTGACATCATGGACCTCTATACCATGCAGTGTCAGAGGAAGGCCCAAACAATCAAAGACTCCGGTCACCCAAGCCATAGACTGTTCTCTCTGCTACTGCACGGCAAGCGGTACCAGTGCATCAAGTCTGGAACCAACAGGACCCTGAACAGCTTCTACCCCTAAGCCATAAGACTGTTAAACAATACTGATAAATAGCTAATCAAAAGGCTACACGGACAACAACCTCTCCCTCAACGTGATCAAGACAAAGGAGATGATCGTGGACTACCGGAAAAGGAAGGCCGAGCATGACCCCATTCTTATCAACGGGCTGTAGTAGAGCAGGCTGAGAGCTTCAAGTTCCTTGGTGTCCACATCACCAACAAACTATCATGATCCAAACACATCAAGACAGTCGTGAAGAGGGCACGACAAAGCCTATTTACATTTAAGTCGTTTAGCAGACACTCTTATCCAGAGCGACTTACAAATTGGTGCATTCACCTTATGATATCCAGTGGAACAACCACTTTACAATAGTGCATCTAACTCTTTTAAACGGGGGGGGGGGGGGGGGGGGGGTTAGAAGGATTACTTTATCTTATCCTAGGTATTCCTTGAAGAGGTGGGGTTTCAGGTGTCTCCGGAAGGTGGTGATTGACTCCGCTATTTCCCCTCAGGAGACTTGGCATGGATCCTCAGATTCTCAAAAAGTTCTACAGCTGCAGCAGAGAACATCCTGACTGGTTGCATCACAGCCTGGAATGGCAACTGCTCGGCCTCCGACAGCAAGGCACTACAGAGGGTAGTGCGTACAGCCCAGTACATCATTGGGGCCAAGCTTCCTGCCATCCAGGACCTGTATACCAGGCAGTGTATTTTATGAAGTGCACCAGTACCTCCTGCAGCAAAGCACCCCCACAACAAGATGCTGCCACCCCCGTGCTTCACGGTTGGGATGGTGTTCTTCGGCTTGCAAGCCTCCCCATTTTTCCTCCAAACATAACGATGGGCATTATGGCCAAACAGTTATATTTTTGTTTCATCAGACTAGAGGATATTTCTCCATAAAGTACAATCTTTGTCCCCATGTGCAGTTGCAAACCGTAGTCTGACTTTATGGCAGTTTTGGAGCAGTGGCTTCTTCCTTGCTGAGCGGCCTTTCAGGTTATGTCGATATAGGACTTGTTTTACTGTGGATATAGATACTTTTGAACCTGTTTCCGCAAGCATCTTCATAAGGTCCTTTGCTGTTGTTCTGGGATGATTTGCACTTTTCGCACCAAAAGTACGTTCATCTCTAGGAGACAGAACGCGTCTCCTTCCTGAGCGGTAATGGCAGCTGCGTGGTCCCATTGTGTTTATACTTGCGTACTATTGTTTGTACAGATGAACGTGGTACCTTCAGGCATTTGGAAATTGCTCCCAAGGATGAACCAGACTTGAGAAGGTCTACAATTTTTTTCCTGAGGTCTTGACTGATTTCTTTAGATTTTCCCATGATGTCAAGCAAAGAGGCACTGACTTTGAAGGTAGGTCTTGAAATACATCCACAGGTACACCTCCAATTGACTGAAATGATGTCAATTAGCCTATCAGAAGCTTCTTAAGCCATGACATCATTTTCTGGAATTTTCCGAGCTTTTTAAAGGCACAGTCAACTTAATGTAAACTCCTGACCCACTGGAATTGTGATACAAAGAATTATAAGTGAAATAATTTGTCTGTAAACAATTCTAGGAAAAATTACTTGTGTCATGCACAAAGTAGATGTCCTAACTGACTTGCCAAAACTATAGTTTGTCAACAAAAAATTTGTGGAGGTTTGAAAAAAACGAATTTTCATGACTCCAACCTAAGTGTATGTAAACCTCCGACTTCAACTGTATATAATCGATTAGGACATATTGGCTATCCTATAACTATAACACAAGCGGCTATAATTCCCCTCAAGCATCTTCCTCAAATGCATTTTACTTGTTTACTACCTGAAATGCTGATATTTACATTGTAGTCTACTATTCCCTTCTCTACCCTAAATCCGCAGGCTAACAATAGATAGCTATCCGTTTCTATACATGACATAGGCCTATAGTATTTTCATATTTTTGATTTATGCTTTAATATTCAATTCCAAATCTGTCCCTTTTCGATGATTTCCCACAAAAACAAGTGTAGGTTTGTGAAATCTTTCAAGCGTAAGCTACCACGAGACTTTACAATTCATATTTCAGCTCTTGAAATCCCCTATCTCAACTGGGATTCTCTGCCTCTAACCCTATTACAGGGGCTGAGTCACTGGCTTACTGGTGCTCTTTCATGCCGTCCCTAGGAGGGGTGCGTCACTTGAGTGGGTTGAGTTACTGACGTGATCTTCCTGTCTGGGTTGGCGCCCCCCCCCTTGGTTTGTGCTGTGGTGGAGATCTTTGTGGGCTATACTCGGCCTTGTCTCAGGATTGTAAATTGGTGGTTGAAGATATACCTCTAGTGGTGCAGGGGCTGTGCTTTGGCAAAGTGGGTGGGGTTATATCCTTCCTGTTTGGCCCTGTCCGGGGGTATCATCGGATGGGGCCACAGTGTCTCCTGACCCCTCCTGTCTCAGCCTCCAGTATTTATGCTGCAGTAGTTTATGTGTCGGGGGGCTAGGGTCAGTTGGTTATACCTGAGGTACTTCTCCTGTCTTATCCAATGTCCTGTGTGAATTTAAGTATGCTCTCTCTAATTCTCTCGTTCTCTCTTTCTTTCTCTCTCTCTGAGAACCTGAGCCCTAGGACCATACGTCAGGACTACCGGGCATGATGACTCCTTGCTGTCTCCAGTCCACCTGGCCTTGCTGCTATTCCAGTTTCAACTGTTCTGCCTGCGGTTATGGAACCGCCACCTGTCCCAGACCTGCTGTTTTCAACTCTTAATGATCGGCTATGAAAAGCCAACTGAAAATTATTCATGATTATTATTTGACCATGCTTGTCACCTATGAACATTTTGAACATCTTGGCATAGTTCTGTTATAATCTCCACCCGGCACAGCCAGAAGAGGACTGGCCACCCCTCATAGCCTGGTTCCTCTCTAGGTTTCTTCCTAGGTTTTGGCCTTTCTTGGGAGTTTTTCCTTGCCACCGTGCTTCTACACCTGCATTGCTTGCTGTTTGAGGCTTTAGGCTGGGTTTCTGTACAGCACTTTGAGATATTAGCTGATGTACGAAGGGCTATATAAAATAAACGTGATTTGATTGATTTGATCCTGTCATCCTAATTGTACTTTTTGGGACCCGAAAATAATAAAACATTTAAAAAAGGACCACTGCAATATAAAATCCCAAAAGTGGATATGAGGAAGTGGCACCGCTGTCAACAGTCCTCGATATGTTTGTTACAGAAATACCGCACTGAGTGACTCAGAAACTGAAGGGTCATATTTTCAGTGGTAATGTATTTTATACTATAACATGCTGACCACACCGTTCGCGTCGCGTGCGCCGCAAAATACATTTACACATACATGTTACATGCTGACCACACCGCTCGCGTCGCATGCTCGAGCGTTGCAAAATAAATGTACACACACGTTATTCAATCATTGCACTCACACTGCTCGCGAGCGCCAACGAGCGTCTGTGTAGCCAAGCGCTAAAATTGAAGTGAGTTCTATTTGTGATGCTGAACGCGGTGCAAGTCCTGCCTCTCCCATCTCCTCATTGGTTTATAGAAGCATATACCCACGTGCCATCTCCTCATTGGTTATACCCACGTGGGTGATTCAAAGATGAACTGATGTCCACACTCCAGTCCGTTGTAGTAATGTACCCTAAAGTTGGATGCCCAACCACCATATAAAGTCCAAAGGAAGGAGATGGTGAGAAAGGAATTCGGTTTAACGTTTTATCTGTGGATGAATTAATTGTCGGAGTAGAGGACATTGTTGTCACAAGTTCCGCCGAAGTCGGTCCCTCTCTTTGTTCGGGCGGTGTTCGACGTCACCGACCTTCTAGCCATCACTGATCCATTTTGCATTTTCCATTGGTTTTGTCTTGTCTTCCTTCACACGTGGTTCCAATCCCATCAATTACATGTTGTGTATTTAACCCTCTGTTTCCCCTCGTGTCCTTGTCGGAGATTGTTTGATTGTATGTGATGTGCAAGTTATGTTTTGGTGTACGACGGGTTTTGTACCCACTTTTATTATTTTGTATATTTTGGTTTTCGGAGTGTTGTGAGCACTTGTTAAACGACTCCGTTTATACCAAATTCGTTCTCCTGCGCCTGACTTCCCTGCCACCAACACGCACCTGTTACAATTGTGCATTTCAGATCAAATAACAACCCAATGTTTATAACCCAGGACAAATTAGACAGCAAGATAGCTAGCTAAATTGCAACACATAGTTAATGCTTTTTGACCTGTACCCAAAATGAATAGAATTTTTTCAGAGTTTGTTTTGATATTTCAACCTGCATGTCCTGATCGTGTCTGTTGTAGGGGTACAAAATCAACATGCCCGCGATGGCGCACGTCCGGTTTGGTCAGCATGTAAGGGAGTGAAACTTCTTCACCAAATTTGTATTTTCTTGCACTATAAGCCTGGGCCTGGGTGGACACCCTATAAAAATAAATATATTGCGTGATCATTGTGGAACGGATGCACAAAAGTGGTTGTTTGAACCTGTTAAGACAGCGATGTGCACATTCCAATGATCCAATGCGACAGTCTAGATGGGATGAACGGGACAGTAAGAGAAATGTCTGATACTGGGTTTAGGAAATAGCCAACAAAAAAAAGTTATTCTTAGAATGACATCTTTGAAAAATTGTTCATTACCACTGCCACTGTCTGCCTTCCCACTTTGTGACAGTGCCATTGTAAATATGGTCCTACTGTATAGAATATATGGTAGCCTGACAACAATGAGGTGACGCCATTTTTTACGCTCATCTACAGTATAGCCTACAATGTTTAAGATATTCTCCTATTACATTCGACGTACTGTTAAAGAAATGCACGGTTGCATGACTTCATTAGTAATTGGCAGAGGCAATCAATGTATCCAATTTTGGTCCTTCAATGTTTTAGGTAATATCTAGCTGTTTACATCATTTTGTAATGGGAGAATACACTAGGCCTACTTCCACATAATTGTGAAGGATATGTAGACGACAGGCGGTATGGGATTATCCCCGACCAATGGTGTGCCTATTGTTAATTATTGAACATGAAATCGCTAATTTGCTCACTCCCCTTGACAAGTACGAGCGCTCCCATTTACTGTTCCGCTATATATTGATGCAAAGTTTGTGTTGGTCGGATCAGACTCACCTTGGGGTGACACCAAATTACCGTGACGCCTCCATGTGTAGTTATGGTGACCTGCATGTGTAGTTATGGTGATGCCGGGGGGAGATAATATGGCATGTGCAATCATTTGAATTTCAAGACAAGGGCGGTTAAACTTGTCTCTCATATTTACATTTTTCTTACTTTAGCTGCTTCGATTAACCTGTCTAGGACTGGGGTGCCGCTAGCGGCACACCCCCCCCACATTCCACTGAAAAGGCAGAGCGCGAAATTAAAAAAAAATATTTTTTTTAAATATTTAACTTTCACACATTAAAGTCCAATACAGCTAATGAAAGACACAGATCGTGTGAATCCAGCCAACATGTCCGTTTTTTTAAATGTTTTACAGGGAAGACACAATATGTAAAGATATAAATCTATTAGCTAAACTCATTAGCATAAGACACCATCTTTTATTTGTCCACCAACACCAGTAGCTATCACCAATTCGGCTAAACTAAGATATTGATAGCCACTAACCAAGAAAAAAACTCATCAGATGACAGTCTGATAACATATTTATGGTATAGGATAGGTTTTGTTAGAAAAATGTGCATATTTCAGGTAGATGTCATTTTTTACAATTGCACCCACCGTCACAAATGGACTAGAATAAATATATAGAGCAACCTGTTTACCTAATTACTAATCATCAAACATTTCGTAAAAATACACAGCATACACTAATCGAAAGACACAGATCCTGTGAATACAGACAATATTTCAGATTTTCTAAGTGTCTTACAGCGAAAACACAATAAATCGTTATATTAGCATACCACATATGCAAACGTTACCAGAGCATTGATTCTAGCCAAAGAGAGCGATAACGTAAACATCGCCAAAATATATTAATTTTTTCACTAACCTTCTCAGAATTCTTCCGATGACACTCCTGTAACATCATATTACACAATCCATATACAGTTTGTTCGAAAATGTGCATATTTAGCCACCAAAATCATGGTTAGACAATGACAAAAGTAGCCCAGCTGGTCAGACAATGTCGTGCGCCATATTAGACAGTGATCTAGCCGTATACATAAATACTCATAAACGTGATTAAAAAATATAGGGTGGACAGCGATTGATAGACAATTTAATTCTTAATACAATCGCTGCTTTACATTTTTTAAATTATCCTTACTTTTCAATACAGTTTGCGCCAAGCGAAGCTACGTCAAACAAGATGGCGTCCTAAGCGATTAACATTTCTCGACAGAAACACGATTTATCATAATAAATTGTTCCTACTTTGAGCTGTTCTTCCATCAGAATCTTGAGCAAAGAATCCTTTCTTGGGTCTAATCGTCTTTTGGTCGAAAGCTGTCCTCTTGCCATGTCGAAATGCCCATTGCGTTCGGCATGAACTGGAACCCTGCCCAGAGATTCACAGTGTCTCAGAAATAAATGTCCCAAAATCACACTAAACGGAAATAAATTGCTATAAAACGGTTTAAATTAACTACCTTATGATGTTTTTAACTCCTATAACGAGTAGAAACATGACCGGAGAAATATAACTGGCTTCACTAGTGCTTGGAAAAAGTGCAGGTCGGTGTCCACCGCGCGCATGACGCATCTGGAAAAGAGTTCCTACCTACACGTGTTTTTGTTTTATAGGGGCTGTGATTGCGCAATCGATACCATTCAAATCGTCATCACGTAAAGGCATCCAGGGGAAGACGTAAGCAGTGTCTGTATGCTCATAGCAATAACAGTGGCCTTTAAACTGACTCCAGATCAGGGGCCAAAATGTGTGAAATCTGACTCCATGTCAGGGAAATTGCTGTAGAATGAGTTCTGTTCCACTCAGAGACAAAATTTCAACGGCTATAGAAACCAGAGACTGTTTTCTATCCAATAATAACAATAATATGCATATTGTACGATCAAGAATTTAGTAGGAAGCCGTTTAAAAAATTACACGATTTACATAAATAGTGACAACAGCACCCCCAGCCTCAAAGCATTTTGATGACTGTTAGGCTATACTTTTTAAACTGTAAGCATTTCAAGTTGCATTAATCAGTTTTCGAACATTGGTTTCAATGGTCATCAAATATTTACTTTGCGTTGGTTTTACTGGACGATATCTCAAAGATATAGGTCTAACTCACTATGTAAACTTTTTCAACTATCATTAACATGAATACTTTCAGCCAGCTGAGCAAGCACACAAAGATTTTCCTGAAACTTCCTTTTCTCGTTTCAATTTCTATTTTCAGCTCAGACATAATAGTACAGAAAGTTGAACTTTATAAAATCAGACACATGCGTCTGACCTCACTTCATGACCTCTCACCTTTGGCGTCTAGACTGGTGGCACGATGGCTGCTGTCAAACTTCCACTTCCTGAAGTAAGGCCCTGCCCCCTCCAAGCTTGCGTGACGTCTCAGTTTGCAGAGAAACTGCAGAACGGAACCCTGGTGGCCGGGGACCAGAAACGTTCCCCTCACTCCTCTCACCCCCCTCTCTCGCTCTCCTTCCATCCTGACCCATTCCCCGTCCCCTACAGCCTCCGCCTGTCAAAGCAGATACAGAGAGAAAGACAACGATGGATAGTGAGGGATGGAGGAGATATGACTCAAGACAAGAAGCAGCAGCTAAGCCTCTAGGGAAACTTCACTCATCTTTTCAGTCTGTGACAATAATGTCTCCTCCCAACTTCCTGCAGCTATCCTTTTCTAATGCGTAATTTTATATAAATTGTCCTATTTTATGTGTACAATTGCAAAGTCCCCCCCCCCCCCAATCCATGTTGATTTTCAGTGGTTTTGACAGAACAGATATGAGTAGGCCTAGAGATCAGGAGATACTGTAGATATAGGACCCAAACCCCAGTCACCAAGGGGCATGTGTGGTCCATTAGAGTCTGTATTGCCAATTTTTTTCAAGCTAGAATCCTTACTTGCTACATCCATTTTTGGACTGATAAATCATTGACATATACCCATTGATTCTTCAAGATTATTACTTATAAAAGCTTAGTTCAACTGTTGTACCCCACCAGGACCCCAAATATAAGCTTGTTTCACTCAAATGTTTGTAAACAAACACTGTATAGCCTCAAAACATGGTTAAAACTATACATTTAATATCATGGATGGTCAGTCCTTGCATCCATAGCTCTGTCTTTGAATTTGAGAGTGGTTACATTTCTCCAGCCCGGGGCGGGGAAAGGATCTTTTAAGTGTGTGTATAAAATCATGTATAACACTCACAGTTCTAGAGGAGGGGGTCGGGGGGCACAAGATTGGCGGACTGTGGCTGAGTCTGGGGTCCAATAGAATGTAGTGGTGGGTGTCTCCAGGGAGGGCACCACTAGAGCTCTGGCCCAACCAGGTGGGCACAGCCCTCTCTGAACACTAGGGACAACACACGAGATCGAGTTAGGATCAACCAATAAATTCTATGTTTTTTTTGCCATGGAAAAGTAACCATGCTAAATGTAAACGTCTCAGAGGCTTGTTTACCTGGTAGAGGGCGAGTTTGGAAGCAGGTGGTTTGTTGACGTTAAGGCTGCTGATCTCTGTAGACTCACACTCCATGATGCTGAGGATCTTTGGGGTGGAGGGTGGGGGGGCCAGGTGCAGGTGGGTCAGACGGGCCTTCTTCAGGTGATGGAAGTCCCCGTTTGTAAGGGTGTACCTGAGTAGGAGGAGAGGAAGAAATGGTATCTAACTTTCATTTAGTCAGGAGTTCCTGTTGGATGAAGAGATTTTGTTTTTCAAGGAAGACCTGGCTTCAAAGACGTGGACAACGCTCCGCTTCTACCACCAATCTGTACTTGTGTTGCACCCATAGAAAACGATAGAGGACTCATTATGGCATCTGTGAGCGCACATGTATCTCCATTTTGAAGTAGTACATTTTCTTCTACTACTACTTCTATGAGTTGATAAATAAAATGAAAGGGTACATACTGCCACCTGGAGTGTGTTGTTTGAACAGGTATGAAGCCAATGTTGGCGATTTACTGCCACCTGCAGTTATGGAATGTTTGTTCACAAGTATAAATCATTGGCTGATCCTGATGACCCGGATGGAATTATGTGATCCTTCCTTAACCCATTGGAAGTCACACCCAGTTGACTACTTCAAAATGATGAAAGTCCTCAATGGTACTGCCCATGCTAAAACTGTATTTTGGGCCCCAGAGACCTCCATCTATCTCTATGGTTGCACCATCAACCTGAATGGTACACGGCAGCCATTTTGTGAATAACATTGTCCTGTACCTGCGTCCTTTGTCCTGAGTCTGGCTCTCCTTTTTGTATAGTGCTGACTCATTGAAGGAGACGCGGCGTCCAGTAGAGCAGGTGGACATGAACCTGTCGGTCTCTTCATCATGGCAGCTAGACGCAGAGAGAGCATCTGACTCATCCAACTGGATGGTGATGTCTGAAGAGAAGAAAGGAGAGGAGTAACAAATAAAGAAAAGGAGGACGTGTTAGTTGCTATGGTTTTGATCAAACTTATTCTGTGTCTAAACTGAAGTAGAATGTACATCCTCCGTACCTTGCGTGGGCAATGAATCTTCCACATAGGTGGTATTAGTCTTCTCTGGATCATCACTGGCCCTGCACTCAGAGGAGAGAAAAGAAAGAAAAGAAAAATACACTGAACAAAAATACATGCAACAATTTAAAAGATTTTACTGAGTTACAGTTCATATAAGTAAATAAGCCAATTTAAATAAATTCATTAGGCCTTAATCTACAGATTTCACATGACGACTGGGAATACAGATCATAATGCATCTGTTGGTCACAGATAGCTTAAAAAAGGTAGGGATGAGGAGCAGAAAACCAGTCAGTATCTGGTGTTACCACCATTTGCCTCATGCAGCGCGACACATCTCCTCTGCATAGAGTTGATCAGGCTGTTGATTGTGGCCTGTGGAATGTTGTCCGACTCCTCTTAAATGGCTGTGCGAAGTTGCTGGATATTGGCGGGAACTGGAACACGCTGTCGTACACGTCAATCCAGAGCATCACAAATATGATCAGTGGGTGACATGTCTGGTGAGTATGCAAGCCTTGGAAGAACTGGGACATTTTCAGCTTCCAGGAATTGTGTACAGATCCTTGCGACATTGGGCCGTGCATTATCATGCCGAAACATGCAGTGATGGCGGCGGATGAATGGCTCGACAATGGGCCTCAGGATCTTGTCACGGTATCTCTGTGCATTCAAATTTCCATCAATAAAATGCAATTGTGTTCGTTGTACGTAGCTTATGCCTGCCCAAACCATATCCCACTGCCACCATGGGGCATTCTGTTCACAACGTTGATATCAGCAAACCGCTCACCCACACAACACCATACACGCTATTTGCCATCTGCCCAGTACAGTTGAAACCAGTGTGCCAGTGTCCATCGAAGGTGACCATTTGCCCACTAAAGTCAGTTACGATGCCAAACTGCAGTCAGGTCAATACCCTGGTGAGGATGATGAGCATGCAAATGAGTTTGAAAGTTTGTGCAGAAATTCTTCAGTTGTGCAAGCCCACAGTTTCATCAGCTGTCCGTGTGGCTGGTCTCAGACGATCTCGCAGGTGAAGAAAGCCGTATGTTGAGGTCCTGGGCTGGCATGGTTACACGTGGTCTGCAGTTGAGGCCAGTTGAACGTACTGTCAAATTCTGCGGCTTATGGTAGAGAAATGAACATTCAATTCTCTGCAGTGGTGGAAAAAGTACCCCATAGTCATACTTGAGTAAAAGTAAAGATACCTTAATAGAAAATGACTCAAAAAAAGTTACCCAGTAAAAGTCTAAAAGTATATGGTTTTAAATATACTTAAGTATCAAAAGTTAATGTAATTGCTAAAACATACTTAAGTAGCAAAAGTAAAAGCAAAAGTATAAATCATTTCAAATTCCTTATATTAAGAATGAACCAGATGGCACTACTGTTTTTTAAAATGTATTTACAGATAGCCAGGGGCACACTCCATCACTCAGACAAAGCATTTGTGTTTAATGAATCCGCCAGATCAGGGGCAGTAGGGATGACCAGGGATGCTCTCTTGATAAGTGCAGGGAGTGTATGGAGTAAAAAAATACATTATTTTCTTTAGGAATGTACTATAGTGAAGTAAAAGTTGTTAAAAAGATAAATAGTAAAGTAAAGATACCCCCAAAAGCTACTTAAGTAGTACTTCAAAGTATTTTTACATAAGTACTTTACACCACTGATTCTCTGGCAACAGCTCTGGTGGATATTCCTGCAGTCAGCATGCCAATTGCATGCTCCCTCAAAACTTGAGGCATCTGTGGCGTTGTGTTTGTGACAATACTGCACATTTTAGAATGGCCTTTTATAGTCCCCAGCACAAGGTGCACCTGTGTAATGATCATGCTGTTTAATCAGCATCTTGATATGCCACACCTGTCAGGTGGATGGATTATCTTGGCAAAGGAGAAATGCTCAATAACAGGGATGTAAACTAATTTCTGCACAAAATTTGAGAGAAACAAGCTTTTACGTATGGACAATCTCTGGGATCTTTCATTTCAGCTCATAAAACATGGGACCGACAATTTACATATTGTGTTCATATTTTTGTTCAGTATAGTATTACTGGTACTGTCTCTTGGCCCTTTGGGTGCAAAAATAGATCTCCAAACAGCACAGATTGAATGCTCATTTTTCTTTCACTGAGCAGTAATCCACTTCTAACATAACACCCTAACACTGTGTCTCCTAATCCATCTACACAGACATGCAACAGTATTATGCTGTCTTGTTCAGTTAATCCATAATACGCATTGGGTACGTTCAGAGTAAGCGTAAGGGACATGACCTATAATACTGTAATTGTGGTTACTGTAGAGGAGAGAAGTGTGTGTGTTTATGCGTGTGTGTACATGCTTGTGTGTGTGTGTTTGTGCGTGCGTGCGTGCGTATTTGTGTGTGCGTTACCTGGAGTTGCGGCGGCCGCCCACACAGCAGCGGTGACAGAACAGCGACAACAAGGAGAGCAGGATTAGAGTGCCCCCAGCGAACACACACAGCAAGATCAGCAGGAGCACATAGTTCTCCACCCGCTCTGCTGACACTGGCAGCTCCTGTATAGAGGGAGAGACTACAAGGGTAGTAGTACAGTATAGTACCCCTAGTACCTTACCCTAGCCTAGCCACTACCCCTTTGGGCCAATGGGAGTAGGTAGAAGTTGCCCAAATAGATCTGTGGTAAAGGGAACTATCTATCTATCTCGAGGACTCTTAAAGAGTGACTGAACACACTGATTCCACATGTGTTTCTCTGCTGCTCATTAAGAAAAAAAAACGAGATTTCAGCCTTGGGGGTGAGGTTAGATGTGGCCGTTACTGATGTTTGTCCCCCATGGGACACCATAAGAACAAAGCCAGTATCACTTCCGCAAAATAGATAACTCAAGAAATCTGAAATGAATGTTGACGTTTTTGCAGAGGAGGTTTTAGTCGCACAATTTTACATCTAGCTAAGGTGTTTGGTGCAGTATTTCTAAAGCTAAATTTGCGACGTGTTGTCTAATGTAAAAAAGGTCTGATCCGCTGTGCTGATGGGAAGGTCTGTCTCACTGTCTTTGTGTTCTGCGGTAGGATTGGATAGAGTGCAATCCCCGCAGCTGTGTTTCCCGTGTTAGTGGGCAAGTGAGCATTGTCGAAATCAAAACCCAACCATCAAGTAAGTCACGACGAACTCACTTAAACTCAGTTTTGGACCAGACTGACTTCATGACCAAAATGATTTACACTTTGTAGTCAGTTTTGACACTAGAATAAATGTTTCTGACTAATATTGATTTCACATATGCTGTTTTCTTTCCAGTGGCGACCCGTCATTCAGGGCAGCTGGGGCAGAACCTGTTTAGCAACCAAAAAAATATATATATAACACATAGATCCCCTGAATGCAGCTCACTCTCCAGCTCAAACTCTCAAACACAGAGATCCCCTGAACGCAGCTCACTCTCCAGATCCCAATCACCTGAATTCTGATCACCTGTTCACACACCTGTATGTCCTTTACACACACTATGTAGTTCAGTTCTTTGCACCCCATCATTGTGAGGTATTGTTTGTTTTGTTACACGTTCTAGTCGGAGCTCTGTTTATTTCCGTATTTGTCCTCCTGTGTATCGTAGTTTTTTTGCCATCCTCACTAACGACACCTTTTTGCCTATTTCCTGCCTGTACTTTTGCCTATCAGATTTCCTGTCATCAACCTCTTGCCTGATCTCCGGACTACATTATTAGCCTTTCCCTGCCTGTACGGTTACTTTTCTGGAGTTCCTGTGTATGACCTTCTGCCTGTCCCTGGACCCAGCTATCTGCCTCCTCCTGTGGTCCTTCACTAATAAACACAGCGCTTGAAACCAGCACTCTGTCTCCCATCGTACTCATTACAGTTTCAACCTAGCTCAGTGCTTTCTGTGGTGATGTGGAAAATACAGAGTGTAGGAGTTGGTAATGTTCTCTAGTTGTGTCACCACAACATCTACAGGGAGAGCTAGAAAGGTCAAGCCCCTTGGGTGCTGCCATAGATTTACATTAGAAGTGCCCATCCAAGAAGGCTCAAGGTCATTGGCCACAGATAAAATTACGTCAAATCACATATATCATATCTCACAATGATCACATAGCTTAGATTGGACTGATCATGTCAACATCATATTGTCAAAATCTTAGCTAGATAAGCAATCATCATCCTGAATCAAGTCGACAATCTACTGGCAAATCCTTTTAAATCGTTCTCATATGAAGAGAAATTACAGGTAAAATGTATTGGTGCTCATCAGCCATTGGACATAAACATTACACAAGTTGGAAATGCAAATTCAACAATTAGTGGTTTGGAAGGAATCATTGGCTAAATGCAAGCGTTGCAAAGCAATCACTAGCCTGCTATTCAGTGGAGAGGGTATGTGGTCCAAGTCTGGGTATAAGGGTCTCTTTTCCAAGCTTAAAAGGATAAATATTCACTTGCAACCACATGGGCCATGCTGTCAATCCAACATGACTTCTGCTGCGTTCAAAACAACTGGAATCTCTGAACTGGGAAATCTCAGACTTCCGTGAGTTCAAGATAACTGGGAATTTACATTTTGAAAGGTAATTCAACTCGGATTTCTGGCCTCTTTCTAGAGCTCCGACCTGAAGATCACTGACGTCATGATTCAACCTTGTTTTTTTCAGAGTTACCAGTTGTCTTGAAAGCACCATAAATCCAGAGAATGCCAGACTTTGATGACAAAGTTTGATGACAAAATTTGCCCACAAGAAGGACTGCCGCGCCCCCTTCCTGTTCAAGTGAGGACAGCACAACAAGGTGAGCCCAAAAATGTCTTGTATGCTGCTGCATAAATTATGTAATATGCCAGGGAGATAGTATTACTTTGCTAGCTACAGTATGCCTATGTGTATGTTGTGTAGAAACCCGTTACTAGCCTCACCCTAATAATAATTTGGTGCCTTTCCCCCTCATAATTTATTGTACTGTTCTGACTTGGTGGTGCACATGTAGCCTATAGCCTGTTTTATAGCCTGTTTTATAGCCTGACTGGCTGTGCATTCACTTATGACTACACGGCCAGGCACTACTCCAACACCATCATTAAGTTTGCCGATAACACAACAGTGGTAGGCCTGATCGCCGACAACGACAAGACAGCCTATATAGGTCACCTACCCGTGTGGTGCAAGGACAACAACCTCTCCCTCAATGTGATCAAGACAAAGGAGATGATCGTGGACTACAGGAAAAGGAGGACCGAGCATGGCCCCATTCTCATCGACGGGGCTGTAGAGCAGGTTGAAAGCTTCAAGTTCCTTGGCGTCCACATCACCAACAAACTAACATGGTCACTGGGGCCAAGCTTCCTGCCATCCATAATAGGCGGTGTCAGAGGAAAGCCCATAAAATTGTCAGAGAGTCCAGTCACCCTAGTCATAGACTGTTCTCTCTGCTACCGCACGGCAAGCGGTACCGGAGCACCAAGTCTAGGTCCAAGAGGCTTCTAAACAGCTTCTACCCCCAAGCCATAAGACTCCTGAACATCTAATCAAATGGCTACCCCAGACTATTTGCATTGCCACCCCTTTTACGCTGCTGCTACTCTCTGTTATTATCTATGCATAGTCACTTTAATAACTCTACCTACATGTACATATTACCTCAATTACCTAAACTAACTAGTGCCCCCACACATTGACTCTGTACCAGTATCCCCTGTATATAGCCTCGCTATTGTTATTTTACTGCTGCTCTTTAATTATTTGCTAGTTTTATTTCTTACAACTGCATTGTTGGTTAAGGGCTTGTAAGTAAGCATTTCACTGTTGTATTCGGTGCACGAGGCAAATAAAATTTGATTTAATTTGTCTGCTTATACGCCCTCTTTATTTATTCTACCATTCTGACTTGGTGGACAGGGAGAATACTGTAAGAACGCCCCATGTTCTCAATTCTGTCGCTGTACATTTCAAAAGTGCTGAACAAATAATTATATGGACTACGTCCGCCTTAGCTCTCTCACTAATGTCTTAATCGAAATTACGGATTGGCTCTTATCCGCTCATTGTTCCCTTATGACATAATTTGTACATCTCAATTGTCAGTAGAGGCTACATTTGTTTAAGCAAGTCAGCCATATCAGCTATGTTTTTTAAAAAGGCTGTGAATGAGGCTGAATGAACTGTTTCGCTGCCAGACAAGGCTCCGCTGACAGCCAGGTGTAGCGGTGGTAAGGATTCATTCCATGGTGCTGAAAAACTCCGCTGTCTGGACAACTTTATGTAGGCCCTAACAGTTTGTGGGCACCGTTTGTCACCGTTATAGTGCAATGAATGTATTGTTTGGTGTTGTGTAGTGGCTTTGCTCGCATGCATCCCCCCAAAAATATTGAGTTTGCCCCACCAAGATTGACATGCTGAAATCGGCACTGTTTCTATCAGAGAAAGTGCTTATTGCCATCAGTTGACCTTTAAGCTTCCATTTCTGCTCCGTACCCTAGTGACTTACACTTTCACTGTTCACAGATCTGAAAAGACAGAATAGGTGACAGAAATATGATTGAAAATCTATTGTACTTCATATCACATCAAGTTGTTTTGCCTTGCAATCTATTGTTGTATAACGGTTGTGTTTCATTATGTATTGTATTGCAGATCAATGGTTGAATAGATCAGCCAGGTCACCCGTGATACAAGTCAGTATTCGACATCCAACCATGTCTGAGGACGTCGGGAGATGATGTGGAAACTGGCCACTAGGGAGCAACAGTGAGTGCTGTTACCTTGAAAGGAGGTTTTGATTTTGCTAGGGTGTTGTGGATGGGGATGGCGGATGGGCGTAAGCATCTGCCTCTGATTCCAAAGGTTGCAAGTTATAATGAATACATTGATGATCACTTATTTAACTGTTTACAAGGTCAAATAATAGGCCTAGTATTCTAATTTGTTTCAGCATAGCGAATCTAGCGATGCTTTGATCTGATGTTGGGTTAGAGAGAGAGAGAGAGGTCATGAGCAGATGAGCTCCCACATTTTTCAGCATGTTTTTAGAGTTAGACAAACTTAAGATTTTTTGGCATGGACATATACAGAATGCTACCCTAAATGCTCCCTCCAAATCCCTCCAAACCTACAACCTGATTTAGGACGGAATTACCTGGAATGCTTCCTACACCCAAGGATTATTATTCCAAAGCTATACAGCAAATGCTCTGGGAAACAAACAGAAATCTGAAAACACCATCCAACCTGGAACTGAGTGAGTAATGCTTAGTCTAAAGCTATTTTTTACTTTCAAAAGCCAAGAAGAAAAATACATTACAATAATATATTTTACTTTATACGGACTGAATGCTAAGGCTACCAAGCTTGCTAGGACAAAGAGATACAACTTCAATTAGCACTGACTTGTGAAGCGAGAGGTGTCGAAGCCTTTGAGCCCAACAAATGGCAGGCTACCCCACCCAAATCCAGAGGCCTTGATGCCCCCTCCTGCAGAAATCTGCCTCCAGACATAAAAGCTTCTCCCAAGTGGGTGACACCAACTCTTGTTGCATGCTGCACTGCTGCTTGAATTCCACCTGGATTTCTGTTCACTGTCTGCTCTGGTTGTCCCCCCCCCTCTCCCCTCCCGAGCTTTCGCTCTCCTCCAGCACACAGGCACTGTTGGGGCGAGTGACTCTGAACTTACAAAGGCTAGCCCCAAGTCGTTATATATTTAAAAAAATTCTTGTGCATTTTGCTATTTGCCTCATGACTCCTGCATGCTTTGTTGACTACGAACTTTCTTTACCCAACCGTGGGACAGACTGTTTGTTCCCACACTCGGGACTCTGACTCTATTGGTTACACAGACTTTTGGCCTCCCATCCCATTCTAACCACCTCTCGCCGGCTTTTTATTCATGTTACCGGATGAAATTGCTGTACAATGTGATCTTGTTGCCATCTGATGCACATTCAGATGTCATAAATCAGCACTGCAGAGCTCTCCCTGTCCTGTGCCGTGCCTTGATTGTATTACTGTTGATGATATCTGGAAAAGTGCATATACACGCTGGCCCATCTACTGTTGATAGCCCCAATTCTGACTTGTGCTCTGATATCTGCTTCACTGATTTCTGCTCTTGTAAAAGCCTGGGTTTTCTGCACGTTAACACTAGAAGTGTATTACCTAAAATGGATCAATTGAAAGTGTGGGTTCACAGCTCCAATCCAGATGTGTTGAACATTACTGAGATGTGGTTAAGGAAGAGTGTTTTGAATACGGATGTTAACCTTTCTGGTTATAACCTTTTTTGGCAAGACAGATCTTCCAAAGGTGGGGGAGTGGCAATCTTACCAAGGATCACCTTCAATGCTCTGTTGTCTCCATCAAGTCTGTCCCCAAACAATTTGATTTGCTGATTTTTAAGTATTCAACTTTCAAATAGGTCTTTGTTGACTTTTGCTGGGTACTATCGTCCTCCATAAGCATAAGTACCTGCCCTAAGCTCTCTCCTGGCCCCTTACACCAAGTCTGAATTTGTCCTGCTAGGTGACCGAAACTGGGACATGCTTAAAACACCTGACCAAGTCCTAAAGCAATGGGGCTCCCTAAATCTTTCTCAGATGATTAACAATCCCACAAGGTACGACTACAAACACCCATAAAAGGCTACTCTTCTTGATGTCTGATGTTTTCTGTAATGACCTTAGTGATCACTGTTTTACAGCCTGTGTTCATAATAGCTGCTCAGTGAAACGACCTGTCCTGATTTGTCATAGATGCTTGGTCATTTTTTTTTAATGAACTGGCCTCTTTAAAATGGTATAGAATCAGCTTGATCCCCTCTGTCGAAGACACTTGGACCTTCTTTTTTGATATTTTCAGATGTATTGTTAACAAACACGCCCCCATAAAGGAAATGAAAATTAAAAACCGGTTCAGCCCCGGGTTCAACCGTGATCTTGCAGAGTTACTCCACCTACAGAATTGAATTTGGCGAAAGGCCCGGCACACGCATACTCAGGCTGACTGGCTCTCATTCATGCAAATGAGAAATAAGTGCACTCAGGCTATCCGGAAGGTCAAAGTTAGTTACTTTAAGGAGCAGTTCTCTCTCTGTGGGTCTAACCCTAAGATGTTCTGGAAAACAGTTAAAGACCTGGAGAATTAACCCTTCTCCTCACATGTCCCTTAAAGTTGATTATGTGGTTGTTAATGACAAGAAGCACATGGCTGAGCCCTTTAATCACCACTTCATTTAGTCAGGATACCTATTTGACTCAGCCATGCCTCCTTGCCCGTCCAACATTTCCTCATCTCCCACCCTTCTAATGCGACTATCCCCAATGCTTCTCCCGCTTTTTCCCCTGCCCCGCTACAAAGTTTCTCCCTGCAGGCAGTCACTTAGTCCGAGGTGCTAAAGGAGCTCCTGATCCTTGACCCCAAAAAAACATCTGAGTCAGATGGTTTAGACCCTTTCTTCTTTAAGGATGCTGCCCCAATCATCGCCAAGCCTTTCTCTCCTTTCTGGGAAGGTTTCCATTGCTTGGAAGGCAGCCACGATTTGTTCTTTATTGAAAGGGGGAGATCAAGCTGATCCTAGCTGTTATAGGCCTATTTCTATTTTGCCCTGTCTATCAAAAAAGTTGTCAATAATCAACTGACTGGCTTTCTTGATGTCTATAGTATTCTCTTTGGTATGCAATCTGGTTTCCGCTCAGGTTATGGATGTGTCATTGCAACCTTAAAGGTCCTCAATGTGTCACGCCCTGATTTGTTTCACTTGTCCTTGTGCTTGTCTTCACCACCCGGGTTATGGCCCGGAGGAGCGGTGCTGGGTTTCAGCTAGGGACATCCTGAATTCCAACGCCGACACCCTGCTCAACCAGGTATGCGCCCAGGTAGGATGCCTCCCTGGGGGGGGGATACTTACACGCCATGATCTGTTTCACCTGTCCTTGTGCTTGTCACCAACCCACTCCAGGTGTCGCCCATCTTCAACATTATCCCCTGGGTACTTATACCTGTGTTCTCTGTTTGTCTGTTGCCAGTTAGTCTAGTTTGTCAGGTCAACCAGGGTTTTGTCTCTACTCCCGCTTTTCCCCAGTCTCTCTTGTTCTCGCTCTCTGGATTATCGACCCCTGTCTGCGTTGACCTGTCGTTTGCCTGCCCCTGTTGCTGTAATAAACAACAGAGCTTGATGATTAGTTGACAAATTGAATCAGGTGTGCTTGTCCGAGGCCACAACATAAATATGTACTGTTGGGGGTACTCAAGGACCTGAGTTGGGAAACACTGGTCTAGAGGGCTTCCACATCCGTAGTATGTTGTGTTCTGTTTTTCACCCAATGATCAATCTTAGCATGACTCATAGCATATTTGATATCAGAGCTAATCTACTACTGTCCTCTCTGTATTAATAAGAGTAGAGGGGTGTGTTAACTGATATTACATATAGAACGGCTTCGTCATAGGCTCTCCATTATCAGAATCAGTTGATAAAATGACATCAGCAGAAAAGTCTTGTTCTCACTGCTCACATCCGACTGCCTCCTCCTGGTGACGTCACCCTGTCGCCCCCTATCTTTCCTCCTTTTCTTCTCCTATTTCCATTTTCTGCCTATGGAGGACTCATTTCCACCTCAGTCAAATGTGCAGGGAAATTGAATTAAAGATCTAATTGACGTTATGGTTATAATCCAGAGGATCACTTAGGGAACACATAGTATTAATATTAGTGTGTGTGTGTGTGTGTGTGTGTGTGTGTGTGTGTGTGTGTGTGTGTGTGTGTGTGTGTGTGTGTGTGTGTGTGTGTGTGTGTGTGTGTGTGTGTGTGTGTGTGTGTGTGTATGTGTGTGTGTGTGTGTGTGTGTGTGTGTGTGTGTGTGGCTTAGAACATCTTTCTGTAACTGAACTGTTGGCTTGGCACAATATATTCCCACATAAACATACGATTGGTGTGAAGTCATAATGCATTTCCAAAGCATACTTTACTGCAGGATATCTATTCCTACCAGCTCTCACAGTCTCATGTCAGAATTAGACGTTCAGCCATGTTTCTCAAACGTCAAGTTTTAAAGTGTTTAAGGTTAAGTTAAGGCATTAATTCAGAATTTTTAAGGTCAGGGTTAAGTTCAGGCATAACTCAATTATTAAGGTTAGGCATTAACCATTCTGAGTTAAGGTTTGGGATAGTCTTAAACCAAAAATATCTAAAAACAACTTTTTTTCACTGGATTCGAACATGCAACCTTTGGAATCTGAGGCAAATGCTTATATAGGTAACTCATTAATCTTATCACATTGTGTTCATCCATTATTATGTGCAAGGCTCAGTAGGAAGGAACCCTTGGGGACACGTAAAAAGTGTGTGTAGAGAAGTAGGTCTACATGGAGAGGTGGGGACAGCATGTTTTACAACATAGTAATAGGTCATTTCCATGTAAAAGGACCCATGAGCACCAACATGTGACGTTCATAGGAGCATATCAAATTGGGTGTCAAATAAAAGCTAAGAGTCTATATTCTTTAGAAATTAAGGCATATATTTAAAATGTTTCCACCATTTTCCCCATCCTAAAAATGTGGAATAAGCAAAGGCTTTGATTTCTGGTCAAAGTCTTAAAAAGAAACTAAATACATCAAAACACAATAGTGTGGAAGTAAAGACCCCTGCCAACTAATATCAACACTTATATTTAGTTTTGGAGAAATTGTTCTGCCTTCTGTAAGTTTAAGAAACATTGCCTTACATTCTCCACACTGCTCGCATTGCAAAATAAATTTACACATACATGTTATTCAATCATTTAATCTAAACTGCTCACGAGCGTCAGCGTAGCCAGGCGCTAAAATAGAATAAATAAAATAAACTTGGTTATATTTCTGACGCTTGATGCGCTGCATCTCCTCATTGGATTTTAGGAGCATATACCCACGTGGGTGATTGAAAGATGATCTGAGATCCAGTCCAGTTGGTGGTGGTGTTGTTGTAAAATGTTGTATCAAGTTGTATTAAGTTGCAATCTACTGCAGAGATAGCCTGCAGAGTACTGTCTTACTATCCATTTCTGTACCCAAACAATTCGAGCTTCTACTTCTACTTTTAAAAATACACCTTTGCAGAAACAATGTGCACATTCGAGTAAATGTGTTGTGTAAATTGTTAAAAGTAGTCCTTGTGCATAGAGTTGTACGGTTTGTTAAACTTTTAAATCAATAGTTTTTGTTTGGCGTACATTTGAAGTGAAAAATCGGAGTCTTCAGTTATGGTGGAATTAACCCTGAACACCCTAGAAATACAAAGAAATGTCCCCTGTTGGTCAACTTTGTGTTTGTTTACCATTCTTGTAGGGACTTCTGGTCCCCACAAGTATAGTTGAACACGTCCACATTCACACACAAACACACATGCACCTCCTCCACTGCCAGAGTGATTAGTGTAACGCAATCTGCTGTTTTTACAAAGTCAACCCAACAGTAAGAACAACACAATCAATCCGTGGGAACAGCTAAATCCCTGGCCAGCCGGCTACCCGCAGGACATATTACTATCCCAATGTATCCCTATGGGCTAATCCCACACAACAGTGGAGCCCCTGTTTACAGTAACTCTGAACCCAATGCCTGCCTATGTCATACTGTCACAGAGGGGCAGCCGGAAGACTGGGGGTGGAGAGAGAGGTGCACAACCAGGATGGAGAAAGGGAGAAGGAGATGATTGTGAGAAAAGATGGAGAAAGGGAGAAGGAGAAGAGTGTGAGAAAAGAGTGTGAGATTTTAAAAAAAGCATAGAGACAAGATAGAGAGAGATGGATGAAGAAATGCTCGTGAGACGATAGATAGAGTATAGAAGAGCACAAGATGGATGGAGAGAGGATAGGAGGTAGAGAGCTGTAGTACTTACGGTGGAGTTCTCCGTCAGGCTTGTCAGTACAGGCAAGTCATTGCTCATGGTCCAGGTCGGAAATAATTAACCCTGAGGATGACAGACAGAGGAGAGCAGAGGAGAAGAAAGCAGAGGAGAGGTTAGACTCTAGTATCCAGTCTATTATTGAAGAGGACAGAAGGAGAGGATGGGGTCTCAAAACTCTGTTTATTTAAATTTTATTTAACCTTTATTTAACTAGGCAAAATCTAATTCAATCAAACTTTGTTACATTCGCCGAATACAACAAGTGTAAACCTTACCGTGAAATGCTTACTTACAAGCCCTCAACCAACAGTGCAGATCAAGAAGAGTTAAGAAAATATTTACCAAATAAACTAAAGTAAAAAATAAAAAATAATAAAAAGTAAGAAAATAACATAACAATAATGAGGCTATACATAGGGGGTACCGGTACCGAGTCAGTGTGCGGGGGTACAGGTTAGTTGAGGTAATTTGTACATGTAGGTAGGGGTGAAGTGACTATGCATAGATAATAAACGGCGGGTAGAAGCAGTGTACGAAACAAATTGAGGGTAGGGTCAATGTAAATAGTCCGGTGGCCATTTGATTAATTGTTCAGCAGTCTTATGGCTTGAGGGTAGAAGCTGTTAAGGAACCTTTTGGTCTTAGACTTGGCACTCCGGTTCAGCTTGCCGTGGCGGTAGCAGAGAAAACAATCTATAACTTGGGTGACTGGAGTCTCGGACAATTTTATGGGCTTTCCTCTGACACCGCCTGTCCTGGGTTGCAGGAAGCTTGGCCCCAGTGGGCTGTTCGCACTACCCTCTGTAGCACCGTACGGACAGATGCCGAGCAGTTGCCATACCAGGCGGTGATGGAACCGGTCAGAATACTCTCGGTGGTGCAGCTGTAGAACCTTTTGAGGATCTGGGGACCCATGCCAAATCTTTTCAGTCTCCTGAGGGGGAAATGGTTGTGTCGTGCCCTCTTCACGACTGTCTTGGTATGTTTGGACCATGATAGTTCGTTGGTGATGTGGACACCAAGGAACTTGAAACTCTTTACCCGCTCCACTACAGCCTCGTTGATGTTAATGGGGCCCTGTTCAGCCCGCCTTTTCCTGTAGTCCACGATCAGCTCCTTTGTCTTGCTCACATTGAGGGAGAGGGTGTTGTCCTGGCACAACACTGCCAGTTCTCTGACCTCCTCCCTATAGGCTGTCTCATCGTTGTTGGTGATCAGGCTTACCACTGTTGTGTCTTCAGCCAGCTTAATGATGGTTTTGGAGTCGTGTTTGGCTACGCCGTCGTGAGTGAACAAGGAGTACAGGAGGGGAGTAAGTACACACCCCTGAGGGGCCCCAGTGTTGAGGATCAGCGTGGCAGATGTGTTGTTGCCTACTCTTACCACCTGGGGGTGGCCCGTTAAGAAATAAAGGGTCCAGTTGCAGAGGGAGATGTTTAGTCCCAGGGTCTTTAGCTTAGTGATTAGCTTCATGGGCACTATGGTGTTGAATGCTGAGCTGTAGTCAATGAACAGCATTCTTACATAGGTGTTCCATTTGTCCAGATGGGAAAGGGCAGTGTGGAGTGTGATTGAGACTGCGTAGTGGGTCTAGGGTATCCGGGAGGATGCTGTTGATGTGAGCCATGGCCAGCCTTTCAAATCACTTCATGTCTACCGATGTGAGTGCAACAGGGCGATAATCATTTAGGCAGGTTACCTTCACTTCCTTGGGCACAGGGACATGTAGGTATTACAGACTCGGTCAGGGAGAGGTTGACAATGTCAGTGAAGACACTTGCCAGTTGGTCCACGCATGCTTTGAGTACACGTCTTGGTAATCCGTCTGGCCCAGCGGCTTTGCGAATGTTGACCTGTTTAAAGATCTTGCTCACATCGGCTACCGAGAGTGTTATCACACAGTCATCCAGAACAGCTGGTGCTCTCGTACATGCTTCAGTGTTGCTTGCCTCGAAGCGAGCATAAAAGGCATTTAACCCGTCTGGTAGGCTAGCGTCTGGGTTTCCCTTTGTAGTCTGTAATAGTTTTCAAGCCCTGCCACATCCAACGAGCGTCAGAGCCGGTGTAGTAGGATTCAATCTTAGTCCTGTATTGATGCTTTGCTTGTTTGATGGTTCATCTGAGGGCATAGCGGGATTTCTTATAAGCGTCCGGATTAGTGTCCCACCCCTTGAAAATGGCAGCTCTAGCGCTATGCATCTCAGTGCAAAAGGCGTCACTACAGTCCCATGTTCGAATCCAAGTCAGTTAAGAACAAATTCTTATTTACAATGACGGCCTAACCTGGCCAAACCCGGACGACGCTGGGCCAATTGTGCGCCGCCCTATGGGACTCTCAATCACGGCCGGATGTGATACAGCCTGGATTCGAACCAGGGACTGTAGTGAAGCCTCTTACAACTGAGATGCAGTGCCTTAGACCGCTGCGCCACTCGGGAGCCCAAAACACTTCTACATTTTCAACCATTGTTGTTTTCGGATTCATGCTCAGAACAACTATGACACATCCCCTCGTGTGCACTTTATTTTATGTAACACTTCGTACAAGCTGCTCCACGAGCCCAGTTAAAATGTTTCAAACAGACAATTTTGTAAACCCCATTACTTTTAAATGGATGGGACACTTTAGCTCACACTAGCTCACCACACACACACACACACACACACACACACACACACACACACACACACACACACACACACACACACACACACACACACACACACACACACACACACACACACACACACACACACAAAACTCGTTATGACTTCCTGCGAAGTTTTACACACGTTGCCTCGGTTGCCGCAGGTCATCCTGTATTCATGGACAGAACTGAGGCGTGTGTGTGTGCAAGTGTCCTGAGGGGGTTGTCTCTGCTAACTACTCCTGGAGGAACTGTGGAGTAGGCCTAGTATGTAGTGTTAATCATCATGAGTGGAAAATAATAAAAGGAGATTTAACATGCGCTCCTCTGATTCAAACACAAATATTAACGCAACATGTAAAGTGTTGATCCCATGTTTCATGAGCTGAAATAAAAAAGATCCTTGAAATGTTCCATACGCACAAAAATATTCTTTTGGCACAAATTTATTTTCAT
Source organism: Salvelinus fontinalis (assembly GCF_029448725.1). Taxonomy (NCBI): domain Eukaryota; kingdom Metazoa; phylum Chordata; class Actinopteri; order Salmoniformes; family Salmonidae; genus Salvelinus; species Salvelinus fontinalis. The sequence continues at coordinate 40,938,665 of NC_074690.1, forward strand.
CCCTGTTAGTTAGTGAGCATTTCTCCTTTGCCAAGATAACCCATCGACCAGACAGGTGTGGCATATCAAGAAGCTGATGAAACAGGATGATCATTACACTGGTGCACCTAGTTCTGAGGAAAATAAAAGGCCACTCTAAAATGTGCAGTTTTGTCACACAACAACAATGCCACAGATGTCTCAAGTGATGACTGCAGGAATGCCCACCAGAGCTGTTGCCAGATAATTGAATGTTCATTTCTCTACAAATAAGCTGCTTCCAACTTTGATATAGAGAATTTGGCAGTACGTCCAATTGGCCTCACAACCGCAGACCATGTGTATGGCGTCATGTGGGCGAGTGGTTTGCTGATGTCAACATTGTGAACACAGTGCCCATGGTAACGGTGGGGTCATGGTATGGGCAGGCATAAGCTACGGACAACGAACACAATTGTATTTTAACCATGGCAATTTGAATGCACAGAGATACCATGACGAGCTCCTAAGGCCCATTGCTGTGCAATTAATCCGCCGCCATCACCTCATATTTCAGTATGATAATGCACGGCCCCATGTCGCAAGGATCTGTACACAATTCCTGTATACTGAAAATGTTCCAGTTCTTTCATGGCCTGCATACTCACCAGACATGTCAACAATTGAGCATGTTTGGGATGCTCTGGATCGACATGTACGACAGCGTATTCCAGTTCGCACCAATTTCCAGCAACCTCGCCCAGCCATTGAACAACATTCCACAGGCCACAATCAACAGCCCGATCAACTCTATGAGCTGCATGAGGCAAATTGCGGTCACACCAGATACTGACTGTTTTTTTAAATCCATGGATACCTTTTTTTAAGGTATCTGTGACCAACAGATGCATATCTGTATTCCCAGTCACATAAAATCCATAGATTAGGGCCTAATGAATTTATTTTAATTGACTGATTTCCTTATATGAACTGTATCTCCATAAAGTCTTTATGTTTTTGTTCAGTATAGATTATGAAATAGAATTAATCTTGAGAACACCATCATGGATTCAAAATGGGGGAATCATACCGTTGTAAGACTGTAGATTGCCCCTGAAATAATTAGGGATATGTCTGTACTTGAGTAAACAGCAGAAGTCTATACCTGTACTTGAGGGAACAGCCTCCCACACCAAATATGAGAGCTGATGGATCACCGGAGGTGAAGTGACATGATGTGATCCAGATCGTTGGACTAAATAAAGGCTGTTCTAACCTTTCAATTATAGATGGAATTTAGCAATATTTCCCCCTATGATATCCATTATCCTTTCTAGAAATCAGGAATATGGGCAAAGCAACAAGAAGAAAGTGAGTGGACATTCTAGCACATTCTATTCTTCTTACGAAACATTAGAAATAAGGTCACATCTAGAGCATGTCGCGTCATGCATTGAAGCGTTCCACCAGTTTGACTTTCCCTCTTGTCTTGGTGAAAACCAAAGCGCGCTCGCTCTTCTACAGTTGGTGCTGAGACAGCGACTCTACAGTTTTGGTGCCGCTCATCAGCATCCTTTCTTCTGAAACACCCGTAAACCGCTGATCAAGGAATTCTTATTTTTTTGCAACACATAATCTTACGGTAAACAGCCATGCGGTGTGAATTATCACCAAAATACCATATAGCACATTTGACCATCATTGGCAATGATTGTAGCCTTTTATGTAAAAACAGTGCTTCATGCACTGTATAGTCTATGGCAAACTTCACAATCAGACATGAGCTCACCTCACAACGCTCTATCATTTTCATCGCAATGGTGTTCCCACATACCGAGACATATCACAATAATATTATGTGAGGTAATTTGCATTCTAAAGTACGCACCCCATCACATCATCCCATATCCCACGTTTGTCTAGCCTATTCTACTTATTGATAGGGCATGACTAAATGTAAACTGGCATGACTAAATTACTAAATGTAAACTGTATCAGGGTACAATCTGTATGCTATCCCTCCATTTTTCTAGAATATACAATTTAAATCATACATTAAAGGCAACAGATCGATTGGGTTCCAGCCTGGCTGTATGGATAAGAGCGAAATGGCACTATGGAGATGCAATTACCTTATTCTAGGGTTCTTCATGTGGTCCCATTTGGAGACGCTGTCAATCACACGCCAATAGTGATAGCCTGCCCAGCATAGTTTAATTTGGGCTTCAAATGCCGATTGTAGTTATGAATGAAACCGCAAGTGATAAGACACACCCACAGCCCGCTCCTGAAAACACCACGTGACGAAGACGACGAAGACATGAGATGGAATATACACGTATCGATGTGCGCGCACGTTTACGCGCGAGGGAACCATTTATTTCATTTATATTTGGCATAATTCATAATTCACAAAGATGTGAAACAATGATTTTGATATAATTGGTTTCTTGATCATTGCGCTCCATTTGCTAAAAGAAAAACACAGATCAGCAAGCAAAATCAGTGAGATTTAAAGGTTAAATATTTTTGATAATTTAATTTAATCTCATATTTGTTTTAACTATCTGTCATGATAATGAAATAATGGAGGTAATTTATGCCCATGAAAATATCATATCTCATGCAGTTTTGTTTCATGCCCACATGGTGGTAGTGTTGCACCATGGCACTATTGTGAACAGGTCAATAACATTTTACTGTATGTGGCAATTGTGGCATTCTTATTTCTGTGTTGTCTGACTGCTTGTGGGGACAGAATTCAAGGGCCAGGTTCGTTCCTGAAAGGCAGTGGAGTAAAGCAACTAAATAAATATAATTTGAAGTACTACTTTAGTAGTTTTTGGGGTATCTGTACTTTACTCGAGTCTTTATATTTTCGACTACTTTTACTCCACTAAAGAAAACAAGTACTTTTTAGACCCATACATTTTCTCTGACACCCAAAAGTACTCGTTACAATGCGAATGCTTAGGCAGGAAATCGATATGGTCCAATTCATGCACTTATCAGTAGAACGCGTTGCCATTCATACTGTCTCTGATCTGGCAAACTCACGAAACAAAAATAGGCCTACAGCGTTTGTAAATTATGTCTGAGTGTTGGAGTGTGCCCCTGGCCGCCCGAAAATATAAAAACAAGAAAATTGTGCCATCTGGTTTCCGTCTGGTTTTCTTAACATAAGAAATCTGATTGATAGCATTTACTTGTACTTTTACTCAAGTAACCAACATCTTTTCCTTTCCTGAACATAAAATACCGGAAGAATGAACAGGTTCTGCTTATAGAATATAATATTCATAATCTTCTAACTCATGCGGTTGAAGTTTACATACACTTAGGTTGGAGTCATTAAAACTCGGTTTTCAACCACTCCACAAATTTCTTGTTAACAAACTATAGTTTTGGCAAGTCGGTTAGGACATCTCCTTTGTGTATGAAACAAGTAATTTTTCCAACAATTGTTTACAGACAGATTATTTCACTTATAATTCACTGTATCACAATTCCAGTGGGTCAGAAGTTCACATACACTAAGTTGACTGTGCCTTTAAACAGCATGGAAAATGTACCAGTTAACAGAGAAACAGGTACTCCTATATGCTTTATTTAGAGCTATTTATATAACTTTAGTTGCGATACAAACATTGGGCTATATAGTTAGATTTTTCATACATTCTAATGCTGCATGATGAGGCTGGTGATTTGAAAAAGTTGCATGAAAGGCATGAGCTCTGCTTAGTTTTTTTCATCAGTCTCACATTCACAATTTGACAAGCACTTGATAATGCCTTGAATTTCTTGGTGGCAACCCCTTTGTGTGGCCATAATGTTGTGTGGCCATAATGTTCCCTAAAAAATCCACGTCATTTGTGACCAGTGGCCTTTGTGCCCTTGGGCTGAATATAATCATTATAATTCCCTTCTCCTGGCTCTCTGTCACGTGATCAGGTCTTTCTCACAGGCTACAAGTGAAGACAGACACATCGGGGACGCAACTGTGCGAGTCCTTATCCAATTCCGAGGAGCGGAATTAAAGATATTGGAAGAACTGTCCACGTTTACTTTTCGTCAGCCAACAAGATGAGTAGGCCTAACGAACAGCAAAAGCACCAGCCTGTCATTCTACTATCGCCCATAGTACAAAAGTTGACCTATGTTTGGAATATTTATTTCTTGCACAGAATACTGTGCAATAAATAAATATTCCAAACATAGTCTGGGACAGTTGTGGGATGCGATAGATCCCAAATTTATACAACCACTAGTATCCCCACAAAAATGTTTAAGAAATGAGGCTGACGCAACAGATCAGAACGTTTAGCTTAAAATGTTGATATACTATTAGGCTATTTCTTCATATTATAAGCACAGTAATGCGCACATGGCAGTAGGCTATAAGCGCGAATATTCCATTAGCAGGAAAACACATTCTTAAAAGTGACTGCAAATGCGATTATGCATGTAATGCTTTTATAATAAAGGTGCATTTTTATTGTGAGAAATGATCTTCCTCAAACTTGAAACTCACTCGTTGCATATTTATACCAGTTAGGGTCTACACCCATTGTAAAGCGGATTAATGTGCTTAGTTTCTAAGAAGTTATTTGGCTACAAACGTTGGGCTACATGTTTAGATTTTTAATACATTCTAAGGCTGCATGATGTGACTCTAATAATGATTTGAAAAAAGTCACTTGAAAGGCATGAGCTCTGCTTTGTTTTTGTAATCGCAGCAAAAGTTGCTTCAACAAAGTACTGAGTAAAGGGTCTTAATACTTATGTAAATGTGGTATTTCAGTGAATTTCTTTTAAATACATTTTCAAAAATGTATAAAAGCCTGTTTTTGCTTCATCATTATGAGGTATTGTGTGTAGATTGATGTGGAAAAATCTATTGAATACGTTTTAGAATAAGGCTGTAATGTAACAAAATGTGGGAAAAGTCAAGGGGTCTGAATACTTTCCGAATGCACAGTAAATAGCGAATGGAGGACGCTATTCTTGTGGTTCATTTTTATGCCATCCTGTTGTAAAGAGAAGCAATGTGCTTAATATTAGGGAAGTTCAGAATTAAAAATAGTAGGCCTAGCCTATAGAAAGCTGATGGGATCCTCCTCTTTTTAATAGAGGCCCTCACTATGTTTTCTCACACATTGCATAGCCTATATAAATGTTGCTCAACATTTGATTCGATTTTCGATTACATTTGCATTGATCTCAGAGTGATTAGAGGGACTAGAGTGCTAAGCACTAGGCAGTTAGCAAGTTTGGTAGGCTACTAATGACAATCAGCAGCATCAGAACTTGGAGAAGCCTAATTTCTGTGGCTAAATGGTTACGTGGAATTTGACTGCCATCATGTCTGGTGACCGCCAGTGTGGCGGTAATAAGGTCACCATAACAGCCCCTAGATCCAATTCATCCCAACGGTGTTTGATGGGGTTGAGTTCAGGGTTCTGTGCAGGCCAGTCAAGTTCTTCCACACCGATCTCAAAAAAACATTTCTGTATGGACTTTGCTTTGCGCACAGGGGCAATATCATGCTGAAACAGGAAAGGGCCTTCCTGTTGCCACAAACATGTGGCAACAGGAAACTGTTTCAGCAGATGCTTGGCATTGCGCATGGTGATCTTAGGCTTGTGTGCGGCTGCTCGGCCATGGAAACCCATTTCATGAATCTACCCACGAACAGTTCTTGTGCTGACGTTGCTTCTAGAGGCAGTTTGGAACTTGGTAGTGTGTGGCTGAGCCATTGTTGCTCCTAGACTTTCCACTTCACAAAAACAGCACGTACAGTTGACCGGGCAGCTCTAGCAGGGCAGAAATTTGACGAACTGACTTGTTAGAAAGCTGGAATCCTATGACGGTGCCACGTTGACGGTCAATGAGCTCTTCGGTAAGGCCATTTTACTGCCAATGTTTGTTTATAGAGATTGCATGGCTGTGTACTCAATTTTATACACCTGTCAGAAACGGGTGTGGCTGAAATAGAATTCACAAATTGTAGGAGTGTCCACATACTTTTGCAAATATAGTGTATGTTTACCACCCAAAAGGGTACTTAGCGAGTAGGAGGGAAAAGGGGTATGGGGTCGGCATAGGTAAACTCCTATCTGTGCACGTGCCTGCCCAGAGTAGAACTGTTTTGCCTACACACTGGGTTTGAAGGGATCGTTAATCCCCAAATCAATGATCATAAGGGAGTTTAGACGATTTCTGAGGTAAGAAAAAGTCTGAGGGGTCTGATTGTTTGTCAAATCAAATCAAATCAAACTTTATTGGCCACATGCGCTGAATACAACTAGTGTAGACTTTACCGTGAAATGCTTACTTACAAGCCCTTAACCAACAGTGCAGTTCAAGAAGAAGAAAATATTTACCAAGTAGGCTAAAATAAAAAGTAATAATAAAAAAGTAACACAATAAGAATAAGAATAACGAGGCTATATACAGGGGGCACCGGTACCGAGTCAGTGTGCAGGAGTACAGGCTAGTTGAGGTAATCTGTACATGTAGGTGGTGGCGAAGTGACTATGCATAGATATAAAAACAACAGTGAGTAGCCGCAGTGTACAAGGGGGGGGTCAATGTAAATTGTCCGGTGGTGATTTTTATGAATTGTTCAGCAGTCTAATTGCTTGGGGGTAGAAGCTGTTGAGGAGCCTTTGGGTTCTAGACTTGGCGCTCCAGTACCGCTTGCCATGCGGTATCAGAGAAAACAGTCTATAACTTGGGTGACTGGAGTCTCTGACAATTTGATGGGCTTTCCTCCGACACCGCCTATTGTATAGGTCCTGGATGGCAGGAAGCTTGGCCCCAGTGATGTACTGGGCCGTTCGCACTACCGTCTGTAGCGCCTTACGGTCAGATGCCAAGCAGTTGCCATACCAGGCAGTGATGCGACCGGTCAGGATGCTCTCGATGGTGTAGCTATAGAACCTTTTGAGGATCTGGGGACCCATGCCAAATCTTTTCAGTCTCCTGAGGGGGAAAAGGTTTTGTCGCACCCTCTTCACGACTGTCTTGGTATGTTTGGACCATGTGATGTGTTTGGACCATGTGATGTGGACACCAAGGAACTTGAAACTCTCGACCTGCTCCACTACAGCCTCATCGATGTTAATGGGGGCCTGTTCGGCCTGCCTTCTCCTGTAGTCCACAATCCGCTCCTTTGTCTTGCTCACATTGAGGGAGAGGTTGTTGTCCTGGCACCACACTGCCAGTTCTCTGACCTCCTCCCTATAGGCTGTCTCATCGTTGTTGGTGATCAGGCCTACCACTGTTGTGTCGTCAGCAAACTTAATGAGGGTGTTTGAGTCGTGTTTGACCACGCAGTTGTGGGTGAACAGGGAATGCAGGAGGGGACTATGTATACACCCCTGAGGGTCCCCAGTGTTAAGGATCAGCGTTGCAGACGTGTTGTTGCCTACTCTTACCACCTGGGGGCGGCCCGTCAGGAAGTCCAGGATCCAGTTGCAGAGGGAGGTGTTTAGTCCCAGGGTCTTTAGCTTAGTGATGAGCTTCGTGGGCACTATGGTGTTGAATGCTGAGCTGTAGTCAATGAACAGCATTCTCACATAGGTGTTCCATTTGTCCAGGTGAGAAAAGGCAGTGTTTAGTGCAATGGAGATTGCGTCATCTGTGGATCTGTTGGGGCGGTATGCAAATTTGAGTGGGTCTAGGGTGTCTGGGAGGATGCTGTTGATGTGAGCCATGACCAGCCTTTCAAAGCACTTCATGGTTACCGACGTGAGTGCCACGGGCGGTAATTATTTATGCAGGTTACCTTCACTTCCTTGGGCACAGGGACTATGGTGGTCTGCTTTAAACATTTAGGTATTACAGACTCGATCAGGGAGAGGTTGAAAATGTCAGTGAAGACACGTGACAGTTGGTCCACGCATGCTTTGAGTACACGTCTTGGTAATCCGTCTGTCCCATCAGCTTTGTGAATGTTGACCTGTTTACAGGTTTTGTTCACATCGGCTACCGAGAGCGTTATCACACAGTCATCCAGAACAGCTGGTGCTCTCGTGCATGCTTCAGTTTTGCTTGCCTCGAAGCGAGCATAAAATGCATTTTGCTCCTCTGGTAGGCTCGCGTCACTGGGCAGCTCGCGTCTGGGTTTCCCTTTGTAGTCCGTAAGAGTTTTCAAGCCCTGCCACATCCGACGAGCATCAGAGCCGGTGTAATAGGATTCAATCTTAATCCTGTATTGACGCTTTGCTTGTTTGATGGTTCGTCTGAGGGCAGAGCGGGATTTCTTATAAGCGTCCGGATTAGTCTCCCGCCTCTTGAATGCGGCAGCTCTAGCCTTTAGCTCGATGCGGATGTTGCCTGTAAATCCTTGGCTTCTGGTTGGAATATGTACGTACAGTCACATCAAAGATCCATGCTTATGATGTTCATGTTGTTTTTAAAGGAAAACACTTTCACATACTACATATTAAATGTTTCAATGTCAGGGCTTTATGTGGAAATATGAAGCGGAACAGAAAGCAAGAGTAAGAGTACTGGGAAAGAGCAGCCTCCCTCTCTCAAGGGGACGACTTTCTCAAGCACAGTCATGTCTCACTTCCTGTTGTTGAATCAATCAGTCATGTATTCTGGGAAATTGGCGTGTCAGCAGAGTTTCCTGCGGATGTTTGGCTGTTAAGTCATTATCAGTCAGAAGTCACACATTCGGATACCATGAAATAATCATGCTTTGATTGTGTGTGTGTGTGTGTGTGTGTGTGTGTGTGTGTGTGTGTGTGTGTGTGTGTGTGTGTGTGTGTGTGTGTGTGTGTGTGTGTGTGTGTGTGTGTGTGTGTGTGTGTGTGTGTGTGTGTGTGTGTGTGTGTGTGTGATCACCCATGTGGGTGTGAATGTGTGTTCTTTTTTTGGGTATGCCGTCTGTTTTGCCTGTCGAGCATGGTTGACCCAAAAGGAATGGATAAAAAAATATATCCTGAAAAAAAGAAAGAAAAGTGTACATCTGCACTTTCATCCCAAAATAACTGGACAGCAAGCACAGTTGGAGAAGAGAGGAGGAGTCTGGAGTGTGTTCCATGTCTTCTAACGTTAATGCAGTGTCCCTGCCTGCATGCTTTGCTCCAGAGAACAGGACGTCCTTCCTGTGGGTCGGGGTTCATCCCAACAGTCTAAACTGGCTTCATCTCCTCATCTCCTTTACTTCATCTGCACTAATCTGGAGACATGGGGTGGATGAAAGCAGTACAGTATGTTGGGGAAAAATGTCTTGTTGGGATCTACTTTCATCTATCCTGGGTTGTTAAATTAGTGCAGATGTAGGGAAGAAGACGAGGAAAGGAAGCCACTTTAGAGTATTGAGATTGTTCTTGCTGGATTCCATGGAGGACATGGATTCCTAAGGACTCCTCCTGATATGACCACACATGAGGCTAGAAATAGAACATCAAAAAATGTAGACTATTATCAGCTACGTTTTTATCTCAACAAGGCTTTTTTAATCCAACTTCAATGAACGGTACCCTGAACCACAAACATCTATATCAGTTATGCATCTATGAATAGCATTTTCTTTGCGTGTATTATACTGTATTATGAAGGTAATATTTTCAATATATTACAAATGCACATAACTTGAACCGCAAACGTGTCATGCTTTTTCCTTGTTTACGTCTCTCTCACACCTCTCTGCAGTATGAGATCCAAAGCTCAAGAAAACGATTGGTCAGGTTATATACAGATTAGAGTTGTAGCAATGGGTGTTGAAGGATAATAATATCCTGAATAAGATCCAAGTGACCCACAGAGAGGGAGCTTGTGATTCATGCTGAGATTGAGACTGTGGTGGTGGTGGTGGGGGTGAATTTCTCTGCAACAACATTCAACATTATACCCTGACCACAAATAACACCCTTTCTCCTCTGCTCTGCTCTGCTGTCTCTCTCAACCAGTGATGAGAGAGAGAGAGAGAGAGAGACAGAGAGAGAGAGAGAGAGAGAGAGAGAGAGATCCGTATCAGGAGAGAGAGGATGATGGATTTCGGAGAGGAAGGGATGAAATAAGTGGGTGGAGGAAGGATATTTGCACTTGCTGAAAAGAGAGGATGGACTGAGTGAGTGGGTGGATGGAGGGAGGCAGGTGTGCCGGGAACGGTCTGACGCAGTCTGGCTGAAGCGAGTGGATGGGGCGGTGCTATATTTAGCAACCGATGTGACAGGTTCTGGCTGCTTTTCTCTGCCTGTCTACGTCACTGATTCTACGCTGGCCCTCTGGGTGCTACCCATGTGACAGGTGATGCTGTTCTTTATCAATGAGGAGACTGGACCAGAATACTAAGCAGAGGAGAAGAGACCAAATGCTTTGGACAGTACAGGATAAAATAACTTAGAATACAAATGTTAATATACTGTTGAATGAAATTGAAAAAACTATTATAGAATATTGTGGAGTTGCTAATTATTACATTCCAGATCTGTAAAATGTTTGGACTTTTGTGCATGAATGGTAGGCTTTTATAGTCATCATGTTGATAGCACAATGCAACGCATAAACATAAGTGTGTGAGGAAATCTCCTACATATCACACACATAGCACTCTAACATGAGCCCATTCTTCTCAAATAAAATCCATACTTCTTTTTCGATATAAATCATAGTTTGTGTTAGGGCTGTCTCTCTCCTCATCCTCGGACGAGGTGAGGAGAGAAGGATCTTCAGACCAAAATGCAGCTTGAGGGAAATAAGCCATCTTTTTATTTATAACGATGATGGCAACACGAAAAACAAAACACTTTCAAAAATACAAAACAAGAAAACGATGTAGACGAAACCTGAACATAAACTTACATAACTACACGTAACACGGACAGGAAACATACTACATCGAAACGAAACGAAAACGAACAACCGAAACAATCCCGTATGGTGTAACATTGGCACAGAAACAGGAGACAATCACCCACAAACAAACAGTGAGAACACCCTACCTAAATATGACTCTTAATTAGAGGATAACGCAAAAACACCTGCCTCTAATTAAGAGCCATACCAGGCAACCAAAACCAACATAGAAACAGATAACATAGACTGCCCACCCAAAACTAACGCCCTGACCAATTACACATACAAAAACAACATAAAACTGGTCAGGACCGTTACAGTTTGTATATGTCAAGCATAAAAAGCAGGCGACATTCTTCCTTTTCTGATTTACATCACCATCTTTATGAATGGTATGGTGCTTGGAGGTACAAGAACAGGGATGGGTCATGTCCATAAGTGGGATGTAAGTATATAGAGCTGGCAAGACCGTGCTGCCCAACACTAGGCTCTCGGGTCATATTGATTGGCTAGTATGAACAGTAGGAGGATTTAACAGTAATCAAATACAGATGCTTCTACCTGCAGTTCAGTGGATGTGCGGGTTTGAGTCTGAGGAAGACAGAACAGCCATATGGTGGTCTATTGTGGTTATCTATCTTCAGTTAGAAGCTTCGAAAAAAACGTATTGATGTACTTGGCTCAATTGACAAACAAAGAAAAAGAAGATATAAAATCGAACTATTTTATATTTCGGCAGAAGTGTATTGGAGTTGTGTGGGTCAGTTCCAAAGAGTCTACATTTTGACAAGAGGACACTAGCTACTCTCTCTCATACGACCCAAATAAAGGGCTAGAATCATTCCCAAGCATTCCATTACCGTCCGACCTCCAGAACGTAGCCCAGCGAATGGACGATCATCAACCCGGCACACAGAGCTTCATTCCCCGTGAGGCTCCAGTCTGCGCATCGGTACCTACTAAACCGCCCATGCGCTTGTCCATAAGCTCGACCACCGGGAGCCGCTTCGAGCTCTCTGCCCATCCGGGAGAGACGGTGGAGGTGGTGAGAAGACGACTTTCGCAAAAGCTCAGAGTGTCGAAGGAAAGATTCGTCTTGCTGCATAAGGAAGCGTGAGTAGCCTAACACATAACTGTATACAGCATAATGTAGGTGGGTACACATTTGGTATAATTTCTTAGAAAATCATTTTGAGGACCGCATAAATGGTTGCAATGTCATGTGAACTATTTCATTTCTGGTGCCTATAACTCCATTGTAAAACAGGCCTAAATATCATACATGAAATGCATTTCTGGGAATGCGTTCCTTGCTAAATATAATTTGAATCTCTCGTGTGAGCAAAAGACCAAGAATGAATTAATAAAAACTCTCAAATGTTACCATACATCATTATGTAGTAAATATCATGTCCTCTTACATGTCCACAGGTGCTTGAGTATAGGGGAAACTCCAGAACCTGGGTGTAGTTGATGGGAGTAAACTGATGCTGGTCCCAACTATTGAAGCAGGCTTATTGGTGAGTTATGTAATGTACAGTCCACATAATGGTATTAAATGTTAACACCAGGTATAGAGGAAACATGTCCGTAATGTTATGTATACAGCTTCATAAGGTCAGTAGATCATAAGGTCTGGAACCTTATGGCACAGGTGTATATTACTACTTCTGCTCTGGCTGTTCCCCCTGAACCACAGAACAGAACCATGTGTCAGAAAAATCACCAGATTTGCTGTATTTGCCAGAGTTCAGGCCTATTCATACAGTAGTTTATTCTAGCAACATTCATATGCATATGTGATCTTACAAAAATGTAAATTAGACCTACAGTATATACAGTGCATTCGGAAAGTATTCAGACCCCTTTACTTTTTCCACATTTACGTTACAGCCTTATTCTAAAATGGATTAAATCGTTTTCCCCCCTCATCAATCTACACGCAATACACCATGATGACAAAGCAAAAACAGATTTTTAGTAATTTGTGAAAATGTATAAAAAATCAACAACTGAAATATCACATTTACATAACTATTCAGACCCTTTACTCAGTACTTTGTTGAAGCACCTTTGGCAGCGATTAGAGCCTTGAGTCTTCTTGGATATGACGCTACAAGCTTAGCAAACTTGTATTTGGGGAGTTTCTCCCATTCTTCTCTGCAGATCCTCTCAAGCTCTGTCAGGTTGGATGGGGAGCGTCGCTGCACAGCTATTTTCAGTTATCTCCAGAGATGTTTGATTGGGTTCATGTCTGGGCTCTGGCTGGGCCGCTCATGGACATTCAGAGAGTTGTCCCGAAGCCACCCCTACGTTGTCTTGGCTGTGTGCTTAGGGTCGTTGACCAGTTGGAAGGTGAACTTTCACCCAGGTCTGAGGTCCCGAGCGCTCTGAAGCAAGTTTTCGTCAAGGATCTCTCTATACTTTGCTCCGTTCATCTGTCCCTTTATCCTGACTAGTCTCCCAGTGCCTGCCTTTGAAAAACATAAACACAGCATGATGCTGCCACCACCATGCTTCACTGTAGGGATGGTGCCAGGTTTTCTCCGGATGTGATGCTTGGCATTCAGGCCAAAGAGTTCAATCTTGGTTTGATCAGGTCTGAGAGTCCTTTAGGTGTCTTTTGGCAAACTCCAAGCGGGCTGTCATGTGCCTTTTACGGAGGATTGGCTTCCATCTGGCCACTCTACCATAAAGGCCTAATTGGTGGAGTGCTGCAGAGATGGTTGTCCTTCTGGAATGTTCTCCCATCTCCACAGAGGAACTCTGAAGCTCTGTCAGAGTGACCATTGGTTTCTTGGTCACCTCCCTGACCAAGACCTTCAATTCTGCAGAAATTTCTTGGTACCCTTCCCAAGATCCTTGCCTTGACACAATCCTGTCTCGGAGCTCTACAGACAATTCCTTCAACCTCATTGCTTGGTGTTTTCTCTGACATGCACTGTCAACAGTTGGACCTTATATAGACAGGTGTGTGCCTTTCCAAAGTGTAAAAAAAAAAGTTTTTGCTTTGTCATTTTGGGGTATTGTGTGTAGATTGATGAGGATTGTTTTTATTTAATCCATTTTAGAACAAGGCTGTAAGATAACAAAATGTAGAAAAAGGGAAGGGGTCTGAATACTTTCCGAATGCACTGTATATACTGTCGTTCTAATTTCTATTTTTGTGTTCCTTTGCTTTCTTAGACCCAACCATCCGGAACAGAGCAGACCATAATGCAAGCTTTGGAGAGTTTAACTGAAACTCAGGTAGGGCTCTGATCTTTCAGTGGATTTTGTGTCATAAGATGGTTGTGTAAATACGCAGTAGATGTGATTGAAAGCTATGTAAATAAGCAGCAGATGTGATTGAAAGCTATGTTAATAAGAAGCATTTTCTTTCTGTCTTCATCTGAACCAGCTCATTACGAACGGGTTGCTTCATGAAACAGCGAGGTCATGTTTGTGTGCATGTGCGTTTGTGGTTGTGTGTCTGCATACAGATAGATGTAGGATCTTAATTTGATCACTCATTTGTTGCTGAAAATGTTCTTGTGCCGCAGGAAATGCAGATGAGCTTCGTGATTTACATAATTTCACTGAAAACCTGCACGATCACTATTACACTTTTCATGTAGCCTAATTTGGACCAGCTAATAGTCTAACCACCAATCAAGCAACATTATCGAATAAACGTTGAAATTCAGTTGCTGTAGATTTGTTTTGGTATGACAATACAGGTCAAATTAAGATCATAGATCTGTATGTGTATGTGAGCGAGTGACTCAACCCTGACAAAGAACAGTTTTCTAAGAAATGGCTAGGTAGTTTTCACTATGGTCTTACCTCTCTCTCTCACTCTCTTTATCTCTAAAAACAATCAGACATTAACAGTAAACATTGCCCACACTACATTTTTACAGAAAATAAGTACAGAATGATGGGGGTGGGGACAAATACTATGCATAGTCACTTTAATAACTCTACCTACATGTACATACTACCTCAATTAACCGGTGCCTCCACACATTGACTCTGTATCGGTAACCCCCTGTATATAGTCTCGCTATTGTTATTATTTCACTACTTTAATTACTTGTTACTTTTATCTCTTATTCTTATTTGTATTTTTTGAAACGGCATTGTTGATTAGGGGCTCGTAAGTAAGCATTTCACTGTAAGGTGTACACCTGTTGTATTCGGCGCATGTGACTAATAACATATGATTTGATTTGAAATAGGCATATAAAGGTTATATTTACATTGGTGTTTCTGACTCACTGGTTGACCTTTTCTTGTGGCAGCAGGTCACAAATTGTGCTGCTGGGATTGCACAATGTGGTATTTCGCCTAACAGATATGGGAGTTTGTCAAAATTTGATTTGTGTTCGAAATCTTTGTGCGTTTGTGTAATTTTAGGGAAATATATGTCTCTTGTACGGTGATACATTTGGCAGGAGATTAGATGAAAGTGCAGCTCTGTTTCCACCTGATCTCTCTCTCTCTCTCTGATCAATGTAATGTGCGCTTGTGTGTTTACAAAGAATTTCAAACCGTTTTATCTGGGCCCATTTGATACAATGAACAACATTTTTGCTCCCCACATATCAGATATTACAATGGATAGGTGAGTGGTTCAGCAGGACTATTATCTGTTGTGTCGTGACTACCGTCTTTAGGCTTGATGGCCTCTTTCTTACTGAAGTGGTCTGCTTCGTGTCTAGGCTGTTCTAAATAGGTACACCAGACTGAGAATAACAACTAAACCTCCGTTCTAACGCCTTTGTGTCTACAGCAAGGAGTTAAGTTCTCAGTAAATAGCCCTGATAGTCTGGGGCCATTACAATAGTGAGACGGTACATGTATTAACAATCCTTTTAATTATTAGATCCTGTTTAGACTCACTAAACTTGTCACTAGATTTGTTTTGTTTTAGCTTATTACAGCTTGGATCAATCAGGATCCTTCTAATGGAGAAATGCAGAAAACAAATGAGTGCTGTAAAATTATTAACCGAGCCATTCCTCCCTCTCTGTCTCTGCAGGTCAGTGATTTCCTGTCTGGCCGTTCACCCCTGACCCTTTCCCTCGGGGTCGGTGATCACGTGATGTTTGTCCATTTACAACTGGCCCCCCAGAATGTTAATGGGCAGCAGCAGAGACACCTCATTGCCCGGAGCGCGGGCATAGCTGGGGTTGAACAGGTGCATCCTGTGAAGTGTGGATCCACCAGGTTCCCCAGGGCCCCTAAGCCATAAAATCAGCCACGGGTGCTTTCAGGCACTTAAGATGGTTCAATTGTTTAGTCTATTCAGCCCCCAGGGCAACCTTGATATAAGGTTTTGGAACAAGGCACGGAAGGATGAAGCAACGAACAGATAAGGAAGAGTATATTGTATATACCTGCTTTCCCTCTGGAGGGGACAGATTATTAGGAACCGTTCAGAAGTGTCGCTTTGGTCTCCCTGTGCACAGTTTTGTCTAATTAAACTAAAATATACTGTAGAAGCGGTTTGCATTATCTTTCGCATCCAGCATTTCTCCACACCTTGACCAGTTTTCAATTCCTAACAATACTTCAAAGCCTGATCCTGTTAGTAAGGCAGGGAATCATTTTTCAATCTAATGTAGTTACAGATTTATTGTAATATTATGAAATGATAGGTAGCCTATTGATATAGCAATTGTACAGGCTCTCTTATGACTAGAGAGGGAGTATCTAATATGCAACCCTTTCACTCACTTTTTCACAGGGTGACTGCAGTGTGGCTGGTACTCCCACCTCTAAGAAACCAGCTGCCGGGGAACCAGGTGCTGTCATAGAGAGCTTTGTGAGCCATGCCCCAGGAGTCTTCTCAGGAACCTTCTCAGGCACTCTACACGCAGCCGGTCAGGACAGAACCACATCATCCAGGCAAGGCATCAACACCATCCTCCAGATCCTCAATGACCTGCTTAGTGCTACTCGCCACCACCAGGGGGCTCCACTGTCCCTCTCCCAGCTCCGCTGCCCTCCTCCCAGCACTCCAACCAGCAGCACCCAGAGTACCCCCACCTCGCCCTCCCCACCGCCCTCACCTCTCACCCCGGATCCCGTCACCACTGCTACCTCAGGACCACTTATGGACCACGACAGCCAGGGACAGCGCCGCTCATATAAACCTACTGGTGAGTTGAGGTTCCACAGAATAACCAAAACCTGTGGGGGGGCTGTGTGTAGCTATTCATTTTAAGCTGACCCTCTTGGTTGAGGAAGATAAACAAAAGTGCAACATTATTCAGAGCCAAAGGATGTTTTAGGTTTTGTTATACAACGGGTGGGTCTAATCCTGAATGCTGATTGGTTAAAACCACATTCCAGCCGGTGTCTATTCCACAAGTTACCACAAGTTAATAAGGAATGTGAACCTATGCACTTTGGAACTTGAGAATATGCTGTTTAAAATGGCGTCGCTTGAGGATCAAGACAGCCGCAATAACGTGAGGGTCATGGGGATTGCTACAAACCGGGAGGGAGGTGATGCAATTGCTTTCCTGCAAGAAATCCTTCCGAAATGGATTCCGTCACTTGGTACTACTCCGATTCAAATGGAAAGGGTCCACAGGATCTACAACCAAAATGCAAAGAAGGACAACCTATAGACCATGGTCTTGAAGGTTCTCAGATACCAAGAGCGCAACGCTATTCTACAAGGGTGAAGCATGAAGCAAGAAAGAATGTGCCAATCCAAGAAGCCCAGGAGAACCATACGTTTTTATACGGACTACTGTTCATTCACAATTCAGCGAAGGAAAGCATTGTTCATATCCTCTTTTCTGATCTTTCCCGCCACCCCGCGACTTACTTTCAGCGGTGAGCAGCTCTCCTTCCCCTTGGCAAAAGAGGCAGAGGAATTTCGGAGATGTCTCTCCTGGCGACAGGTCTACACTCCACGCCTAAACTACTGTCGCCAGATTGGCTGCACAGCTTCACAAGATTTACTACATGATTCCATGTGTGTTATTTAATAGTTTTGATGTCTTCGCTATTATTCTACAATGTAGAAAATAGTACAAATAAAGAAAAACCCTGAAATGAGTAGGTGTGTCCAAACTTTTGACTGGTACTGTATATACATCTTCAATACAGTTTGAGCCAGACAAATGCAAGCAGTTTTTAGATAATCTTGATATGCCCGTATTGGATGAGAAGCAATCTGCGGATCTGGGCCAACCCATCTCATTAGAGGAACTGTAGGCAGCACTGAAAGGTGCTAAAAAGGGTAAATCACCTGGCCCGGATGGTATTCCACCTGAAATGATACTGCATTTTTGGGGCATTTTAGGACTAGTATTATTGGTGTCAATTCTTTCGGCCATCGACAAGTTTTTTTTTTCATGAGCATACTAACTCTGCTCTAAATCTCTCTACTGCCAAAGAAAGGGAAAGATCACACAGATTGTGCAAATTATCGTCCCATATCTTTAATTAATTCTGACCAAAAATTGTATTCGAAAGTATTGGCGTTACAGATGGAAAAGTATCTGGATAAGTTGATTCACATGGACCAGTCAGGTTTTATGAAAGGTCGCCTTGCAGCTGACAATGACCATCGATTAATGCAGGTAATACATGACACACAACAGCTGGACACACCGGGTGCTGTGCTGTCTCTAGATGCCGAGAAGGCTTTTGACAGGCTTGAATGGCAGAACTTGTGTGCTGTCTTGGAGAAATTTGGTTTGGGAAATAATTTTAGCGATATGGTTTGTGTGTTATATGCTAACCCTGTTGCTATGGTTTCTACTAATGGCATACACTCAAGTCCATTCCCTGTTTTTCGGGGATGTAGACAAGGAGACGGCCTATCCCCAACGTTATTAATTTTGTTGCTAGAGCCTTTAGCTCAACATCTAAGGCAGAATGTAGTTGCTTCTCCTATACTGATTAAATCATCCTCTCATATCATATGCGGATGATATTCTCATATATATGACAGATATTCAGAATTCAATCTCATCTTTATTATCCACTTGAAGAATTCAAATTGCTGTCCGGGTATAAGATACATTGGACAAAATCAGCATTAATGTTACTGAATGAAGCAGCCAAGAAAGTTTCACTTCCACCAACAATTCCTATGAAAACACATCTCACTTATTTGGGGTATTAGTATACAAACATCTCTGTATGATCTGGTGAAGTTTAATTATGAGAAAATGTACAAGGAGGTTGAACGAGACTGAACCGTTTGGGAGACGTTGCCTGCTTCTTTACGAACTAGGGTCGCTTCCATAAAGATGAATGTGTTGCCACGCATTCGTTTCCTGAGCATGATGATCCCACTCCCAGTAGGCTATTGGGGAATAGCCTACTGGGAATAGCCTCCACCAGTAGGCTATTGGGGAATCATTGATAAATGTATACGTAAATACCTTTGGAATGGCAAACATCCAAAGATTAGGTTTGAGGTGTTACAATGACAGAAGTGTAATGGTGGACTTGCATTAGCAAATGTTTGTATTTACCACCAATCTTTCCAGTTACGCCCATTTAGATCATGGTTTGATCAGTCTGCATCCGTCTCTTGGAGAACTATTGAGGAAGAACTTGTTTCATCTACTATATTGCAGGATGTGTTATTTTCTGGTGTATCTAATAAGAAATGCATGCTGTATTTTGGTCCTATTATGTCTAATACAATAGAGAATTTTGGGAAGGTTGAGAAGTGTCTAGGTGGTAACTGGAAATGGCATGTCCATACCCCTCTATGGCATAACAAGGCTATTACTTCCGGTAATAAACCTTTTGAGTCTAGACTCTAGAGCCGGGTCTGCAAAAGGGGTCAATAATCGATGGGATATATTCAACTCAAAGGGTCTTCATAGTTTTCAGGGACTTCGTCTTCATTTTGATTTGTACGGGTCGTCATTATTTCTATATCTTAGACTGTGGTCAGCGCTTTGTGCCTATGGGAGTCCCATTGGGTACAAGTTTGGGAAGGCACCCAGTGATAAAGTGGATTTTTACATTCCAGTCCAGAGATTCTGTGTCTGCTATTTATTCTCATCAACGATTAAAGCAGATCTTTCAATGGTTAAAGCATGGTTTGGCTGTCGATGATGAGGCTATTGATTGGGAGAATGTCTATTTATATTTCACTCATCAAAGAACCCAAACCATCAATTAATATTTTTTTTTACTTTGTCATGGATTGTACTGGCCACCACTTGTAAGATTTCATGCAAAACAGGCTCACCATACTGTGGCCTATGTCACCTCAATACACTTGGCACATACAAACACATGATATGGGATTGTCCTGAGGTTTATGAGTTTTGGAGGGAAGTGTCATATATTCTCTCTGACATGATTGATAAAACTGTACCCCTTGAACCAATTAGGCTGTTGCTTAACGATGATACATGTATGCAGCAGAATGAGAAACAGCAGCAAGTTTGGCTGGCTGGGTTAACTGCTACCAAAAACTTGTTGTGCAGCGCTGGTTGCCACCACATGACCTTCATATAAGGAAATGGCTCGCATACATTCAGGACATATTTTTATATTTATGATTGTGATCCAATAAAAAACAATTGTTCACAAAAAAACGTATAACTAAATGAAGTGCAGCTAGTTTGCAGTCTTTCCAGCTTCAGTTTGAAGTGATTGTGTTAACTGTGTTGTTGGCTAGCTCCTCTGAACAACAGTGTCCTGACGAGTGAACACGTTTTCTATGCCGGGCAAAACCGTGCCTCATTAGATCATTGTTATGGATGTTAACAATAAGTTAACATTGTTATGGTTATCCAAACAGCTTAAACAAATGCAACTGCAGCTACTTTGCTGTTATGCCGGCTGCACTTTTTGACGTGACTGTAAGTTAGCCGTAGTTGTCTAGCTAGCAGGCAAGGGATAAGAACGTTACCAGCCAGTATGGCAATTTAACATTTAGAACAAACGACTGGGTCGCATCCATAGATACAGAACAAAAAGACTCAACGACTGGGTCGCGTCTCTGGCAACCGAACCGATAGAACGACCGACCAGCCGGCTTGGGTAGCAACCCTAGATTTGTGTCGGGACTATATCTTGTGAAAGGATGAACTAGTATGAATAAATAAATCAAAATAATGTCAATCATTACTTGAATATGTTGGTAATCTGTTGTATAAAAGTGATTATGCCCTCGAAGCCGGTGTTTGGAGGATGCAGTATATTGGCACGGTTTGCAGATAACAACATCCGTACCAATATATACTCCAAACACCGGCTTCTCTGGAATTATCACTTAAGTATACCATGCAGTCTTCATTCAACTCCCTCTCTTCGTAAAACAACTAATGAACCAAATTAATGATATAGAGTCTCTTCATTGTCAAGGCTCAGGAGAAGACCCAGATGCAGACAGTTTTGAAGTAACAAAACTTTATTACAAAACAGTGGGGCAGGCAAACGACAGGCCAAAGGTAGGCAGAGGTCGGTAATCCAGAGCAGAGTCCGAAAGGTACAGAACGGCAGGCAGGCTCGGGGTCAGGCAGAGGTCACACAACCCTGGATTAATGACAAGGTACAGAACAGCAGGCAGACTCAGGGCAGGCAGAATGGTCAAAACCTGGGAAAACAGGAACTAGAGCATGACAGGAGCACGGGAAAACCGCTGGTAGGCTTGAGGAAACAAAACGAACTGGCAACAGACAAACAGAGAACACAGGTATAAATACACTGGGGATAATGGGGAAGATGGGCGACACCTGGAGGGGGGTGGAGACAAGCACAAAGGTAAAACAGATCAGGGTGTGACATTCATTCTCTTTTTTGAAAACATATGTAACACATATGCATTCAATAAATGTTCAGCATTACGTTTTTTTTCCTGTGGAGTATTCCCAGTCAATGGTTTGTCACCTAGTTCTTGTGTTATTTGTGGAAACCAGTCCAGCCTTCTTAATAAGCTAGGCCCACAATGGCTGCAGTGTTATGGTTCTGGATAGAATAGCCAAGTTTAGACAGAAACAGCCTCCCCGGGATAGACCCACAATGGCTGAGTTCTGGTTCTGATGAGTGTCCAAGTTTAGACAGGAGCGGCTGTGCAGCAGAGAGAACACTGGTTGTGAGGGTATGTTTGGAAAGGAAGAAATTGTTTCTATGCCCCCATTCATGAACTAGGGCTGTTAATATTCGCTCCCTCACAGTGTACGCATTCATTTGTTTCCCAGTCTGCAATTAATAAGAACATCCCCTGAGTGTGTGCGTGTGTGTGTGAGAGAGTTATGCTTGCGGGCAGTTAGACCATAGTGTGAATTACCTGTGTGTGTGTGTGTGTGTGTGTGTGTGTGTGTGTATGCGTGCTAATGTGTGCGCATGTGTTCACGTGTTTGTGGTTTTACATTTACATTTAAGTCATTTAGCAGACGCTCTTATCCAGAGCGACTTACAAGTACATACATTCATACTTTTTTGTACTGGCCCCCCGTGGGAAACGAACCCACAACCCTGGCGTTGCAAGCGCCATGCTCTACCAACTGAGCTACACGGGACTATATGAGTGTTTTGGGGCAGAGATAGAGCATGTACATAGCCCTCAGGGGTCAGTTAGTGACACAAACAGTCACGTACACATAGTAACAGGACCTTAACCTTTTCACCGGGATATGTGAACTAATATACCTTACCACCACCTTCTCACCCTACCACCGGAAGCATACTAATGAACATGTAATCATCTGGGTCACATTGTCAGGGAAACAGCACTGCTCAATTCTTAGACTTCAAATACATTCAATGTTCATGGTTCCATCCATCGAATTCTGTGTTCAGTGAACAATGCTAGGCTGATTACATGTGTGGTTCAATGTAAATGTATACACTTCCTGAGTTCCTGCCATAACATTCTTTCTCATGACTCTTCTTCCCCTTCCTCCCCCTCCTCTTTCCTCTCTTCTCCCTCTCCTTCCTCCTCTCTCTCAGCAGACCAGTGTTTCAGTCAGTCCAAGGAGAACCAGGCATTGCGCTGTAAACTGCAGCGTCTTCAGATATTGATGCACCAGAGACGCCTGCATAGGTGGGCACGCAGGGACACACGCACCTCACGCCCCTACTCTCCTCACCACCATCAGCCCTGGTCGCCTGGACGACGCAAAGCCAACACCAGGCGCCATAGCAACAGCAACATGTCCAGCAGGATAGCTCTTCCCTGGAGTTGCCATGGAAACCCGAGCTGCCCTCCGACCTTGTGATGGCATAGGAAAGAGAAAAAGAGTGAGAGGGAGAAAGTCCCAGTTGGTATTAGATAGAACCTTGCGGCCCTGCGCGCCTGTGGGGAAAACAATCTGTGGATACCTAGGTTACCCCATTGGCTCACAGTGAAAACTAGACTTTTTTCAAACGCAATTTTTTTGTTTTAGTCAATTATAAAACTATATTCAAAAATAGTAAAACATGTCTAAAGATGACTTTTCAACATTGCCAGCTCCAGTACATAGCCTACTTGGACACCGGGTCGCCACATTTCCCACTCTCCCATGCCGAATAGACTGAAGCCACAAGGCTCTTCTCGCAGGCTCTATTTCCCTATTTTTGACCTGGTTACATGTACATTGAACAACACATCAGCTCTGACGTGAAGGTCACTAATCTCTGTCGGCTGGGTAGTGAGACAGTGTGTGCGTAGCAGGACATTGTGTGCATCTGTTTGTGTGTATGTGTGTGCGTATGGTTGTGTGAATGAGAGGATCAAGTTGGTAATCTTTTCCGGGCAGAACGGCATGGTGGGAGGAGAAGCATAATTTCCAGGCATTCAAAACCATTTGTTTTTGAGACAGGGGTGTCACCACAGCTGTGTTGTATTCATTAGGTATGTCGTAGGTCATTTTCAAAGATGAATTATGATGCTTTCCAAGCTAATACATTTTTTACAAACATGACAATTATGACAATAACTGTGGCCATTTGCATGGCAATTAATTGTTACCCAAAATTCCATAATCGTCACAGCCGTATTCCGATGTCTTTTCTTGACAGCTTTTTTTTGCAACGTTTTGTGGTCACTCGAATGAGATCGGGAATCATATTTATGTCTTTGTGTATGTATGTTTTGAATAATATATGTTTTGTTTAATTGTCTTAAACTTTGTAGAATATGTTTCAAATTGTTTTTCTAAAGCAATACTTTTCAGTTTGTCTGTCAATGGAGTGGAATGTTTTAACTCTATATTTTTCTAGGAAATACATTATAAAGAAATTATTCTGAAAACAGTCAGTAGCTGGTATTGGTATTTTATTAGGATCCCATTAGCTTTATGCAGCAGCTACTTTTCCTGGGGTCCACACAGCATGAAACATAATACAGAGCATTAATAGACAAGATATGAGGGCACAGGGCGAGACCCAGATGCAGACACGAGAGGCAGATGGTTCGAGTCCCTGATATTTATTATAATCCAAGGGGCAGGCAAGAGAATGGTCGTGGACAGGCAAAAGATCAAAAACAAGGTCAGACTCCAGGAGGTACAGAGTGGCAGGTAGGCTCGAGGTCAGGTCAGACAGTATGGTCAGGCAGGCGGGTTCAGAGTCAAGGCAGGCAAGGGTTCAAACCGGGAGGACTAGCAAAAGAGAGATAAGAAAAAGCAGGGGCACGGAAAACCACGCTGGTTGACTTGACAAGACGAACTGGCAACAGACAAACAGGGAACACTGGAATAAATACCCAGGGACTAAATGGGGAAAATGGGTGACACCTGGAGGTGGGTGGAAACAATCACAAAGACAGGTGAAACAGATCATGGAGTGACACAAGAACAGCTCAAGGACAGAACTACATACATTTAGAAATGGCACACATAACCTACATGTCAATACATACACACAATATCTAGGTCAAATAGGGGAGAGGTGTTGTGCCATGAGGTGTTGCTTCATTCATTTTTTGAAACCAGGTTTGCTGTTTATTTGAGCAATATGAGATGGAAGGGAGTTCCAGGCAATAATGGCTCAATATAATACTGTACACGTTCTTGAATTTGTTCTGGATTTGGGAACTGTGAAAAGAGCCCAGGTAGCATGTCTGGTAGGGTAAGTGTGTGTGTCAGAGCTTTGTGTAAGTTGACAATGTTAACAAATTTGGAATTTAACACATTGTTTCTGATAAAAAGAAGAGATGATGCAGTCTTTCCTCAACTCTTAGCCAAGAGAGACTGGAATGCATAGTATTTACATTAGCCCTCTGATGACAATGAAGAGCAAAACGTGTCGCTCTGTTTCTGGGCCATCTGAAGCATTACTAGGGCTTTCTTTGCAGCCCTGACCACATGACTGGACAATAATCAAGATAAGGCCAAACTAGAGCCTGCAGGAGTTGCTTTTTGGAGTGGTGTCAAAAAAACAGAGCATATTTATATTATGAACAGACATCTCCCCATCTTTACAACCATTGAATCTATAGGTTTTGACCATGACAGTTTACAGCCACAGCATTCATTTTCAGGTTCAGCTAAGGTCTAGAGCTTAGGGAATTATGTCGAAATACAATGCTTTTATTTTGTAACTTTTTTTTAATAGGGTAGATCAGATTGTGGGTTCTATCAATGTAATTGTTTGCATCATTTACAATCCACCATATCTTTTTTCTTATTTTTCCCTAACCCCTACCTCGTCTCCCCTAATTGGAGTGAACTAATGGACAACAATACTTAGGCTTCTACTTCCAGCTTACACTGTACATACTATAGTGTATACAGTGCATTCGCGAAGTATTCAGACCGAAGTATTCAGACCCCTGACTTTTTCCACATTTTGTTACGTTACAGCCTTATTCTAAAATGTATTAAATAGTTTTTTCCTCAATCTACACACAATACCCCATATGGACAAAGCAAAAACGGTTTGACATTTTTGCTTATTTAAAACAAATAAACTTAAATATCACATTTACATAAGTATTCAGACCCTTTACTCAGTACTTTGTTGAAGCACCTTTGGCAGCGATTACAGCATCGAGTGTTCTTGGGTATGACACTACAAGCTTGGCACACCTGTATTTGGGGAGTTTCTCCCATTCTTCTCTGCAGATCCTCTCAAGCTCTGTCAGATTGTGTGGGGAGCGTCGCTGCACAGGCATATTGAGGTCTTTCCAGATATGTTCTATCGGGTTCAAGTCCGGGCTCTGGCTGGGCCACTCAAGGACATTCATAGACTTGTCCCGAAGTCACTCCTGCGTTGTCTTGGCTGTGTGCTTAGGGTCGTTGTCCTGTTGGAAGGTGAACATTTTCCCCAGTCTGAGGTTCCGAGTGCTCTGGAGCAGATTTTCATCAAGGATCTCTCTGTACTTAACTCTGTTCATCTTTTCCTCGATCCCGACTAGTCTTCCAGTTCCTGACGCTGAAAAACATCCCCACAGCATGCTGCTGCCACCACCATGTTTCACAGTAGAGATGGTACCATGTTTCCTCCAGATGTGACGCTTGTCATTCAGGCCAACCAATCTTGGTTTCATCATACCAGAGAATCTTGTTTCTCATGGTCTGAGAGTCTTTCGGTGCCTTTTGACAAACTCCAAGCGGGCTGTTGTGCCTTTTACTGAGGAGTGGCTTCCGTCTGGCCACTTTACCATAAAGGCCTGATTGGTGGAGTGCTGCAGAAATGATTGTCTTTCTGGAAGGTTCTCCCATCTCCACAGAGGAACTCTGGAGCTCTGTCAGAGTGACCATCAGGTTCTTGGTCACCTCTCTGACCAAGGCCCTTCTCCCCCAATTGCGCAGTTTGGCCGGGTGGCCAGCTCTACGAAGAGTCTTGGTGGGTCCAAACTTCTTCCATTTAAGATTGATAGAGGCCACTGTGTTCTTGGGGACTTTCAATGCTGCAGACATATTTTGGTACCCTTCCCCAGATCTGTGCCTCTACACAAGCCTGTCTCGGAGCTCTACGGACAATTCCTTCAACCTCATGGCTTGGTTTTTGCTCTGACATGCACTGTCAGCTGTGGGACCTTTTATATAGACAGGTGTGTGCCTTTCCAAATCATGTCCATTCAATTGAATTCAACACAGGTGGATTCCAATCAAGTTGTAGAAGCATCTCAAGGATGATCAATGAAAACGGGATGCACCTCAGCTCAATTTCGAGACTCATAACAAAGGGTCTGAATACTTATGTAAATAAGGTACATACATTTCTAATGTAACGGATGTGAAATGGCTAGCTAGTTAGCGGTGGTGCGCGCTAATAGCCTTTCAATCGGTGACGTCACTTGCTCTGAGACCTTGAAGTAGTGGTTCCCCTTGCTCTGCAAGGGCCGTGACTTTTGTGGAGCGATGGGTAACAATGCTTCGTGGGTGACTGTTGTTGATGTGTGCAGAGGGTCCCTGGTTCGCGCCCGGGGCGACAGGACGTACTAAAGTTATACTGTTACACTAACATTTCTACAAACCTGTTTTCACTTTGTCACTATGGGGTATTGTGTGTAGATTGCTTAGGATTTTTTTTAATCACTTTTAGAATGAGGCTGTAAAGAAACAAAATGTGGAACAAGTCAAGGGACTGAATACTTTCCGATGTCACTGTATATACAAAAGTATGTGGTCACTCCTTCAAATAAGTGGATTTGGCTATTTCAGCCACACCTGTTACTGGCAGGTGTATAAAATCGAGCACACAGCCATGAAATATCCATGTACATACATTGGCAATAGAATGTACTTACTGAAGAGCTCAGTGACATTCAAAGTGGCATCGTCATACAATGCCACCTTTCCAACAAGTCAGTTTGTCAAATATTTGCCCGTGCTAGAGCTGCCACGGTCAACTGTAAGTGCTGTTATTGTGAAATGGAAACGTTTAGGATCAACAATGGCTCAGCCGCGAAGTGGTAGGCCACACAAGCTTACAGAACAGGACCGCCGAGTCCTGAAGAGCGTAAAACATTGTCTGTCCTCGGTTGGAACACTCACAACTGAGTTCCAAACTACCTCTGGAAGCAATGTCAGCACAAGATGGCAGAGCAGCCGCACACAAGCACAAGATAACCATGCGCAATGCCAAGTGTCGGCTAGAGTGGTGTTAAGCTCGCCTCCATTGGACACTGGAGCAGTGGAGACGCGCTCTTTGGAGTGATGAATCACGCTTCACCATCTGGCAGTCTGATGGACGAATATGGGTTTGGCGGATGCTAGCAGAATGCTACCTGCCCCAATGCATTGTGCCAACTGTAAAGTTTGGTGGAGGAGGAATATATTCTTAATGCTACAGCATACAATGACATTCTAGACGATTTTGTGCTTCCAACTTTGTGGCAACAGTTTGGGGAAGGCCATTTCCTGTTTCAGCATGACAATGACCTCGTGCACAAAGTGAGGTCCATATAGAAATGGTTTGTCGAGATTGGTGTGGAAGAACTTGACTGGCCTGCACAGAGCCCTGACCTCAACCCCATCAAACACCTTCGGGATGAATTGGAACGCCGACTGCGAGCCAGGCCTAATCGACCAACATCAGTTCCCAACCTCACTAATGCTCGTGGCTGAATGGAAGCAATTCCCCGCAGCAATGTTCCAACATTTAGTGGAAAGCTTTCGCAGAAGAGTGGAGGCTGTTATAGCAGCAAAGCGGGGACCAACTCCGTATTAATGCCCATGATTTTGGAATGAGATGTTCAACGAGCAGGTGTCCACATACCTTTGGTCATGTAGTGTTGGTAGCCATGGAGCTACAAGCCCCTGACAAGTAGGTAAACGTCACTAGCTGTGTCAGCCTGGCAAGGCTGATTAATTACCACATTGGTTACCGTGGCAATTTGGCTAAAGCTTACCGTAGTCCTGGTACTTTTATATTTAGGTGCCGATACTAGGGCTGTTACGGTGACCTTGTTACCGCCACACCAGTGGTCACGAGTCATGACGCAGTCAAATTCCACATGACCATTTAGTCACGGTAATTAGGCTTCTCTAAGCTCTGATCCTGCTGCTGGTCATTACACATATGGAATCATGTAGTAACCAAAAAAGTGTTAGCCTGTCTAGGATCAGCGTGGCGCTAGCGGCACACCCCCCCCCCCCCCACTGAAAAACCAGTGCCGCGAAATTAAAAAAAAATATGTTTTTAAAATATTTAACTTTCACACATTAAAGTCCAATACAGCTAATGAAAGACACAGATCTTGTGAATCCAGTCAACATTTCCGATTTTTAAAATGTTTTACAGGGAAGACACAATATGTAAAGATGTACATCTATTACCTAAAAACACATTAGCATAATCCACCATCTTTTATTTGTCCACCAACACCAGTAGCCATCACCAATTCGGCTAAACTAAGATATTTATAGCCCCTAACCAACAAAAAAACTCATTAGATGACAGTCTGATAACATATTTATGGTATGGGATAGGTTTTGTTAGAAAAAAGTGCATATTTCAGGTAGATGGCATAGTTTACAATTGCACCCACCATCACAAATGGACTAGAATAATTACAATGAGCAACGTGTTTACCTAACTACTAATCATCAAACATTTCGTAAAAATACACAGCATACACGAATCGAAAGACACAGATCCTGTGAATACAGACAATATTTCAGATTTTCTAAGTGTCTTACAGCGAAAACACAATAAATCGTTATATTAGCTTAGCACATAGCAATTAGCAGCCCAGCATTGATTCTAGCCAAAGTGAGCGATAAAAGTCAACATCGCCAAAAGATATTAATTTTTTCACTAACCTTCTCAGAATTCTTCCGATGACACTCCTGTAACATCACATTACAACATGCATATACAGTTTGATCGAAAATGTTTATATTTAGCCACCAAAATCATGGTTAGACAATGTGAAATGTAGACAAGCTGGTAAAGAAAAAGTCCTTGCGCCACTTAGACAGTGATCTACTCTTATACATAAATACTCATAAACGTGACTAAAAAATATAGGGTGGACAGGGATTGATAGACAATTTAATTCTTAATACAATTGCGTTATTACATTTTTTAATTTATCCTTACTTTTCAATACAGTTTGCGCCAAGCGAAGCTACGTCAAAAAACATGGCGTCCTAAGCCACTAAAATGTTTCGACAGAAACACGATTTATCATAATAAAAATGTCCTACCTTGAGCTGTTCTTCCATCAGTATCTTGGGCAAAGGATCCTTTCTTGGGAGAAATCGTCTTTTGGTGGAAAGCTGTCCTCTTGCCATGTGGAAATGTCAACTGCGTTCGGGATGAACTGAAAAGCGTGCCCAACTTTTCACATCGTTGCAAAAATAAATGTCCCAAAATCGCACTAAACGGATATAAATTGCTATAAAACGCTTTAAATTAACTACCTTATGATGTTTTTAACTCCTATAACGAGTGAAAAGATGACCGGAGAAATATAACAGGCTAAACTAACGCTTGGAACAGGTGCGCGCCGGTGTCCTCTAGGCTCATGACGCAGCTCCCAAAGAATGACTAGCTTCAGGGTTTTTTCATTTGTAGGGCCTGTGAACGCGCAATCGACCCCGTTGGAATCGTCATCACGTAAAGGCATCCAGGGGAAGACGTAAGAAGTGTCCGTATAGTCATAGCAACGACAGTGCCCTTTTAACTGACTTCAGAAGAGTGGCCAACATTTCTCAAATCTGACTCCATGTCAGGGAAATTGCTGTAGAATGGGCTCTGTTCCACTTAGAGACAAAATTTCAACTCCTATAGAAACTATAGACTGTTTTCTATCCAATAATAATAATAATATGCATATTGTACGATCAAGGATTTTGTGGGAAGCCGTTTAAAAAATTAGCCAAATTAGCATAAATAGTCTAAACAGCGCCCCCATCCCCAACAGGTTAAACAAATGAAAATATATTTTATGCTTTGATGACAGCTTTGCACCAGCTTCACCTGGAATGCTTTTCCAACTGTCTTGAAGGAGTTCCCACATAAAGTATGCTGTTCACCTGTTGGCTGCTTTTCCTTCACTCTGTGGGCCAACTCATCCCAAACCATCTCAATTGGGTTGAGGTTGGGTGATTGTGAAGGCCGGGTCATCTGATGCAGCACTCCATCACTCTCCTTAGTCAAATAGCCCTTACACAACCTGGAGGTGTGTTTTGGGTCATTGTCCTGTTGAAAAACAAATGATAGTCTCACTAAGCGCAATCCAGATGGGATGGCGTATCGCTGCAGAATGCTGTGGTAGCCATGCTGGTTAAGTGTGCCATGAATTCTAAATAAATCACAGTGTCACCAGCAAAGCTCCCCCACACCATCACACCTCCTCCTCCATGCTTCATGGTGGGAACCACAAATCCGGAGAACATCTGTTCACCCACTCTGTGTCTAACAAAGACACGGCGGTTGGAACCAAAAACCTCAAATTAAACTCATCAGACCAAAGGACAGATTTACACCGGTCTAATGTCCATTGCTCGTGTTTCTTGGCCCAAGCAAGTCTCTCCTTATTGGTGTCATTTAGTAATGTTTTCTTTGCAGCAATTTTGACCACAAAGACCTGATCCATGCAGTCTCCTCTGAATAGTTGATATTGAGATGTGTTTTTTTCTTGAACTCTGTGAAGCATTTATTTGGGCTGCAATTACTGAGGCTGGTAACTTTTTAATGAACTTATCCTCTACAGCAGAGGTAACTCTGGGTCTTCCATTCGTGTGGTGGTCCTCATGAGAGCCAGTTTCATCATAGCGCTTGTTGGTTTTTGCGACTGCACTTGAAGAAACTTTCAAAGTTCTTGACATTTTCCAGATTGACTGGCCTTCATGTCTTAAAGTAATTGTGTCCTTTAGTAGTGTTTTCTTTGCAGCAATTTTGACCATGAAGGCCTGATTCATGCAGTCTACTCTGACTATCGTTTCTCTTTGCTTATTTGAACTGTTCTCGTCATAATATGGACTTGGTCTTTTACCAAATAGGGGCTATCTTCTGTATACTACCCTCTCTTGAGTGGCCCAGCCAGAGGCTGGACTTGAACCTGATCGAACATCTTTGGAGAGACATGAAAATAGCTGTGCAGCAACGCTCCTCATCCAATCTGTTAGAGCTGGAGAGGATCTACAGAGAAGAATGGGAGAAACTCCCCAAACTCCCCACCGCGTCATACCCAAGAAGACTCGAGGCTGTAATCGCTGCCAAAGGTACTTCAACAAAAACTACAAGACCAGACAGCGTGGAGCAGTGGCTGAGAATGGTAGGACCCTCTGAAACTCTCAACGAGTGAAGAAGGTAAAGACTGGACCAAACATTCACAGTCTGCACCTGTGTATGTGTAGTAGTTGAGGACATTTGACCCTCTCACCACCGAGTGGTACACCTGAAGTATCTAATCTAACGAACACTCCACACCGCCCTTGTTGCAGTTGTAGTCTAGGATGACGGCCGCAGTCGCACGTTCTTGTTTTTCTTTGCCAGGTAGGACACTAGAGTGGCGGTGGGCGTGAAGGCAAACCTGGAGGACAGGACCTGTCTGCCTTTGGAAACGAGCTGCACGGGCAGAAGCTCGGCCTTGTTCTTTCTCACCGTGCCCACCATGGTGAGGTTCCTCTCGAGGAGCCGCTGTCCCAGTTCGTAGGAGGTGAAGAAATTGTCACACGTTGTCAGATCGAGGACGATGCGCATCTCCTGGTTCTTCTCGAGGCCTCCGCTGGACGCCTTGCCGGTGTACACTTGCATCTTCCAAGCGTAGCTGGACTTGGCGTCGCAGGCCACCCACGACTTGATGACGTATTTCGCCGGCTTGCTGGGAATGTACTGACGGAAAGGACAGCGGCCTTTTGGAAAGGGGAGAAGAGATTAGCCTCGTTACTGTCTCATTGGGGCCAATGGCATTTTGTGTTACACCTCTCTATAGACATATACATTCCTACACACATAGGTACATGCACACACACACACACACACACACACAGTACCGCTGAACGGGACCAGTTGCTCGTCCACTGTCACGTCAGGCCCTGGGTTGTAGAGGGCCGGCAGCCGCGCAGCCCAATGGTCCCAGACGTCTCGTATCGCTGCGAGTTTGTCTGTGGCGAGTCTGGCGGGCCTCGACTGGCGATCGTCGAATCGCAGCAGCCTCGAGTACCTGTGAAAGACTTTGAGCGGCATGGTGGCTCGGAACACGGTCCTGCCGCTCTCGGCGTACCACAGGCTGGCCGCGGCCTCGCCTCGAGACGTGTAGACGCCCGCTAGGATCAGCAGCCCTACGTAGGCACACAGGTCCGTGGCTCGTCAGCCGTCGCCATATTTTCTGGCCCCGTGCAGATTTGTACTTCCAGAATTATCCTTTCTATCGCCGGTGTTATAAGCAGGTGGAAGGAGGACACGATGTCGCGGGCCTGGGTTGCGGCATAGGCCGTGGGGCCCGGAGTCTCGTCCGGCCCGGGGGGGCAGATCGCACGGGCCCTGTGGCGGCAGCCGTAGGCCACGGGGGACTATTCGATTTTGCCGGTTTTCGACAGCAACGTCTCCCTTTGGTCCGGAGCCGAGGAGATCTCTTCCTCGCGTTGGTCCTCGTGCTCTTCGGGCTCTTCCTCAGAAGAGGGAGAAGAAGCCTCGTCGACCTCGCGGCGCTCGGGGTTGTATTCCTCCCCGTCTTCGTCTTCCGAAACCTCTTCCTCCTCCTCGGAATCTGAGTATTCTTCTTGGTCCACGCTGTACAAGATCTGTTCTAGAACCTGCGCGGCCGTGAAACGCACAGCCATGGCCGCTTCGGTCCATTGATCGGGTTCACTGAGCGGCGGGGAAGAACGCACTTGGCACGGGTGAGGCGCCGGTCACTTTGTATGTGTTTGTGTGTGTGCCGCTGACAATATTAGTATCCTCTCTACGGCCGGCCGGCCGGATTACGCGGGAGACCAAGACCTGAAAATGCACGAGGCCCGCGTGAGCGCGTGTGTGTAGCCATGTGTAGTTGATCCACCCGAGCCACAATAACACTTGGCTGCTCTCTAGCACACAGCGGGGCATGTCTGGACCTGTGTAGTGGCTGGCTGGGTCGCTCTGACCCACCGAGCACCGAGCGGGGAGCAACACACAACCTTGCCACACTCGCAGACTCTCTACACTCAATGGCATACGCCTCACCAGTGGCTGGCTGGGTCGCTCTGACCCACGAGCACAGAGCACAGAGGGGAAGCTCAGAGCCCAGAAGAGCACAGAGCGGGGAGCCCTCCACACACAAGACCTGGGTCGCCCTCCACACACAAGACCTGGGTTGGCCTGACCCGAGGACCACGGGAGGGTAATGAATAGCTGCTAAAGGTTCAACTGATAAAACATACAATAAAGCAGATAAAGGACATCCCTGTCTTACCGATCTCTCAAGTGTAAAAGAATCAGTTAAAACCCCATTGCATTTCATCCTACGGTTTGCATTTCTATGTAATAATCTAATCCACCCTATTATTTTATTACCAAAGCCAAATCTTTCCAAAACCCTAAACATAAAATCATGTTCTACCCTATCAAAAGCCTTATTTGAATCTATGCTTAAAACAATACCTCCCCATCTTATCCCCATTCATTTTGTGTATCACGTCTCTAATTGTATTAATTGTGTCAGCTATATCCCTCCCAGGAAAACTATAATTCTGTGTTGGTGCAATAATATCGTGTAAAACTCTCTTCATCCTATTCGCTAACATTTTGCCTAAAATCTTGTAATCCACATTTAATAAACTAATAGACCTATAATTTTCCAATTTCACCTTAATCCCTTTGTTTTTATATAAAATAGTTATCATCCCTGTCACCATCGATTCTGATACACAATCATTCTCCTCCATATAGTGATAAACCTCCAATAAAACAGGTGCTAAAAGACTTTCATACATTTGATAAAACTCTGCAATGATCCCATCTACACCAGGGCTCTTATTCACCTGTAAATCCTTTATCACATCTGTAACTTCATTTACTGTAATCTTCCCATCACACATCAACTTATCCTCCACATTCATTTTCACCTCCACACTACCTAAAAATCTCCTGTACACACCCCTCATCCACCTCCCCTTTCTTAAATAAGTCCTTATAAAAATACTGCACCGTCTCTAAAATCTCTACATAATCATCTACTACTTCACCTTTACCATGTTCAATCTGTCTAAGATACGTTCTTCTTTGAGTACTCTTCTCTAATCCTAGAAAAAATAAGTGCATTTCTCTTCCTCCAAAACATACTTTGCTTCTTATAATAGCCCCCTTACACTTATCTGTCATATTTATTCAGTTTTGCTTTCAACTATAAAAACGTTTCTATATTATAATTAGGTTCACTGTCACACTTCCCCATTTCTTCATCCAATTTAGCTCTCAACTCACTTTCTTTTCTTTTCATCCTACCTCTCCTTTTCCTTGCATATCTTATACTAAAAACGTTTATTTTTTCCTTAACCTTGTCCCACCATAAACACTTATCTTTATCTTTCTGCTTATCCTCCATTTCACATGTTATCAAAGATTTAAGTTGTTTACAATAATCCTCATGCTCCAAATAACTATTTCACACACCACATACCACCCTCTGTTCTATCCTCGTCTAAACCCACCGAGCAAATTAAACATGCATGATCACTAAAAGTTGTAAAAACATACTTAATATCTTCCATAAAATCCTTTAAACCTTCTTTAACTAAAACCAAATCTATTCTACTTTGTTTTACTTCCCCTAAAACCACCTGCCTTCTAGAAAATTCACGTTTATCGGGATTTTCATCTCTCCATAAGTCAATAAGTTTTTCCTCAAACATCATCTTCTTTAAACCCCCCCTAGCTGCATCGTTTCTAAAAATAGCTCACCTTGTCATATCCATTCTGTCCATTTTCACATTAAAATCCCCCACCACAATGCAATTTCCCCACACACCATCGTCCTACTTCAATAAATAAAACCTTACGCTCTATTTCGTTATTTGGCGCATAAACATTTATA
The DNA here is from genome assembly GCF_029448725.1 of Salvelinus fontinalis. NCBI lineage: Eukaryota > Metazoa > Chordata > Actinopteri > Salmoniformes > Salmonidae > Salvelinus > Salvelinus fontinalis. The sequence goes on from NC_074690.1 coordinate 40,974,315, forward strand.
ATTCTAAAAATCATATCCATATACTCAAAATCTATAACTAAAATCCTCCCATTATTATCATCATGTACATGTACCACTTTGTCCACCACATCCTTCCTCCTTCCAACCCCCCTAGAATTCCCCCGACCATTATTCACAAAAATAAAATCCCTCCACACTTTTTGGACTTTCAATACACAATCATTGTCCCAATGCTTCTCTTGTAGGCATAAGATATCCATATTCTTAATTTGAACTATATTTAGAAATGTATCCATTGTCCTTAAACCATTTACATTTAGGGACATAAAATTAACCATTTCAATAAAAAAAATTTTTTACCTTCATTGTCCTCTACCTGTTGTCAGGTTTTCCCTTTTCCATCCCTTTTCCCATCCCCTGCCACCGCTTTCCTCTTCCTGTAGCTACCCCTTATTCTGTCTATCTTTCCAGTGTCGTCTGTATCCGAAATCGACTCTGAATCCATCTCATCTAACCAATTCAAATTCTTCTTTCCCCGTGTCTGTTGTGCTTTCTGTATCCATTTCTGTCTCCTGTATCGTTGTCAGCGTCCCACTCCCCTCCACTTCACCTCCTCCCGAGGCACCCACATGGGCCGAGCCTCACCCCAAAACCTGTGCGTCCCCAGTGCCTCCACCCAGCCCAATCCCCCCCTCCTCCTGAAAACTCCCTCCTCTCATCTCTGAATCCATGCTGCTCCCTATTTCATCCGTCCTCTGCTCCGCCACCTCTCTCTCCTCATCTCCGCTCTTTACCACGTCCTCTTTATAATTTCCTTCTCCAAGCGGTGATACAGCTGCTTCTTCGATCAGTTCTTGACTTCTCTCCATAGCCAAAACCTCTCCACACTTGCACTCCTCTGTTGTTAACCTGCATCCTCCGCAAACTGCCCTATCCCTCACTCCGACACACTCTCTCTCGCATAGGGTCCCTGGTTTCCGCACTTAAAACACCTATCAGGGCAGTCTTTTAAAATATGCCCAGGTTGCATACACAAGCGACATACCCTGACCTGTTTGTCATGGATCACCCGGAAATATTCGCCACCCTCCAGTGTCTCGAACTTTGTGGAATACGGCAAAGACTGCACGGTGTCAGTGAACTTCACCTTACAGTATCTCGTTCCATCCACAATCTCCGTCCCCGGCCAAAACCTCCTTCGGATATCCGAGACGGCAGCTGCACCCCAGCTACGCAGTTTTTCCAGTATATCGCCGTCCTCGATATAAACCGGCAAGTTCATAAACGAGACTATTAGTTCGTTTGTCATCACGCCTCTCGCCATTATCTTCGTGTCCTTAATCATGAAACCATCCATTAGACGCTCTTTTCCTTTTGCCTCCCGCATCGCGACTTCATATTTTCTGTCTCCTTTTATTCTGCACCCCACCACCTCTCCGCACACATCCTTAATTGATCTTAATAATTCCATCGTCGTTATTCTGTCTTCTCCCATCAATTCCACTGCCACCGTTCATTCTTTGCCGTAACTTAAACCACCTTCAGGTCCATGTTTTTTTCCGTTGTGCATTGCCTTTGTCCTTGTCCATTCCGTTAGTCTTTGCCATGTTGTCCGTCATAGTAAACCAAAAGAAGACCTCAAAACTCTCCCAAGCAGCAAAACTGCAAGGGGGGAAAAAACGAACCAAACTTAAACTTATTCAACTGCAAAAATCTTAGACTTCGAAAACCGTTGAAATATAACCAAAAGAGCTCTCAAGCTAAAATCTCTCAAGCAAACACTCACAGCTCTATCACCGACAACTGTCTCACTTTTCCAAACCGGAAGGGCGTATTCAGGCTGGTATGGCCGTAAGCGAGAAAACATCTCTTGGTGCACTATATAAAGTCAAAGTGAGTCTGAAACACTGTTTCCCATGTTTTCCAGTCCTCCTGGCTGTGCTGCTGCTCCAGTTTCAACTGTTCTGCCTGCGGCTTTAGAACCCTGACCTGTTCACCGGACGTGCTCCCTGTCCTAGACCTGCTGTTTTCAACTCTCTAGAGACAGCAGGAGCGGTAGAGATACTCTGAATGATCGGCTATGAAAAGCCAACTGACATTTATTCCTGAGGTGCTGACCTGTTGCACCCTCGTCAACCACTGTGATTATTATTATTTGACCCTGCTGGTCATCTATGAACATTTGAACATCTTGGCCATGTTCTATTATAATCTGCACCCGGCACAGCCAGACGAGTACTAGCCACCCCTCATAGCCTGGTTCCTCTCTAGGTTTCTTCCTAGGTTTTGGCCTTTCTAGGGAGTTTTTCTTAGCCACTGTGCTTCTACACCTGCATTGCTTGCTGTTTGGGGTTTTAGGCTGGGTTTCTGTACAGCACTTTGAGATATCAGCTGATGTAAGAAGGGCTTAATAAATACATTTGATTTGAAATTTGATATATGCTCCTTAAAAAAAACAATGAGGAGATGGCACGTGGGTATTGTCACGCCCTGACCATAGAGAGCCTTTTTATTCTCTATTTTGGTTAGGTCGGGGTGTGACTAGGGGGGTGTTTTTCTATGTTAGCCTGGTATGGTTCCCAATCAGAGGCAGCTGTTTATCGTTGTCTCTGATTGGGGATAATATTTAGGCAGCCTTTTTCCCACTGGGTTTTTGTGGGATCTTGTTTAAGAGTTAGTGCATGTAGCACCGCTTATGTTACGGTTCGTTGTTTGTTTCCTTTTGTTTTGGTAAGTTTCACAAAAATAAAGATCAGAGCACGATGCACCTTAGTCCGTCTCTACACACAACCGTGACAGGTATATGCTCCTAAAAACCAAGGAGAGGAGGGATAGGAGATGGAAGATGCAGGACTTGCAGTGCGTCCAGTGTCCAAAATAGAACCAAGCTCTATATCAGCACCTGGCTAAGCAGATGCTCAGTGTGGGTGCAATGATTGAATAACATATGTGTACATTTATTTTGCAATGCTCGCACACGCGACCCGTCTGGTCAGCATGTTACAGAGATAGACAGGACTCCACTCATGTCCTACTGCAAAACACCACTAGATGCCGGACATACCATTTGCATAGATGGGACTAACCAAGAATTCATGTGAAATCCATTCATGAGAAAATGTAAAGAAAGGGAAAGGGGGATAGCTAGTTAGAGCACAAGTGGAGAAGCGTAGTCACTGGTGGGGACAAAAATAATGTTTGCTTCTTTCCGCCACACATTACAACAGTGGTTGTATTTTCTGTTCTGTTTGATTATCACTGGATTTGGCCTTTGTTGCCCTTGTTTACAGTGACCTAAATAATGCTCAAGTAAAAGATGGTGCCTCACAAACACGACCACCCAGAGTTTATACCATTGGTTTCTACATCCAGCGTCTAATGGTGCATTTACATACAGGATTTACCCCAGGATTTTACCCATGGATCTGGTAGAACTTTTCTCACTTGGGGCCAAGGCAATGCTCTGTGTTCTTTTCAGCTGTCTATTACATAACAATGGCTAACTGTGAACTTTAACACCTTCTCACAAAGCAACAGACTTGAATGATGCGGAGATTGTTGATGCCCTCGCCATAAGTCTTTAGAGCTGACTTTAACATTAAACACTAGCGAAGCCCTGGAGTGTGGGTACGTCTATATGGAAAAGCACCACTAGAGGGAGCCACATCCCAACATGTGATCCTGGATCCACAAATCTATCAGCAAGAGTCAAAATTCCTGCAAGGTCTCACATCAGAATTAGACGTTCGTCCATGTTTCTCAAATTTCTAAGTTGTTTCAAACGTAAAATCTCAAAGTGTTTAAGGTTATATTTAGGGATTAACTCCGGATTTTAAGGTTAGGGTTAAGTTTAGGCATTACCTCCGAAATCTTGAGGTTAGGCATTAACTCCAAGTGGTTAAGGTTTGGGATAGGCTTAAAACAAAACTATCAAAAATTACTTTCTATCGCTGGATTCAACCGTGAAACCTTTGGAATTAGAGGCAGATGCTTATCCACATCCACAATGTCCTAGAAAAACCAAAACTTACTTCAAGGTAACAACGCTCACTGTTGCCCCTAGTGGCCAGTTTCCACGTCATATCCTGACATCCTCAGCCATGGATGGATGTCGAATACTGACTTGTATCACGGGTGATCTTCCTGCAAAACTCTGATTCCATTCCAGTCTGGCTCAGCTCAGCAAATTTAGTAATTGGACATTTGAAAATGTAGAAAATCCAATTCAATAATATTGTTTCCTGAACTGAGTGAACTCATGAACTGCATTTGACTTCATTTTCAGAGTTAATTGAGATGGAATGGAATGAAGGCCAACCCTGCTAACCATGGTCCTTCCCTGTAAAGTCTAAACCTTTCCCATCAAAACCCCCAAGGCCCCAGCCTTGTCTACAGTGCGTTCAGAAAGTATTTATACACCTTGACTTATTCCACATTTCGTTGTATTACAGCCTGAATTCAAAATGGATTAAATATATGTTTTTCTCTCACCCAGCTACACACAGTACACCATAATGACCTTGACTTCCTCTGCCTCTCAAAGACATGGCTCCATAAAAACACTCCATATGCTGCTTTGATTGTGCCTGGCTACAATGTTTTCAGGAGAGACAGGATTGAAGGAAGAGGAGGGGGTGTGATGATTTACATTAAAGAACATATCCGATGTAGACAAATTGAGTGGTCATGTGATAATGAACTAGAATGTATTGGCCTGAACGTTACACTGTCTCCCCAAATGTCTTTTACACTTATTGGAATGTATAGGCCACCTTCCACCAAAAGTGTGTTTTTTGATCAGTTTAATAACATGCTTAGGGAATGTGATTTGGGGAAAGAGGTCATCTTAATGGGAGATTTTAATATTAATTATGAAGACAAGTCTTGTAGGAAAACCCTCAAACGGATCACTAATACCTTTGACCTTACACAGCTAGTTAAAGGACCAACCAGGGTGACTTGTTGCTCTAAAACACAGATTGATTTGGTGTTCAGTAATAAACCAGAGAGAGTGACTAAATCATTCAATATGGTTATTGGGCTATCTGATCATAATATGACACTTATAGCCACAAAGCTGTCTAAGAGTGTAACGGTGGTCCTCCTCCTCTTCAACCGAAGAGGAGGAGTAGTGATGGAACCAAGGCGCAGCGGGTTGTGAACACATAATTTATTTAAAGAAAAGACGAAAAAACACGAACTTCACTATAACTAACAAAACAACAAACGGAGTAGACAGACCTGGACGACGAACTTACATTTAACACGAAGAACGTACGAACAGGGAAAATAGACTACACAAAATGACGATGTACAAAACAAACCGAACAGTCCCGTATGGTGCGACAAACACTGACACAGGAGACAACCACCCACCACGAACACTGTGAAACAACCTACCTAAATATGACTCTCAATTAGAGGAACGCCAAACACCTGCCTCTAATTAAGAGCCATACCAGGCAACCCTAAACCAACATAGAAACAGACAACATAGAATGCCCACCCAAACTCACGTCCTGACCAACTAACACATACAACAAACTAACAGAAATAGGTCAGGAACGTGACATAACCCCCCCCTTAATGTGCGAACTCCGGGCGCACCAGCACAAAGTCTAGGGGAGGGTCTGGGTGGGCATCTGACCACGGTGGTGGCTCAGGCTCAGGGCGAGGTCCCCACCCCACCATAGTCAATCCCAGCTTACATCTCCCCCTACAAATGACCACCCTCATATTACACCCACTTAATCTTTTGGGTAACATTGAGACAAGGGGCAGCACCGGGATAGAGGGATAGCTCAGGACAGAGGGATAGCTCAGGACAGAGGGATAGCTCAGGATAGAGAGGTAGCTCAGGATAGAGAGGTAGCTCAGGATAGAGGGGCAACTCCGGACTGAAAGGCAGCTCCGGACAGAGAGACAGCTCTGGACTGAGGGGCAGTTCTGGATAAATAGCCGCTCTGGGCTGAGGGACAGCTCATGACTGGCTGACGGCTCTGGACGCTCATGGCTGGCTGACGGCTCTGGACGGTCATGGCTGGCTGACGGCTCTGGACGCTCATGGCTGGCTGACGGCTCTGGTAGATCCTGTCTGGTTGGCGGCTCTGGCAGATCCTGTCTGGTTGGCGGCTCTGTCAGATCCTGTCTGGTTGGCGGATCTGGCAGATCCTGTCTGGTTGGCGGCTCTGTCAGATCCTGTCTGGTTGGCGGCCCTGGCAGATCCTGTCTGGTTGGCGGCCCTGGCAGATCCTGTCTGGTTGGCGGCCCTGGCAGATCCTGTCTGGTTGGCGGCTCTGGCAGATCCTGTCTGGTTGGCGGCTCTGGCAGATCCTGACTGACGAATGGCTCTAGCGGCTCCTGACTGACTAACAGCTCTGACGGCTCGGGACAGACGGGCGGCTCTAATGGCTCGGGACAGACGGATGGCTCAGACGGCGCTGGGGAGACGGATGGCTCAGACGGCGCTGAGGAGACGGATGGCTCAGACGGCGCTGAGGAGACGGATGGCTCAGATGGAGCTGCGGAGACAGATGGCTCAGATGGCGCTGCGGAGACGGATGGCTCAGATGGCGCTGCGGAGACGGATGGCTCAGACTGATCCTGTCTGGCGGAAGGCTTTGGCTGCTCCTGTCTGGCGGAAGGCTCTAGCGGCTCCTGTCTGGCGGAAGGCTCTAGCGGCTCCTGTCTGGCGGAAGGCTCTAGCGGCTCCTGTCTGGCGGAAGGCTCTGTAGGCTCATGGCAGACGGACAGCTTTGCAGGCTCATGGCAGACGGGCGGCTTTGCAGGCTCATGGCAGACGGGCAGTTCATGCGGCTCTTGGCAGACGGCAGACTCTGGCCGGCTGAGACACACTGTAGGCCTGGTGCGTGGTGCCGGAACTGGAGGCACCGGACTGGAGACACGCACTTCAAGCCTAGTGCGGGGAGCAGGGACAGGGCACACTGACTTCTCAAAGCGCACTATAGGCCTAGTGCGTGGTACCGGCACTGGTGGTACCAGGCTAAGGGCACGCACCTCAGGACGAGTACGGGGAGAAGGAACAGTGTGTACAGGGCTCTGGAGACGCACAGGTGGCTTAGTGCGTGGTGCCGGAACTGGAGGCACCGGACTGGAGACACGCACCATAGAGAGAGTGCGTGGAGGAGGAACAGGGCTCTGGAAACGCACTAGAAGCCTGGTGCGTGGTGTAGGCACTGGTGGTACTGGGCTGGGGCGGGGAGGTAGCACCGGAAATACCGGACCGTGCAGGCGTATTGGCTCCCTTGAGCACTGAGCCTGCCCAACCTTACCTGGCTGAATGCTCCCCATCACCCGCCCAGTGCTGAGAGGTGGAATAACCCGCACCGGGCTATGTAGGCGAACCGGGGACACCATGCGTAAAGCTGGTGTCATGTAAGCCGGCCCAAGGAGACGTACTGGTGGCCAGATATGTAGAGCCGGCTTCATGGCACTTGGCTCAATGCTCCATCTAGCCCTACCAGTGCGGGGAGGTGGAATAACCCGCACTGGGCTATGCACACGTACAGGAGACACCGTGCGCTCTACTGCGTAACACGGCGTCTGCCCGTACTCCCGCTCTCCACGGTTAGCCTGGGAAGTGGGCGCAGGTCTCCTACCTGCCCTTGGCCCACTACCTCTTAGCCCCCCCCCTCCCAATACATTTTTGGGTGGTACTCACGGGCTTTTCGGGCTTCCGTGCTAGACGCGTCCCCTCATAACGCCGGTTCCCCTCTCCGGTTGCCTCTGCTCTCCTCAGTGCCTCCAGCTGTTCCCATGGGAGGCATTGCACCGCTGCTTGATTCTGGATTGGTGGGTGGTTCTCTAACGGTGGTCCTGAGGAGGAGTAGTGATGGAACCAAGGCGCAGCGGGTTGTGAACACATAATTTATTTAAAGAAAAGACGAAAAAACACGAACTTCACTATAACTAACAAAACAACAAACGGAGTAGACAGACCTGGACGACGAACTTACATTTAACACGAAGAACGCACGAACAGGGAAAATAGACTACACAAAATGATGATGTACAAAACAAACCGAACAGTCCCGTATGGTGCGACAAACACTGACACAGGAGACAACCACCCACCACGAACACTGTTAAACAACCTACCTAAATATGACTCTCAATTAGAGGAACGCCAAACACCTGCCTCTAATTAAGAGCCATACCAGGCAACCCTAAACCAACATAGAAACAGACAACATAGAATGCCCACCCAAACTCACATCCTGACCAACTAACACATACAACAAACTAACAGAAATAGGTCAGGAACGTGACAAAGAGCAGGTTTAACCTCTCTACTGTTAGAAAGCCGGATCAACTAAGAATACCTAAGATTGAATTAAGCTATTTTGAAAACGCAATTAAGGGAATTAACTGGAATGATCTCTTGTCCTATACAGATGTGGATGGGTTTTCTATCCACAATCCAGACTACAATAATTGGTTTCCTCAAAAAAATCCAATCCAAACCTGGCCAAAAGCCCTAAAATCCAAATTCGAGCATGACAGACGTAGGTTTACCATGTTGAGAAATAAGGTCATGAAAGAAATCAGACAGGCCAATGCAAACTTTTTTTATTAACATAATTGGTGAAGCAAAGGGAAATTCTAAATTGATCTGGGAGAATCTAAAAAAGTTAACAGGGAAAGACCATAGTAACACTGCAAAAGACTAGAAGTCATGGTGAATAACAATCTAACACAGGATGCAGTCGAAATAGCAATAGCCTTCAATTCCTACTTTATTGACTCTGTCAGGGTACTGACACAGAACCCCTCCACTGGTTTATTGGGCTCAGTGCTAGTAAATGACACTCAACCTGTCTTCCTCATAAGGGAGGTTTCTGAGTCAAAGGTGAACAAGGTGATTAGCTCACTAAAGAACTCTAAAGCCAAAGATGTGTTTGGGCTGGACTCTACCTTTCTTAAAAACTACAAAGAGTCACTCATTGGCCCCATTACTAAGGTCACCAACACAACTATTGGTCTCAGGGTGTTTCCAAGGGTATGGAAGTCGGCCATAATAACGGCCATCTTTAAATCGGGCAACCCTGCTGGCGTGAGTAACTACAGGCCCATTAGTATGCTACCTGTGGTGTCAAAGGTTGTTGAAAAGTGTGTAGCAGAACAACTGATTGCCCACCTCAACAACAGCCCCTTCACATTACACTCCATGCAGTTTGGCTTCAGAGCGAAACACTCCACAGAAACGGCCAACTGCTTTCTTCTGGAAAATGTCCAAGATGGACAAAGGGGGCGTTGTTGGGGCTGTGTTTCTGGACCTAAGGAAGGTTTTTGATACTGTTAACCATGATATTCTCATTTCAAAATTGTTAAAGTTAAACTTTTCCTCCGATGCCTTGAGATGGATGAAATCATACCTTGAAGGCAGAACTCAGTGTGTCAGAGTGAGCAAGGAGCTGTCGTCCACTCTTAGCCATGATGTGGGTGTGCCCCAATGGTCAATACTGGGGCCCCTCCTGTTCAGCCTGTACATTAATGATCTGCCTTCTGTCTGTACCGGGTCTGAAGTTCAAATGTATGCAGATGATACAGTGATATATGTGCATGCAAAGAGCAAACAACAAGCTGCACAAGAACTCACTACTGTAATGGTCCAGGTTACAAAGTGGCTCTGTGACTCGTGTTTGCATCTCAATGTGAAAAAAACTGTTTGCATGTTCTTCACAAAGAGGGCAACAGATGCTACTGAGCCAGATGTCTATGTCAGGGGAGAAGCTCCAGGTGGTATCTGATTGTAAGTACCTTGGCATCATACTTGATTCCTCCCTCTCTTTTAAAAAGCATGTGAAAAAGGTCATTCAGATAACCAAATTCAACCTAGCTAATTTCCGATTTATATGAAATTGTTTGACTACAGAGGTAGCAAAACTGTACCTCGAATCTATGATACTCCCCCACTTAACATACTGCTTGACTAGTTGGGCCCAAGCTTGCTGTATAACATTAAAACCTATTCAGTCTGTCTACAAACAGGCTCTCAAAGTGCTTGATAGGAAGCTCAATAGCCATCATCACTGTTACATCCTCAGAAAGCATGAGCTCCTGAGTTGGGAAAATCTTGTGCAATACACTGACGCATGTCTTGTGTTCAAGATCCTAAATGGCCTGGCTCCCCCTCCACTCAGTATTTTTGTTAAACAGAAAACCCAAACATATGGCAGCAGATCCACAAGGTCTGCCATGAGAGGTGACTGTATAGTTCCCTTTAGGAAAAGCACCTTTAGTCAAACTGATTTCTCCATGAGAGCTTTCCATGTCTGGAAAACACTGCCATCAGACACACATAACTGCACCACATATCACACTTTCACAAAATGCATGAAGACATGGCTAAAGGTCAAGCAGATTTGTGAACATAATACCTAGCTGTGTATTGTCGCTTTCCATGTTGTCTGTTGCCTGTAGCTTGTGAGGTGTGGAAACACTTTGTTGCTTTTATTTGTCTTACTGCTTTTTGTTCTATGTTGCTCTGTCTGTATGCTACATCTTGCTTGTCCTATGTTGCTCTGTCTGTATGCTATGTCTTGCTTGTCCTATGTTGCTCTGCGTGTGCTCACTTCTCAATGATTGTTTATATTGTAATTGTTTTTAACAACTTGCCCAGGGACTGCGGTTGAAAATTAGCCGGCACTTTTACTGAAACGTTGATTAATGTGCACTGTCCCTGTAAAAATAAAATAAACTCAAACCTGCAAGTTCCCAGGCATTTCTGGGGGGAATGGCCCTAGCTCTCACCCTCTGATCCAATAGGTCCCAGATGTGCGCAATGGGATTGAGATCCGGGCTCTTCCTGACCACGGCAGAACACTGATATTCCTGTCTTGCAGGAAATCATGCACAGAACGAGCAGTATGGCTGGTGGCATTGTCATGCTGGAGGGTCATGTCAGGATGAGCCTGCAGGAAGTGTACCATATGAGGGAGGAGGATGTCTTCCCTGTGATACACAGCGTTGAGACTGCCTGCAATGACAACAAGCTCATTCCGATGATGCTATGACACACCGCCCCAGACCATGACGGACTCTCCAAATCGATCCAGAGTACAGGCCTCGGTGTAACGTTCATTCCTTCGACGATAAACGTAAATCCGACCATCACCCCTGGTGAGACAAAACCGCGACTTGTCAGTGAAGAGCACTTTTTGGCAGTCATGTCTGGTCCGGCGACGGTGGGTTTGTGCCCGTAGGCGACGCTGTTGCCGGTGATGTCTGGTGAGGACCTGCTTTACAACAGGCCTACAAGCCCTCAGTCCAGCCTCTCTCAGCCTATTGCGGACAGTCTGAGCACTGGTGGAGGGATTGTGCGTGGGAAACATGGGAAACAGTGTTTAAACCCTTTACAATGAAGATCTGTGAAGTTACTTATATTATATGAATCATTTATGGATATTTATGGATATTTATGAATTATCTTTGAAAGACAGGGTCCTAAAAAAGGGACGTTTATATATATATATATAGTATTTACAAATTCACCACATTTATGATTTTATATGGGAATCAAAAAGCTTTCATGAATGTCCACCATGTGCTGATGTGCTCAGCACTGTCAACAGACCCCATTATGACATCACAATGTAACGGAAGCCTTGCCATGATGTCATTGCTGGTTCCATCTGACAAGCAACATTTAATTTCCACTCATTTCATGATAGATCTATCACAGAGATAGGTTAAGTTCTTATTTTGAGAGTGTTCATATTCATCATCAATGGCTTATCGAGGAAGTAAACCAAGTGAGTTTGACAAACTCAAGAAGGAGAACTCTCAGATGAAGAGCGTCATTGAAAACTTGAGGAAGCAAAACATGGCTTTAAACAAACAGGATGACCAGGACAAGTTTTCAAGTTTTGTAAGGCTCATCAGTTTTTCAAACGTTTTTCAAAAATATCACTGTTTATTTTGTGGTTTCATAGACATACAGTAGGCCTACATCAATAAAATCTTTAGCATAAAAGCTTTTTATGACACACTGTAGAAACTATTTTGCCTACTTCACTTCTGCTATTCATTTCATACTGTCCCATTGTGATCCAGGGCTATCAGGAGAGCTACCCAATCCCAGAGGGCCATCGTGGCTTCATCAGTGATGCCAGACTTCTGCAGATGCAGAGAGCTGAGAGAGAGGCCATGGAAGAAAAGCAAAGAAAGATAAGTGCTATCCATGAGAATTATGTCCGGACTGCTCTCATCGGGGTTGGCAGCACCTTCGCACACCACTTCGCCCCCTCTATTCAGTGCATCCCGCGGCCGAAAGCTCCACCGAGGCCTTTACCACGAAGGCTTGAACACATAGCTCTGGCCCCACTGAAGAACGTGGTGGGGGTGGACGGAGCCCAAGTTCGACCCGGATCTCACTCTCTGGAGTCCATCCAGGTAAATGAGTCATTCAGCAGCAGTAGCGTGTGGCCTGTTCCCGTCCCTCCCACTGGAGCTCCCTCCAAGAGGGGCAAGAAGAAGAAAGGCAGGCGGGGAGTCAAAGCCCTGAAAGTCCAGTCAGACCAGGGCTGTGCTGACAACAACGGACCCATTGACCTGATGGAGGAGGTGAGGGACATCGAGGCTCACCCGAAGGAGGGGGCCTGGAAGGTAGGATGGACTTCGAATTGATTGTAAATGTGAAAATGTGCAGTTCCGAATTATACTTGGACTGATAAATTGCCAAACAGATAGTGGTTCCATGTCTTAAAATCAAATCAAACTTTATTTGTCACATGCGCCGAACACAACAAGTGTAGACCTTACCGTGAAACCAACAGTGCAGTTCAAGAAGAGTTAAGAAAATATTGACCAAATAAACTACTTAAAAAAATTATAAAATTAAAGTAACACAATGACATAACATTTACGAGGCTATATACAGGGGGCATCGGTACCGAGTCAGTGTGCGGCGGTACAGGTTAGAAAGGATACTCTCTTTGACAGCATGATAGAATAGATCCTAGAATACAGGATCTCTCTGTGTATTAGTTTATGTATATACTAGTTCTACATGTATTTCTATGATGGGAGCATTCTTTTCTGGTCTACGCCAAAGGTGGTACATGAGGTGAAGACCATGGACAGGAGAAGTTTGGGCTCGGCCATGTCCATGGGGGAAATAGCCACCAGCTCTCCGGGAAGCCTGAGCTCAGTGGATATGAACACCCCTGCGGAGCTCCGTGACTACTTGGATGTCGGGACCCCGGTCAAGTCGCGTGACAGCCCACCCAGGCCTGCTCCCCCTCTTACCAAGCCCAGGAGCAAACTACCTCGGCCTATAAGGTTCCTTAGCCTGCCAAAGGCTGCCACCGACTCAGGTCAGTCCCTCTCATGTACTCACACTAATGTAAATTAGACAGGGAGATGAAGATAGGTAGAGTGATAGAAAGACAGTAGGAAGGGATGGGACACAAATGGCTTTAGCCCAGGGCTAAGACATTTTTACACACTTGCTTTGCCTGTTTCACAGTGAGAACCTTTAGTCAAGGTTAACTGGACCCTGCTTCTGAGCAGGGTGAGCACCAAAAAAATGTGTGCTAAATTTAAAATTATATGATATGATAATGAACTAAGGTGTTCTAGTGTTAAAAGCTACAAACAGATATGGAAATGAGTAAATAAATAAATACAAACAGTTCATAGAGAGATAGATGTCTGCTGTCAACCCATAGACAAGAAGGCAGCCAGTGAGCCAAAGGGCCAAATAAAGAAGAGTCAGGACCAGGCCAGATTGCAGCCAATGTCCAACCCAGAGCAGGCCCTGACTAAGAGCTTCAAGCTGCTCCACTCTGCCTCTGATGACTGGTGAGCATTCACTGTAGACAAGACCAATGGAGCTAGGCTAAAGGAAGCACAGTGTAGTGTCCTTGGAAATGTAGATTTGAGCTACAGAGCGTAGAAACTTCTGAAATTAAGAGACCAGAGTCCTAATTGATGAACATCATTATGTTTTTGGAAAATGTGGAAATTGCTTACGTTTCTTTCACTGAATTGCAGGGAGAAGAAGATCGAGGGCTTGACCTCTCTCCGTGTGATGGCTCAGAACCACATGGACATACTGATGCCTAAACTCCATGATATCTGCCTTGCCATTATAAATGAGGTAGCTGTATTCATTCACTGCCCTATTCATTCATCTGCACAAATCTGCTACATTTGGAGAACAAGTCAAATGATTGTGTCATGTTTCTGATGTTCGTAGGTTGTACTGCTCAACATTAATAGCTGGTCCTGTGCGTGTTATTATGATTCAGGTGAAGAACCTGCGCTCTGCAGTGTCCTGTGCTGCCATGGCCACACTGGGTGACATGTACGTCCACCTCCAGAGGGCCATGGACAGTGAAGTGGAGGGGACGGCACGCGTGCTGCTGCACAAAGCCAGCGAGGCCAACACCTTCATCCGGCAGGGAGCCAACATTGCCCTGGGTCACATGGTGCAGAGCTGCACCCCGACCCGTGTCATGAATGCCCTGCTGGTCGGTGGGCTGAGGTAAAGAGGGAGAGGGGTCAATTAACACTCACTAAGGGGTAGATTCGGAATTCCACAAATGTTCACTTTGTCTCACATTGAAAGTTTGACTCGAGTGGAAGTTAGGATTCACTCCAAACAGCCCTGATGTGACAATGCAATAGATAATTGATATGTATTGAACTTTCTGGTGCAAAATGGTCACTGTTCGCTTAGGTATGCCACACATTAGATTAGATTCAACTTTATTGTCATTGAACAAGCACAAGTACAGTACAACGAAATGCAGTTAGCATCTGACCAGAAGTGCAAATAAAAGTAAAAGTAAAACAATTAAGTATAATGTATGTTATTTAGTGGGATGTATAAATGTGTTATTTAGTGGGATGTATAAATGAAGACAAATGGCAAGTTCAAATGGCAAGTCTAAATGTGCAATGAAGGCAAATTGAAAGTGCAAGGAGGCATGCAACTGAAATGCAGGGAGAGCAGCAATGAGGTTACCGAGGTAGACATGTACATGTACAACTGAATTATGTCCTTAATCAGATTTTGCAAAGCAATGTTAGAGTCCAGTAGTACCGTGAAGAGTGCAAAGAGAGTAATGCAACAAGGTCCCTGAGAGGCAGTACTAAGATGTGGGCGTGTGGATTTGGCTAGTGCCGTGCCACAGAGTTCAGCAGGGTTACAGTAGCTGGAAAGAAACTGTTCTTGAGCCTGCTAGTGTGGGAATGTAGAGACCTGTACTGCCTGCCTGATGGTAGGAGGGCAAACCGTTTGTGGCATGGATGTAAAGGGGCCCTGATGATGCCGCTTGCGCTGGAGGTCTACGATGGCAGGGAGCTGGAGCTCCCACCAAGCGGGCCCCCCAAAATTATGGCACCCCTGTTGACGGTGGAGAAAAACATGTGCATATTATAGTTCATTTCCTGTAATTCGACACTACAGTAATGGTGACCCCGATGTGATATATCTTACAGATACTTTGGACTAAATTTGAGTTTATTATATTATATTATTCTATTGGGGCAGCAGGTAGCCTAGTGGTTAACGCGTTGAACTTGTAAGCGAAAGGTTGCAAGATCGAATCCCCGAGCTGACAAGATAAAAATCTGTCCTTCTGCCGCTAATCAATCAATCAAGTTTATTTTTATATAGCCCTTCGTACATCAGCTAATATCTCGAAGTGCTGTACAGAAACCCAGCCTAAAACCCCAAACAGCAAGCAATGCAGATGTAGAAGCACGGTGGCTAGGAAAAACTCCCTAGAAAGGCCAAAACCTAGGAAAAACCTAGAGAGGAACCAGGCTATTAGGGGTGGCCAGTCCTCTTCTGGCTGTGGCTGGTGGAAATTATAACAGAACATGGCCAAGATGTTCAAATGTTCATAAATGACCAGCATGGTCAAATAATAATCAGGAGTAAATGTCAGTTGGCTTTTCATAGCCGATCATTAAGAGTATCTCTACCGCTCCTGCGGTCTCTAGAGAGTTGAAAACAGCAGGTCTGGGACAAGTAGCACGTCCGGTGGACAGGTCAGGGTTCCATAGCCGCAGACAGAACAGCTGAAACTGGACTATAAAGCTTTACCGAACATTTTTATCAACTGATGAGACTTCATCAATACAATCCATTATCATTTGTCTCCTAACTCATGTATCTCTATGACATGTAACTGATGTGCTCTGTTTTTCCTTCCTCAGCCACCGTAACGCTGCGGTGAGGAGCTGCACTGCTCAGCACCTGGAGAGACTGGCTGAGGTCATGGGGATGGCTCGTCTCCTGTCGGGGAAGAAAGACCTCACTGACCGTTTCTTAATTGCCGTCAGTAAACTGGCTGTGGACCCTGCACAGGAAGCCAGGTGGGAAGTTCCTCCCGTAAAGTAGCTTGCTTCAACATAACAGATAAGGCCGGGATTCAATCCATGGCTCGCTATAGCACTAGATCGCCGACAATGAACCTTTTAAAGGTAATTAAATTTTATTCGCCAACTAGCGACCTCCTCTGGTGAGCGGGGTGCAATGCACGCTGACACGGTCGCCAGATGTATGGTGTTTCCTCCGACACATTGGTGCAGCTTGCTTCTAGGTTAAGTGGGCATTGTGTCAAGAAGCAGTGCGGCTTGGCTGGGTTGTGTTTCGGAGGACGCACAGCTCTCGACCTTCGCCTCTCCAGAGTCCTTACGGGAGTTGCAGCGATGGGACAAGATTGTAACTACTAATTGGATACCACGAAATTGGGGTAAAATGTAAATGAGTCCAAATAGTCAGTACCTGATTCAGTTTCCTTCCTTCTGTTTGGTGCCTAATGAAGACAACCCTACTTAATCACAATGGTCGGCCTGAGCCAAGCTCTGTGCAGATTCGCTAAGATTTTCATAATAACGAACGGTTAATACCCAGTTGTTAGATAGTTGAGATGATTTGTAGATCAGGTAATGCGGTGCATTACTCAAACCGACCCTCTTGCAAATTCTACCTAATGTATGTCTTATTTTGATGAGATATTTTTCTCAGGTTGTCATCAATTGAGTACTGTTTTTAATCACAGACAGCAGAAATTATTTGATATGTTGCACGTTTAAGATGATATTATTATCTTTGTCCACAGGCATCATGGTCGCAATATCTTGAGAACCGTGGCCACCAATGGCAACTTTGCTAAAATGTGGGACAAATTCGCTCCGAGGAAAGAGCGAGAATCCTTGAGGGAAGTCATCTCAAAGGTTAACCTCAAAGAAAGGTACATTCTCTCTGGATGATTGGAAGAAGTGTGACAAATGAGCTGATATGATTACAGAAATCCAATCCCACTGGGCACAGACATGTCTAATTTTGATGTCTAGTTTTGATTTCAATTTGGGAAATCAACCAAAATGTGAAATCAACCAAAAATGTTGGTTAAAATTTGGGTGAAAAAAATCAAATTGTGTTTTCCACGTTGATTCACCGTAATCACGTAGATTTTTGTGTTGTTGAAATGAGGTGGAAACAACGTTTATTCAACCAGTTTTGGCCCAATGGGATGAATTGAATATACCGTAAAATTATATCTTTCTGTCTTTTCTCTTTTTCAACAGGAATATCTGAATAATCCCCAACTTTACTATATATTTGATTCTAAATATTTGCACGTTTCCCAACTTGACTATTATCCCCTCCCCAAACTCCAATATTTTCGCTCATTCTAAGAAATTTGACACTATCATCCAAACCCCCATGTAAATGCATCTTTAAACTGCATTGACTCCTTGTCCAAGTCCTGAATCCACTATAGGGCAATATGAACCACATTCAAAGCACTAAATGACCTTTCCTCGAAGCTCCTATCTGATCTACCAGCTCAATAGTGGTCTACTGAAACCATACTCACCATCTCAGGGGGTGCTCAGATCATCAACCACTGACCTCCACACCATCTTCAAAACCAACAGTCCTCTTTTGGAGGCAGATTGGTCAGTGCTCCTGTATGGCACCAACATTGTGGATTTTCATCCAATACTTCTGGATTATGAGAACATTCTTTGGACAATAAAATTAGGTAAAATGGAAGCTGGCTTCAGTCTCAGTTTTATCCTCCAAGACAGTGTGAGGATGTGTAACAACAATACCTGTGGTTTAACTTGATGATCAGGGCCAGATTACCGAATGGTCATGCAGGGCACCTGGGCACAACAAGACTCCCTGCGCAGGCGCACTCTTGACTGAGTGATAGCCCCGTAATAACAGAGATATAGGGATACTTAAAATAGGGATACTTAAAACATGAACTTAACAATCTCCCCCTTTTCTTTAAAGACAAATAAAACATCAACAACATAATTAAATGTCCAAGTATTATTCAAGATCCCCATTACAAATGGGTTGTGTGACAGTTTTTATTTGTATTACTCAAGCTGCCACTTTCCATTACTGAGAGCCTGTAGGAGCACAAGACCGGATGCTCCTTTTTTAGTCAGACAGTCAGCAAGCTGTTCCTTTGTGGTCGACCCCAGAATCTGCTGGATTCTCTGTGCTTGGATAAGTTCCTTGATGCTGCTAATCTCAAGACAAAGTATTTTCTCTGTGACAGACTTGGTTGACTTCACAGCATCAACTAATGAGTAGTTGTCAGTGACACAAACTACAGGTAGAAAGTGCCGTTTTGTCTCACCAGTGTTAAGCTCTGAGAACAGAGTTGCAAGAAAGATCGCATTGTCAATTCCAGTGTTTCTCCAGCAAGTGTGCTTCGGACAATCCTTCTGATCCCTTTTGACTGCCAACAGATAGGTGAGAATCTTCCTCCTTCACCCATTAACACGATTAGATGTCCACCTTGTGTGCCTCCATCTGTAAGGTTCCATAGCGAAGCATCACTGAAGACAACTAGTTTCAAAGAGCCATCTTTTCTAACATGCTGAAACTTTAAAGTCACTTGTTGTGATTTCAGTTTACGAACAACTTTGTTCGCCTCATGAATGGTTTGTATAGTGGTGTGTTTTGTGTTAGATGCCAAGTGTCAACCATCTAACATTACATCAGAGGTACTCTGTCTAGCAACCCATAAAATTTGTCCTATCTTTGACCTCAATTGATCAGCTTCAATAACACATAGAGGGGAATTCCGTTGTACGGCTCTTGAAGAATCCATGTGAATGGGTTGAAGATTCTTGATATAGCTCTCCTGTTGCATCAGTATTGTTCCATCAACTGTAATAAACTCTATGCCAACATAACAAAAATGATCATGCTCCTCACGGCCGACCTAGAAAACAGCTTTGAGGTGTGGAATCACAGTTGAAGCAAAGGTCTGTGAGCCACCCCAGATAAAGTCATAAACATGACAGGCAAGTACTCCAGTCACATTGCAGTCTTGATCAAGCCAATAGAAGACTGCAGGATCCACTTGACATTTTTCCACCTGTATTCAGCATTGTTGCCTTGACTTTGTTGTACCAGTAGAGTGATGCATCTGCCAGTCCATACACACACTTTAGTTTCTACAGTGGTCCTTCGCTTTTAGCTTCAGGCGGAGGTCGGATGTGATTGTCCCTTGACAGCTTTGTTCCCTGCAAAAAATGCAGATTTGATGTCTATGGAATTACGTTTTGATTTTTTTCTGGCAGATCACTGACATCAGCAATCTGAGTGACTCTGAGGCGCATGTCAGTGAGTCTTTTGGGAGTTGTTTAGCAGCCAGCTCCTCAAAACCTCTAGCCACTAGACTTGCTTTCGGCACTATTCCAGTTAAGGATTCTTTAAGGGTACACACCCACCTTGTTGAGATGCATTTTTGGCCATTGTCTTTGACTTCCTCAAACACTCCATTTGTCCTCCAATTACTGAGCTCATCTAGCTTAGCTGAGTCAAATGACACATCCTTTGTTTGAAGTACATCATCATTTTGAATGTCATTCTGTTTTTTCTCGATTTTCCAATGGTTCAATTCTGATATTATCTACAAGTGACAGGTCAGCTTACCCTGTTGTACCAGAAAGTGTAGCTGGTTCAGAGTACTGCAAGTTGTACCAGTTCTGGTGTTTTGCTTTTCCTGCTCGTCCAATGACGGTTGCCATATGTGGAATACCACTTTCTCTGTCCATGTATTTAACAGTTTGTCCAGTTTTCAGATTGGAACAACCATGTTCTCTTAACACATGTGGCTGTTGTTGAATGTTTTTCTCATTTGAACGCTCAACAGTATTACCTGTGGCATGGTTGAAGGTCTCTGCTCCATTTCCTGTGTCAGTTTCAGTGTCCATATCATTGGATGCGACATCTGGTAGGTGTGTGTCTGTTACTGTGTCCTTTTTGTCATTTTCATTAGGAGACTGATTCTCAGCAACAGCCCCTCTATCTTGTTGATCATTTACTTTCCGCAATCTTGAGTGATGCACCCTGACAATGATGCCTCCGTGCCTCACAACTATCACCACACCAACTTGACCAATGACTACTCTTGGTCCTTTCCACTCTTGACAGTCAGCTCGTTTGTAGTACACTTTGTTTCCAGTTTCGTACTTCTCATCATCCTTATTCCCTGAACTGCTGAGTAACTTCTGAAGTCTGTCAACTGTAGCATGTCCAAACTGTTTGTGAAGCTTTAACAATACTTTGTGTTTATCTTTTGTGTTCATGTTCTCTGTGACTGTCAGAATCTCCATGTGCTCTGTGTCAGTCAGAATCTAATTTTTGCATGGACTCTGTGTGATGTCTTTGTCTAAAATGTTTACACATTAGTGGCCTGAGGTAGTAAGTTCAAGAGTCAGTGGTTGTTTAAACATCACTGCCTTGTCATGTTTTATGTCTAGTACAGCCTCTGCCTTCTTGAGGGAAGCTTTGCTTAATAGTAAGGGGATATCTGTAGGGACCACCTCTGTTTCAATGTGACACTTTGTCTGACCAATTTTTGCTGGTATCTTAACTCTCTTGGTAGAATGGACAATTCTCCCATCTCCAAATTTGAAAGCTCTGTTGCTTGGTGTGTCAATCATATTTTGTACTTCTTTCATACTTAGTTCACTGACATAGCTACCATTTTGCACCACACACTGTCTGTGTACATGCAGTATCAATCACAGCAGATCCTAAGGATTCAACTATAAAAATCTCAGTATCAGAAGCAGATTCATTTGAAAACAGTGTAATGTTACACTGCTCTATCTCTGTGTTTACATTTTCCTATGTTAAAACTTGTTCATTTTTATGAGGACAGTCTTTAACCCAATGGTAAGTGCTTTGACAAATAGCACATTTTGATCTCCTTCCATATTTGTTCAGTGGATTTGTGCCCGAAAATGGCGCCCTCTTCTGATTGTCTTGAGAACGTGACTTGTTTGCGCCTTTTCTCTGCTGCTCAGTGTAATATGCTGCGTCACTCACTTGCATTCCATCTGTTATTGGCGCGACAGACGTCTTTTCACCAAAAATGATTTTTAGTGCCGACGTCATTGATGCAAAAGTCAGCACAGTACAAGCAGTCAAAGCCAACTGTTTCTCCCTACCATCTAGACAGGCAGTATCTAGCAACTTGAAAGCTAACACTGCATCCGGGAGAACCATGTCGTATTTGCGCATCCTATTGTACCTCTGTTCAAAAGCAATGATGTAGTCCGTCATTGCAAAATAAATATCTCTCATAACACTGTCAAAGTTTGAATATGCCTCGTAGGCACGGTCTTTCTCTTCTTTAAGAAATACAGAATCCAGTGCTCTGATCAAATTCACCATACCGTCATCCTTGTTCAAATCCTCAACGGATATTTCCAGTGCTGCATCACTCATTCTTTCATCGAGAGATAATACCACCGCAAGTGCTTGCTTTTTCAAGTCCAGATTAGTAACCCGTGTCCAGTTTCCAAATTCATTTTTTCAAACTTTCGTACGACCTCATCTCGTCGAAGCGAGGTGGCACATTGTAGTTATTAACCATGATATTCTCATTTAAAAATTGTCCAAGATCAACTTTTCCCCCGATCCCTTGAGATGGATGAAATCATACCTTGAAGGCAGAACTCAGTGTGTCAGAGTGAGCAAGGAGCTGTCGCCCACTCTTAGCTATGATGTGGGCGTGCCCCAAGGGTCAATACTGGGGCCCCTCCTGTTCAGCCTGTACATTAATGATCTGCCTTCTGTCTGTACCGGGTCTGAAGTTCAAATGTATGCAGATGATACAGTGATATATGTGCATGCAAAGAGCAAACAACAAGCTGCACAAGAACTCACTACTGTCATGGTCCAGGTTACAGAAGTGGCACATTTACTCGTGTTTGCATCTCAATGTGAAAAAAACTGTTTGCATGTTGTTCACAAAGAGGGCAACAGATGCTACTGAGCCAGATGTCTATGTCAGGGGAGAAGTTTCAGGTGGTATCTGATTTTAAGTACCTTGGCATCGTACTTGATTCCTCCCTCTCTTTTAAAAAGCATGTGAAAAAGGTAATTCAGATAACCAAATTCAACCTAGCTAATTTCCGATTTATACGAAATTGTTTGACTACAGAGGTAGCAAAACTGTACTTCAAATCTATGATACTCCCCCACTTAACATACTGCTTGACTAGTTGGGCCCAAGCTTGCTGTACAACATTGAAACCTATTCAGTCTGTCTACAAACAGGCTCTCAAAGTGCTTGATAGGAAGCTCAATAGCCATCATCACTGTTACATCCTCAGAAAGCATGAGCTCCTGAGTTGGGAAAATCTTGCGCAATACACTGACGCATGTCTTGTATTCAAGATCCTAAATGGCCTGGCTCCCCCTCTACTCAGTATTTTTGTTAAACAGAAAACCCAAACATATGGTAGCAGATCCACAAGGTCTGCCATGAGAGGTGACTGTATAGTTCCCTTAAGGAAAAGCACCTTTAGTAAAACTGCTTACTCTGTGAGAGCTTCCCATGTCTGGAATACACTGCCATCAGACACACATAACTGCACCAGATATCACACTTTCACAAAATGCATGAAGACATGGCTAAAGGTCAATCAGATTTGTGAACATAATACCTAGCTGTGTATTGCCGCTTTCCATGTTGTCTGTAGCTTGTGAGGTGTGGAAACACTTTGTTACTTTTATGAATTCTGTCTTACTGCTTTTTGTTCTATGTTGCTCTGTCTGTATGCTATGTCTTGCTTGTCCTATGTTGCTCTGCGTGTGCTCACTGCTCAATGATTGTCTATATTGTAGTTGTTTTCAATAACCTGCCGAGGGACTGCGGTTGAAAATTAGCTGGCTGGCTAAAACCGTCACTTTTACTGAAACGTTGATTAATGTGCACTGTCCCTGTAAAAATAAACTCAAACTCCAGATCTGACCATATTACTATGTAGTAACTATTCATAGACCATGTTTCTCACCCTAATATCATCTGACCATATTACTATGTAGTAACTATTAGTAGACCATGTTACTATATAGTAACTATAAGTAGACCATGTTACTATGTAGTAACTATTAGTAGACCATGTTACTATGTAGTAGCTATTAGTAGACCATGTTACTATGTAGTAACTATTAGTAGACAATGTTAATATGTAGTAACTATTAGTAGAGCATATTACTATGTCGTAACTACGTGGCCGCCCCCCTGGGGGTAAGGGCGGCCACACATCTCCTACGCAGAGACCTACAACACCCTCTCCCTTCAACACCCTCTCCCTCAATGTGAGCAAGACAAAGGAGATGATTGTGGACTACAGGAAAAGGAGGGCCGAACAGGCCCTCATTAACATAGGCAGGGCTGTAGTGGAGCGGGTCGAGAGTTTCAAGTCCCTTGGTGTCCACTACAACAACAAACTATCATGGTCCAATCACACCAAGATAGTCGTGAAGAGGGCACGACAACACCTTTTCCCCCTCTGGAGAATGAAAAGATTTGAGATGGGTCCCACGATCGTCAAATAGTTCTACAGCTGCACCATCGAGAGGATCTTGACCGGCTGCATCACTGCCTGGTATGGCATCTGATCGGCATTCTGCTCGGCGCTGCAGTGGGTAGTGCGTACGGCCCAATACATCACTGAGACCTATCTTCCTGTCATAAAGGACCTATATTCTAGGCGGTGTCTACTACTCGCTGTTTATTATCTATGCAGAGTCACTTTACTCCTACCTACATGCACATATTATATCAATTACCTCGACTAACCTGTACCCCCACCCCCGCACATTGACTCAGTACCGGTACCCCCTGTATATAGCCTCGACTAACCTGTACCCCCACACATTGACTCAGTACCGGTACCCCCTGTATATAGCCTCATTACTAACCTGTACCCCGCACATTGACTCAGTACCGGTACCCCCTGTATATAGCCTCGACTAACCTGTACCCCACACATTGACTTTGTACCGGTACCCCCTGTATATAGCCTCATTACTAACCTGTACCCCCACACATTGACTCGGTACCGGTACCCCCTGTATATAGCCTCATTACTAACCTGTACCCCCTGTATATAGCCTCATTACTAACCTGTACACCCACACATTGACTCGGTACCGGTACCCCCTGTATATAGCCTTGTTATTGTTATTTTATTGTGTTACTTTTTATTTCATTTTTTACTTTAGTTTAATGAGTAAATACTTTCTATTTCTTGAACTGCATGGTTGGTTAAGGGCTTGTAAGTAAGCATTCCACGGTAAGATCTACACCTGTTGTATTCAGCGAATGTGACAAATACAATTTGATTTGATTAGTTTGGTATTGGTTCAACATTGCAGGCGACTGCCTTATTATTTATAAATCAGTCAGCCAGGAAACATTTTCCCACAATGCGGCATGGATTTGATGCTCTCGAACACGGCCAGTGGCTTAGTAAATGACAGAGAGGCTACGCTGTGCACACTCTACGGGGTGTGGAACATCATCTATAATAATGACATAAAGGCTGCGCTGTGCACACTCTACAGTGTGTGTGGAAGATCATCTATAATAATTACATAAAGGCTATGCTGTACACACTCTATGGTGTGTGGAATATCATCTATAATAATTGCATAAAGGCTGTGCTGTGCACGCTCTACGGTGTGTGGAACATCATCTATAATAATGACATATAGGCTACGCTGCGCACACTCTATGGTGTGTGGAACATCATCTATAATAATTTGTCTGTTCTAAATTCTGTGTTGCTCAAAGCCTTGAGTAAGGAACCTATTTTTGACACAATTGGCTGGAAAGTCACCCTTTGCCTTGATGACAGCTTTGCACACTCTTGGCATTATCTCAACCAGCTTCATGAGGTAGTCACCTGGAATTAATTTCAATTAACAGGTGTGCCTAGTGAAATGTTAATTTGTGGAATTTATTTCCTTCTTAATGCGTTTGAGCCAATCAGTTGTGTTGTGACAAGGTATGGGTGGTTCTCATGAGGACCGCCACAGGAAAGGAAGACACAGAGTTACCTCTGCTGCAGAAGATACGCTCATTAGAGTTAACTGCACCTCAGAATGCAGCCCAAATAAATGCTTCACAGTGTTCAAGTAACTAGACACATCTCAACATCAACTGTTCAGAGACTGGTTGAATTGCTGCATGCAAAAACACTGTTTACAAAAGCTTTGTTAAAAAACAAGAAATCCAGCAATACATCTACATGATGTATTGTTACACCATGTAGGAGCGGTATAGACCTGGTCTGTTCATTATATACATCTACATGATGTATTGTTACACCATGTAGGAGCAGTATGGACCTAGTCTGTTCATTATATACATCTACATGATGTATTGTTACACCAGGTAGTAGCAGTATAGACCTAGTCTGTTCATTATATACATCTACATGAGGTATTGTTACACCTTGTAGGAGCAGTATAGACCTACAGTAGCTAGCTGCTAATTTAGATTTAGTATCTTATTGAAACTGCCTTAAAAATGCTGTGGTAAACATGTTTTATTTGCACTAATAAATCAACAAATTCCTGTCTTTGTATGTCTCAATATAATAGTATTATTTAATTAAATCCATTTAAAACTGCGTTTCCCACTCCAGTCAGCAGACGGCGATGTGAGTCTTTCAGGCGATGCTGCTAGCGTGACGTATTATCTAGTGGACGGTTCTTCATAAACATCTCGTCAACCACCTCGGTAGCTTGCTAGCCAACATAGCCGAAAGATTCCAGCTATTTATACGCTTTCGGTCTATATTAGCTACTGTGTTTTAGACACGCGTCTGTCGTATCTACTTGTTAAGCTATTTAATATTATTTAATATTATGCTATTTTGTATTAGTCAGCTATAGTAGCTGGCTGGTTAAGTTAACACTAGCATAGTCATTAATGATAGCTAGCTAGCTAACATCCCCGAACATGAGCTCCCTAAGCTTCTCCCCTCCTGTTAAAGAAGAGGATGTCTACTGGACGGAGAAAGAAGCTCTGGGGCTGAACATTGTCGTGAAAGATGAGAAGGAAGAAGAGGATGTCACAGTTAAAAAAGAAGTAGAGGGTGAGGTTGTTACAGTGAAAGGAGAAGAGAAAGACGTTTCAGTGAAAGAAGAGGAAGACGCGTTCAGAGTGAAAGAGGAGGAGGAGGATGTTACAGTAAAAGAGGAGGATATAGTTTTTGGAATGAAGAAGGAAGGAGAGATTATTGTCACATTGAAAGATGAAGAGGTGGAGATAGGAGATCTGATTAACACCAGTAAGTACCGCCTTAAATGTGTTTTTAACTTTGGATATTCGGAGTTGGTTCGTCAATGCCTCTTCAACGGAGGGCCCTAGGATGATGACTGATATGTCAAGAATCAGACGACGTAGAGAACAAGCTACCCCTTGTTTTCTTGTTTCCGTTTCCAAAAAGTGACTTAACATATATATTTGAGAAGGGTCTACCTGCTGACCGCAGACTGGGGGGCACGGCATGTAGTGATGATTTACTACACACCGTGCCCCCCAATAGTGCCATGCGAGAGTTGGGTTGGCAACACCAAAGATTATGGATATACTGACAAGATGTCTCTCCGCCCTAACAAGGGAAGTCGTTGTCCACGAAGCGGCACTGTGGGTTGTCTAGCTCCCGCCTATCCTGTCTTTGGATCGGTGGATTCATCTTATTATTGTAATCTATTGTTTATATTCTATGAGAGTTGTTGACGTCAACCGCCTGTATTCAATGGAGAGAGATGCTAAGCTACTAGCATGAATATGCATAGCGATCTGGAGACAACTCCTATAGTGTTTTTATCAAAGTTGTTGGTATGTCACGTGTCCACATAACACCTTAAGCATTACGAAACGTCTGTTGGATCAAGTAAACCTCACGTAGCAAATAAGCCATTAATTTTGTTGTTGACCAAATTCCACGCTTTACACATTGGGTTGATAATTGTTTCCACTTGGATACAACCTACTGTATGTAGCCTACTGGCATGACCTAGAGAGTTACAACCTACTGTAGCCTACTGGCATGACCTAGAGAGTTAAAACCTACTGTAACCTACTGGCATGACCTAGAGAGATAAAACCTACTGTAACCTACTGGCATGACCTAGAAAGATAAAACCTACTCTAACCTACTGGCATGACCTAGAGAGATAAAACCTACTGTAACCTACTGGCATGACCTAGAGAGATAAAACCTACTCTAACCTACTGGCATGACCTAGAGAGATAAACCTACTGTAACCTACTGGCATGACCTAGAGAGTTACAACCTACTGTAACCTACTGGCATGACCTAGAGAGTTACAACCTACTGTAACCTACTGGCTTGACCTAGAAAGATAAAACCTACTCTAACCTACTGGCATGACCTAGAGAGTTACAACCTACTGTAACCTACTGGCATGACCTAGAGAGTTACAACCTACTGTAACCTACTGGCATGACCTAGAGAGTTACAACCTACTGTAACCTACTGGCATGACCTAGAGTTACAACCTACTGTAACCTACTGGCATGACCTAGAGACCTAGAGAAAGTTGTAAAATTCCTGGATTTTAAATTAATATTTTCCAGTAATACTGATAATTTGTATCTTCCTCACCACATGTGGGATCCCTCTCCTTTGTCGTCCTCTCTACACCAATAACAGACAACTACTGTGGGATCCCTCTCCTTTGTCATTCCTCTCTACACCAATAACAGACAACTACTGTGGGATCCCTCTCCTTTGTCGTCCTCTACACCAATAACAGACAACTACTGTGTGATCCCTCTCCTTTGTCGTCCTCTACACCAATAACAGACAACTACTGTGTGATCCCTCTCCTTTGTTGTCCACTCTACACCAATAACAGACAACTACTGTTGGTTCCCTCTCCTTTGTCGTCCTCTACACCAATAACAGACAACTACTGTGTGATCCCTCTCCTTTGTCGTCCTCTCTACACCAATAACAGACAACTACTGTTGGTTCCCTCTCCTTTGTTGTCCACTCTACACCAATAACAGACAACTACTGTTGGTTCCCTCTCCTTTGTTGTCCACTCTACACCAATAACAGACAACTACTGTTGGTTCTCTCTCCTTTGTCGTCCTCTCTACACCAATAACAGACAACTACTGTTGGTTCCCTCTCCTTTGTTGTTCACTCTACACCAATAATAGACAACTACTGTTGGTTCCCTCTCCTTTGTTGTCCACTCTACACCAATAATAGACAACTACTATGGGACTCCCAATCCCAGCCGGATGTGATACATCCTGGATTCGAACCAGGGGCTGTAGTGGTGCCTCTTGCACTGAGATGCAGTGGCTTAGACCGCTGTGTCCATGTGTGTGTGTTAACCAATTTGTAAGTCGCTCTGGATAAGAGCGTCTGCTAAATGACTTAAATGTAAATGTAAATGTTAACTATGTCACTGTACTAAAATGCTTAAAAGGCCGCAAATTTTTTAAATATCGGTTAGCGGTATCGTTTTTGGGGCAAGGAAAATATTGGCCAAAAATGTAATATCGGTGCATCCCTTTATTCTAAAATTGATTATATTATAAACATTTTCCTCATCAATCTACACACAATACCCCATAATGCCAAAGGGGGGGGGGGGGGTCTTCTAAGCTATATGGAATTGTTTGTACTGTTTTAAGAAGGTTATACCAAGGATAATTTTGCTATTTGATTTTGAACTGTAAGACCCATGGAAGTATCAACAAAAAATATTTGGCCATACTGCTATAACCCATATACTAATGAATTGCATTTCATTTACAACATGGAACAACAGTCCCCCAAAACATCTACTAAAGGAAGTTTGTTCTGAAGTGTCTGTCCTGTATCTGAGAGATATAAAAAATTATATATATATTATTTTTTTTACATGTCTTTAACCCCCTTTTTTTGTCACTTAAGTCTTTCCACATTTTGTTAGGTTACAGCCTTATTCTACAATGGATTAGATACATAAAAATCCTCATCAATCTACACACAATACCCCGTAATGACAAAGAGAAAATAGGTTTGGAGAAAGAAAAAACATTTATTAAAAATAAATACAGAAATACCTTATTTACATAAGTATTCAGACCTTTTGCTATGAGACTTGAAATTGACCTCAGGTGCATACTGTTTCCATTGATCATTGTTGAGATGTTTCTACAACTTGATTGGAGTGCACCTGTGGTAAATTCAATTGATTGGACATGATTTGGAAAGGCACACACCTGTCTGACTACCACAGCATTTTGAAGCGATACGCCATCCCATCTGGTTTGTGCTTAGTGGGACTATCATTTGTTTTTCAACAGGACAATGACCCAACACACCTCCAGGCTGTGTAAGGGCTATTTGACCAAAAAGGAGAGTGATGGAGTGCTGCATCAGATGACCTGGCCTTCACAATTACCTGACCTCAACCCAATTGAGATGTTTTGGGATGAGTTGGACCACAGAGTGAAGGAAGAGCAGCCAACAAGTGCTCAGCATATGTGGGAACTCCTTCAAGACTGTTGGAAAAGCATTCCAGGTGAAGCTGGTTGAGAGAATGCCAAGAGTGTTCAAAGCTGTCATCAAGGCAAAGGGTGGCTACTTTGAAAAATATATTTGGAATTGTTTAACACTTTTTTTGGTTACTACATGATTCCATATGTGTTCTCATAGTTTTCTTATTCATATATATGAATAAGAATAACCCTTGAATGTGTAGGTGTGTCCAAACTTTTGACTGGTACTGTATATCTCATGAATGTTTTTGCATTCAGTTACAAAAAGTAACTTTCTTACCACTTCTTCCATAGGCAAACATGTAAGGAAAGCTTTTTTTTTTTAAATAAAGGGGATGCTGTCAAAAATGTATTGAATTCAAATGGATTTACCCAGCCTACAAAGCACTACAGCCACTCTGTGATGACCAGTTCTGCTCTTTTATTGAGGGATCTAGTCTAGATTAAACCTCATAGGAAGACAGTTTTATCATGTGGAGGTGGAGGTTTCGCCTTTCTAATCGACCTGGCCGAGGTATCCTGGAAGGATATTGATCTCATCCCGTCAGTAGAGGATGCCTGGATATTTTTTTTAAATGCCTTCCTCACCATCTTGAATAAGCATGCCCCATTCAAGAAATTTAGAACCAGGAACAGATATAGCCCTTGGTTCTCTCCTGACCTGACTGCCCTTAACCAACAGAAAAACATCCTATGGCGTTCTGCATTAGCATCGAACAGCCCCCGTGATATGCAACTTTTCAGGGAAGCTAGAAACCAGTATACACAGGCAGTTAGAAAAGCCAAGGCTAGCTTTTTCAAGCAGAAATTTGCTTCCTGCAACACAAACTCAAAAAAGTTCTGTGACACTGTAAAGTCCATGGAGAATAAGAACACCTCCTCCCAGCTTCCAACTGCACTGAAGATAGGAAATACTGTCACCACCGACAAATCCATTATAATTGAGAATTTCAATAAGCATTTTTCTACGGCTGGCCATGCTTTCCACCTGGCTACCCCTACCCCGGTCAACAGCACTGCCCTCCCCTCTGCTACTCGCCCAAGCCTTCCCCATTTCTCTTTCTCCCAAATACAGTCAGCTGATGTTCTGAAAGAGCTGCAAAATCTGGACCCTTACAAATCAGCCGGGCTAGATAATCTGGACCCTTTCTTTCTAAAACTATCTGCTGAAATTGTTGCCACCCCTATTACCAGCCTTTTCAACCTCTCTTTCGTGTCGTCTGAGATTCCCAAAGATTGGAAAGCAGCTGCGGTTATCCCCCTCTTCAAAGGGGGAGACACTCTAGACCCAAACTGCTACAGACCTATATCTATCCTACCCTGCCTTTCTAAGGTCTTCGAAAGCCAAGTCAACAAACAGATTACCGACCATCTCGAATCCCACCATACCTTCTCCGCTATGCAATCTGGTTTCAGAGCTGGTCATGGGTGCACCTCAGCCACGCTCAAGGTCATAAACGATATCTTAACCGCTATCGATAGGAAACAGTACTGTGCAGCCATATTCATTGACCTGGCCAAGGCTTTTGACTCTGTCAATCACCACATCCTCATCGGCAGACTCAACAGCCTTGGTTTCTCTAATGATTGCCTCGCCTGGTTCACCAACTACTTCTCTGATCGAGTTCAGTGTGTCAAATCGGAGGGTCTGTTGTCCGGACCTCTGGCAGTCTCTATGGGGGTGCCACAGGGTTCAATTCTTGGACCGACTCTCTTCTCTGTATACATCAATGATGTCGCTCTTGCTGCTGGTGAGTCTCTGATCCACCTCTACGCAGACGACACTATTCTGTATACGTCTGGCCCTTCTCTTGACACTGTGTTAACAACCCTCCAGGCGAGCTTCAATGCCATACAACTCTCCTTCCGTGGCCTCCAATTGCTCTTAAATACAAGTAAAACTAAATGCATGCTCTTCAACCGATCGCTGCCTGCACCTGCCCGCCTGTCCAGCATCACTACTCTAGACGGCTCTGACTTAGAATATGTGGACAACTACAAATACCTAGGTGTCTGGTTAGACTGTAAACTCTCCTTCCAGACTCACATCAAGCATCTCCAATCCAAAGTTAAATCTAGAATCGGCTTCCTATTCCGCAACAAAGCATCCTTCACTCATGCTGCCAAACATACCCTTGTAAAACTGACCATCCTACCAATCCTCGACTTCGGTGATGTCATTTACAAAATAGCCTCCAAAACCCTACTCATTAAATTGGATGCAGTCTATCACAGTGCCATCCGTTTTGTCACCAAAGCCCCATATACTACCCACCACTGCGACCTGTACGCTCTCGTTGGCTGGCCCTCGCTTCACACTCGTCGCCAAACCCACTGGCTCCAGGTCATCTACAAGACCCTGCTAGGTAAAGTCCCCCCTTATCTCAGCTCGCTGGTCACCATAGCAACGCCCACCCGTAGCACGCGCTCCAGCAGGTATATCTCTCTGGTCACCCCCAAAACCAATTCTTCCTTTGGCCGCCTCTCCTTCCAGTTCTCTGCTGCCAATGACTGGAACGAACTACAAAAATCTCTGAAACTGGAAACACTTATCTCCCTCACTAGCTTTAAGCACCAGCTGTCAGAGCAGCTCATAGATTACTGCACCTGTACATAGCCCATCTATAATTTAGCCCAAACAACTACCTCTTTACCTACTGTATTTATCTATTTTGCTCCTTTGCACCCCATTATTTCTATCTCTACTTTGCACCTTCTTCCACTGCAAACCAACCATTCCAGTGTTATTTTTTTTACTTGCTATATTGTATTTACTTCGCCACCATGGCCTTTTTATATATTTATTTATTTATTTATATATATATTTTGTTTGCCTTCACCTCCCTTATCTCACCTCACTTGCTCATATTGTATATAGACTTATTTTCACTGTATTATTGACTGTATGTTTGTTTTACTCCATGTGTAACTATGTGTTGTTGTATGTGTCGAACTGCTTTGCTTTATCTTGGCCAGGTCGCAATTGTAAATGAGAACGTGTTTTCAATTTGCCTACCTGGTTAAATAAAGGTGAAATAAATAAAAAAATTCAGGTCTCTGTTTAACGAGATACTCTGTTTGTCTTTGGCAGGAGAGATACCAGACTCTCACTCTGACAGCGGGAAGAGTCCTTCAGGGGAACCAGACCCAGAGATGCCCAAACCAGCGAGACAACACCACTGCTCCCACTGTGAAAAGAGTTTTTGCTGGTTAGGGAACCTAAAACTGCATGAGAGGACACACACTGGAGAAAAGCCTTTCCAATGCTCCCAGTGTGGAAAGAGCTTTGCTGTGTTAGCTAACCTGAAAAGGCACGAGAGAATACACACAGGAGAAAAGCCTTATCACTGTTCCCAATGTGGAATGAGTTTTAATCAGGATGGGGACCTAAAAGCTCATAAGAGGAAACACACAGGAGAAAAGCCTTTCCAATGTTCCCAGTGTGGAAAGAGTTTTACTAAGATAGGGCAATTAAAAGAACATGAGAGAATACACAAAGGAGAAAAGCCATTCCAATGTTCCCATTGTGGAAAGAGTTTTACTCGGATAGGAAACCTAAAAAAGCATGCGAGACTACACACAGGAGAAAAGCCTTATCAATGTTCTCAGTGTGGAAAGAGTTTTGCAGTGTTAGCTAACCTGAAAAGGCACGAGAGAATACACACAGGAGAAAAGCCTCATCACTGTTCCCACTGTGGAATGAGTTTTACTCAGTTATGGGACCTACAAGCTCATGAGAGGATACACACAGGAGAAAAGCCTTTCCAATGTTCCCAGTGTGGAAAGAGTTTTACTCAGATAGGGCACCTGAAAGCGCATGAGAGGATACACACAGGAGAAAAGCCTTACCAATGTTCCCAGTGTGAAAAGAGTTTTACCATGTTAACTAACCTGAAAAGGCATGAGAGAATACACACAGGAGAAAAGCATTTTCTGCTCCCAGTGTAAAAATAGATTTTCACGAATGGGACCTTAACACTCATGAGAGGATACAGAGGGGAAAAACCTTTCCAATGCTCCCAGTCTGGAAAGAGTTTTACCTGGTCAAGTAGCCTGAAGGAGCATAAGAGGACACACACGATAAAAGTCCTACCACTGCTCTCTTTGTGGAAGGACATTCAGAGAACCTGAAATCAAATGAGAGAATAGAAAGGCTGTATTCTGACATTTTTTTTGACTCAGAATGTGTGTTTTTGTTTATGCCAGATGAAATCATATTGTGTATGCTTTCACCTGTCTATATAAGGTCCCACAGTTGACAATGCATGTCAGAGCAAACACCAAGCAATGAGGTTGAAGAAATTGTCCTTAGACCCCCGAGACAGGGTTGTCGCTTGGAGTTTGCCAAAAAGGCACCTTAAGGACTCTCAGACCATGAGAAACAAGATTCTCTGGTCTGATGAAACCAAGATTGAACTCTTTGGCCTGAATGCATTTTGGCAACCTCCAAGCTGGTTGTCATGTGCCTTCCGTCTGACCACTCTACCATAAAGACCTGATTGGTGGAGTGCTGCAGTGATGGTTATCATTCTGGAAGGTTCTCCCATCTCCACAGAGAAAATCTGTAGCTCTGTCAGAGTGACCATCGGGTTCTTGGTCCCTTCCCTGACGATTGCCCTTCTCCACCGATTGCTCAGTTCTGCTGAGCGGCCAGCTCTTGGAGGTTCTTGGTGGTTCCAAACTTCTTCCATTTAAGAATGATGGAGGCCACTGTGTTCTTTGGGACCTTCAATGCTGCAGAAATGTTTTGGTACCCTTCCCCAGATATGTGCCTCGACACAATCCTGTCTCAGAGCTCAACGGATAATTCCTTTGACCTCATTGCTTGGTTTTTGCTCTGACATCCACTGTTACCTGTGGGACCTTATATAGACAGGTGTGTGCCTTTCCAAATCATGTCCAGTCAATTGAATTTACCACAGGTGGGCTTCAATCAAGTTGTAGAAACATCAAGGATGATTCGTGGAATCAGGAAGCATCTGAGCTCAATTTCAAGTCTCATAGTAAAGGGTCTGAATAGTTAAGTAAATAAATGTGCATAAATGTCTAAACTTGTTTTGGGGTTGTCATTATGGGGTATTGTGTGTAGATTTGATGAGGGGGAAAAATCTTCAATTTTAGAATAAGGCTGAAACGTAACAAAATGTGGGAAAAGTGAAGGGGTCTGAATACTTAACGAATGCACTGTATACCGCTGGCAGAGTTTTCTACCCCTGGCAGTTTTGTACACGGTCACGTGATACGTGGTATAGAAAAGTCCAATCTTAGGAGAGTCCATGGGAGGCACTATACTGTGTGTTTGCAGGTGTCTATCTGGTCAAAACCACTGATACAGGTGCCCCTCCACCCTCTGGTGGGATGGATCACGTCTACAGAGAAACCTAGATTCAAATACTTAGATGTGTGTGTATTGGGTATATGTTGTGAAATTGTTAGATATTACTTGTTAGATATTACTGCACTGTCGGAGATAGAACCACAAGCATTTCACTACACCCGCAAAAACATCTGCTAAACATGTGTATGTGACCAATAAAATGTGATACGATTTTGATTAGAAATAAACGTCCTGTTTATCAAAGGTGCTTTTGGCTGGGGTCAAAATGACTCCAAAGGATTTGAATTTGTTAAAAGTCCATATTGATACAGAAACACTAAACCATGATTTAGATTTATTAAGAACAAGTTGATTGACAAAGTCATGAAAAATTGGAAGAATTGAATAAATCACATTTTGGCTATGATAAAAGATATGCCTCTGGGGTCAAAATGATCCATGTCAGAAGTATGGTTCAATGCAAATATGTAGTGAGTGTAAAGTTTGTTTTAAATTCTTACTCATTAAAAACGAATAAATCAACACATGCTTCTCTTTAAACGACCTGATATAATATTAAACCTAATAAATGAAAAATAAACGTTTGGTTCCTCAACTGCGTTGTCCACTCCAGTCAGCAGTCTTAGGTTCAGGCGATGCTGCCAGTGTGACGTATAATCTAGTGGACGGGACGCTCCTTCAACAACAACAGCTAGTCAGACACCTCGGTAGCTTTCTAGCAAACATAGCTACAACATTCACGCTCTTTACACTGTTTTGGTGTATATTAGTCGATGTGTATTAAACATACTTCTGTCGTATGTACTTGTTGGCCCATTTAATTAACGTTAACGTACGTTGTTTGTCAGCTAGCTGGTTTGCTAAATTAGCTTAGAACTAGGCTAGTTGCTAATGCTAGCTAGCTAACATCCCCGACCATGAGTTCACTAAGCTACTCTCCTGCTAAAGAAGAGGAGGTCTACTGTACGGAGAACGAAGCTCTCATTAAAGAGGCAGAGGGAGAGGAGGCTGTCACTACAAAAACAAGTAGAGGGTGAGGCTGTTACCGTGAAAGAAGAAGAGAAAGACGTTACAGTTAAGGAAGACTCGTTCAGAGTGAAAGAGGAGGAGGATGTTACAGTAAAAGAAGAGGAAGAGATAGATGCAGTTTTTGGAGGGGGAGATGACTGTCACATTGGAGGGAGAAGAGGAGGTTGGAGATCTGTTTAACACCAGTAAGTACCGTCTCTGCAGTCGTTGAACTAATATGGAGTAAAGGGGTTCTACACTGTAATGTTGTTCTGTAGGAATGGCTGAAGCTACACTGTAACGTGTAGAACATTAATTAAGAGTGGACCATCAACAAAACGTTAACAATTGATCAAATGCATCCAATAACAATGCCTGAAATACTGTAGTCCACAATATCTCCTATTAGATTAGCCCAATATGTAGTCTTAAAGGGGCAATCAGCAGTTGTTACATTCATTTAGGGACTTATACATTAATGATATGTACCCATCTGTTTCTTGAAGAATTCACTTATAAATGCCTAATGAGCTTAGTTCAACTGTCGTACCCCATCAGAACCCAAAATATAAGCTATTTGTTTTACTCCAATGTTTGTCAGTAAAGATAAACACTTTTTCCTCAAAACATGGATAAATCTATAATGTTGATATCATGGATGGTTGCATTTCTCCAGCACCATCCCTCAGCTTTTTACCGAAATGGGCAGGGAGTACGCTTTGTTATTGTTTCTACTAGAGGTCGACCGATTATGATTTTTCAACTCCGATACCGATTATTGGAGGACCAAAAAAGCCGATACCGATCAATCGGAAGATTAAAACAAATATATATATATATATATACACATATACACACACACATTTTTGTAATAATGACAATTGCAACAATACTGAATGAACAATGAACACTTTTATTTTAACTTAATATAATCCATAAATAAAATCAATTTAGTCTCAAATAACATGAGAACATATGTTAAAAGGAATCACCAGCTTTCATGGGTCTTCAATATTCCCAGTTCATAAGTTTTAGGTTGTAGTGCAGAAAGCAGAGCTTGTCTGCATGGTCCCCTGTCAGTCAGCTCCTCTGCTTATCATAAATGATTCCCACCTCACTGAATACTCTCTCACTTGGGACCGAAGAAGTTGGGGGACAGAGAAACTTCTTTGCCAACGGAGCGAGTGATTGAAGTCTGTCCTCCATCTGCTTCCACCACTCCAAAGGCAAGCCGCTCTTTCTGTCAATGACAGGCTCTGTGAGGTAACGCTCAAACTCAATTTCAAAACTGCACTGGACTTCAGCCCTGCCCTCTTGGCTTCCAAGGATTCTAGCGTAGAGGCTGTCCACCAGACTGGGTGGCTGATCTACCTGGACTTTTTGCACCTGGATCTGGGTCCTCCTCTTCACTCGTCCCATCTGCTGTGGCTCTGGGATTTGGTTTCCTTAGTAGGTCAGACTCCTCCTTCAGCCACTCTTTTGCTTTCTCTAGTGCTGTCCTTGAGGTGAAGGCATAGCTCTTGTAACGTGGATCCAGGACAGTTGCCAGCACCAGGCGCTTTGTCTCCTCGGCCTTGGAGAACCTCGTCAGACTGTCCAACATGGTCGGCACCGACACACTGGGGATGAGGCATGCGGCTGTAGAGTTGGAGTGGCTCATCTCCAGTGTCACCTCCTCCATAGGTGCCAGTCTCTCAATTAGGTTAGAGACAATGTCCCACTGTGCAGCAGACAAACTGCTGATGTGTCCGTATTCACCTGCATACACATTCAGTGCACGCCTCTTATTCTGCCCTTGAGTTGCGTTCCCATGCAAAACTAGACAGATAGCTAACAACTAAGTCTTCAATAAAACTCCCAAGGCGTGACTTTTCTTGAATGAATATATTGAAAACGTTTATGTTGTAAAACTGCAAAATACAGAAAATAATATACTTTAGTATTCAATTCACACCGACATATTGTAGCTGTACATTATACATTTGAAGTTGCATAAATACAAAGCACGTGCTAAGGTACCATGCATCTGGTTTGATGACAAACATATAGCTAATTGTTACTCATATGGTAATTGGCTAACTTCTTTCATTACTCTAATCATGTACACCCATCTATGTAGAATAACAAAGCATATTACACTAGAAACAGTAACAAAACTACAGTATTGTATATTTTACAATTCGTTTGCATGATGCACGAGCAAAGTAATACAGCTAACGGCATACATGAAAGGCATTGCAATTTGTGTGAGTAAATGCAACCAACCAACATTGATATGTAAGCAACTCTATCAATAACAAGATTATCATCACTAGCTAAATGCTTGAATCGAACTTTCAAACAAATATTTTCCAAGGCTGAAGCGTGACAAGAAATAACTACACTGAATGACCTGCACCGTAGCGTTGTTTTTAGCTGCTTCTATGCGTGCAGAACGAATTCTCTACTTCCTGTTTGCGTAGTCTTTCTAAGTACCAGAAAGCTCCACTAGGGGGCGAATAACACCATGGAACACAATGAAAATACATTTTAACCGTTGTAATAAAATAATCTGTTACCTTTTAACAGGATGGCAGCACACCTCTGTTCAAACATTCTCTGCAACATTTGTAGTGTTGAGTTCCAGCGAGTTTGAACTGCTTGGATGATGCTGTGTTTGGGAAGGCCAAGCTTTTCCTGAATGGCCCTCAGCCTCTGTTTGGCCAGTACAGAGTGGTCAAAGTGAGTTGCACAGCTCTTAAACATGGCAATAATGTCTAGCAGAGCTTTCTGACTGGATAGGCCATCATTGATTACAAGTTGTAGGGTGTGTGCACTGCAGCTGAAGTCTGGAAGCTCTGCCAGTCTCATACCTTTCACCGTGTTTGCCCCACTGTCCCTGAGGATCAGCACTACACGTTCTGTGTGGATTTCCCAGTATTCCAACATGGTCAGAAACATCTCTCTGGTGTAGTTTCCTGTGTGTGATCCAGTCATAGTCTTGACATTCAGCACAACCTGCTTTCTTGTCCAGACATTGTCAATGAAATGTCCAGTAAGGCTCATCAGGGACTCTGTAGTGGCCTGACCAGCAGTCAGTTGTGAATGCCATGTGTGGTGCGTTCACTGGTGCCACCAGATTCTTCACTTTCATCACAACTCTTTCATGTGTTTTATCTAGCATTTCGGTGCAAAATAATTTTTCATCTTTGATCCTGTACCGGGGTTCAGCAAGAGTAATCAGCCACTGAAAACCAACCTCAGACACCACTGTGAATGGCTGGTTATCAGTGGCAATCATCTCAATAATTGCTTCATCCATCTTCTTGGCCCTTGGGTCTTTATCCTGCCATTTTGCTTCTTTATTAACAAGTTGTAAGATTGTAGCCTGCGATGTCTGTGACGTGTCTGTATCACTTTTTCCGTTTGCTTTTTTCCTCATTGCCTCCTTTATGGGCTTCTGGGTGGGTGTAATTTAGGTGATTCCACGGGTTAGTGGTATTTTTTGATTTAGCCGTTGCTGATCCCATGCTTACATCTTTATCACAAATAAGACACCTTGCTTTCCCTGGTGCCAATTCCATGTAGTAGTCCCACACTGGTGCTCTGCTTTTCTCTGCCATCTGTAACACACACACACACACACACACACACACACACACACACACACACACACACACACACACACACAGCTCTGAAGTGACAAGGATACTGAAGAGTCTGCTTAGGAGACAAATACTCTCAACTGTTTGAATAATACAAATAGAGTTTAAGTTACCTGTGATGAATGTTGAAAACAAAAAATGTAATTAATATATGCAGGAAATCCTATTTTAATAATGGACATGGTAAGAATCGACTACCAAAGTGTGAGTCATAATCCCCATGACACCTCCTAGCAAAATTTGAAAAGCAGTTCCTTCATTCATTTATGCCATAGGATATTTTTAGATTCACTTAAAATAAGGTCTGTTTCATGTAGGCTTACACCACCTTGCCAATTTTCTAACTGTGTAGATATCCATAGGACAAGGTAACTCTGATCAATAAAAGCGAAGATCATTGTTTTGTAGAGTGGATTGATGAAAATATGTTGACAAACGTTACCTTATCCTAGTGAGATTTACACGGGTATCAAAACGTCGAGGCGGTTTAAGCCTGCACGAAACGCAGACCTTATTTGAAGTAGATCAAGACCTTCTCTATGGAAGAAATGAACGGTAAAATAACGAAGGAACCCCTTTTCAAGTTCAGCCGCGTGTTATTATAGGAATTATGACGCGTCGACTATTTTTCTCTAAACCATATACCTTTGACTATTACGAGCCTGCTGCTGCCTACCACCGCTCAGTCAGACTGCTCTATCAAGTATCAAATCATTGCCAGCAGCATACCACCCTGCATACCACTACTGGCTTGCTTCTGAAGCTAAGCAGGGTTGGTCCTGGTCAGGCCCTGGATGGGAGACCAGATGCTGCTGGAAATGGTGTTGGAGGGCCAGTAGGAGGCACTCTTTCCTCTGGTCTAAAAAATATCCCAATGCCCCAGGGCAGTGATTGGGGACACTGCCCTGTGTAGGGTGCCGTCTTTCGGATGGGACGTTAAACGGGTGTCCTGACTCTCTGAGGTCATTAAAGATCCCATGGCACTTATCGTAAGAGTAGGGGTGTTAACCCCCGTGTCCTGGCTAAATTCCCAATCTGGCCCTCAAACCATCATGGTCACCTAATAATCCCCAGTTTACAATTGGCTCATTCATCCCCCTCCTCTCCCCTGTAACTATTCCCCAGGTCGTTGCTGCAAATGAGAACGTGTTCTCAGTCAACTTACCTGGTAAAATAATGGTAAAATAAAATAAAATAAATAGACTTAACTATAATATAATAAACACAAATACGAGCCTTAAGTCATTATGGTCAAATCCGGAAACTATAATTTCAGGGGGTAACCTGTGGTGGATGAATCAGAATTAGTTTGGTAACATAGATAAATAAGATGTTTTATCTGCATAATATGCTTATGTGAGATACTTGTCATTATAATATATCCTTTAAGACTATATTGTTGGCAGTTGCACTTTTCCCTCAGCTAGGGCTCAGTCACTTGGGGCCTAGAGAGGGGAGAGGTCAGGCTTGTCTTTCACATGTCCCTGGTGCTATGCAGAATATCAGAAAGGGAAGAGGACAGAATGGAACATTGTCTTCATATGTGAATGTGTCTTTACCTATTCATAAACCATGTGAAGGGATGGCGTGATTAATGGGGAACCAATTACTTGTCTCCACAATGTCTGTGCACCAGTCACTCCCTCCTTTTCCCATTGGGGGGAGGTGTATGGCAGTGTCTGGAAACATTGTAGGTCCCCTCTCATCTTACACTTATACTGGGATAGTGTATGACCTAACGGCTCACTCCCCTCAGTGACCTTGTCCATGAGTGGGGTCAAGAGGGGGTTAACTTGAGATGGGAGTATCTAGCGTTGACAATTGAGTTATGCCTTGAATGAGGTAATGTTTTTGTACTATGAAGTACCAGGAACGAGATTAGAACCTCATTTTAGAGACCAAACTGAGCGATAATGTATAGCGAATGCTATCTGGCTAAGGGATACTCCTTTCTCAAGTAAAAGTCCCTTTGTGAAGAGCTCCTAAGATCTGTGGTTCGTCATGTAAGTTGAGAGGGGTGTATCTTGGCTATAAAAGATCTTTGTATTTTTCTGTAGTGACTCTCAAAAATGAATTATCGATAGTGAATTGTTGAAAGTCAAAGGGCTATTGTAAAGCTCATATTATTAAAAATGAAGTTTAAGTATAACTCTGACTGGTGTGTGGTTTGTAACTCTCCTCATTTGGTAATACAGGAAAATGCCACCACAAACCCTGAGCTGAACTCAAACCTGGGTCCAGCAACTGTCAAGCCAACACCTTATAACTGTTACGCCAAGATGTCTGAACTTCTTGACGAGGTCGCTAGGTGTTGGGTTACGGTTTCTACAATAGCTTTCTCTATGAATTTGAGAGTGGTTACACTTCTTCTTCCCCCATCCCTCAGCAGATCACTAAACCAAGCCTCTGGTCAGCCATTTTCCATTTTGATGCCGTTAAAAAAAAAACACACAACCCAGCAATCTGCAGTTCAAACAATAACAAATCTGTCATTCCACCACTGTTTTGGTAGTAAGATGATTATGGGGTTGGAGAAATGTAACTACAGACAGACAGACCTATGGATGCAAGGACTGACCATCCATGATAAACATTATTGTTTTAACCATGTTGAGGCTGTACAGTGTTGATTTACATTGTTTCTAAACATTGGAGTAAAAAAAGCTTATTGGGGTTCTGATGGGGTACAACAGTTGAACTAAGGTCATGAAGCATGTGTTATATTCTTGAAGAATCAATGGCTATAAATAAATAATTTAAAAGTCACAATATGGATGTAGCAATTGCAGATTTCCGCTTTAACACCAAACATCAGTTCAACAACTGCAGAGTTTGTGCCTCTGTTTTTAAGACAGTACTTACTATTGTTAATCAGGGAACGGTTTCTCAAAACCATCTTATGGCTAAGTTCACCGTTAGAACCATCGGACGCCTTAAGATGCATTTGGGAAACCGGGCCCAGATATCCAGTTTCCTCTTCTTCCTCCTTTTTCGATGTGACAGTCATCTCCCCCTCTTTCACTCCAAAACATGCATCCTTCTCCTCTTCTTTTACTGTAACATCCTCCTCCTCTTTCACTCTGAACGCGTCTTCCTCTTCTTTATCTGAAACGTCTTTCTCTTCTTCTTTCACGGTAACAGCCTCACCCTCCACTTGATTTTGTATTGTGACATCCTCATCCTCCTCTTTCACGAGAGTTTCTTTCTCCGTCCAGCAGACCTCCTCTTCTTTAGCAGGAGAGTAGCTTAGTGAACTCATGGTCGGGAATGATAGCTAGCTATGCTAATGCTAACTTAACCAGCCCTCTAGCTGACTAATAACAACACCGTAAATATGAAATTAAATCGGATAACTAACTAGACGACAGAAGTGGGTTTAAAACACAGTGGCTAATATACACGAAAGCGTCTAAAGAGCTGTATTGGTTCGGCTATTTTGTGTAGCAAGCTACCGAGGTGGCTGACTAACTGTTGCTGCTGTTGAAAGAAGCGTTCCGTCCACTAGATTAGACGTCACACTAACAGCCTCGCCTTAAAATCGCACACCGCCATCTGCTGACTGGAGTGGGTAACGCAGTTGAGTAAAATGTATATTTCAATTATTTGACTAAAAGTTAAAGGGTAGGGAGCATGAGTTTTTACTCACCAGTGTAACAACACAGTGTGGTTAAGTCTTAGTAACTGAGTTGTAGTCACGATCTGGTTTCCTATAAGTACAAACAGTTATGTTTTTGCGTCATTACATATTCCTTAACTTATTTCTGGATATCTTCTAAACTACCCACAATGCACTATTTCTCAACGCCATATGAAGTATCTACTCTGTGCTACCGAGTTTGTATGCTAGCTTGGTATCTAGCTCAAGCTTGCTAACGTTAGCCACACCTCATGCTTTCATGCAGTGTGTGATTGTGTTATCTAGTGGGAACCCGTTAGCACGGTAGGCTCTGGCGACTTCTTGCTGTGGGCTCCGAAAAAAAGAGAAAATCATACCTGCTTGCTCCTTTTTGTTTTGTCAACTTTTCGGGTGGGGTTGTTACGTTTGATACCGGAGCTACATCACCAAAAACTATCATGGTGCAAACACACCAAGACAGTTGTGAAGAGGGCACAACAACACCTTTTCACCCCTCAGGAGACTGAAAAGATTTGGGTCCCCAGATCCTCAAAAGGTTCTACAGCTGCACCATCGAGAGCATCTTGATCGGTTGCATCACCGCCTGGTATGGCAACTGCTCGGCATCTGACCATAAGGCGCTACAGAGGGTAGTACGAACGGCCCAGTACATCACTGGTGCCAAGCTTCCTGCAACCCAGGACAGGCGGTGTCGGAGGAAAGCCCATAAAATTGCCAGAGACTCCAGTCACCCAAGTTATAGACTGTTTTCTCTGCTACCTCACGGCAAGTGGTACCGGAGCGCCATGTCCGGAGCGCCTGGTACTGGAGCGCCTAGAACCAAAAGGCTCCTCAACAGCTTCTACCCCCAAGCCATTAGACTGCAGAACAATTAATAAAATCGCCGCAGGACAATTTACATTGACACCCCCCCCCCCTCGCTTTTGTACACCGCTGCTACTTGCTGTTTATTATCTATGCATAGTCACTTCACACCCACCTACATGTACCAATTACCTCAACTAGCCTGTAACCCCGCACACTGACTCTGTACCGGTGCCCCCTGTACATAGCCTCGTTATTCTTATTGTGTTACTTTTTATTCTTATTTTTTATTTTAGTCTACTTGGTAAATATTTTCTTAACCCTC
Organism: Salvelinus fontinalis; assembly: GCF_029448725.1. Taxonomy (NCBI): domain Eukaryota; kingdom Metazoa; phylum Chordata; class Actinopteri; order Salmoniformes; family Salmonidae; genus Salvelinus; species Salvelinus fontinalis. The sequence continues at coordinate 41,018,890 of NC_074690.1, forward strand.
CTTGAACTGCATTGTTGGTTAAGGGCTTGTAAGTAAGCATTTCAAGGTAAGGTCTACACTTGTATTCGGGCGCATGTGACAAATAAAGTTTGATTTGATTTAGTTGACAGGTGAATTCATCCTTCCTCAAATCCTCTCCTCATGTCCTTCTAAAAACCCATTGGAGAAGGTCAGAGGAAAGGAGATGTGAAAAATCAAGGAAAGACAAAGTGAGTAAGCCCTAGTCGCCATCGTGTGGTGATTTCACCCACCCTGAGACCTACACTGCTGCTACTGTTATCCTAGCCCCACCCACTGAGACCTACACTAATGCTATCCTAGCCCCACCCACTGAGACCTACACTACTGTTATCCTAGCCCCACCCACCCTGAGACCTACACTAATGCTATCCTAGCCCCACTCACCCTGAGACCTACACTACTGCTATCCTAGCCCCACCCACCATGATACCTACACTACTGTTATCCTAGCCCCACCCACCCTGAGACCTATACTACTGTTATCCTAGCCCCACCCACTGATACCTACACTACTGTTATCCTAGCCCCACCCACCCTGAGACCTACACTAATGCTATCCTATCCCTACCCACCCTGAGACCTACACTAATGCTATCCTAGCCCCACCCACCCTGAGACCTACACTACTGTTATCCTAGCCCCACCCACCATGAGACCTACACTAATGCTATCCTAGCCCCACCCACTGAGACCTACACTAATGCTATCCTAGCCCCACTCACCCTGAGACCTACACTACTGCTATCCTAGCCCCACTCACCCTGATACCTACGCTAATGCTATCCTAGCCCCACCCACCCTGAGACCTACACTACTGTTATCCTAGCCCCACCCACCCTGAGACCTACACTACTGTTATCCTAGCCCCACCCACTGAGACCTACACTACTGTTATCCTAGCCCCACCCACTGAGACCTACACTAATGCTATCCTAGCCCCACCCACCCTGAGACCTACACTAATGCTATCCTAGCCCCACCCACTGAGACCTACACTACTGTTATCCTAGCCCCACCCACTGAGACCTACACTACTGTTATCCTAGCCCCACCCACCCTGAGACCTACACTACTGTTATCCTAGCCCCACTCACCCTGAGACCTACACTACTGTTATCCTAGCCCCACCCACCCTGAGACCTACACTACTGTTATCCTAGCCCCACTCACCCTGAGACCTACACTACTGTTATCCTAGCCCCACCCACCCTGAGACCTACACTACTGTTATCCTAGCCCCACCCAATGATACCTACACTACTGTTATCCTAGCCCCACCTACCCTGAGACCTACACTACTGTTATCCTAGCCCCACCCACTGATACCTACACTACTGTTATCCTAGCCCCACCCACTGAGAGCTACACTACTGTTATCCTAGCCCCACCCACTGATACCTACACTACTGTTATCCTAGCCCCACCCACTGATACCTACACTACTGTTATCCTAGCCCCACCCACCCTGAGACCGACACTACTGTTATCCTAGCCCCACCCACTGATACCTACACTACTGTTATCCTAGCCCCACCCACCCTGAGACCTACACTAATGCTATCCTAGCCCCACCCATCCTGAGACCTACACTAATGCTATCCTAGGCCCACCCACCCTGAGACCTACACTACTGTTATCCTAGCCCCACCCACCCTGAGACCTACACTACTGTTATCCTAGTCCCACCCACTGATACCTACACTACTGCTATCCTAGCCCCACCCACCCTGATACCTACACTACTGTTATCCTAGCCCCACCCACCCTGAGACCTACACTACTGTTATCCTAGCCCCACCCACCCTGAGACCTATACTACTGTTATCCTAGCCCCACCCACTGATACCTACACTACTGTTATCCTAGCCCCACCCACCCTGAGACCTACACTAATGCTATCCTATCCCCACCCACCCTGAGACCTACACTAATGCTATCCTAGCCCCACCCACCCTGAGACCTACACTACTGTTATCCTAGCCCCACCCACCCTGAGACGTACACTAATGCTATCCTAGCCCCACCCACTGAGACCTACACTAATGCTATCCTAGCCCCACTCACCCTGAGACCTACACTACTGCTATCCTAGCCCCACTCACCCTGATACCTACACTAATGCTATCCTAGCCCCACCCACACTGAGACCTACACTACTGTTATCCTATCCCCACCCACCCTGATACCTACACTACTGTTATCCTAGCCCCACCCACCCTGAGACCTACACTAATGCTATCCTAGACCCACCCACTGAGACCTACACTACTGTTATCCTAGCCCCACCCATCCTGAGACCTACACTAATGCTATCCTAGCCCCACCCACCCTGAGACCTACACTACTGTTATCCTAGCCCCACCCACACTGAGACCTACACTACTGCTATCCTAGCCCCACCCACTGATACCTACACTACTGTTATCCTAGCCCCACCCACCCTGAGACCTACACTAATGCTATCCTAGCCCCACTCACCCTGAGACCTACACTACTGTTATCCTAGCCCCACCCACTGATACCTACACTACTGTTATCCTAGCCCCACCCACCCTGAGACCTACACTAATGCTATCCTAGCCCCACCCACCCTGAGACCTACACTACTGTTATCCTAGCCCCACCCACTGATACCTACACTACTGTTATCCTAGCCCCACCCACCCTGAGACCTACACTAATGCTATCCTATCCCCACCCACCCTGAGACCTACACTAATGCTATCCTAGCCCCACCCACCCTGAGACCTACACTACTGTTATCCTAGCCCCACCCACCCTGAGACCTACACTAATGCTATCCTAGCCAAAAAATAGTACCAGGATGGTAAGTAGGTGGTTGAAGATATCCCTCTAGTTGTGTGGGGGCTGTGCTTTGGCAAAGTGGGTGGGGTTATATCCTTCCTGTTTGGCCCTGTCCGGGGGTATCATCGGATGGGGCCACAGTGTCTCCTGACCCCTCCTGTCTCAGCCTCCAGTATTTATGCTGCAGTAGTTAATGTGTCGGGGGCTAGGGTCAGTTTGTGATATCTGGAGTACTTCTCCTGTCTTATCCGGTGTCCTGTGTGAATTTAAGTATGCTCTCTCTAATTCTCTCTTTCTTTCTCTCTCTCGAAGGACCTGAGCCCTAGGACCATGCCTCAGGACGACCTGGCATGATGACTCCTGCTGTCCCCAGTCCACCTGGCCGTGCTGCTGCTCCAGTTTCAACTGTTCTGCCTGCGGCTATGGAACCCTGACCTGTTCACCGGACGTGCTACCTGTCCCAGACCTGCTGTTTTCAACTCTCTAGAGACCGCAGGAGCGGTAGAGATACTCTTAATGATCGGCTATGAAAAGCCAACTGACATTTACTCCTGAGGTGCTGACTTGCTGCACCCTCAACAACTACTGTGATTATTATTATTTATGAACATTTGAACATCTTGGCCATGTTCTGTTATAATCTCCACCCGGCACAGCCAGAAGAGGACTGGCCACCCCTCATAGCCTGGTTCCTCTCTAGGTTTCTTCCTAGGCTTTGGCCTTTCTAGGGAGTTTTTCCTAGCCACCGTGCTTCTACACCTGCATTGCTTGCTGTTTGGGGTTTTAGGCTGGGTTTCTATACAGCACTTTGAGATATCAGCTGATGTAAGAAGGGCTATATAAATAAATTTGATTTGATTTGATATACATATCACACTGAAATCAATAGAACAGGGGGCAAACAATTAGTGTTCTACATTGTGACATTAATTCATTGATATCATGAAACAACTCCTTCATGTATGTATTTTCTGATGTTTTATCAGAGTAGCTCTTGTCACATTGATCACAGTTGTTAGGTTTCTCTCCTGTGTGTGTTCTCTGGTGTACAATAAGACTGCTAGATTTAGTTAAACTCTTCCCACATTGATTACAGCTATAAGATTTATCTTGTGTGTTTTCTCTGGTGTGATAACAGGCTGCCTAAGTGAGTAAAACTCTTCCCACATTGAGTACAGTGCCGTAGCTGAATCATAATTAGTTAGGTAACATAGATAAATAAGATGTTTTATTTTGTTTCATAATATGCTTATGTGACTTGTCATTAGAAATGTCTCTTTTTGGACTATACTGTCGGCAGTTGCATTTTCCTTTCTTCTCGAGGGAAAAGTCCCTTGGGGCCCAGAGAGGGGAGAGGTCAGGCTTGTCTTTTACATGTCTGGTAATATACAGAATATCAGAAAGGGAGTCAGGTTCAAGTCAGGTTTGAACATTGTCTTCATATGTGAATGTGTCTGTCACTATTGTATGTCCCCTCTAATGTTGCCCTTCTCTTGACCTAGTATATGACCTAGAGGCTCACACCCCTCCGTGAGCTTGTACTGGAGGGGGTGTATTTGAGATGGGAGTATCTAGAATTGACAATAATATAGGCCAATGGATGAGGTAATGTTTTGGTACTATGAAGTACCAAGAACGAGAAGTAGAACCTCGTCTAAGAGACCAAACTGAACGATAATTTATAGCTAATGCTATCTGGCTATGAGATACTCCTCTCTCAAGTAAAAGGCCCTTTGTGAAGTTCCTAAGATCTGTGGTTCGTCATGTGAGTTGAGAGGGGTGTATCTTGGCTATAAAAGATACTAAGTATTCTTTTGTAAGGACTCTCAGAGAATTCATTTATAGACACTGAATTGGTCTGAGAGTCAAAGGGCTATGGTGAAGCTCATATCATTAAAGATGGACTTTAAAATATAACTCTGACTTGTGTGTAGTTTGTAAACTCTCCTCATTTAGTAATACAGGAAATTACGACAACAGCTATAAGGTTTCTTTCCTGTGTGTGTTCTCTGGTGTACAATCAGATGGCTAGATGTAGTAAAACTATTCCCACATTGATTACAGCTATAAGATTTCTCTCCTGTGTGTGTTTTCTGGTGTGATAACAGGTTGCTTGACTGAGTAAAACTCTTCCCACATTGAGTACAGCTATAGGGTTTCTCTCCAATGTGAATTATTGTGTACTTTTAGTGATTTTAATCTTAAATAACTCATCCCACAATCAAAACAGTGGTGAGATTTCTTTCCAGTGTGAAGTCTCAGGTGTACTTTTAGTGAATTTGATCTTGAGAAACTTTTCCCGCAGTCAGAGCAGCAGTATGATTTCTCTCCTGTGTGTACTCGCTGGTGTATTTTAAGATCTGATGAAGATTTGCAACGTTTCCCACAGTCAGAGCAGCAAATAAATTTCTTCCCTGTGGGTCTCTGCTGGTGTTTGAGGTGTTCTGATGTGGAGAGACTCTGCTCTGCTTCGTCAGCATCATGATGTTGTTGAGGCTCCCCAGAGGATCCATGATAGTCCCGTCTCTCTCCTGTGTGAACAACAAGTCAGACAGGTGGTTTAAGGCCTACAACAGCAGAAATCCACTGTAAGAGGTGATGCCAACAGCGTAGCCATGATGTTGTACAAACAATTGACGTCTGTAATGAATGTTAGAATTATTTGACAATTGTCTTAAGACAGTCAAGTCAGAAACTATAGTCATATTTTGTCTTGTTTTCACATTAGTATTAACATAGACTAGAAATCATTTACTAAAGTTGTTGAAATCCTAAGCAGTGTGCCAGACAACTTTTGGTCTCCAATATAGGCCCCTATCTGTGTTTGCTAAAATTGGTGCACGAGGGCGATGCACACGCAATTTGGTTGCAGAAACTCCTCCCTGCTAATGCGGAAACCGCTAGTTATACCAATACCATAGCCCTACTGTAGGACCCATAACTTCACCTAACAACAATATAGACCTAGGACTATAAATCATTTAATATTTCAGGTGAAACATGGAAACTAAAATGTCTTTGTCATGACATTTCATAACCTGATCACCAGATAATTTTGTCAATAATTCCACTAGGCTACTCCATAATGTGTTGTCATTCTAAATGTCCTGAATAAAAGGAAAATAGCTCTGTGTGTTGTACAATAGCCTATCCATCAAGGAACAGTTCTCTACACTAGAGGTCGACCGATTATGATTTTTCAACGCCGATACCGATTATTGGAGGACCAAAAAAAAGCCGATACCGATTAATCGGACGGGTTTTATATATATATATATACACTTGTAATAATGACAATTACAACAATACTGAATGAACAATGAACACGTATTTGAACTTAATATAATACATCAATAAAATCAATTTAGTCTCAAATAAATAATGAAACATGTTCAATTTGGTTTTAATAATGCAAAAACAAAGTGTTGGAGAAGAAAGTAAAAGTGCAATATGTGCCATGTAAAAAAGCTAACGTTTAAGTTGCTTGCTCAGAACATGAGAACATATGAAAGCTGGTGGTTCCTTTTAACACGTATCTTCAATATTCCCAGGTAAGAAGTTTTAGGTTGTAGTTATTATAGGAATTATAGGACTATTTCTCTCTATAACATTTGTATTTCATATACCTTTGACTATTGGATGTTCTAATAGGTACTTGAGTATTGCCAGCATAATCTCGGGAGTTGATAGGTTTGAAGTCATAAACAGCGCAATGCTTGAAGCATTGCAAAGAGCTGCTGGCAAACGCAGTAAAGTGCTGTTTTAATGAATGCTTACGATCCTTCTGCTGCCTACCACCGCTCAGTCAGACTGCTCTATCAAATCATAGACTTAATTATAATAACACACAGAAATACGAGCCTTAGGTCATTAATATGGTCAAATACGGAAACTATCATTTCGAAAACAAAATGTTTATTCTTTCTGTGAAATACGGAACCGTTCCATATTTTAATCTAACGGGTGGCATCCATAAGTCTAAACGTTGCTGTTACATTGCACAACCTTCAATGTTATGACATAATTACGTAAAATTCTGGCAAATTAGTTCGCAATGAACCAGGCGGCCCAAACTGTTGCATATACCCTGACTCTGCGTGCAATGAACGCAAGAGAAGTGACAATTTCCCTAGTTTAATATTGCCTGCTAACATGAATTTCGTTTAACTAAATATGCAGGTTTAAAAACATATACTTCTGTGTATTGATTTTAAGAAAGGCATTGATGTTTATGGTTAGGTACATTCGTGCAACGATTGTGCTTTTTTTGCAAATGCGCTTTTGTAAAATCATCCCCCGTTTGGCGAAGTTGGCTGTCTTTTTTAGGAAGAAATGGTCTTCACACAGTTCGCAATGAGCCAGGCGGCCCAAACTGCTACATATACCCTGACTCTGTTGCACAGAACGCAAGAGAAGTGACACAATTTCCCTAGTTAAAAGAAATTCATGTTAGCAGGCAAAATATTAACTAAATATGCAGGTATAAAAATATATACTTGTGTATTGATTCTAAGAAAGGCATTGATGTTTATGGTTAGGTACACATTGGTGCAACGACTGTGCTTTTTTTGCGAATGCTCTTGTTAAATCACCCGTTTGGCGAAGTAGGCTGTGATTCAATGATAAATTACAGGCACCGCATCGATTATATGCAGCGCAGGACAAGCTAGATAAACTAGTAATATCAACCATGTGTAGTTAACTAGTGATTATGTTAAGATTGATTATTTTTTATAAGATACATTTAATGCTAGCTAGCACCTTACCTTGGCTCCTTGCTGCACTCGCATAACAGGTAGTCAGCCTGCCACGCAGTCTCATCGTGGAGTGCAATGTAATTGGCCATGAACAGTGTCCAAAAATGAGGATTACCGATTGTTATGAAAACTTGAAAACGGGCCCTAATTAATCAGCCATTCCGATTAATCGGTCGACCTCTACTCTACACATTATGAGGTAAGTATCTCTGTGTTGAAACAGACTAAGACCCTACTGTAAATCAAGCAGACAAAAACACATTATAAACATCAATTTGTTAGGGATGTTGGATCCAACATGGAGCACAGCATAACTGTCTTTACCAGAGTAATGAATGAAGAAGCACTTTGGTTGTTGTTGCATGTCGTGATGTTTGTCATGTGACTGTCATTCAGAAAATGATTTCCTAGATCAGCTGATGATACTTGAACATGTAACTGTAACTAAACAGCTACAGTATTAAGTATTATGTGTAATTATTGAAGAACCACGTTAATGACAGTATCAGTTTGGGTGTTGTGAATCAACTTAAGGGGACTCTCGGCTTTAGCAAACTCTGAAATTATTTAGTATTTCTGTGCCCATGAAAACTGTTTTCCAAGCGTAACATAAGGATGTTACGTAGTTAGAGAGCATTTCAGAGATCTGAATACAAAAAACTGTCCGACAGAAAGATCCAGTATTTAAGTTCATCATATGACAAGCTTAACGGTAAGACTATAACTAATGTTCCCTGAAGGAGGGAAACGAGGGACAATTTACAATTAAATCCACGCCTCGCTGGAAGCCCCGCCTTCCACAGGTGATGAGCGTGAGACTCGGATTTAGTCCTTAAATTCAATACCGCACTTCACCGACCCAGGAAGTGGCGGGGCCAAACAGGTGTTGTAACTCGTTCATAATTGGTACGAAGATCAGTAGAAATGGTAAGATAAATTGGCACTCCAAATGGAAATAGTTTGCTGATTTTACTGGAAACTTCAGGAGCATAACGTCAGAATTTACGACGGCCAGCAGCAGATCGGGAATTGGTTATTTTCTTCTGGTTAAATTGATCTCTGGCTTCCTCAAGTAATTTGTGTGTGTTAATTATTTAATCAAACGCTTGAAACATCAGTTCAGTTCAAGTTCCGCACATACAGTTGATTTTATTAAACACATGGGATGTGTCTATATGGAAAAATACATGTCATAACATTTCAACCAATCAATACGTAGAAAGAAAATACTATATTTTTTATATCTGGGACACCCCTAGAACATACAACATACATGCATTCAGACCCCTTCCCCTTTTCCACATTTTGTTACATTACAGCCTTATTCTAAAATGGATTACATTTTAAAAAGTGCTCAATCTACAGACAATACCCCATAAAAGTGAGAGAAAAAAGTTTAGAAATGCTTGCATACCAGTGGTTGTATCTCTGTAGGACATGCCAGTAGGCTACAGTAGGTTGTAACTCTCTAGGTCATGCCAGTAGGCTACAGTAGGTTGTAACTCTCTAGGTCATGCCAGTAGGCTACAGTAGGTTGTAACTCTCTAGGTCATGCCAGTAGGCAACAGTAGGTTGTATCCAAGTGGAAACAATTATCAACCCAATGTGGAAAGTGTTGAATTTGGTCAACAACAAAATGAAAGGCTTATTTGATACGTGAGGTTTACTTGATCTAACAGAAGTTTCGTAATGATTAAGTTATGTGGACACGTGACATACCGACAACTTTGATAAAAAACACTATAAGTTGTCTCCAGATCGCTATGCATATTCATGCTAGTAGCTTAGCATCTCTCTCCATTGAATACAGGCGGTTGACGACAACAACCCTCATAGTATATAAACAACAGATTACAATAATAAGATGTATTCAACAAATTAAAAGAAAGAATAGGCGGGAGCTAGACAACCCGCAGTGTCGCTTTGTGGACAACGACTCCCCTTGTTAGGGCGGAGAGACATCTTGTCAGTATATCCATAATCTTTGGTGTAGCCAACCCAACTCGCATGGCACTATTGGGGGGCACGGTGTGCAGTAAATCATCACTACACAAAAATCACTACATGCCGTGCCCCCCAGTCTGCGGTCAGCAGATAACATATATGTTTGAGAATGGTCTATGTCACTTTTTGGAAACGGAACGGAGAAAACAAGGGGCAGCTTGTTCTCTATGTCTTCTGATTCTACACATATCAGTCATCATCCTAGGGCCCTCCATCGAAGAGGTATTGACGAGAGAACTCCGAATATCCGAAGTTAAAAACAAATTGAAGGGGTACTTACTGGTGTTAATCAGATCTCCCATCTCCACCTCTTCATATTTCAATGTCACAGTAATCTCCCCTTCCTTCTTCACTCCAAAAACTATATCCTCTTCTTTCACAGCATACCACCCTGCATACCACTGCTGGCTTGCTTCTGAAGCTAAGCAGGGTTGGTCCTGGTCAGTCCCTGGATGGGAGACCAGATGCTGCTGGAAGTGGTGTTGGAGGGCCAGTAGGAGGCACTCTTTCCCCTGGTCTAAAAAATATCCCAATGCCCCAGGGCAGTGATTGGGGACACTGCCCTGTGTAGGGTGCCGTCTTTCGGATGGGACGTTAAACGGGTGTCCTGACTCTCTGAGGTCATTAAAGATCCCATGGCACTTATCGTAAGAGTAGGGGTGTTAACCCCGGTGTCCTGGCTAAATTCCCAATCTGGCCCTCAAACCATCATGGTCACCTAATAATCCCCAGTTTACAATTGGCTCATTCATCCCCCTCCTCTCCCCTGTAACTATTCCCCAGGTCGTTGCTGCAAATGAGAACGTGATCTCAGTCAACTTACCTGGTAAAATAACGGTAAAATAAAAATAAATAAAACATCCTCCTCCTCCTCTTTCACTCTGAATGCGTCTTTCTCTTCTTCTTTAACTGAAACAGCCTCACCACCAACTTATTTTTTAACTGTGACAGCCTCCTCTTCCTTCTCCTCTTTCACGACAACGTTCAACCAAAGACCTTCTTTCTCCGTCCAGCAAACCTCGTCTTCGTTAACAGGAGGGGAGTAGCTTAGTGAACTCATGGTCAGGGATGTTAGCTAGCTAGTTAGCATTAGCTCAGAGCTAGGCTAATTTAGATGACTAACAACGTAACTATTACATTAAATGGGGTAACTAGTAGATACGACAGAAGTGTGTTCTAAACACAGTGGCAAATAGACACTGAAACGGTCTGAAGGGCTTCAATGTTTCTGCGATGTTGGCTAGCACGCTAACGAGGTGTCTGATTAACTGTTGTTGTTCTTGAAGAAGCGTCCCGTCCACTAGATTACACGTCACACTGGCAGTATCGACTGGGTACGTTCAGTACATACAAACGTAATACAACGTTCAATCGAACAAAAATGGTACTGTACTGAACGACTAGTTGGAACAACGGGTTAAAAATGCACAGCTCCTTTCAAATACATCAGTCATTGATTAAAGTCACACCCTGGCACACCCACCGAACGGAGCACACGTATCTCAAAGTCTGTTCAAGAACGTACAATAACGTTTTGGCAAACCGTGTAGTTCAGCACAAACCGTTCCACGTAGCAAACGTTCAGGCGACCTGAATGCATCGCTGAAAGACGCCAATAAAGAGAAATATTAATGGCGTCTTTTTGTAGGCACTAACTCTGCCATGGTTCGTTTTTTTGTAGGGTTTTTGGATAAACCCGGAAATAGGGTGTGTGGTGAACACAGGCTTAGGAGATCGGATACGTTGTGTTCTATGAGACTCTATGACGTCACTTTTTGTGAATTCTGATGCATTTATGTCATGAAAACAAGCACATCAATCAAATCAAATGGTCTTTGTCATGTACACATATTTATCGGAAGTTATTGCAGGTGCAGCGAAATGCTTACGTTAATAGATCCAACAGTTAGTGCAGTAAAATGTAACAAAACAAAACACACAAATCCAAAATATATTTTTTATAAGAAATATCAGATTGAGCAATGTCAGACTTTGGAATATATATATATATATATATATACACTGAACAAAAATAAACACAACATGCAACAATTTCTAATATTTTACAGTTCATAGAAGCCGCCCCATGTAGTGGACTGTTCTGGGACTGACACCATTTTGTAGACTGTACTAGGACTGACTCCATTTAGTAGACTGTACTGGGACTGACCCCATTTAGTAGACTGTACTGGGACTGACCCCATTTAGTGGACTGGTTGTTTGGTTGATTGGCTGTTGGTCGACTGCACTGGGACTGACCCCATTTAGTAGACTGGTTGTGTGTTTGGTTGCCTGGCTGTTGGTCACCTGACCCCATTTAGTGGACTGGTTGTGTGTTTGGCTGATTGGCTGTTGGTTGACTACTAGGACTGACCCCATATAGTGGACTGGTTGTGTGTTTGGTTGATTGGCTCCTGTCTGATTGGCTCCTGTCTGATTGGCACCTGTCTGAATGGACTGATCTATTGGGAGGCTCCTGTCTGAGTGGACTGATCCATTGGGAGGCTCCTGTCTGAGTGGACTGATCCATTGAGAGGCTCCTGTCTGATTGGCTCCTGTCTGAGCGGACTGATCCATTGGGAGGCTCTTGTCTGAGTGGACTGATCCATTGGGAGGCTCTTGTCTGAGTGGACTGATCCATTGTGGAGGCCTGTCTGAGTGGACTGATCCATTGTGGAGGTCTGTCTGAGCGAACTGATTCATTGCTGAGGCCTGTCTGAGGGGACTGATCCATTGCGGAGGCCTGTCTGAATGGACTGATCCATTGCTGAGGCCTGTCTGAGTGGACTGATCCATTGCGGAGACCTGTCTGAGTGGACTGATCCATTGCGGAGGCCGTGGGGATGGCACAGTCCATCACTTTAAAACATTGTATATGGTTATATTACATAAGAACAATGGTGATAGTGAATGTAGCCAGTAAATGCAGCCAGTGAAAAAAATCAACAATAAAAAATTTAAATCAATAACCCTCATTAATCTACACACAATAGCCCAGAAAGACAACGCGAAAACCGTTTTTTAGAAATGTTTGCAAATTTATAAAAAAACAAACAACAGATATCTTATTAAATAAGTATTCAGACCTTTGCTATGAGACTCGAAATTGAGCTCAGGTGCATCCTGTTTCCATTGATCATCCTTGAGATGTTTCTACAACTTGATTGGAGTCCACTTGTAGTAAATTCAATTGATTGGACATTGTTTGGAAAGGCCTCCATCATTCTTAAATGGAAGATGTTTGGAACTACCAAGACCCTTCCTAGAGCTGGCCACCCGGCCGAAATGAGAATTCGGGGGGGTGGGGGGGCTTGGCTAGGGAGGTAACCAAGAACCCAATGGTCACTCTGACAGAACTCTAGAGTTCATCTGTGGAGATGGGAGAACCTTCCAGAAGGACAACCATCTATGCAGCACTCCACCAATTAGGCCTTTATGGTAGAGTGGTGGCAGCATCATGCTGTAGGGGTGTTTTTCAGCGGCAGGGAGTGGGAGACAAGTGTCTAGTGTCTGGGGGATAGAGAGAAATCAAATGGTCTAGTTTGAGGCTATGTGGCGGAGAGTGGTGCAGGCGCTGGAGATGGAGGTGTGTTCTAGTGGGTCTGGGCAGGTGTGATGTAGTTAATAGAGATGGGGGTGTGTTCTAGTGGGTCTGGGCAGGTTTGATGTAGTTCATGGAGATGGGGGGGTGTTCTAGTGGGTCTGGGCAGGTGTGATGTAGTTAATGGAGATGGGGGTGTGTTCTATTGGGTCTGGGCTGGTGTGATGTAGTTAAAGTTTGTATGATATTGTAATTTGTATGTGTATGTTTTGTTTTGTTTATAAAATATCAAATTAAATATTTTTTAATTCTCAATGCAAAGTTACAGCTTTTACATGAAACCAATCAGAATTCCAAAGAATGCCAAAGTCAGGTGTGATGTAATATGGAGGACCAGCCTATTCCCTATGATGTAAACTACAACAGAAATAACTTCAAATTAAACCAATCGTTTGCACTCATGACTTGAGTGATTAAAGTAAACCACAGTTTTGGAAATACATAACGCCATCTAACCAAATATCAAAGAATGTTAGCTACATGCAGTTATCTTAGCCAGCCAGCTAACATTAGCTATTTAGCTAACTAACTATGGTCAGCGAGCTGGATCCCAACTACCAGAGACCAGTTAGAACCCAACTAACAAAACCCAACTGAAACACGACTGCAGATCAAAAGAGCAGAGACATACAGAATGATGTCAGGGAAAATCCCCCAAATCCATAATAGATTCCAGATGTCAGTCAGAATGACTACAATTAAGTTAATAAGTCTGTACACTGGTGAGTAAAAACTCATGCTTCCTACCCTTTAACATTTTGTCTGAAAATTAATTATAGATTTTACACAACTGCGTTACCTACTCCAGTCAACAGATGGCGTTGTGGGAATTTAAGGCAACGCTGCTAGTGTGACGTCTAATCTAGTGGACGGAACGCTTCTTTCAACAGCAGCAATGGTTAGTCAGACACCTCGTTAGCTTGCTAGCCAAAATAGCCGAACCAATAAAGCTCTTTAGACGCTTTCGTGTATGTTAGCCACTGTGTTTTAAAACCTCTTCTGTCGTCTAGTTAGTTATCCGATTTCATTTCATATTTACGGTGTTGTTGTTATTAGTCAGCTAGTGGGCTGGTTAAGTTAGCATTAGCCTAGCTAGCTAGCATTCCCGACCATGAGCTCACTTAGCTACTCTCCTCCTGCTATAGAAGATGGGGTCTGCTGGACGGAGAAAGAGGGTCTATGGCTGAACGTTGTTGTTAAAGAGGAGGAAGAGGATGTCAAAATACAAAAACAATTAGAGGGTGAGGCTGTTACAGTGAAAGAAGAAGAGAAAGACGTTACAGTGAAAGAAGAGGAAGACGCGTTCAGAGTGAAAGAGGAGGAGGATGTTACAGTAAAAGAAGAGGAGGAGGTGGAAGAGAAAGAGGATGATGCTGTTTTTGGAGTTAAGGAGGAGGAGGGGGAGATGACTGTCACATTGGAGGAAGAAGATGAAGAGGAGGAAACTGGATATCTGGGCTCGGTTTCCCAAAGGCATGTTAAGGCATCTTATGGTTCTAACGATGAACAGGCCTTGGTTAACACTAGTAAGTACTGTCTTGTTTTAAATGTATTTGATTTATTTCACCTTTATTTAACCAGGTAGGCCAGTTGAGAACAAGTTCTCATTTACAACTGCAATCTGGCCAAGATAAAGTAAAGCAGTGCGACAAAAACAACAACACAGAGTTACACATAAACAAACGTACAGTCAATAACACAATAGAAAAATCTATGTACAGTGTGTGCAAATGTAGAAGAGTAGGGAGGTAAGGCAATAAATAGGCCATAGAGGCAAAATAATTACAATTTAGCATTAACGCTGGAGTGATAGATGTGCAGATGATGATGTGCAAGTAGAGATACTCGGGTGCAAAAGTGCTAGAGGATAAGTAACAATATGGGGATGAGGTAGTTGGGTGTGCTATTTACAGATTGGCTGTGTACAGGTACAGTGATCGGTAAGCTGTTCTGACAGGTGGTGCTTAAAGTTGGAGAGGGAGATATAAGACTCCAGCTTCAGTGATTTTTGCAATTCGTTCCAGTCATTGGCAGCAGAGAACTGGAAGGAAAGACGGTCAAAGGAAGTGTTGGCTTTGGGGATGACCAGTGAAATATACCTGCTAGAGCGCGTGCTACGGGTGGGTGTTGCTATGGTGACCAGTGAGCTGAGATAAGGCAAGGCTTTACCTAGCAAGGACTTATAGATGACCTGGAGCCAGTGCGTTTGGCGATGAATATGTAGCGAGGGTCAGCCAACGAGAGCATACAGGTTGCAGTGAGGAGTAGTATATGAGGCTTTGGAGACAAAACGGATGGTACTGTGATAGACTACATCCAGTTTGTTGAGTAGAGTGTTGGAGGCTATTTTGTAAATTACATCGCCGAAGTCAAGGATCAGTAGGATAGTCAGTTTTACGAGGGTATGTTTGGCAGCATGAGTGAAGGAGGCTTTGTTGCGAAATAGGAAGCCAATTCTCGATTTAATTTTGGATTGGAGATGCTTAATGTGAGTCTGGAAAGAGAGTTTACAGTCTAACCAGACACCTAGGTATTTGTAGTTGTCAGAACTGTCCAGAGTAGTAATGCTGGATGGGCAACAATCAGTGAAGAGCATGCATTTAGTTTTACTAGCATTTAAAAGCTGTTGGAGGTCACAGAAGGAGTGTTGTATTGCATTGAAGCTCGTTTGGAGGTTTGTTAACACCGTGTCCAAAGAAGGGCCAGATGTATACAGAATGGTGTCGTCTGCGTAGAGATGGATCAGAGAATCACCAGCAGCAAGAGCGACATCATTGATATATACAGAGAAAAGAGTCGGCCCGAGAAAAACCCTGTGGCACCCCCATAGAGACTGCCAGAGGTCTGGAGAACAGGCTCTCCGATTTGACACACTGAACTCTATCCGAGAAGTAGTTGGTGAACCAGTGAGGCAGTCATTTGAGAAACCAAGGCTATTGAGTCTGCCTATAAGAATGTGGTGATTGACAGAGTCGAAAGCCTTGGCCTGGTCGATGAATACCGCTGCACAGTAATGTCTCTTATCAATGGTGGTTATGATATCATTTAGGACCTTGAGCGTGACTGAGGTGCAGCCATGAACAGCTCGGAAACCAGATTTCATAGTTGAGAAGGTACGGTGGGATTAGAATTAGTTGGTGATCTGTTTGTTAACTTGGCTCTCGAAGATTTTAGAAAGGCAGGGCAGGATGGATATAGGTCTGTAACAGTTTGGATCTAGAGTGTCTCCCCCTTTGAAGAGGGGGATGACCGCGGCAGCTTTCCAATCTTTGGGGATCTCAGACGATACGAGAGGTTGAACAGGCTAGTAACAGGGGTTGCAACGATTTCGGAGTATAATTTTAGAAAGAGGGTCAAGATTGTCTTGCCCAGCTGATTTGTAGGGTTACAGATTTTGCAGCTCTTTCAGAACATCAGCTGTCTGGATTTGGGTGAAGGAGAAGCGGGGGGGGGCTTGGGCAAGTTGCTGCAGGAGGTGCTGAGCTGTTGGCCGGGGTAGGGGTAGCCAGGTGGAAAGCATAGCCAGCCGTAGAAAAATGCTTATTGAAATGATTGATTATCGTAGATTTATCATTGGTGACACTGTGTCCTAGCCTTAGTGCAGTGGAGGTGCTCTTATTCTCCATAGACTTTACAGTGTCCCAGAACTTTTTGGAATTAGTGCTACAGGATGCAAATTTCTGTTTGAAAAAGCTAGCCTTAGCTTTCCTAACTGACTGAGTATATTGGTTCCTGACTTCCCTGAAAGGTTGCATATCGCGGGAGCTATTCGATGCTAATGCAGAACGCCACAGGATGTTTTTGTGCTGGTCGAGGGCAGTCAAGTCTGGGGTGAACCAAGGGCTATATCTGTTCTTAGTTCTACATTTTTTGAAAGGGGCATGCTTATTTAAGATGGCAAGGAAAGCACTTTTAAAGAGCAACCAGGTATCCTCTACTGACGGGATGAGGTCAATGTCCTTCCAGGATACCCGGGCCAGATGGATTAGAAGGGCCTGCTCGCTGACGTGTTTTAGGGAGCGTTTGACAGTGATGAGGGGTGGTCGTTTAACTGCGGACCCATCACGCACGCAGGCAATGAGGCAGTGATCGCTGAGATCCTGGTTGAAGAAAGCAGAGGTGTATTTAGAGGGCAAGTTGGTCAGGATGATATCTAAGAGGGTGCCCATGGTTACGGATTTAGGGTTGTACCTGGTAGGTTCCTTAATAATTTGTGTGGGATTGAGGGCATCTAGTTTAGATTGTAGGACGGCCGGAGTGTTAAGCATATCTCATGTTTAGGTCACCTAACAGTACTAACTCTGAAGATAGATGGGGGGCAATCAATTCACATATGGTTTCCAGGGCACAGATGGGGGCTGAAGGGGGTCAATAACAAGTGGCAACGGTGAGAGACTTGTTTCTGGAAAGGTGGATTTTTAAAAGTTGGTGTGTCGAATTGTTTGGGCACAGACCTGGATAGTATGACAGAACTCTGCAGGCTCTCTCTGCAGTAGATTGCAAGTCCGCCCCCTTTGGCAGCTCTATCTTGTCGGAAGATGTTGTAGTTGGGGATGGAAATTTCAGGAACTTTGGTGGCCTTCCGAAAGCAATGATTCAGACACGGCTAGGACATCAGGGTTGGTGGAGGGGGCTAAAGCAGTGAATAAAACAAACTTTAAAAGTGCTTTTTAAAAGGCTTAAAAATGGAGGAGTCTTAAAAACAGGCTCAAACTCTGCAGTTGTTGAACCTAATGTGTGGTGTTAAAGGGGAAATATTCAATAGCTACATCTATATTCAGACTTTTTAAATGTGTTTATTTATAGCCATTGATTCTTGAAGAATATAACACGTCTCATGAGCTTAGTTCAACTGTTGTACCCCATCAGAACCCCAAATAAGCTTTTTTTACTCCAATGTTTAGAAACAATGTAAACCAACACTGTAGCCTCAACATGGTTAAAACTATAATGTTGATATCATGGATGGTCAATCCTTGCATCCATAGGTCTGTCTATGAATTTGAGAGTAGTTAAATTTCTCCAGCCCCATCCATCATCTTACTAGCAAAACAGTGGTGGAATGACAGGTTTGTTATTGTTTCAACTGCAGATATTTCTGGGGAACTGTTACCGTTATCAAATTGTAAGCCCTGAGACTTGGTTTGGCAAACAGTTGAGGGATGGGGGCTGGAGAAATGTAACCACTCTCACATTCATAGAGAAAACTATTGTAGCAACCGTAACCCAACACCTAGCGACCTCGTCAAGAAGTTCAGACATCTTGGCGTAACAGTCATAAGGTGTTGGCTTGTGAGTCACTGGACCCAGGTTTGAGTTCAGCTCAGGGAAACCCCCTGAATTCACTACACTATAACTTACAAGGATAAGGTCATCCATAAGGTCAAAAGTATATTTTTAACCAGGCTTCGAGGCTATACAGTGGAGTTATACAATGTTTTGGTTATGTTTTGGTTTCTGATGGGGTAATACAGTTTAAATATTTGAGGCATTTATAAGTTACACTACCGTTCAAAAGTTTGGGATCACTTAGAACTGTCCTTGTTTTTGAAAGAAAAGCTCACAAGTCCTCAACTGACAGCTTCATTTAAATAGTACCCGTAAAACACCAGTCTCAACGTCAACAGTGAAGAGGCGACTCCGAGATGCTGCAAAGAGAAAGCCATATCTCAGACGGGCCAATAAAAATTAAAGATTAAGATGGGCAAAACAACACAGACAGAGATATGTATTTTTCTTTGCAACTCTGCATAGAAGGCCAGCAGCCCGGAGTCACGTCTTTCAGACTGGTGTTTTAGTTAAGCTGTTGAGCACTTGTGAGGTGTCTGTTTCTCAAGCTAGACGCTCTAATGTACTTGTCCTCTTGCTCAGTTGTGCACCGGGGCCTCCCACTCCTCTTTATATTCTGGTGTTTGGTTCTAATTTTTCAGATAACTCACAGACACTAGAAAAGCTGAACCAAGTTGAATTCTTCCCAAAGGGTCTTTACATACCCCACTTTGGACACTCCTCCTTCTCTCCAATCCTTACATCTTCTGATTCGACAGGAAGAGGGTAACAGGATACTAAACCCGTATTACTCCCTTCAGGGGATCTGACCTGACCTCCTGACATCAACCCCTCCTTCGCTTAATCCACAGATGTCCATTTGCTTCCCCTATAGCAATCCTGTGATCTCCTCCCGTCCACCCAGCACATTCCACAGCCACTCTGTCTTTCTACAGATCTCACTTCCATCTATCTATCTATCATGTCTTTAATATCTCAATGTTCAAAGTTTAGCCCGAATCCAACACTGGTTAGAGCCAGTTTGCACTGTTCTCTGAAGGGAGTAGTCACAGCGTTGTACGAGATCTTCAGTTTCTTGGCAATTTCTCCCATGGAATAGCCTTCATTTTAATTTCTCAGAACAAGAATAGACTGACGAGTTTCAGAAGAAAATTATTTGTTTCTGGCCATTTTGAGCCTGTAACCGAACCCACAAATGCTGATGCTCCAGATACTCAACTAGTCTAAAGAAGGCCAGTTTAATTGCTTCTTTAATCAGAACAACAGTTTTTAGCTGTGCTAACATCATTGCAAAAGGATTTTCTAATGATCAATTAGCCTTTTAAAATAATGAACTTGGATTAGCTAACACAACGTGCCATTGGAACACAGGAGTGATGGTTGCTGATAATGTGCCTCTGTATGCCTATGTAGATATTCCATGAAAAAAACAGCCATTTCCAGCTACAATAGTCATTTACAACGTTAACAATGTCTACACTGTATTTCTGATCAATTTGATGTTATTTTATTGGACAAAAAAATTTGCTTTTCTTTCAAAAACAAGGACATTTCTAAGGGACCTCAAACTTTTGAACGGTAGTGTATATTCTTCAAGAATCAATGGTTATATAGTAAATGGGTCTTTCTATAACTGCCAGTGTAGATTTCCTGTGGGGGTCAATTTGTTGGAGCTGTTGATAAGCTGTTGTATTCAAAGACCTCAATGTCTTGCCAGGAGGGTGCAAGGTGCTGTGTTGTTGTTTTCTGCTGCCAGGACTTGTGTGACGGCCTTTTCCTGCTCCAGGACTGTTTCCATCATCTGCAGTGGAGATCCCCACCTTATCGGGGATTCCGTGTTGAGCTTGTTGAGGTGCAGGCTCAGTTTATCCTGTGGATTCTGTGTTGAGCTTGTTGAGGGGCAGGCTCAGTTTATCCTGTGGATTCTGTGTTGAGCTTGTTGAGGGACAGGCTCAGTTTATCCTGTGGATTCCGTGTTGAGCTTGTTGAGGGCCAGGCTCAGTTTATCCTGTGGATTCCGTGTTGAGCTTGTTGAGGGGCAGGCTCAGTTTATCCTGTGGATTCCGTGTTGAGCTTGTTGAGGGGCAGGCTCAGTTTATCCTGTGGATTCCGTGTTGAGCTTGTTGAGGGGCAGGCTCAGTTTATCCTGTGGATTCTGTGTTTGAGCTTGTTGAGGGGCAGGCTCAGTTTATCCTGTGGATTCCGTGTTGAGCTTGTTGAGGGGCAGGCTCAGTTTATCCTGTGCACTTGTCAGGGCCTTCTGCTTCTTCCAACTATAGAAAAATGTGCTGACCACTTCCTTGCATTTAATCCATCTATAGATTTACATACTACTGTTGTGATTGAGAGAGCTATATTGCTTTAGAGAACAGGATCATTTATATAGTAGGATATTTATTATTGAAAGAGTGAGGATATATTGAAACCAGAGGCTAATGTGTAAATTATAAATAAAAGCAATGTAATGTTTGCATATTGCACACATTTACAAATTACAAATATGATAGATTGGCATAGCGGTATATATTCTGCTTAACGTATAAGAAGGATCAGGCAGTGTAGTCAGCTATAACTTTAAACAGAGGAGATAAAGAATACAATAGTTATTCTGCAATTTAAGTTATGTTGTTTTTAAGTTACGTTATTTTTCTACCTGCTCTGTGTTTTGGACGTTTAAACTTACCAATAGTAATGTGTAGCCTGTGTCTTGTCCATTTGTTCAGCTCCAATGCTTTGACCGTGTTCCATCCACTGTCTTGTCCATTTGTTCAGCTCCAATGCTTTAACCGTGTTCCATCCACTGTCTGTCCATTTGTTCAGCTCCAATGCTTTAACCGTGTTCCATCCACTGTCTGTCCATTTGTTCAGCTCTAATGCTTTAACCATGTTCCATCCACTGTCTTGTCCATTTGTTCAGCTCCAATGCTTTGACCGTGTTCCATCCACTGTCTTGTCCATTTGTTCAGCTCCAATGCTTTGACCGTGTTCCATCCACTGTCTTGTCCATTTGTTCAGCTCCAATGCTTTGACCGTGTTCCATCCACTGTCTTGTCCATTTGTTCAGCTCCAATGCTTTGACCGTGTTCCATCCACTGTCTTGTCCATTTGTTCAGCTCCAATGCTTTGACCGTTTTCCATCCACTGTCGGTAGTCATACATACTTGACGCGACTCTTTCAATCCCCAGGATGAAAGTGTCTACCTCAGTCCAGCTGGAATTATTCATCCGGTGTGTTCGTCTGGGAAATAAGAGGGCTGAAGGCGTTTGCTTCGCAGCTTCCAGTTGTCATCAATGTAATGAATCGTGGGGCTAATGTATGACTCTGTGGTCCAGCTTGACCGTAAGTCGGAAGTGGTAGAGAAGAATGCAGCATTGCGTATTTCCCTGGCATCTCTGTCCCGACGTTCTGTGTAGAGTTCAGACATGTTTTACTGAAGTATTTACGGCTCAGGATCTCGTATCTTGGGTCTAGAGTTCGAATCAACTTTCTGAAACCATCTTTCTCCACAGATACAATTGGTTCCATGTCTTTCGCTATGTGATACGTAATAGAACTCGTTATCTCTATTCCACTTCTTGGTCGTCTTGTCACCACTAATGGAATGGTGATACCTGAGTGCGGGTCTGGCTTGAAGATGTCTTGGGACTTGCTCTGGGGGTTTGTTGCATGCATTCTGGTAGATTCTTCATATTCGTGCACATGCAGGGTTTTCAGGTGGTGAAAAAGATTGCTGGTGTTTCCACCTTTGGCGTCGACACAACTTACATAGTGCTGTTTGTTGGTCGAGGTTGGATATCTTAAAGCAAAACCAGTTCCAAACGACAGAGGCCCCCTTCTTTCGAACCAATTCTTCGTTGTCGTGCAAATCAACCTCAATATATTATTTTCCTTTACTTCAGGCATCACCTTTTACCTCAAATAAACAGTGGATTTCTGCTGTTGCGGGCCTTTAACCACCTGTCTGACTTTATCTTTCACACAGGAGAAAGACGTGACTATCGTGGATCTTCTGGGGAGCCTCAACAGCATCATGATGCTGACACGTCAGAGAAGAGTCTCTCCAGATCAGAACTCCTCAAGAAACACCAGCAGAGACCCAGAGGGAAGAAATCTCACTGCTGCTCTGACTGTGGGAAACATTTCAAATTTTCATCTGAACTTAAAATACACCAGAGAACACACACAGGAGAGAAACCTTATAGCTGTACTCAATGTGAGAAGAGTTTTACTCAGTCAAGCAGCCTGATAGTGCACCAGAGAACACACACAGGCCAGAAAAGTTATAGCTGTACTCAATGTGGGAAGAGTTTTACTTCATCTGGCTATCTGAAGATACACCAGAGAGCACACACAGGAGAGAAACCATTTAGTTGTACTCAATGTGGGAAGAGTTTTACTACATCTGGATATCTGAAGATACATCTGATAACACACACAGGAGAGAAATCTTATAGCTGTAATCAATGTGGGAAGAGTTTTACTCAGTCAAAGGGCCTGGTAGTACATCGGAGAACACACACAGGAGAGAAACGATATAGCTGTGCTCAATGTGGGAAGAGTTTTACTCAATCAGGCAACCTGAAAGCACACCAGAGAACACACACTGGAGAGAAACCTTTTAGCTGTGATCAATGTGGGAAGAGTTTTATCATATCTGGTGATCTGAAGGTACACCAGAGAGCACACACAGGAGAAAAACCATATAGCTGTAATCAATGTGGGAAGAGTTTTGCTACGTCTCGCTATCTGAAGATACACCAGAGAACACACACGGGAGAGAAACCATATAGCTGTAATCGATGTGGGAAGAGTTTTGCTGCTTCTAGCTATCTGAAGATACACCAGAGAACACACACACAGGAGATAAATGATGTCTCTGTGCTCAATGTGGGAAGCGTTTTACTCAAACAGCCTGATAGCGCACCAGAGAACACACACAGGTGAGAAATCGCATAGCTGCGATCAATGTGACAAGATACTCTGATTTAAGATCTCTGATCAAACATCAGAAAATACATACATGAAGGAGTTGTTTCATGATATCAATGAAATAATATCACAATGTAGATTGTTTTAACATTGTAGAAGTATTTTAATGAATGTTACAATGTAGAACCCTAAATGTTTGCCCCTTCAATTGATTTCTGCATGACTCAGGGGAAAAATCCAGGCTCTGAATTGAAAGAGTACTATTCATGAGATTTAACAAAAAACAGCTCTATTACACTTACCGCGTTGGCGACCCACTTTAATCCCACTTTAAAAATGTATCTGGCTGTTTTCTACAAATTGTCCTCTAACCAGTGATGTACACATTATTCCCAGTTTCCGTGTGGTTTTTGAGCAGTTAGTTTTAACAGGACGTGCAACCTCATCTCCCTCCTCTCGCACAATTGATATCTACATGATTTCGATGAGTGATGACAAATAAGTCTTGCGTTCCTTTGTTTAGTGACCCCTAAATTTAAATGCATCACTCCAGAATGTAGCTGACTGTATTCTGCAGGTTGTCCTCTAATCAGTGAGGTGAAAGATATCTCCCATTTCCATGTGTTTTTTGTTTTGTTGTGTTAGTTTCAAGAGCAGGTTCAACCTGATTTTCCCCCAAATCAATATGCGTTGCCATGGATCATAATTTATTTTGACTGCACGTTTTTGTATTGTAGATGAGTTTTGTTTGGGCTCGTTCTAAGGGACGAGAGTTCTAGAAGCTAGTGAGTTTTAGGATTCTATAGAAAGAAAAAGAAAAGATACAATTGTATATTATTATTTAGAAATACGTGTTTTTAATTGTTGACAGCCATGTTTATATATGTAAAGCTGGAGCCTTGTAGTTGATTATAATGTTAAATGGAAGTTGTTTTCAGTTGGTGGTGAGCAAAGTTGTCCAACAAAAATATAGGATGTATTTGTTGTCTTAAGGGGGAAGGTGTTACAGGCTTTGGTTTTTCCATTTATGTTTTGAGGTTGGACTTTAGCATGTAGGGCGCACTGATTGGTGTCACCTCGTTAGTCAGTATGTATTACACCTGTGCTGGCTTGTCCATCTTGTTAGTGGGAAGGTGGTTCACCTGAGCTGCTCAGGTTCTATTTTAGAGTGTCTGGCCCAGTTCTCCAGTTGTCTTGATAGATGTGGAGAGTCAATACCTTTAGTTGCTCCACCTTTTTGTTTTGCTTCCAATCTGTAAGTTTGGTGTGGGTTTTTCTTTTGCTTGCCTCTTCTTGGGCAGATTTAGTGGGTCTCATGGTGGGTGTGTGTTAGGTCCCAGTTGTTGTTACTAGTCAACTTTCAGTGGACACCCCCATAGTGTCTTTCAGAGCCCCTCCTAAAACCCCACCTGTTTAGTTTTGGTTGTTGTCAGTGACTATTTGCTAGTTCTGTCTTCTGTTTAAGGAACATTTCTGGTTTTCTTGCTGGGGAACGGAACAACAATGTAGTAAAACAAGCTTCTATTTTGGGTTGGATATTGCATCCAATTCTTACTATTTTAATCGATGGCATTTAGGATGCTCATTAGTCTTTCAGTTGTTAATCTTGTTTTTTATCCTCTTATGTTTGTGGTATGTTTTTCCTGTGAAGCCATTGTGTTGCATCCATGTCTGAAATGTGCTGTATAAATAAAGCTTGTTTTGATTTTAACATATTGTGAAACAAATGAACCCATCAACAGACTCCTGCTAAACCAATGAACAAATATGTGCAAAAGAAACACGTATTGTACCTTTGTCCATCTTAGTATGAAAAAACATAGCAATGTTAAAATAGTGCATGGTACGTACGTTTACTACCACTTTTCAACCAACCCAGTTCATTTGTTGAAAAATGTTGAAATCAACAATACATTGAAGGATGCAACTACTGAAAACAAACAAACAGATCCACCTAACTCTTAAAGCCTGCTGAAGGCGTGGTGGAGTAGAAAACACCACCCCCGGCTCTACCAGGGGCTTGAGGTGGTCTCCCATAGCTCTGCTTATGTCATGTTCTGTGGCCTTGCTATTCCATTTCTTGACTGCCCCTGCAACACATATATAACACTCAAAGTAATGGATATAGAGCACAGGTGTCAAACTCATTCCACGGGGGGCCGAGTGTCTGCGGGTTTTCGCTCCTCCCTTATACTTGATTGATGAATTAACATCACTAATTAGTTAGGAACTCCCCACACCTGGTTGTCTAGGGCTTTATTGAAAGGAAAAACCAAAAACCTGCAGACACTAGGCCCTCCGTGGAATGAGTTTGACACCCCTGATATAGAGCATCTACAGCCTCAGTTACACCTGGCACCTAAATGTGACTTCTGTCATCTGATCACTCCAAGCTGCAGTAGGTTCAGATCTACCAGGATGGGCCTTTGACATAGTCTGGATGCAGTCAGGCCACCGAATATGCATCAGCAATGTAAAGAGATGAGTGGGGAAAAATACATTTTACACATATTACCTTCATAATAAATAAAATTGTATTGTTCACATACAGGTGTTCAGCAGATGTTATTGCGAATGTAGGCAAATGCTTGTGCTTCTAGTTCCGACAGTGCAGTCATATCTAACAATTTCACAACAAATACCTAATACACACAAATCTAAGTAAAGGAATGGAATTATGAATATATAAATATATGGATAAACAATGTCAGAGCAGCATAGACTGAGATACAGTTTATACATATGAGATGAGAAATGCAAGATATGTAAACATTATTAAAGGGACAATGATTTCATGATGCCTGTTTAACAGTCTGATGGCCTTGAGATAGAAGCTGTTTTTCATTCTTTTGGTCCCAGCTTTGATGCACCTTTACTGACCTCGCCTTCTGAATGATAGTGAGGTGAACAGGCAGTGGCTCGGGTAATAACAAAGAACAAATATATGTGCCTGAGGGGAAATTAACTTTCATACAGCCAGAAGGGTTGAGAAATTAAATATCAGTGGACAATTTGCACAAATGTAATGAACATAGATGATGGAACATATTCCCTTTTGCTGATGTGATAAACCACTAAGGGGACATAAATATTTACCATCTAAACCATGTGTGACCTCTCTGGCTGTAGAAGTGTTCTTCCTAACCATTCCCCCAACTCTGACTGAGCTCCACCCTCACTGGGTCTTCAGAAGAGAGGAAGGTTGAGGAGCGATGGAAGGATGAATGGATCAGTCAGTCAATAAAGTGTAGAGCTGCTGTCTGACAAAATCACTATTTTAGTAGTTCATTAAATTAAATAAGGCTTTATGACTGCTGAATATCAACTATCAATCACCTAGATCATGTATTTTCAGGTAGAGATATATCCTTGGGACATCCCTAGCCCATTGAAGTTGACATTTAAAATGGTTAAGGTCGGGTTTAGGGTAGGGATGTCCCAAGGATCCCGGATAGCATTGACCATTGTGCATTCTGCTGTCTCTTACATAGCAGGTGATGGGTTCTGACTTCTGATCTTGAAAATATGAAATATCCTTATTATGTGAAATTGAATGAAACAATAATGTATGTTGATGTTAATATGCTGTACAATATTCCATGATGTTTCTATATGATAACAATAGCGTAATATATTTAATATGCCATACACTATTTTTTAACCAGTTCCACTGATTAATTTTAATTAACTGAATCATTATGAAACAACGTCAGTTCACCGTCTCACCTCATACTTTATCGGAGTAGCAGCAGCTGACTTGATCGTTGATGCTAATCAGCATGTTTGAATCTGAGAGTAAATAGAGCCGACTACACTCTAAAAATGAAGGGTTCAACTGGAGTTGTTCTCAGATCCCCTAAGAACCGTAGGGTTCTTGGTCAATGAAAAACTGCCCCAAAAGGTTCTTCAAATCACTTGTTAGAAGGTGGGTTCTTCGAGGAACCTCCCTTGTTGCTGGACTTCTTCCCGGAACTTCGCAATTACAACCAAAACCATGGTGACAAGATTGGATGCGACAACAGTTAAAAAGGTTAAGTTTGGGTTGATGTTTGGCTCTGAATATGTCTCGAAATAATTGATTATAATAATATAACATACTAATAATGAATAACGAAGACAATTATGGTTTTCTGTGAATATCTTCCATTACGTTACTATAGCTAATTAACGTAAATATTATTAAGCCGGGTTTGACCGTCGGCGTTGTATGAGCTACAGTACAGTACCGTTAGTTAGCTAACGTTATGTCCTAACTAGGCACAACTAGGTTTGGATTATTTCCTCAACTATAATATTTGCCATATATTGTATATCGTTTCCATGAACCAACATGGCTTACACTCATTGACGTAAGTTTCCAATCTAGAGCAGTTCTCACTTTTGTGATAATGAACTAGCTAACGTTAGCTTCGTTAACCAACTAACTTACTAAGGACGGTGACCTGTCCAGACGAGATGTCACAACGAACTGAATCGTCAATGGAGGGCTTCCTCTTTTTTCAGACTGCTACAGCATGCAATACTATTAACTCACAAGGGGGCATAACGTTACATGTACAATACTATCCCATTTTGGAAACGTTACATGAACAATACTATCCCATTTTGGAAACGTTACATGTGCAATACTATCCCATTTTGGAAACGTTACATGTACAATACTATCCCATTTTGGAAACGTTACATGGACAATACTATCCCATTTTGGAAACGTTAAATGTACAATACTGTCACATTTTGGAAACGTTACAGATGATACCTGTAGATGGGATTCAAATGCATAATGGTATTGTAACGACCCTGGGTTTATAAGCGCGGAAATCGACTCTCTCCTGTAAGACGTAGAGTCGCAAGCTAGCAAGAGAACGCGCTATTTGAAAGGAGGGAGTGGTGTAACGACCCTGGGTTTATAAGCACGGAACTCGACTCTGCCGCACGAGCATGCTTTTGCGGCACAGTCGATAGCGCGCCGGACCTCGGGCTAGAAGGTCGAGGGTTCGAGACCTGCTCCCTGCCTGTTTCATTACAGTATTAATACAGTGTCTAGACTACCTCTTTTGTATAAATGCCCTTCAGAATCCAAACACAGTATTGCAACGCAGCAAAATGTTGCGTATAATCTTTCAAGTCAGCCTGATAAAATATTGAACAATATGTGTACAAAGATATCTTGAAATGTGATATTAGGCCTGTATGGCAGTGCTGTTACTGTATGGCAGTACTGTATTGTCTAGTGCTTTATCCAATATGCTCTTCTATTTTGCATTCAATTGTATGTCGATGCCATTTATCTTTCAATATTTATTTCATATATATATATATACAGTTGAAGTCGGAAGTTTACATACACTTAGGTTGGAGTCATTAAAACTCGTTTTTCAACCCTCCACAAATTTCTTGTTAACAAACTAAAGTTTTGGCAAGCCGGTTAGGACATCTACTTTGTGCATGACACAAGTCATTTTTCCAACAATTGTTTACAGACAGATTATTTCACTTATAATTCACTTTATCACAATTCCAGTGGATCAGAAGTTTACATAGACTAAGTTGACTGGGCCTTTAAACAGCTTGGAAAATTCCAGAAAATTATGTCATGGCTTTAGAAGCTTCTGTTAGGCTAATTTACATAATTTGAGTCAATTGGAGATGTACCTGTGGATGTATTTGAAGGCCTACCTTCAAACTCAGTGCCTCTTTGCTTGACATCATGGGAAAATCAAAAGAAATCAGCCGGGACCTCAAAAAAAGATTGTAGACCTCCACAAGTCTGGTTCATCCTTGGGAGCAAATTCCAATACAAAAGTATCTATATCCACAGTAAAACGAGTCCTATATCGACATAACCTGAAAGGCCGCTCAGCAAGGAAGAAGCCACTGCTCCAAAACAGCCATAAAAAAAGCCAGACTACGGTTTGCAACTGCAAATGGGGACAAAGATCTTACTTTTTGGAGAAATGTCCTCTGGTCTGATGAAACAAAAATATAACTATTTGGCCATAATGACCATCGTTATGTTTGGAGGAAAAAGGGTGAGGCTTGCAATCCAAAGAACACCATCCCAACCGTGAAGCACGGGGGTGGCAGTATCATGTTGTGGGGGTGCTTTGCTGCAGGAGGGACTGTTGCACTTCACAAAATAGATGGCATCATGAGGCAGGTAAATTATGTGGATATATTGAAGCAACATCTCAAGACATCAGTCAGGAAGTTATAGCTTGGTCGAAAATGGGTCTTCCAAATGGACAATGACCACAAGCATACTTCCAAAGTTGTGGCAAAATGGCTTAAGGACAACAAAGTCAAGGTATTGGAGTGGCCATCACAAAGCCCTGACCTTAATCCCATAGAAAATGTGTGGGCAGAACTGAAAAAGCGTGTGCGAGCAAGGAGGCCTACAAACCTGGCTCAGTTACACCAGCTCTGTCAGGAGGAATGGGCCAAAATTCACCCAACATAGTGGGGGAAGCTTGTGGAAGGCTACCCAAAACGTTTGACCAAAGTTAAACAATTTAAAGGCAATGCTACCAAATACTAATTGAGTGTATGTAAACTTCTGACCCACTGGGAATGTGATGAAATAAATAAAAGCTGAAATAAATCATTCTCTCTACTATTATTCTGACATATCACATTCTTAAAATTAAGTGGTGATCCTAACTGACCTAACATGGGCAATTTTTACTAGGATTAAATGTCAGAAATTGTGAAAAACTGAGTTTAAATGTATTTGGCTAAGGTGTATGTACATTTCCGACTTCAACTGTATATGTTTTAATGCTTGTAAAACTATTCTTTGACACATTTTCTCTTCCTTTGAAATTCGTATAGGACAGAACATGGACACAATGCAATTGGGATCAAGAAGAAGGTACGATATGTTGTAGGACAGCTGCATTTGAAGTGTATATTTAACCTGCATAGCAGTCAATACAAACTGAAATCTATTAGCATACAAATGTGTGTAAATTATCTTTTCAGATCTTGTCAGAAGTGAATCAAGTCTATGGAATGGATATAGATAAAAATATAATTCAAGGACTATCAGAGGTCGAGAGGCGAGGCAGGGGTGAGGACATCATCCTGCTATTCTGACAGTCCCTGAAGGACAATACAGAATAGGTATTTGCTCTTATTCCTTCCCTTTCTCTAATGTATTTTGTAATAAAATTAGCAAGATCATTGCTTTACTTTACCAGGACTGGAGACCACAGCAGCGATCCTGCTCTTGCCCTACCTCCTCAATGAGGACACGAGTGGCCTTTATGTCCGTGACAAGGTATGCCTATGCACCAATCATCTGTTTCTTCATAAACATAGGTGTGCATGCTTATATAAAACTACAGCTGAACAGTTGTTCTGTTCTTTGTTAATTGTATGTGTATTAATCTTTTCTTACTTTTGTTGACATAGATTTCACCGCTCTTCACTCCTTTACTGCACATCGGTGGAAATCCATTTCACCATTAGAGTGAAATCCTGCTGGCCTTTGATGGGGAGAACATCCACTCCCTCGAGGACGTCCCCATGGGACTTGGGGCTCTGCTAGGGCTGTATTTTTTTTCCCCCCTTAAATTTCAGAAAAACACTTATGTTGTTAAGTTACTGTGTTCTGGGGATAAGAGAAGTTGGGGTGAAGTTACCAGTGCCGGTCATAAAGATGGCAAACTTCCTAACATAACTAAGTGAATATGATATACACACTAAAGCTGAAAAATCTGTATTTAGCATCAAGTCTACAATATTGTTTGTTTACCTATGATTCATTTTTAATGTATGTTGTTTTTATTGTACATCATTATTTTTGATTTTTTTAAATGTCATGAAAAGCACTATACAAAGTAAATGTATTATTTATTATGGTCTGACATGTCTGCAGAAATTTTGCAATTTTGTAATGTGTTTTGTTTGGGAAATTGTTTTGTAAATATTAATTCATATTTGTGGTGCCAGTAAATAAACAATTAATTATTTAAATCAATATTGTCAATATTTGTATTAAAATATGTTTTTAATAATGGAGGGAGGGTGGACAGGGATTTTTTTTTTTAAATGAACCCAAAAAGTTCTTTGTGGACCCAGATAAGGGGTTCTTCAAAGAACTTATAGGGGTTCCCCCACAGTTTCAATTTGAAGAACCCCTAAAGGATACTCCAGGAACCTTTACTTTTTAGTGTATATTGATAAAAGTCACCTTGTCCGAGAGACATTTACATAGTTATACACAGCTCAATTTGGGATGACTATTTTAGGGCGAAATAGCGGCCACAACAGACAGACCTGATATCGCCCATAATTCGACATCCTTGGACGTCACGTGCTGAGTGGGTATGACCAAAGTTATTCTATTTAGCTACACTTTATTGTACATTTTTACACCATAATAAAAGTTTCTGATGCCACATCGCCCGTTTTCAAAATGAGTCGTTGGTTTTTAGGGGCAGTCGCTTTTTAGCTTTTTGTCTGAAAGTATTTTCTCAACTGCGATACCAACTCCAGTCAGCAGATGGCGATGTGCGTCTTTCAGGGGATTCTGCCACTGTGACGTATAATCTAGTGGACGGGACGCTTCTTCAACATCAACAGCTAGTCAGCCACCTTGGTTCCCTCTAACTTTCTGGAAAAAGGTTTATTCAACAAATCTAGCAACTCCTCTCATACTGGGAAGACCCCCCCCCCCCCCCCCCCCCCAAGCTTTAAGGGCAGTTTTATTTCAAATGTAGTAGACAGAGAAAATCCAATAAGCGTTATATAGTTTCATCGTTAGGGTAACAAGCCCTAAAGTGGACACACTCCCATCAGTTTCTGAGACAATTGCCCAGACTTTGTAGACTGTTTAATAATGCTTAAACCTCATCTTTATCAAATTATCCATTAAAGATACCAACTCAAAACCTACGTTCGTCTACATATGGGTTGTTTAAATTGTATCTAATTATATTCAAATCTCTAGTAATCGATTATACACACATACAATTTATCATATTTTCATATATTCACAGAACCCATATAAAACCTAAGTAATTCTCATGTACTCATGACAACCATTCCATTTGCCTTTTCAAGGACTCTCCATAGCTACGAAGCAGCTCTCCGAACATACTCCCAGCCGAACAAAAAATAAACTATAGGAACTATAGATCTCTGTTATAATCCAAACTTCAGATTAAGACTCAGTCACACAACTCTCATATAGCAGTCACACAATTCTCATATCGCAGTCACACAATGCAAACATAGATAATCAATTAGTTGTTTTTCAACAATATTTTAACCTGCAGGAACATTTTCACATTTCTATATCGTGGTTAGTTCCTAGAATAATGTAACTCATACATTTACATCTTTCAATACTTCTAAAATGGGATCCAGGTTTAAAACAATTACAGGTTAAAAACAATTACAGGTGCATCTTACTAGCTTATGCTATATCATACATGGTCTTAACTAGTAAACACAGATTCTAGTTTTCATCCAGTTCACACAGTAAGCTGGCTCGGCACTCTTTACACCGCCAAGGTGCCCCCCTCACACAGGAATAGACACTCAGAGCCTACGAGGTTTTTATAAAAACTCCACTTTTTTCGCTCACCTTTTTCTTTTATTTTTAAACTATGTTTGAGATGTGGTATCCACTCGGCTCGCTGCCTCTCAGATCAAAGGTGGGTCCATCTGCTCCGTTCCCAAAGTGTGGTCTCCCTGAAATCCCAAGTTTGAGGGATCCCTCATGCACCATTTACCCATGTGAATCTTCACCAAGTGAAGAAACTCCTCCCTGCTAATGAGGAAACAACTAGCTATGGATGTAGTATATCTGGTAATGAGGAAACAGATAGTTATGGATGTTGTATATCTGGTAATGAGGAAACCACTAGTTATGGATGTAGTATATCTGGTAATGAGGAAACAGATAGTTATGGATGTAGTATATCTGGTAATGAGGAAACCACTAGTTATGGATGTAGTATATCTGGTAATGAGGAAACCACTAGTTATGGATATAGTATATCTGGTAATGAGGAAACCACTAGTTATGGATGTAGTATATCTGGTAATGAGGAAACCACTAGTTATGGATGTAGTATATCTGATAATGAGGAAACCACTAGTTATGGATGTAGTATATCTGGTAATGAGGAAACCCCTAGTTATGGATGTAGTATATCTGGTAATGAGGAAACCACTAGTTATGGATGTAGTATATCTGGTAATGAGGAAACCACTAGTTATGGATGTAGTATATCTGGTAATGAGGAAACCACTAGTTATGGATGTAGTATACAGTATATGCGATCTTGGACCGGTCAGTGGGAAACGACGAGGGTTGCAGCTCGAAGGAGAGAGAACATTGGGTGAAAAACCCCTTACAAGCACTCGGATCACCTGAGAACCGTTGGGGAGGCGGCAGACGAGGTTCAGCCAAGGGGTTAACTGCCACGGGCACTTTAATCTGAGGTACTGGGGCGGAAGCGGTTGCCGGGGGAAGTCGATCAGATATCTGCTTTAAGGAAGTCAGCCTCTCCGACAGAAGTTGAGAATGTCTAGCCATTAAGGCCTCTTGCTGAACCAGAGCAGCTTTGTGGCGTTGGACAGTCCCCTCGTGGTGGGACAGCGTGGCAGAAAGGTCCAGGGAACTGGCTGCCTCTGGGTTCATTTTTTGGCTCTGTGTTTCTGTCAGGACCCGGTTACGAACTCGGGTCTCCGGTGTGAGAAACAGTCACTTAGCAAACTGAGCCACGAATAGCCGTCAGAACCCAGAAGATGAGGCAGACACAGCAGTACTTGAGACGGTGTTTTAATAAAGTAAAAAGGAAAGTACTTCAGGCAAAAATATAAATCCACAACGTCAAAAGTAATTCCAAGAGAAAAAAGGTAATCCTCCAAGACAAAAGGTAAATCCACAAGGTGGTAGATACAGCAGGGGAAAAAACTCAAAAGAAATAATCAAAAATAAATAAACAAGAACAAAAACAGAGTACCTCAAGAGAATCCAACTGGAGTAACAAATATACACAGCATTGCTGGGGCTGGGTGCTAACATTCAAACACAGAGCAAAGAACTGAGGAAAACTAAGGGTTTAAATACATTCAAGGGAAACGAGGCACAGGTGCAAATAATAACTGGAAACAAGGGAAAACAAAAGGGTCAAAAAAGCACAATGGGGGCATCTACTGGCCAAAACCGGAACAATCCCGTCCAAAACCTGAAATTATCTCTTCCGCTCCTGCTGTCTCTAGAGAGTTGAAAACAGCAGGTCTGGGACAGGTAGCAAGTCCGGTGAACAGGTCAGGGTTCCATAGCCGCAGGCAGAACAGTTGAAACTGGAGCAGCAGCACGGCCAGGTGGACTGGGGACAGCAAGGAGTCATCATGACAGGTAGTCCATGGTCCTAGGGCTCAGGTCCTCCGAGAGAGAGAGAGAAAGAGAGAATTAGAGAGAGCATACTTAAATTCACACAGGACACCGGATAAGACAGGAGAAGTGCTCCAGATATAACAGACTGACCCTAGCACCCGACACATAAACTACTGCAGCATAAATACTGGAGGCTGAGACAGGAGGGGTCAGCAGACACTGTGGCCCCATCCGATGATACCTCCGGACAGGGCCAAACAGGCAGGATATAACCCCACCCACTTTGCCAAAGCACAGCCCCACACCACTAGAGGGATATCCTCAACAACCAACTTACTATCCTGAGACAAGGCCGAGTATAGCCCACAAAGATCTCCGCCACGGCACAACCCAAGGGGGGTCGCCAACCCAGACAGGAAGATCACGTCAGTGACTCAACCCACTCAAGTGACGCACCCCTCCTAGGGACGGCATGGAAGAGCACCAGTAAGCCAGTGACTCAGCCCCTGTAATAGGGTTAGAGGCAGAGAATCCCAGTGGAGAGAGGGGAACCGGCCAGGCAGAGACAGCAAGGGCGGTTCGTTGCTCCAGAACCTTTCCGTTCACCTTCACACTCCTGGGCCAGACTACACTCAATCATATGACCTACTGAAGAGATGAGTCTTCAGTAAAGACTTAAAGGTTGAGACCGAGTCTGCGTCTCTCACATGGGTAGGGAGACCATTCCATAAAAATGGAGCTCTATAGGAGAAAGCCCTGCCTCCAGCTGTTTGCTTAGAAATTCTAGGGACAATTAGGAGGCCTGCGTCTTGTGACCATAGCGTACGTGTAGGAGCTTACGGCAGGAATACGGTGATGTACTGGAGAAAAACAGTCCGCTATGCTCAGAGTTGATATCGCGCTGTGCAGACTGGCAGGTATTATCCAGGCTAAAAGCGTCTGTTGTCTGAGCTAAAAAGGTAAAGGCCGTTAGCAGTGGCTAACAATGACTAAATAGCTAGTAGCTAATTAGCTGGTTAGCTTCTGATGGAGGTTCTAAAACAATAGCTGATCCGTATCACATTGGGTGAGGCGTGTTGCCGGAAGGTATATTTAATTTAAAAATGGAAAAAGAGATTGAAATATATTGCAACATATACAAAAAAGACAAAAAAAGCATAACATTTACAACAAACACGTCTTACTGCTAAGCCATCTTGGATTACAAGATGACTCTCAGTTAAAAGCCATTGGATTTAGCAAACAAAAAATTATTTAGTATATCTGTGCCCACGAAAACTGTTTTCCCAGCATAACATAAGGAGCCACTAAATGATACATAGTTCGAGTGCATTTCAGAATACAAAAAAACTGTCAGACAGCAAGATCCAGTATTTAAATTGAAGTTCATCATATGACAAGCGTAACGTTATGACTATAACTACTGTTCCCTGAAGGAGGGAAACTAGGTACAACATACTGTTAAATCAACACGTTATGACTATAACTACTGTTCCCTGAAGGAGGAAACTAGGTACAACATACTGTTAAATCCACACGTTATGACTATAACTACTGTTCCCTGAAGGAGGAAACTAGGTACAACATACTATTAAATTCACACGTTATGACTATAACTACTGTTCCCTTTCAGTCAGTCAAGTTCGGTACAACATACTATGGGGAAATAAAATCATTCCCCAACCGACCCAAATGGATCCTAAATGAAACGGCCCCTGGCAGACCACCCATACCTGACCCTACAAGATGCGTCAGTTTTGTCAATTTATTCATTGTCTTTTGTTTGAAACACTCCTGTCAATGTTGAGTAAGGACACACACCTGATTACCCATATAGAAGTAGGATTAATCTACCTGGCCTGCACACAAATGTAGGTCTATAAATGTGCCCATTTGGGGATGTCTGATAGTATTTCTCATTGTCTTAACGCTGCACCACTAATGAGTTGTGGAGCTTCTCAAAGTAATTTTTTATTCAACTCCAACAGCAAGTAAACAAAGTCTAATCAAAATCAATTGCGAATGACAATAGTTCCTCAAAGTATTTTCGTAAAATATTTCCAGCTCTCACCCTTTCGATAACACTCATAACACAAAAATGTAATGCTCTGATCCAGTGTAAATGTCATAAAATACCTGATTACTTCTTATTCTTTGCACAAATAGCCGACAGCTGTGTCTGTCCCAAACTCACTGGCGCGGGAAACTCTGAGGGCCCAAAATATTTTATATAATGTTGCATGCTTGCTATCTGGAGTTTTCGCCAACCCAGTTGATTGTTGTACAATGTTTCAAGTTCGTTGCAGACAGGCCATGTGCAGCCAATGTTATTTGTAGGATATTTATTTTTATCAGGATATTTTCTACCTACATTTAAGTCATTTAGCAGACGCTCTTATCCAGAGCGACTTACAAGTACATACATTCATACTTTTTTTGTACTGGCCCCCCGTGGGAATCGAACCCACAACCCTGGCATTGCAAGCGCCATGCTCTACCAACTGAGCCACACGGGGCCTCCTGCAGGTTGCAATGTTTTTATTTGTTGGCATTATGTAGGCTATTTTTACATAGTTGGCAATGGCAATAAAAGTTACTTTTAGATTTGTATAATTTTCATTTAGATTTATATAGAATGTAGATTAATGACAGACAATGATTTTGAGATACTATTATAAATTAAATGAATCTGTTCCACAAAAATGAGCATATGAAAATCATAACTTGCACGCAGATTGGTAGAAATGGTAAGATAAATTGGCACTCCAAATAGAAAAAGTTTGACGACCGCTGGTGTAGTCTATTACTCAAAACTTCAGGAACATAACGGCAGAATTTACGTCCAGCAACAGTGGGACGGAAGAGTTTTTCCTCTTCTGGTTAGGTTATATTGATGACTGGCTCCCTTGAGTAATTTGTGTATCCGTAATTATTTAACCTTTTAGAGCTAGGGGTCAGTTGTTGTTTTTTTCAAATAACGTACCCAATGTAAACGGAAATGTTCTCTGGCCCAGATCGTAGAATATGCATATAATTTACAGATTAGGATAGAAAATACTCCAAAGTTTCCAAAACTGTCAAAATATTGTCTGTGAGAAAAATTATATTTATTCTGCAAGCGAAATCCTGAGAAAAATTAACCCGGAAGTGATATTTTAAAAAATGTATCATTTTTTCCTTCTAACCTCCATTTAAAGGGGTATCAACCAGATTCTTTTTCCAATGGCTTCCTCAGGCTGTGACCAGGCTTTAGACATAGTTTCAGGCTTTTATTTTGAAAAATGAGCGAGATGTTTCAAAAGAGGTCAGATGTCCTCCGAATATTTCCTGCGAGCAAGAGAGGAGCTCCCCATTTTCCTTTTGTCTCTAAATGAATAGGTTATGCTCCGGTTGAAATATTATCGATTATGTTTGTTAAAGACAACCTGAGGTTTGATTATAAAAAACATTTTTAATGTTTCTACGACCATTTCGGATACTTTTTGGGATTTGTCGAACGGAACACGGCTTTTGATTTTTCATCATAACGCGCAACCCAAATGGCGTTTTTTTGTGATAAAAGTAATATTTATCGAACAAAAAGTAGATTTGTTGTGTAACTGGGAGTCTCGTGAGTGGAAACGTCTGAAGATTATCTAAGGTAAGCGATTAATTGTATTGCTTTTCACACTTTCGTGACCATGCTAATTTTGGGCTAGCTTGTGTAGCATTGAAAGCTACACTCACAAAAGCTTGGATTTCTTTCGCTGTAAAATATATTTTCAAAATCTGACACCATAGGTGGATTAACAACAAGCTAAGCTGTGTTTTGGTATATTTCACTTGTGATTGCATGATTATAAAAAAAAATAGGAATATTTTTGAATTTGGCGCCCTGCAATTCAGCGGTTGTTTAGGAAAGTGAACTCGTATTCGGTATCCGTAGATCAGAGAAGTTAATCAAACAGTGTGCTTAAAGCATCAGACAAGTTACGTACATATAGTTGATTTTATTAAAACACATGGGGCGATTGGTAGATAAAAACAGACGACTCTTGGTTGACCAAGATTTATTTTAGTTGGGGACAGCACTAGAACATGCTTTTGGGGCTCCCGAGTGGTGCAGCGGACACTGCATCTCAGTGCTTGAGGCGTCACTACAGACACCCTGGTTCAAATCCAGGCTGTATCACAACCGGCCTCGATTGGGAGTCCCATAGGGCGGCGCACAATTGGCCCAGCGTCCTCCAGGGGTAGGTAGTCATTGTAAATAGGAATTTGTTCTTAACTGACTTGCCAAGTTAAATAAAGGTTACATTTAAATAAATAAAAAAAGTGTTTCATGACAAACCATTTTTTACAAATCCGTCAAGGCACCAACTTTGAGAAGGGTTTAAAACAAAGGTTTTAAACCAATTCATGAATGTAATTGAATCTAGGTATGTCTTGCCTTTAATGTAATGGCATGAAATAAAATTGGCTGAATATTCTACAATGACTTAACAGCTCTAATCATTTACCCCCACGGGAAATCTTCACTGGCAATTATAGAATATACTACGTATATAGCCTCCAAATCTGTTTAAAACAATAATTTTGACCTCATGGATGGCCAGTCTTTGTATTCATAGTGTAGTGAACTCAGGGGGTAACCCTGAGCTGAACTCAAACCTGGGTCCAGCGACTGTCAAGCCAACACCTTATAACTGTTACGCCAAAATTTCTGAACTTCTTGACGAGGTCGCTAGGTGTTGGGTTACGGTTGCTACAATAGCTTTCTCTATGAATTTGAGAGTGGTTACACTTCTCCTTCCCCCATCCCTCAGCTGTTTACCAAACAAAGCCTCTGGGCAGCCATTTTGTTTCTCTTAAAAAAAACACACAACCCAACAATCTGCAGTTCAAACAATAACAAATCTGTCATTCCACCACTGCTTTTGGTAATACGATGATGGGGTTGGAGAAATGTAACTACTTTCAAAACTCATATACAGACCTATGGATGCAAGGACTGACCATCCATGATTTCAACATTATAGTTTTAACCATGTTGAGGCTTTACAGTGTTGATTTACATTGTTTCTAAACATTGGAGTAAAAAAAAAGCTTATTTTGGGTTCTGATGGGGTACAACAGTTGAACAGTTGAACTAAGCTCATGAGGCATGTGTTATATTCTTCAAGAATCAATGGCTATAAAAAAAATAATTTTAAAGTTACAATATGGATGTAGCAATTGTAGATTTCCGCTTTAACACCAAACATCAGTTCAACAACTGCAGAGTTTGTGCCTCTGTTTTTAAGACAGTACTTACTAGTATTAATCAGGGAACGGTTTCTCAAAACCATCTTATGGCTAAGTTCAGCGTTAGAACCATTGGATGCCTTAAGATTCGTTTGGGAAACCGGGCCCAGATATTCAGTTTCCTCCTCTTCTTCCTCCTCCTTTTTCGATGTAACAGTCATCTCCCCCTCCTCTTTCACTCCAAAAACTGTAACCTCCTCCTCTTTCACTCTGAACGTGTCTTTTTCTTCTTTCATGGTAACAACCTCACCCTCGACTTCTTGTTTTACTGTGATATCCTCCTCTTCCTTCTCCTCTTTCACGAGAGTTTCTTTCTCCGTCCAGCAGACCCCCTCTTCTTTAGCAGGAGAGTAGCTTATTGACCTCATGGTCGGAGATCTTAGCTAGCTTAACCAGTCCGCTAGCTGACTGATCTTAGCTAACTTAACCAGTCCGCTAGCTGACTAACAAGATATCCTCCTCTTCCTTCTCCTCTTTCATGAGAGTTTCTTTCTCCGTCCAGCAGACCCCCTCTTCTTTAGCAGGAGAGTAGCTTATTGACCTCATGGTCGGAGATCTTAGCTAGCTTAACCAGTCCGCTAGCTGACTGATCTTAGCTAACTTAACCAGTCCGCTAGCTGACTAACAACAACAACACTGTACATATGAATTTAAATCGGATAACTAACTAGACGACAGAAGTGTGTTTAAAACACAGTGGCTAATAAACACTAAAGCGTCTAAAGAGCTTTATTGGTTTGGCTATTTTGTCTAGCAAGCTACCGAGGTGGCTGACTAACTGTTGCTGCTGTTGAAAGAAGCGTTCCATCCACTAGATTATACGTCACACTAGCAGCATTGCCTTAAAGTCGCACATCGTCATCTGCTGACTGGAGTGGGTAAAGCAGTTGAGTAAAATGTATATTTAATTTTCAGACAAAAAGCTAAAGTGTAGGACACAAGAGTTTTTACTCACCAGTGTAACACTACAGTGTGGTCAAAGACTTAGTAACTTAGTTGTATTGAAGATCTGGTTACCTATAAGTACAAACAGTCATGTTTTTGCGTCATGAAATATTTATTCACTTATTTCCAGATATCTTTGAAACTACCCACAATGCACTATTTATCAATGTCATACGGAGGATCTACTCTGTGCTACCGAGTTTGTATGCTAGCAAATGTTAGCCACACCTCATGCTTTCCATCTACTGTGTGGTTGTGTTATCTAGTGGGAACCTGTTAGTATGGTAGGCTCTAGTGCCATCTTGCCGTGGTCTCAAAAGGAAAGAGAAAATCACACCTGCTTGCTCCTTTTTGTTATGTTAACTTTTCGGTGGGGATGTTTGATTCCGGAGATACGAGGCATGCGTCAAAATCGCTAAGCAGTATACTTCAAAGCAGTGTACCGATGCCTGTATCACTTTATCAGCAGCACTTGATCAATGACGTCTGAAGATTAATTTCATCGAACAACCACCTGATTGGTTTGATATTGGGCTGGTTCGACACTGCAGGCGACTGCCAACTGAGTGATCTACAAATCGCCTTGCATCATAAATAACTACTCATTGTTATTTATAAATCAGTCACCATGTACCCACAATGCAACATGGATTTGATCCTCTCGAACATGGCCAGTGGTTCAGTAGATGACATAAAGGCTACGCTGGGCACGCTCTACGGCGTGTGGGACGTCATCGATAATAATAAGACAGTTCTAAATTCTGTGTTGCTCAAACCTGTTGAACCTATATTACCGTTCAAAAGTTTGGGGTCAATTAGAAATGTCCTTGTTTTCCATGAAAACGTACATAAAATGAGTTGCAAAATGAATAGGAAATATAGTCAAGACTTTGACAAGGTTATAAATAATGATTTATAATTGGAATAATAATTGTGACCTTCAAACTTTTCTTTCGTCAATGAATCCTCCATTTGCAG
The DNA here is from genome assembly GCF_029448725.1 of Salvelinus fontinalis. Lineage (NCBI taxonomy): Eukaryota > Metazoa > Chordata > Actinopteri > Salmoniformes > Salmonidae > Salvelinus > Salvelinus fontinalis. The sequence goes on from NC_074690.1 coordinate 41,060,859, forward strand.
CAATTATAGCCTTGCAGGCCTTTGGCATTCTAGTTGTCAATTTGTTGAGGTAATCTGAAGAGATTTCACCCCATGCTTCCTGAAGCACCTCCCACAAGTTGGATTGGCTTGATGGGCACTTCTTACGTGTCATACGGTCAAGCTGCTCCCACAACAGCTCAATAGGATTGAGATCCGGTGACTGTGCTGACCACTCCATTATAGACAGAATACCAGCTGACTGCTTCTTCCCTCAATAGTTCTTGCATAGTTTGGAGCTGTGCTTTAGGTCATTGTCCTGTTGTAGGAGGAAATTGGCTCCAATTAAGCGCCGTCCACAGGGTATGGCATTGCAAAATGGAGTGATAGACTTCCTTCTTCAGTGGAGTGATAGCCGTCCTTCTTCCTCCTTCATCCCTACTGCCTCTGATCTGACAGACTCACTAAACAGAGAACATCCCTGGTCGTCCCTACTGCCTCTGATCTGACGGACTCACTAAACACAAATGCTTTGTTTGTAAATTATGTCTGAGTGTTGGAGTGTGCCCCTGGCTATCCGTTAATAAATAAAAAACAAGAACATGGTGCCATCTGGTTTGCTTAATATATGGAATTTGAAATGATTTATACTTTTACTTTTGATACTTAAGTATATTTAAAACCAAATACTTTTAGACTTTTACTCAAGTAATATTTTACTGGGTAACTTTCTATTGAGGTATCTATACTTTTACTCAAATATGACAATTGGGTACTTTTTCCACCACTGATCATGAGTCTAATCTGGTCTCCTTCAACATGGTCAGCCTCATTATGAGTCTAGTCTGGTCTCCTTCGACATGGTTAGCCTTATTATGAGTCTAATCTGGTCTCCTTCAACATGGTTAGCCTTATTATGAGTCTAATCTGGTCACCTTCAACATGGTTAGCCTCCTTATGAGTCTAATCTGGCCTACTTTGACATGGTTAGCCTCCTTATGAGTCTAATCTGGTCTCCTTCAACATTGTCAGCCTCATTATAAGTCTAATCTGGTCTCATTTGACATGGTTAGCCTCATTATGAGTCTATAATATAAGCTAATACTAATCCATCATGTCTGCGTTGGACACACCTATGGGCCGGCAGGTAGCCTAGTGGTTAGAGCATTGGGCCAGCAACCAAAAGATTGGTGGATCGAATCCCGAGCTGACACGGTAAAGATCTGTCGTTCTGCCCCTGAACAAGGCAGTTAACCGACTGTTCCCCGGTAGGCCGTCATTGTAAATAAGAATTGGTTCTTAACCGTCTGCCTAGTTAAATAAAGCTTAAAATAATTTTAAATGTAGCAGAATTAAATACCCACAACATTCATTCTGTGGGTACTAGATTGACTCAGTTGACAGTCAGCCAGACATTGATTGTGCATCAATATCATCAGACTAAATTAGAGTAATAAAACAGACAAACAGGGGATGTTCAATGACCCAAAAATACACTAGTTCATTCTGTGAATCAGCCCTTTATTTCATATCATAAAGAACACCTGTGGAAATGGGCAGTGGATGTAGACATCCCTCTGACTCCAAAACAAGACATGATTGAATAGTTGAATAGTGTCTAATCCAAATAATCAGCACAATGTCAGGTGTTAGTGCATGGCTGGAACAGAAATCAGCACAATGTCAGGTGTTAGTGCATGGCTGGAACAGAAATCTGCACACCCAGTAGCTAGATTTCTAGCAGCAAGGTTGGCATGCATTTTCTAGGTCTATGCATCGTTGCTTTAACAATATTGGTGTAGTCATACAACTTATTCTAACAGTAAACCAATAGCATATTCAGAGCATTTAGAAAGTATTCAGACCCCTTGACTTTTTACACATGTTGCTACGTTACCGCCTTATTCTAAAATGGATTAAATAATATTGTTTTCCAAATCAATCTACAAACAATAACCCATAATGACAATGTTTATGGTTGTACATTGTGACATCACTAAAATACTCGTACTACAATTTTTAAACATTCTACATTGTGAAATTATTTCATTGATATAATGAAACAACTCCATGTATTTTCTGATGTTTATTTATTGATCTTTTATCATAGAATCTCTTCCCACATTGATCACAGCAAGGATTCTCTCCTGTGTGTGTTCTCTGGTGCACAATCAGATGGCTAGATGTAGTAAAACTCTTCCCACATTGATCACAGCTACAAGGTTTCAATCCTGTGTGTTCTCTGGTGTGATACCAGGTTGCTTGACCGAGTACAACTCTTCCCACATTGCTTACAGCTATAAGGTTTCTCTCCTGTGTGTGTTCTCTGGTGTAAAATCAAATGGCTAGATGTAACAAAACTCTTCCCACATTGAGTACAGCTATAAGGCTTCTCTCCTGTGTGTGTTCTCTGGTGTACAGTCAGATGGCTAGATGTAGTAAAACTCTTCCCACATTGATCACAGCTATAAGGTTTCTCTCCTGTGTGTGTTCTCTGGTGTGATACCAGGCTGCTTGACTGAGTAAAACTCTTCCCACATTGATCACAGCTATAAGGTTTCTCTCCTGTGTGTGTTCTCTGGTGTGATACCAGGTTGCTTGACTGAGTAAAACTCATCCAACATTGATTACAGCTATAAGATTTCTCTCCTGTGTGTTTTCTCTGGTGTGATACCAGGCTGCTTGACCGAGTAAAACTCTTCTCACATTGATTACAGCTATAATGTTTATCTCCTGTGTGTGCTCTCAGATGTACTATCAGGCAGCTTGAGCTAGTAAAACTCTTCCCACATTGAATACAGCTATAAGGCTTCTCTCCTGTGTGTGCTCTCAGATGTACTATCAGGCCGTTTGAGCGAGTAAAACTCTTCCCACATTGATCACAGCTATAAGGTTTCTCTCCAGTGTGAATTCTCATGTGTACTTTTAGTGAATTTGATCTTAAGTAACTCTTCCCACAGTCAGAGCAGCGGTGAGATTTCTTCCCTGTGGGTCTCCGCTGGTGTTTCTTGAGGTGCTCTGATGTGGAGAGACTCTTCTCTGCCTCGTCAGCTTCATAATGTTGTAGAGACTCCCCAGAGGATCCACGGTAGTCATGTCTCTCTCCTAAAGTCAGACAGATGGTTAAAGGGACATAACAGAAATCCACTATTAAAGGTGATGCCAACATGATAGATGATGTTGTACAACAATTGACGTCTGTAATGAATGTTACAATTATCTTAAGACGGTCAAGTGAGCAACAAGCCATATTTAGTCTTGTTTTCACATTAGTAGTAACATCGATGATTGTAGGCTAGAAATAAGTTATTAAAGTTGTTGAAATCCTAAGCAGTGTGCCAGACGACTTTTGGTCTCCAATATAGGCCCCTTTCTGTGTTTGCTAAAATTGGCGCATAAGGGCGATGCACACGCAATTTGGTTGCAGAAACTCCTCCATGCTAATGCGGAAACCACTAGTTATAGAAATTATAGTTATACAAATACCATAGACCTACTGTAGGACCCATAACTTCACCTAACAATAACACAGATCTAGGACTATACATCATTTAATATTTCAGGTGAAACATGGAAACTAAAATGTCTGTCATAACATTTCATAACCAGATAATTTCGTGAATAATCCCACTAGGCTACTCTGTAATGTGTTGTCATTCTAAATGTCCTGAATAAAGGAAAATAGCTCTGTGTGTTGTACAGTCGCCTATCCATCAACAAACAGTTCTCTACACATTATGAGTTAAGTATCTCTGTGTCCAAACAGACTAAAGAGACCCTACGGTAAATCAAGCAGACAATAACATCAATTTGTTAGGGATGTTGGATCCAACATGGAGCATGGCATAATTGTCTTCACCAGAGTAATGAATGAAGAAGCACTTTGGTTGTTGTTGCATCGCGATGTTTGTCATTTGACTGGCATTCAGAAAATGATTTCCTGGATCAGCTTATGATAGTTGAATATGTGACTAACTAAACAGCTACAGTATTAAGTATTGTGTAATTATTGAAGAACCGCGTTAATGACAGTATCGATTCGGGTGTTGTCAACAAAGTTAAGGTGACTCTCGGGTTAGAACCATTGGATTTAGCAAACTCTGAAATGATTTAGGATTTCTGTTCCCATAAAAACTGTTTTCCCTACGTAACATAAGGAGACACTAAATGTTACGTAGTTAGAGTGCATTTCGGAGATCTGATTACAATAAACTGTCCCACAGCAAGATCCAGTATTTAAGTTGAAGTTCATCATATGACAAGCTTAACGTTATGACTATAACTACTGTTCCCTGAAGGAGGGAGACTAAGTACAACATACTGTTAAATCCACACGTTATGACTATAACTACTGTTCGCTGAAGGAGGAAAACTAGGTACAACATACTGTTAAATCCACACGTTATGACTATAACTACTGTTCCCTGGAGGAGGGAAACTAGGTACAACATACTATTAAATTGGTGCATCGCTGGAAGCCCCGCCTTCCACAGGCGATGAGCGTGAGTCTCAATTTATTCCTTAAATTAGCATGGGTAACAGTAATTATAGTCATAAAGTTACACTCCCTTTCAGTCGGTCAACTTCGGTACAACATACTATGGGGAAATTACAATCATTCCCCAACCGACCCAAGCGGATACTAAATGAAACGGTCCCTGGCAGACCACACAGATCTGACCCCCGCAAGATACGTCAGTTTTGGCAATTTATTCATTGTCTGTTGTTTGAAACACTCCTGTCAATGTTGAGTAAGAACACACACCTGATTACTCATATAGAAGTAGGATTAGTCTACCTGGCCTGCACACAAATGTAGGCCTATAAATGTGCCCATTTGGGGATGTCTGATAGTATTTCTGCTGGTGTAGCCTATTACCAGAAACTATAGGAGCATAACGACTGCTGGTGTAGTCTATTACCAGAAACAAAAGGACCATAACGACTGCTGGTGTAGTCTATTACCAGAAACTATAGGACCATAACGACTGCTGGTGTAGCCTATTACCAGAAACTATAGGAGCATAACGACTGCTGGCGTAGCCTATTACCAGAAACCATAGGAGCATAACATCAGAATTTACAAAGGCCAGCAGCAGCGGGAGGAGGAGGCTAAGGAAGAGTTTTTTTCTGATGGTTAGGCTATCTTGTTTCAGAGGTGTGTCATCAATAGCCCATAATGACAAAGTGAAAAAAGGTAAAAAACAGAAATACCTTATTTACATAAGTATTCAGACCCTTTGCTATGAAACTAAAAATTGCTTTCAGGTGCATCTTGTTTCCATTAATCATCCTTGAGATGTATCTACAACTTGTTCGGAGTCCACCTGCGGTAAATTCAATTGATTGGATATGATTTGGAAGGCAGACACCTGTCTATATATGGTCCCACAAATGACAGTGCATGTCAGAGCGAAAACCAAGCCATGAGGTCAAAGGAACTGTCCCTAGAGCTCCTAGACAGGGTTGTGTCGAGGCACAGATCTGGGGAAGGGTACCAAAAAAAATCTGCAGCATTGAAGTCCCCCAAGAACACAGTGGCCTCCATCATTCTTAAATGGAACACTCTTCCTAGAGCTGGTCACCTGGCCAAACTGAGCGATCGGGGGAGAAGGGCCTTGGTCAGGGAGGTGACCAAAAACCTGATGGTCACTCTGACAGAGCTCCAGAGTTCCTCTGTGGAGATGGGAGAACCTTCCAGAAGGACAACCATCTCTTCAGCACTCCACCAATCAGACATTTATGGTAGAGTGGCCAGATGGAAACCACTCCTCAGTAAAAGGCACATGACAGCCTGCTCGGAGTTTGCCAAAAGACACCTCAAGGACTCTCAGACCATGAGAAACAAGATTCTCTGGCTTGATGAAACCAAGATTGAACTCTTTGGCCTGATTGCCAAGAGTCACATCTGAAGGAAACCTGGCACCATCCCTATGGTGAAGCATGGGTGGCAGCATCATGCTGTGGGGATGTTTTTCAGCTGCAGGGACTGGGAGACAAGACAGGATCGAGGGAAATATTAACGGAGCAAAGTGCAGAGAGATCCTTGATGAAAGACCTGCTCCAGAGCACTCAGGACCTCAGACTGGGGGTGAAGGTTCGCCGTCCAACAGGACAACGACCTTAAGTACACAACCAAGACAACACAGGAGTGGCTTCGGGACAAGTCTCAATGTCCTTGAGTGGCCCAGCCAGACCCCGGACTTGAGCCCGATCTAACATCTCTGGAGAGACCTGAAAATAGCTCTGCAGTGATGTTCCCCATCCAACCTGACAGAGCTAGAGAGGATCTACAGAGAAGGATGGGAGAAACTCTCCAAATCAAAGCAGGTGTGCCAAATAAATTAGCTAATTGAAAGGGGGGGAAATTATTTAATCAATTTTAGAATAAGGCATTAACGTAACAAAATTTGGAAAAAGTCAAGGGGTCTGAAAACTTCCCGAATGCACTGTATACAGCAACACCACCCCCATAAGCATTACTATCTTTTCTGTAGATGTTATATCCCTGTATTGCTACTGCTGTAACAAAGGAATTATCTCAGTGAGTTTCAGAGATGAACAGTACAGTGCATTCCAAATTCAATAGGCAGGCAAGTAAACAAAAACGTTTTCAAATAAAAACTATTCTAGAAAATGTCAAAGCGTATATAACGCCCGTCCAAGAGACTGTCGACCAATCATGTTCACATTGTCATGCTGTGACACACAGTTCCTAAGCTAATTCTCACGAAAATCGATTTTTAATGTCAGGGTATGAGTTGAGAAACCTGCCTATTTTCCTTGAAAGTAAGTAATGTCACGATTGCAAAGCTATACGATATTACAGAGAACAAGTCAATTATCTCACATCTCTGAAAACATTTGTAATGTTGTGCTTCTTTTTCACAGAGGGTACTTCATGCCAATGTTATTTTCTTTAAGCTGTTAATACGAATCGAAAGGAGTTTCCAATATCCTCATTTATTAAAGTATTTCTGGTGATAGCAAGTGATAGTGATACACAAGCTAGGTCTATTTGAAACATTGCCATCCCATGACAGCCACCAGGTTCAGAAGCTTTAAAACCACATAAAAAATATTTAAAACACAATTATATTTTTGCCCAAAGTTAAGATATACATTTTTGAAACTGAACATAATTCATGCTGGTTATTATTTTAGGCTATTTTAGTTAGAGTCAAAGATAGTTTTGGAATAGTTTTTCTTTTTCAAACAGGTTTGTTGTTTTATTTCAGTTTACTAAATAGTTTTCCCCTAATTACTTTTCTATAATAAGCATGGACGTTTCCCCTATCAACCAGTCATAGGTACTGGCAACAAAGTGCCTCGTAACCTAGCTGGGAATGGGACAGATGGAAGCCTTTTGTGGAAACAGACAGGGGCAATTTGTAATCAAATCTAATTCCCAAGAATGGGGTTCATATGAACCACAGAGACTGTGTGGGATAATAACATGGCCGTGTCCAACCCTGCTTGTTCCCTCAACTCCGCTACCAACCACCAATCTCCAACAGGGCCCTTAACCTGTATCACAAGACACCTCATAGTGAGCTACAGGTAGGAATCAGCAATGAATCCCAATAATGAGACACCTCTGGGGAGGGGTGTCAGCAACATAAAAAAAATATATATAGTGTTTTATGACAAACCGTTTTTTACAAATCCGTCAAGACACCAACTTAGACTTGACAGTGAAATGCTTTACTTACAAGCCCTTATTAACCAACAGTGCAGTTCGAGAAGAAGAAAACGTTTACCAAGTAGACTAAAATAAAAAGTAATAATAAAAAGTAACACAATGAGAATAACAATAACGAGGCTATATACAGGGGGCACCGGTACCGAGTCAGTGTGGAGGCTATATACAGGGGGCACCGGTACCGAGTCAGTGTGGAGGCTATATACAGGGGGCACCGGTACCGAGTCAGTGTGGAGGCTATATACAGGGGGCACCGGTACCGAGTCAGTATGCGGGGGTACAGGCTAGTTGAGGTAGTCTGTACATGAAGGTGGGGGCGTAGTGACTATGCATAGGTAACAAACAACCAGCAGCAGTGCACAAAAGGGAGGGGGGTGGGGGGGTCAATGTAAATTGTCCGGTGGCGATTTTATGAATTGTTCAGCAGTCTTATGGCTTGGGGGTAGAAGCTGTTGATGAGGCTTTTGGTCCGAGACATGGCGCTCCGGTACCGCTTGCCGTGCAGTAGCAGAGAAAACAGTCTATAACTTGAGTGACTGGAGTCTCTGACAATTTTGTGGGCTTTCCTCTGACACCGCCTATTATATAGGTCCTGGATGGCAGGAAGCTTGGCTACAGTGATGTACTGGGCCGTTCGCACTACCCTCTGTAGCGCCTTACGGTCAGATGTCGAGCAGTTGCCATACCAGGCGGTGATGCAACCGGTCAGGATACTCTCAATGGTGCAGCTGTATTACCTTTGAGGATCTGGGGACCCATGCCAAATCTTTTCAGTCTCCTGAGGGGGAAAAGGTTTTGTTGTGCCCTCTTCACGACTGTCTTGGTATATACCCACGTGGGTGATTAAAAGATGAACTGAGGTCCACACTCAAGTTCAGTTGATGGTGGTAATGCACCTTAAAGTTGGTTGCCAACCACCATATAAAGTCCAAAGAAGAAAAAGAAGCCTGAAGGAAGGAGAATGACGAGATAGGAATTTGGTTAACCTTTTGGGGCATCGCGACTGATTACCTATTTTGACGTGATATGAAACTATTGTGTGAAATTATTTTGATGTGATATGAAAGTACAGCAATTTATGTTTCTAGAAACGTATCGCAATTGATAATCGATTCACATTTAGATGGATTATTTGACTATTTTAACTGCCAGAGCCAGTCTACCTCTGAAAATAACATACAGTCCTTGGACCTTGAGGAGTAACGGGGGCAGCAATCAGCAGCAGAAACAATAACAAAGCGTACTCCCTGCCCGTTTCGATAAAAAGTTGAGGGATGGGGCTGGAGAAATGCAACCATCAATGATATCAACATTATAGTTTAAACCATGTTTTTGAGGATATACAGTGTTTGTTTATATTTACTGACAAACATTGGAGTAAAACAAAGCTTATATTTTGGGTTCTGATGGGGTACAACAGTTGAACTAAGCTCACGAGGCATTTATAAGTGAATTTTTACATATCATTAATGTATAAGTCCCAAAATGGATGTAACAACTGCTGATTGCCCCTTTAAGACTACATATTGGGCTAATCTAATAGGAGATATTGAGGACTACAGTATTTCAGGCATTGTCATTGGATGCATTTGATCAATTGTTAACGTTTTGTTGATGGTCCACTCTTAATTAATGTTCTACACATTACAGTGTAGCTTCAGCCATTCCTGCAGAACAACATTAAAGTGTAGAACCCCTTTACTGCATATTGGTTCAATGACTGCAGAGACGGTACTTACTGGTGTTAAACAGATCTCCAACCTCCTCTTCTTCCTCCAATGTGACAGTCATCTCCCCCTCCTCCTCTTTCACTCCAAAAACTGCATCCTCCTCTTTCTCTTCCTCTTCTTTTACTGTAACATCCTCCTCCTCTTTCACTCTGAACGCGTCTTCCTCTTCTTTCACTGTAACTTCTTTCTCTTCTTCTTTCACTGTAACAGCCTCACCCTCTACCTGTTTTTGTATTGTAACATCCTCCTCTTCCTCCTCCTCTTTCACGAGAGTTTCTTTCTCCGTCCAGCAGACATCCTCTTCTTTAGCAGGAGGAGAGTAGCTTAGTGAACTCATGGTCGGAGATGTTAGCTAGCTAGCATTAGCGAATAGCCTAGTTCTAAGCTAACTTAGCAAACCAGCTAGCTGACAAACAACGTAAATATATAATTAAATGGGCCAACAAGTACATACAACAGAAGTGTGTTTAATACACAGCGACTAATATACACCAAAACAGTGTAAAAAGCGTGAATGTTGTAGCTATGTTTGCTAGAAAGCTACGGGGGTGTCTGACTAGCTGTTGTTGTTGAAGGAGCGTCCCGTCCACTAGATTATACGTCACACTGGCAGCATCGCCTGAACCTAAAAGACGCACATCGCCGTCTGCTGACTGGAGTGGGCAACGCAGTTGAGGAACCTAAAGTTTATTTTTCATTTATTTCATAAAAGTTTAATATTATATTAAGTCGTTCAAAGAGAAGCATGTGTTGATTGATTCGTGTTTAATGAGTGAGAATTTAAAACAAACTTTACACCCTCTACATATTTGCATTGAACCATACCTCTGACATGGATAATTTTGACCCAAGATGCATATCTTTAATCATAGCCTGAATGTGGTTTATTCCATTTTTCATGACTTTGTCAATCAACTTGTTCTTAATAAATCTAAATCATGGTTTAGGGTTTCTGTATCAAAATGGACTTTTAACAAATTAAAATCCTTTGGAGTAATTTTGACCCCAGCCAGTAGCACCTTTGATAAATAGGATATTTATTTCAAATCAAAATCAAATCCCATTTTATTGGTTATTGCGGGTGTAGTGAAATGCTTGTGTTTCTAGCTCCGACGGTGCAGTAATGTCTAACAAGTAATATCTAACAATTTCACAACATATACCCAATACACACAAAACAAATTATTTGAATCTAGGTTTCTCCGTAGAAATGATCCATCCCACCAGAGCGTGGAGGGGCAACTGTATCAGTGGTTTTGACCAGATAGACACCTGCAGATACACAGTATCGTGCCTCCCATTTCTAAGATTGGACTTTTCTATACCACATATCACATGACTGTGTTCCTGCCAAAGCAGCAGCTACTCTTCCTGGGGTTTATTATGGATCCCCATTAGTTCCTGCCAAGTAAGAAGTAAGGTCCGGGAGCGTGCCAGCCTCCTTTTCGAGCAAAAGGTAGAAATGATGGGTTATGAATTAACACATTCCCTGCGAGCCCAGGCATTTCAATACATTCAGGATTTCTTACGGTCCATGTGCAATATGCAAATATGATCCTTGCAATTATTCTATGTTCCTTGCAATTATTCAAATATGTTGTTCATTTCATGAGAGCAACATGATAATTAATGATTTCTGAGCAACCATTTTTGATTTAATGTCTATTAAGAGTATCTTAGCAACTTTATTTCACTTGGTGATGTTTCATTATAGAGAACATGATATGACAATACATGACATCTAAGTAGCTGAATATGATTATGGACTAACAGTCTAACAGTTTGAAGGACACAACTCATGTTATTCTGGTTAAACAGTGGGTGACTGGTTGATAAAGGAGAGGGGATTTTTTTTTTACAATTAGGAAATAATATGTCATGATTTACTCGTACCTCAGCCAGCATTGTGAATGGTTGGGAAATAATATGTCATGATTTACTCGTACCTCAGCCAGCATTGTGAATCGTTAGGAAATAATATGTCATGTTTTACTCGTACCTCAGCCAGCATTGTGAATGGTGTCTGAGGCAGTGACATACTAGACCTGGGGCCTGTTGCACAAAACTAGGATAAGGGATTAAGCCAGGATATCTTGGTGATCCTGGCTCAATTGATCCGTAATCCGGTTGCACTAAAGATGGATAGGGGGCAGGAGGATATGTTATGGTATAAATTACCATGGAGATTTATTCTGTGGAGCTAGCCTGCTCCAGACCAGGCTAAATTCCAGGATCTATTTAATCTCATCCCTAATGTCAGTCAGCAGTCACCACAAATGGAAACCAATAGTTATTTCACTGCTCACTATACATTGTTATCACATATAACTAGACCCACTGTCATTATTTAAACGTTTGTGATCATTAATTTCAATGATTTAGGATAAAAAATTATTTTTAGATGATGTTGCTATCATTAGATAATTTACAGTTTCCCATAGACTAAGGCTATATATAAAATGATAGAATATTAGGGCCACAGAGGGGGGAAAAAACACAAGTAATAATATTGTAACCAGTTGTTTTAAAGGAGGACAGTTGTTAAAATGACAGATGTGGGGCATTTCGTGAAATTGTACTTCAGTATGGTTTCATAAACAAAGACATGCTGATGTGCCAGAATATTAAGTATCACATTGTCATAAGTATCAAAACAATATGTAGCTTTTCTGCAGAAAGAACCAGCCTCAAATTTATGACTTTATCCTTTTTCTTCAGTGTGGCCCTAGTACTCTGTCATATAAACAAATACACATTCCATATGAATATAAAAACACAATGTGTAACATTATGTTCCTTTATTGAATAAGGACAAAACAAAGCAGGTAAACCATCAGCCCCTTCTCGAAACTGAAGTCACAGTGACTCTACAAGATGAAAAGCACAGAATCCAAGCATATTATACAAAATGATACATACACATTCAAAGGTCTGTATATAACACACCCTGCATGTCTGCACACTAAAATAAATGCAGGACAAATCCATACACATCAACTGAACAGACAAATGAATGGATGCAGTAGCCTCCCTGCAGCCTTGTATTACACACAGTATACCGCACAAACGTCATAAGAGGCCAAATTCGTAAAAAAACGAACCCCAAAAAACCCAAATTCCTCTGCCACCGCAGGACATATTTAACCAAAATTGAAAGCACACATACTAACTAAAATAATTCAACACATATTGGTCCCTCAGCAGCCGACCACTGTCGTCATCAGGGAAGATTGCCGGATTGTCCCAGTCCATGGCTGGTGGCACTCTGGGGGCCCTCTCCTTCCTCAGGCAGGCCACATTGTGGAGGACAGCACAAGCCATAGTAATATCACATGCCCTAACAGGGCTGACCCTTAATTTGTGAAGGCAGTGAAAGCGTGCCTTCAGGAGGCCAAAGGTCATTTCAACTCTGGCCCTGGTCCTGGCATGGGCATGGTTGTAGGCCTGCTGTGCTTCCTGGGGGTCTGTGAAAGGTGTCAGGAGAAAAGGCTGGCAGCCATACCCCCTGTCTCCCAGCAACACACCAGAGAATTCACCTGTCAACACAAAATCTCATCATTACTACCTCATAAACACAGTGATATTCTTGACACAGCCATGATGGTTATAAATAGGGGTTGTGTGGCTTACCTTGTGATAGGCACTGATAGATTTCAGAGACCCGAAAGATTCTGGAGTCATGGACTGAGCCAGGCCATTTTGCCACAACATTGCTGATCACAGTCAGCATTGCAGACCATCTGAAATCATAAGATGAGGAATATTACACCAATCAATGCACATCACTGGCAATGCAGAGTGTTCGTCAATGGACAATATCAAAAAGTTATGTTCACCTGAACATTAATGCTGTGAAAGGATTTCCTATTCACAAAATCGGCCTCATGGGCACCTGAGGGGGCTTTTATCCTTATGTGTGTGCAGTCCACTGCACCAATGACATTGGGGAAACCTGTCACACAAAGTAATGAGTATCCTACTATGTGTTAACAGTTGTCCTGTAATTTGTAGATCCTCTTACCTGCAATCCTATAGAACTCCTCTTTGATGTCACAGAGTCTTCTGTGGCCAGGGAAGGAGATGAAGACATCTGCTAATGCTTTGATAGCCAGACACACACTCCTTATTGTGCGGCAAATTGTGGCCTTGTTCAGCTGTTCTGCATCCCCCACTGAGTACAGGAAGGCTCCACTAGCAAAAAAGCGCAAGGCCACACAAACCATTTGCTCCACACTCAGTGCATGGCTCCGTGCAGTGCGGTGCTTAATCCTGGGACCCAGTAGTCTGCATAGATACCTGATGCCATCTGCAGAAAACCTGTATCTTTCATATAGATGGTCATCAGGGAAGGCCAGTGGGTCCAACCGGTCCCTGAAGACCCTTTCTCGCCTGAAGGCTCTCCTCAGCACAAGTGCTTCTTCATCCACCACATCTCACACGAATGGGCATGCCATTGTCAGAGCAGAAAGGAACACACAATTTTGGGCCTTCATATAGGCTAGTGGCCACACCTGGTGCTGGGGGGGTGGGCAAAAGAGGGCGATGCCTTATAACGATGACTTGGTTGTACTGATTGCTGGGAAAATAAAAAAAACCTTAGAAAGATGCCACCGTCCTGTGTGCTCACAATAAGAGCTCATATGTCATGGCTCACTTGACTTTACGAGAATATACCTAATTTTTATTTTGAGCTGTGTCATCTTCTTGGAGCTGGGGGAGGAAAGAAAAATAATGATTAATACATTTGTGTTACAGTTAGCATACAGTGTACATTGAAGGCACATCTCACCTCCCTCTAAAGTTTTTTTATTTCAAGGTCCAGTTTCCTAATTGTCCTCTTTTTTATTATTTCGGACTCCAGTGCAAGATTTTCCATCTTTTTCTTCTTGTACTGAATGTCTATGTCTGCCAGTTCTATTTGGCGCCGGAGGTGGTTGCCATACAACTTTGATAGCTTGTGAGCTCTGTGAACACAATACAGTTAGCGCAGCTGGAATTTGGCAGGATGTGGTGTCCTTTTATTAATACGCACTATGTTGCCAGGCTGGTTTTCCCACTGTATAGCATCTGGGTCCTGTAAAAGAAATTAGATTTTTTGATTTTGATGACTCCTCCTCACCATTGTAGAGTAAATAGTACTTTCACAGTCTTAACATGATACCTCATGCCTTCTGGAATCCAGAGAGATGGTCTCCTCCTCATCATCGTCTCCATCATGTGCTGTTGCTGCTGCACTGGGGCCTTCACCCTATCACATTTAATCGGATTCATATTGAAACTAGTAGACAAGACATGCCAGGCCTACAGTATGCCTTTGATGGAGTACTCACTGGATCAGCATCGTCTGGTGCTTGTGCTGGTGGCTCTAACAGGAACACAGTGCTGCCAGACACTGCAAGGCAATAGGTAAACCAAAGTCAGACAGTCCAAATTGATTCAATATGAATGTGGTTGTATCCCATGTAGAGATGGAAGGACATACCTTGAATGAAGCGGGTGGCATCTTGGGAGGAACCTATGCTCGTCTCTTTCCCCCCAGGGATCCCCTCTAAGACGGGCCTGCCTTTATTTAGCTCCAAGGCCATGTCCTCTGCTGGGGTAAGGTCAGCCTTTGGTGACCCACCACCCGTGCCTTGTCTGTGGGTATTCTTTTTCACTGCTAAAACAGTACAGACAATGTGTGAGCAGGCACCTTCTGGGTACAATATATGCTTGTGCTTTGTTAAATATTAGTCAGGGACCATACCATTCTGCAGAATGTTCTTGTATTTGATTTTGACCTGCTGCCATGTCCGTTTATGTTTAATCTACACACACACACACACACACACACACACACATTTAATGGAGTCACACTGCAAAAAATTACTTGGTATTTTTGTCTTGTTTTCAGTAACAATATCAAAAAATTTATCATAGCTTTATACAGTGTGATGGAGTTACTTTACACAATTTCACTCATATCTGCAGTGCATTTCAATTAAAAATTTAACCGTTTCATAATTACAGTACAACTGCATTTTTGGAGATGTGAATTAAATATTTGAATTGTAATTGTGATGTTTCAGCGGAGCGGTGACTGTGTAATTGTGCACTACTTACGCATTCAGGCGGTCTGCAATACTTTGCCACGCTTTTTCTCTTTGCTTTATCACTGTGGCGGTGTTGCCTTTCTTCTTAATTATATATTTTACCTCCTCGTATGCCTCCATGAGGATTTGTGCTTCCGACGGGGAAAAGTACGCGGCTCTAGTTGCCATGGTAAATCAGTTAATCTGTGATCTGTGGCGGGGTCTATTTGAGTGAGCCGTGAGCGCGCACCTATCCAGGATTGGTTTCACCTGGCTTAATGAATCCGTGTCTGCTCATCCTGGCTTGGTCTTTGTGCAACCAATTAAGCCTGGACGCACATGTTTTGGCTTCATTGAGCTCAGCTGAGTCATTTATCCCGGATGTCTTAATTCTACTTTTGTGCAACAGGCCCCAGGGCAGTAAATCTAATACTTAGGTGTTTTTAATCAGGCATGAAAGGTCTGTGTTGGTTCTGTGGTTATAAGTTACATCTCTGGCCATGCTGGCAGGGTCTGAATCAAACCCAATGTCCACCTGACACACTGGCAGGGTCTGAATCAAACCCAATGTCCACCTGGTACACTGGTAGGCAATGTCCACCTGGTATACTGGCAGGGTCTGAATCAAACCCAATGTCCAGTGGGATTGATCTGTTTGATCCAATTGTTTGTTTCAGTTTTCAGTAGTTGAATACTTTGACATGTTGTTGATTTCAACTTTTTCCATTTTCAACAAATGTACTGGTTCATTAAAACGTGATATTAAACATACATACCATGCACTATATTGACACAGTGGAAGATATACTGAATTTATACTGTTTTTCATACTAAGATGGACCAATATACGAGTTGCTTTTGCACATATTTGTTCATTGGTTTAGCAAGAGTCTGTTGATTGGTCAGTCATGGGGTTAATTTCTTTTGCAATATGTTCAAATCAAATCTAGCTTTATTTATACAGCACATTTCAGGCATGGATGCAACACAATGGCTTCACAGGAAAAAATGTACAAAAAAACAATGAAAATAAACAGAAATATTTAGTACACAACAAACATAAGAGGATAAAAAAACAGAAGAATAACAACTGAAGGACTAATGAGCACCCTTTTGCCTTAGTCCCTGCTGATATTCTGCCTAGCAACAGGGACATGTGGTCAAATGTCATTGATTAAAATATTAACAATTGGATGCAACATCCAACCCTAACAAGATGGACAAGCCAGCACAGGTGTAACACATTCTGACTAACGAGGTGACACCAATCGAACCTCCCTACGTGCTGTGGTGGAAATTCTACCCATAATCAATAATGAGGAGAAGCAAAATTAATAATCAATCAAGGTTTTACTTTTATTAAAAGACTTGTTATAACAAAGAGGCTTGCTTCTGGGTTATATACTATCTCAGGATAGGTGCAACCTCAGAGACGATGTACAATGGTCCCAAACACCAACCCCACACATCCTGTGCCAGACCTTGGGCCCCAAATACAATTTCCCCTACGGAGGAGGTGACTGATTCACAGACACTGTGGAGACAAGTGATTGGTTCCCCATTACTCACACCATTCCTTCACATGGTTTGCAATAAACACACAGTTGACATATGGAAACAATGTTTCCTTCTGATCTCCTTTGCCTTAGTCAATGCTGATATTCTGCATGGCAACAGGGACATGTGATAGATGCTGATATTCTGCATAGCAACAGGGACACGTGATAGATGCTGATATTCTGCCTAGCAACAGGGACATGTGATCGATGCTGATATTCTGCCTAGCAACAGGGACATGTGATCGATGCTGATATTCTGCATAGCAAGAGGGACATGTGATAGATTAGCCTGACTTCTCCCCTCTCTGGACCCAAGGTGACTGAGGCCCATTTGAGGGAGGAAGTGCAGCTGCCAACACCAGACTCAGAAAGGATACATTCTAATAACAAGAGGTCAATAGTTCATATCAGCATATTCTGCAGATAAAACATCTTAATTATCTATGTTACTTAGCTAATTCTGATTTCTCCATGTTACGGATACAAGTATTCTGTGTGTATCCTGTGTGTATTTCTTTTCTCTCCTTCTCCCCTACTCACAGGTGACAATCATCATTCCCCAATCAGTCATCAATCAGTCGCTAATCAGAAGACACCTGCTCCTTTTCTCCTACCCAATCACAGTCCCTTTCCCTTTGTTTAAAACCCCTGTCAGTTGTGTTCTCTAGAGCAATCTCTCTGTAAATGCCATATGTCTGTAGAGCTCTTGTGTGGTTTAGGATACATGTCACTTTGTCTCCACCTGTGAGTATTGGTTTTGTTATGGTGTTTGATGGTGGGAAAAGGGGCTAACCAGACAGGTCGCCGATTGGCATACACTACCCGTAGGTAAACTTTGTTAAATACACTAGTTAGAACTGGGCGGACCACCCACTGTATTTTTGATTAGTTAGCTGTTTAAATAGGCTAGTCTAGTTTAGGGGTGATTTTGGATGCTCATTCTTTCCTTGTGTCCAGCTCAGTCCCTTTTCCTGCCTCCCATTTACCGTGTGTTTGCAAATAAACCCTGAGTGTTTGACGGTAGAATTTAGTTGTCCGGATATTTTGTTCTCACTGTTTGTCACTTACACTTTGCGTGCGTTATGTTATGGGTCCCATTACCATCCCCCCCCCCCCCCCTAGATTGTGGGGCCAAAAGGGATTCGTAACACTCCACCACAATCTTTCCCCAGAAACAGGTTCTAAAACAATAGCTCTGTTACTGGTGTGCAGGATATAACCTTTAGTCTGTGGAGGAACCAGTCAGTTTGTCATTCTTGGCTGAGTGTCCGCACATCATGCGGTCATTCTACACACTTAGAACAGGCCTATATCAACACATTTTTCTATGTTATAGGAGTAAGGTTCTTTAACAATCTCAAGCCCAATGCCTCGGCTTAAATAATTACATTTTACTACACAAGCATTAATAAGTTAACAGAAAATTCCCTCATAGTGCTAACGAGCTATATGTGCTAAAGTCCAACCTCAAAACATAAATGGAAAAACCAAAGCCTGTAACACCTTCCTCAAGACAACTATATCCTATATTTTTGTTGGACAAGTTCTCACCACCAACAGAAAACATCTTCCATTTCATATTAAAATCAACTAAAATGCATCACCTGTCAATTTTTTAAAACACATTCCTAAATAATATACAATCTTATTAGTTTCTCCTTTCTAGAAACCTAAAACTAATTTTGAAATTATAATCAACTACAATGCTTCACCTTCTACAATATGAAGTGTGTCTACTGGCTGGCAACAATTAAAAACAAAAATATTTTCCCCCACTAGCTTCTAGAACTTTCGGCTTCGTAAAACTCACTAGCTTCTAGAACTCTTGTCCCCTTGGAACAAGCCCAAACAAAATATGGAAAAACATGCAGTCATAAATTGTGATCCATGGCAACTCACTGGCTAAATGCAAAACACAAACATTGTCAAGTTTTGACCTCTTTCTTGTGCAATTCCCCACTTGAAAAGGACAGTCCCTCCACATGAAGATTAACTGGATTTCACTCAATAAACAGCCATCGAATCAGTTGTTTGTCTTTTATTTACCATTCTTTGGTTGGCAGTAAACAGGTGAAAAACCTCAAAGAGATGACAAATACAAGTTATTATTTGAGTTGACAGCCTAATTAAATACACAAAATTATCCACATTCACCTCAAACACATTTCTGCCATTATAAAATACAAGGTTTCCACTTTTAAGCAAATGTTTCCCAAAATAGAAACCCACCATTTTTAATCAAATGAGCAGAATCAGTATATCTAAATTTGCATTTTAGCCAAATACATTCAAAATATTTTTAGTAGTAAAAAATTACATTTATTTTCTAATCAGTAGTTTTAAGCAGACAAATCTTACATTTTTTAGCCAAAGATTTTAGACTATACATTTGTTACTGAATTAAGAACTTGGTTTACTAAGATTTCTACAAAGTTTAAATTACTTAACCATTTCAAACAAGTTCTTTGTCAATGAATTTGGCTCTTACTTTTCCTTCATACCCCACAAACAACATTTGAAGTTATAAATACCACTGCAAAAGTCCTATCAAAGTTAAGAGTCTGTGTTTTCCAGAGTATCATTAGCAGTGCACTGCTTAAGTCAGTCTAGCCAAACATGGCCAATATGGCACTTACCGGCTGTCTTTCACAGTTTTGTGGAGGGCTTGGACTTGCACAGTCACCTTGATCACAAAGATGAAGTTTCCTTGGTCTTGTGGTGCTATAAATGCTCCTTTCACTGCGGTCTAAAGACAACAGCAGAGCCAGGTGCTGGCACGCCCAGATTGCCTGGAAGATTTGTTCCACCTGGTTCACCACTGATTGCAGGAGGAGGAGTTTCACCACTGAGGAGCTCCCAGGCAGTTTGTCAGCACACCTCCCACTCAATCTTCCCACGGGAACCGATGGAAAGATCGTAAATCAGCACCTACATACTGCCGGTCAGCTCCGAGTTTGATCCTCAACTGGTAGCAAGACAACCAGGCGTCGAACATCTCTGTGCAGGACTGTGGTTTGCGTAGCTTCTTTCAGGACTTTGGCCGATGGCCGGTTTAGTGTGGGTTTTGTGACAGGAAGGCAGGAGCTTTGGACCACTTTGACATTCACGTCTCGAACAATGCCCTTAGCATCTGGATTAACGCTCACCACCCGTCCTAGCTTGAATTGGCCCCTCACTGCATTTTGGTCACACAACCAGACAATATCTCCGACAGCAACGTTGCGATATGAAGTGTGCCATTTACTTCTCAGAAATAAGTTTGGGCCGGCAAGCTGGCTCCAAGACCTCCAGAATTTGTTGACCTGGTTCTGCATCTCTCTGAGTCTCTTGTAAGGGTAGTTCGCAAAGTCAAATGTTCTGATCTCACCGCTTGGAGAGGCCCGGCCCAGGAGAAGTGTGTTGGGTGACACATACTGCACGCTTTCTTCATGGCTCTGCACCCTGGCATCTATTGGGCATTCGTTGGCAAGGTTTGCAGCAAGTTGTAGTGTTGTCTGAAGCTCGCTGTAGCTAAGGACAGTGTTGTTGCCCAGGCTCTGCAGTGCCTTCTTGAGAATGCGAACAGCGGCTTCAGCAGCCCCATTGCGGTGAGGTGAGTCAGCAGGGTGAATTGTCCAATCCCATTTGGTACCTTTTTGAGCCGACATCTCTTCTATTGAAGTTCTATTCTGAGTATCCAGGAACTGGTACAGCTCTCTTAGGACAGGTTTGGCGCCGATGAAGTTTGTCCCCGGGTCGGACCAGATCTTTCTTGGGTGCCCTCTAATTGCAGTAAAGCGTTGGTAAGCCATCAAGAAGCTCTCTGTCGACATTGTGTTGACCAGGTCTGCATGAATTGCCCTGCTGGCCATACAGCTGAAGACGACACCCCACACTTTCATTGAGACCCGTTTCTTGATGTCATCTTTGACAAGGTACGGTCCGAAGAGGTCGACTGTAGTGAACTCGAACGGAGCTGCAGGTGTGGCTCTTTCAGCAGGTAAGTCAGCCATTACCTGTTCGCACCTTCTCGCTCTTGACTTTTTGCAGAAAAGGCAGTTAACCACTACTTTTTGGGAAATTTTTCTTCCTTGGATGACCCAGGCTTTCCTCCTCATTTTCAGCAGGGTTGCAGCCACACCTTCATGACCCTCATCATGCGCCTCCTGTGCCAATAAAGTAGAGACCCATGCATTGAAAGGCAGAAGGGGAACTGCAGCGCCATCCTCCCTGAAGCCATGGATTCTCCCACCGCAGACTAGTAACCCAGATTCTGGCTCTCTGTACACAACCAAGCGGTCCGTAGTGGTAGTTGGGAACGTCACCCCCTCTTGAGCAGCAAGATCGATGTCTCTTATTGCCTCTTGACGTTCTGTGGCGGTGATAACTCCTTTTGTGGGAATCGCCTCCCACTTTGGGGTCTCGATGGACTTTGTTGCAGATCTAAACTTTTTGGCGGCTCTCCAGATAAAAGCAACAGTCTTGATTAGACACTTTAGGCTACTAAAGCGCCTCTCATCCACCAAGTTTAGGACAGCTGCACCAGCAGGAAATCGTCCCACAAGACTTGGAAGACTTCTTTTCGCTTGGGCTCTGGTGAGTGCTGCCACAAATGACTTATTTTGCATATTGTTAATGCTCTCTCGAGCTGTCACAGACACATCTTTTGACGACATAATTGGCCACTCGCTCTCTGGAAGATATAGAAACTCTGGCCCTTGCTGCCACTCTGAATGGGCATCAAGTTCCTTTGGCCCAGCTCCTCGAGTGATAATGTCGGCTATGTTGAGTGGTCCAGGGATCCACCACCAGTCCTGTAGCCGTGTGCTCTCTTGGATCTCTCCAATTCTATTAGTGAAGAAAGTCTGAAATCCATAGCTTTCTCGCTGGATAGCTCCAAGAACAGTCTGACTGTCTAACAAATGGTACAACCTTTTTATCTGGATCTGGGTATGCTGTTCAAAGTACTTTTTCAGGCGGCTTACAAAGACTGCACCGCAAAGTTCTGCTTTGACTGCATCCCCCTTCTGGTCTAGTGGTGTCAGCTTTGCTTTTGACTCCACTAGTCGAATTGTTAATTGTTTGTTGCAGTTCCACTGCAGGTAGAGGACAGCACCATAGGAGCTTTCACTGCCATCTGAAAAAGTGACAGCGACTGGTTCAGTTGTTGCCTTTGGTGGAGTAAGAGCTCTTGGGAACATTACTTTGCTTAGCTGGACGTACTCCTCAAAAATTCCAATTGCATCTTTGCGGAGCTCATCCGACAGGGGAAGGTCCCATGTGTCCTTGACCATGCTGCACTTTGATTTTTCCTCTTGGAATGCCCTTCGGACCAAGATAGCCCCTCTTTGCTTTGATGGCGTTGTCAGGCCAACTGGGTCGTACAAACCAGCAACTTGACTCAGCAGTTCACGTCTTGTCAGCGGGTCTGGTGTCTGTGCTCGTACTTCTTCTAGCAGTAAGTCTTGCCCAAGTCTCATCTTTTTCTTCTGCCTGGAGAAGTTGACCCTCACCATGACATGCAACATGTCTTCATCCACAATATAGCCGAGACCGAGCGCCTTGTTGTCTTCCTCCTTAAGCTGATTTGGCAGGACAACAATATTTGGTGATGCCTTTTCTCTTTCTCCTTTATTTTGGCCTGAGAAGACCCAAGGCTTCAGTGCAAACCCTCCTGCTTTTAGAAGCAGCTCCACATTCTTTGTGATGACTTCGAGTTTTTCACGGCAGTTGTGGGATGTCAAGATGTCATCGACGTAGCTGTGCTCATGTAATACTTGGCATTCATCTGTGAGGTGGCTGAATTGAGGCAGGTTAGCCGTCTCCCTCATGGCCAGTTGTGCTATGCACCCTGCTGGCTTGTCCACGATATTCACTCTGGTTATGGCGTATTGTTCCACCTCATCGCCCTCTGAATCCCGCCACAAGAACCGGTGTAGATGGACTTCCCTCTCCTCGAGCCACACAGAATTGTACATTTTTCCGACTTCTCCTAGATTGGCGTAGGAGCCTTTGCGGAACTTGAGGAGGACAGCTCGAATCGGATTTAGAACGTCAGGGCCTTTCATCAGAAGGTCATTGAGACTTTGGCCTTTGTACTTCTGACTGCTGTTCCAGACAAGTCTTACTGGAGTTGTAACAGAGTGGGGGTTGGGTGCGATAAGATGACTAATATACCAGACAGGTCCATTCCAGTTGGTTAGATCCTCTTTGGTCAGCTTTCTTGCAGCCCGGCGGTCAACCATTTCGTGGACTTGAGCACCATAGGCTTTTTTCCACTGCGGTTCTTTGGTGAGCTGTCTCTCTGTTCTGAGAAAGGTTGCCTCCACTGCTTTTATGTTTGGCAATGTAGATGGGTCAATAAGCCATGGATACCTTGCATGCCAGTGTGGACTATCACTGTGGTCATCAGCACCAACATAAGTCAGGCCACCTTTAACAACTTCCAGCTCCCTTTCTTCAGCCAGAGTCATTTCTTTGCCACCAAGTTGACAACTGCCGCAGCGACATCCTCCACATTTTGGGGTGCAGGGGGCGCCAATGCTATCCCATCTCCACCACTCAATAAAATCCCGAGTGGAAATAGCAGAATAAGAAGACTTGATGGTAGGTTTGGCGCAGATATGTTCTTCATACATCAATGCTGCTGTTCTCATGGATCTGGCGAAGTGCGCTCTGGACTGGTGTGCTGTAACTGTAGCCTCTTCAAACAGACCAGGGTGTGTCCCTGCAATTGTCTTTCCCAATGGCCCATCCCATAGTACAAGGTCCCCAACGGTGCGTATTTTCTGTGGGACCAGTCGCCCTTCCTTATGGCTTATCAAAAGCTGTATCTGTCTTGGTCTAACAAGTTCATTTTGGGGGACATCTGGAAATAATTTTTGGAGTCTTTTGGCTGTCACATGTTTGAATCTCTGCAATGCTGTCCAAACCATAGCAGAGGAGTTGGTGGGATCTGACATTGCCTTGCTCTGTGCGGACCCGGATCTTTAGGGGGTACCGTTTTGTGGTGACTTGAACTTTCATTCCTCCCACACCATGGACAACAAGGGTTATGGCTTCACTTCTAAGGTTCAAACGATCAGCTGCATCATGAGTTATAGTTTGTATCCGATGCCAGGTCGATCAAAGTCCCAACTTTTTGTCCTGCATTGGCCGTGACCTCTAAGAGCATCATGATGACTGGCCACTCCACTATTCCATTCTCTGCTAGAAGACTGGGTTGGTTGGACACGAGAGGTTCTGGCTATAGTGTTGCAAAAGGCATTGCAACACTTCTCTGCAAGTTCAGGTGAGAGACTTTTAATGAACTCTTCTTGGGCTTGGGTATAACGCTCTCTTGTGTCACCTCCCACTTTGCTGTTATTGGACCTCTGGACGACATTCCCTTTGGATGTACCAGCTCTCGGGCAGAGGTAATAGTGGTGTTCTGCAGCACACTGTTCTATGCAGTCTGGCCTCCTGCACAGAAACTCTGATTTACAATAGTCACCTTCCTTGTGAATCTCCAGGCATCTTTTGCAGGCTCCCAGCTTCCTGACAGCATCTCTTTTCTCTGACAGCTTAAGCGTGCGAAACTTTTGGCAGAAATATAGCCTTTTCTTATGCTTGCAGTCTCCGCAGACCACACATCCTTGAGCCTGGTCACTTAGTTGGGTGGAGGTTCTGGTTCGAGCTTGCCGAGGTTCAGATTTCGGTTTTGGTTCCTCCTCTCTGTTGGTCCAGCTTCTCATAGATGGCTTCTTGACCTTGAAGAAACTTGTGGAGGTAGTCAAATCGCTTGTCTTCAGCTTCATCACCTTTGCCAGCTACATGAATAAGCCATTCCTTCTTCAGGCCATCAGGAAGTTTACTCTCTATTGTCTTTGTTACAAGAGGGTTCTTTATAGCACCGGTCTTGCCAAGCTCGTTCAGATCGACCAGGGATTTTTCTACAGATTGGATGAGCTCAACAATCCTCCTGGGCTGGTTACCTTTAACTGCTTGGAGTCTTTGGAGCTCTTCTACTATCTCAAGGGCTATAGTTGTCTTATTTCCAAAGCGGTTCTCCAAGACCCGGAAAACCTCCTCAGCAGTTGTGTAAGGTGAAGGTCTCGTATGGTCTTCTTATCCACACTGTCGAGAAGTTGGAACTTTTTAACCTCTCTGGATCCAGTAGGTTCTTCCTGCATCTGGAGCGCTTCCCAGTCTTTTTTCCACCGGTGAAACTCTCGGCGGATGCCAGAAAACTTTGGGAGGGCAGCAGGCTTTAATTTAATTGCTGGTTTGGCCACAGAACTGTTTGAAGTAGTACTCAATCTGCTGGTTTCTCCTCTAACGTGTGCCCCTGTAAAGTCTGCTTGTCTTATTGTGAGATTTGGCAGGATAGTTTCAAGGTCTTTGATACGACTCTGGAAATGTTGTTGCTCTGCTGGGGGGGCCCAGCACTTCCAATGTTTATGCACCTCCTTCGCAGCCTTCACAAGTTTCTCTAGTTGTCCGATCATGAAGAGATATGCATCTGGGTTTTTACTTGGGTCCACAGCTCCCACGTTTTCTGCTTGCGACTCTGCTGTTGTAATTGCTTGTGTCAGTTCATATTCCCCGAAATTGGCCCACAATGTCTTTTGTATGAGGTCCTTTAGCTCTTGCAGTTCTCACACTCATTGGCTGTTTTGACCAAGTCAGACTTCTGCTGCTCGATCAACTCCTCTGCATCAGAGTTTTCTTCAATACATTGCCCCTCTACATCATCGTTGGCTTCCAGGACTTTGCCAGCTTCTGCAGTGAGCTTCCTAAAATTGACTCTGAGCTCCTCTTCTGACATCATTGTATGCATTCGTAGCACATTATTGGCCAGTCGGGAAAACTGACGCTTCGCTGATGTCCTTGCGGTCTTTAGCTGCTCCACCAGTAATGAATCAGCCATTTCAATCACGGCAGCAGGCGGGAACAGTCTTTACTTGTCTCTCTGGACACGTGTGGTCACTTTTCTGGTCCTTTTCCAGTCTTGAGCCACAGTTTTTCACTGTCAAGTTTTGACCTCTTTCTTGTGCAATTCCCCACTTGAAAAGGACAGTCCCTCCACATGAAGATTTTAACTGGATTTCACTCAATAAACAGCCATCGAATCAGTTGTTTGTCTTTTATTTACCATTCTTTGGTTGGCAGTAAACAGGTGAAAAACCTCAAAGAGATGACAAATACAAGTTATTATTTGAGTTGACAGCCTAATTAAATACACAAAATTATCCACATTCACCTCAAATAAACACATTTCTGCCATTATAAAATACAAGGTTTCCACTTTTAAGCAAATGTTTCCCAAAATAGAAACCCACCATTTTTAATCAAATGAGCAGAATCAGTATATTTTTATCTAAATTTGCATTTTAGCCAAATACATTCAAAATATTTTTAGTAGTAAAAAATTACATTTATTTTCTAATCAGTAGTTTTAAGCAGACAAATCTTACATTTTTTAGCCAAAGATTTTAGACTATACATTTGTTACTGAATTAAGAACTTGGTTTACTAAGATTTCTACAAAGTTTAAATTACTTTTAACCATTTCAATCAAGTTCTTTGTCAACAATGAATTTGGCTCTTCTTACTTTTCCTTCATACCCCACAAACAACATTTGAAGTTATAAATACCACTGCAAAAGTCCTATCAAAGTTAAGAGTCTGTGTTTTCCAGAGTATCATTAGCAGTGCACTGCTTAAGTCAGTCTAGCCAAACATGGCCAATATGGCACTTACCGGCTGTCTTTCACAGTTTTGTGGAGGGCTTGGACTTGCACAGTCACCTTGATCACAAAGATGAAGTTTCCTTGGTCTTGTGGTGCTATAAATGCTCCTTTCACTGCGGTCTAAAGACAACAGCAGAGCCAGGTGCTGGCACGCCCAGATTGCCTGGAAGATTTGTTCCACCTGGTTCACCACTGATTGCAGGAGGAGGAGTTTCACCACTGAGGAGCTCCCAGGCAGTTTGTCAGCACAAACATTTTGAGTGCCCACCTGTGAGACAAATCAGCAAGTTTTCCTTAAACATGTCTGATTTCAAGAGGAAACTCCTGCAATATCTGTAGTAACTTTCCACCTCACTGCGGAGCTTCTCTTTTTAGGGTTCACTAGATAGGCATGTTGTTGGATCGGAGCCCAGTCCTCATGCTCAAGTACATTTGGTTTGGCACATCTGAGAATTAACCCTGATATCCTAAAAGCAGGGCAACAATGTCAATATAATTGTACCAAAAATTGTCAACTGGTTGCATAAAAAATTATCGTGAAATGTAAATATGAAATATTTGGTTGCATAGTCTCATTTTCAAAGTCTTTTCAATTACATTTTTCTAGGTGGGATAGCCCCAATGTCGAAACAGTTTTAACATGTCTAAATCAATAACCAATATGCAGAAACATTTTGGGATAAATTGAAAACCTAAACATAACATGTGCTATATACAGAAACATCTGCCACAATCATTTTACATGTATTTTTTTAAACAAGCACCTTATAAAATGCACAAGCACCAAGAATGCTGCTGTTTTGACAAGTAGCAATAAATCACTGATATCAACTAGGGGGGAAATCAGTTATACGTGCTGTTGAAAACTAACAACTAAAACAAAATATGGAAATGGGAGATATCTTTTACCTCACTGGTTAGAGGACAACCTGCAGAAGACAGTCAGCTACATTTGGGAGTGATGCATTTACATTTAGGGGTCACTAAACAAAGGAACGCAAAACTTATTTGTCCTCACACTTCGATATCATGTTGAACTCAATTGTGCGAGAGGAGGGAGATGAGGTTGAACGTCCTGTTGAAACTAACAGCTCAAAAACCACACGGAATCTGGGAATAATGTGTACATAACTGGTTAGAGGACAACTTGTAGAAAACAGCTCGCTACATTTTGAAGTGTTGCATTTTGAGTGTAACACAACTCTTTATTTGTTAGTAACGTTTTGTTAAATCACATAAATAGTACTCTTTATTTTTCCCCTGAGGCTAATATCCATATCATGTTGAAATCAATTAAACAGGGGACAAAAATTTAGGGTTCTACATTGTGACTCTGACTGCAGCTTAAACAACAGTGAAAAGGCTAGTTAGCTAGCTACCATTATCTGAGAAGACACTATAGTGGCCTGGAAATACGATGACATGGTAATTAGACAACTTTGCCATCATTATCATGCCATTGTGACGTCATTAAAATACTCCTACTACAATGTTAAAACATTCTACATTGTGACATTATTTCATTTATCATGAAACAACTTCATGTATGTATTTTCTGATGTTTGATCAGAGATCTTTTACGAGAATATCTCTTCCCACATTGATCACAGCTATGATATTTCACTCCTGTGTGTCAGCTAGTGTGTTTTCAGATGACTTGACTGAATAAAACTCTTCCCACATTGATCACAGCTATGAGATTTCTCTCCAGTGTGAATTATCTGGTGTGATTGTAATGTATATGATTTTCAAAAGATCTTCCCACAGTCAGAGCAGCAGTGAGGTTTCTTCCCTGTTGGTCTCTGCTGGTGTTTCTTGAGGTGTTCTAATCTGGAGAGACTCTGTTCTGCCTCATCAGCATCATGAGGTTGTTGAGGTTTGCCAGCGGATCCATGATAGTCCCGTCTCTCTCCTGTGTGAATGAAAGAGTCAGACAGATGGTTAAAGGCCCACAACAGTAGAAATCCACTGAAAAAGGTGATGCCAACAGCGTAGCCATCATGTTGTACAACATGATGGCTTTAATGAATTGAAGGCTTTAATGAATGTTAATATTATTTGACAATTGTCATAAGACAGTCAAGTGAGCAACAATAGTCATATTGTCTTGTTTTCACATTAGTAGTAACATCGATGATTGTCGGCTAGAAATAAGTTAAAGTTGTTGAAATCCTAAGCAGTGTGCATGACAACTTATGGTCTCCAATATAGGCCCCTTTCTGTGTTTAATAATATTGACGCATCGAGCCCGACGCGCACGCAATTTGGTTGCACAAACTCCTCCCTGCTAATTCAGAAACCGCTAGTTATGGATGTAGTATATCTGCCTGGAGCAAAAATGGCGAGGGAAGATTTGTTTTTCACAAGGTATTCCGAATATTACCATATTATTGCATTATCAGATTATAACTGTAAGGCTCGTTTGAATCTCCTGATTAATATAATGTTGTTATTGTCGCAAATCAACTGCTTCATACTTAAAAAACACTTCAACCAGTAAAGTTTTATTTGGCTAGTTTTTCCATCAGCCTTGGTCCAGAACTTCACCTATCAATAGCATAGACCTACTGAAGGACCCATAACTTCACCTAACAATAACATAGACCTACTGTAGGACCCATAACTTCACTTAACAATATAGACCTACTGTAGGACCCATAACTTCACTTAACAATATAGACCTACTGTAGGACCCATAACTTCACTTAACAATATAGACCTACTGTAGGACCCATAACTTCACCTAACAACATATACCTACTGTAGGACCCATAACATCACCTAACAACAACCTCGACCTACTGTAGGACCCATAACATCACCTAACAACAACATAGACCTACTGTAGGACCCATAACTTTACCTAACAACAACATAGACCTACTGTAGGACCCATAACATCACCTAACAACAACATAGACCTACTGTAAGACCCATAACTTCACCTAACAACATAGACCTACTGTAGGACCCATAACATCACCTAACAACAACCTCGACCTACTGTAGGACCCATAACTTTACCTAACAACAACATAGACCTACTGTAGGACCCATAACATCACCTAACAACAACATAGACCTACTGTAAGACCCATAACTTCACCTAACAACATAGACCTACTGTAGGACCCATAACTTCACCTAACAATAACAGACCTACTGTAGGACCCATAACTTCACCTAACAATAACAGACCTACTGTAGGACCCATAACTTCACCTAACAACAACATAGACCTACTGTAGGACCCATAACTTCACCTAACAACAACATAGACCTACTGTAGGACCCATAACTTCACCTAACAACAACATAGACCCACTGTAGGACCCATAACTTCACCTAACAACAACATAGACCCACTGTAGGACCCATAATTTCACCTAACAACAACATATACCTACTGTAGGACCCATAACTTCACCTAACATAGACCTACTGTAGGACCCATAACTTCACCTAACAACAACATAGACCTACTGTAGGACCCATAACTTTACCTAACAACAGGTCCAAAAGGCACCGAATAGTAGGAATATAGTAGGATAGTATAGTATATATAATAGTAGGATAGTATAGTATATATGATAGTAGGAATATAGTAGTATAGTATATATAATAGTAGGAATATAGTAGGATAGTATAGTATATATAACAGTAGGAATATAGTAGTATAGTATATATAATAGTAGGAATATAGTAGTATAGTATATGTAATAGTAGGAATATAGTAGGATAGTATAGTGAATATAGTAGTATAGTATAGTATATATAATAGTAGGAATATAGCAGTATAGTATATATTATAGTAGGATACTATATTATATATAATAGTAGGAATATAGTAGGATAGTATAGTATATATAATAGTAGGAATATAGTAGTATAGTATATGTAATAGTAGGAATATAGTAGGATAGCATATTATAGTATATATAATAGTAGGAATATAGTAGTATAGTATATATAATAGTGGGAATATAGTAGGATAGTATAGTACATATAACAATAGGAATATAGTGGTATAGTATAATATATAATAGTAGGAATATAGTAGTATAGTATATATAGTAGTATGAATATAGTAGGATAGTATAGTATAGTATATATAACCGTAGGAATATAGTAGTATAGTATAGTATATATAACCGTAGGAATATAGTAGGATAGTATAGTATAGTATAGTATATATAATAGTAGGGATATAGTAGTATAGTATATATGATAGTAGGAATATAGTAGGATAGTATAGTAGGAATATAGTAGTATATGTAATAGTTGGAATATAGTAGTATAGTCTATATAATAGTAGGAATATAGTAGTGTCGTACATATAATAGTAGGAATATAGTAGTATAGTATAGAATATATAATAGTAGAAGTATAGTATATATAATAGTAGAATGACCCAACTAGCATTTATTTTTATCACTATGCATTTATTTTGGGATTCCACCGTGGAAACGTAATTTGCCGAAGCAAGATTAGAGAAGGAGAGTCATTTTATACAAGCACATTTTCATCAAGTTTGCCTCTCTTCGATTACCTTTGACCTTTTCAAGAGAAAGCCAGAAAGGATGGAGGAGGTGAGCAACTCTAATTGAGAAAAGGCCTTAGACTTTGAATGCTTATTACAGCGCCACCCATGGAACACTCTGTTCCCTTGTTGTTGTCTGAGTAGTGTTTTTTTACCATTAATCCATTAAGAGATTAATGAGAAGAAATCCATCAAAACAATAGGTTTGATTACATCAGAGCTCTATAATAAAAAGACAGAAGACTACAGTATTATGATCATGCTCTCATAAGAGTTCTTTAAAAAATAGATCATGTTATGTTTTAGGCTGAGCAGAGATCTATAATAATAGATCATGTCATGTTTATAGGCTGAACAGAGCTCCATAATAACAGATAATGTCATGTCTTTAGGCTGAGCAGAGCTTCATAATAACAGATAATGTCTTTGGGCTGAGCAGAGCTCCATAATAACAGATAATGTCATGTCTTTAGGCTGAATAGAGCTCAATAATTGTCACGACTTCTACCGAAGTCGATGCCTCTCCTTCTAGCCATCATTGATCAATTTTTCATTTTCCATTGGTTTTGTCTTGTCTTCCTACACACCTGGTTTCAATCCCATTCATTACCTGTTGTGTATTTAACCCTCTGTTTCCCCTCATGTCTTTGTCAGAGATTGTTTTATGTTCAGTGTTGTTTGTATTTGGTGCGCGACGGTCCTCGTACCTAATTTGGTTCATTTTGTATTTATGGTTTTGGAGTTTTGTTTTATTAAATTACTCCATTTTACCAGGTTTAATTCTCCTGCACCTGACTTCCCTGACACCTATACACACGAATTGTGACAATAATACCAGATAATGTCATGTCTATAGGCTGAGCAGAGCTCTATAATAACAGATAACGTCATGTTAATAGGCTGAACAGAGCTCTATAATAATAGATAATGTCATGTTTATAGGCTGAACAGAGCTCTATAATAATAGATAATGTCATGTTTTAGACTGAACAGAGATCTATAATAATAGATCATGTCATGTTTATAGGCTGAGCAGAGCTCTATAATAATAGATATGTCATGTTTATAGGCTGAAAAAAGCTCTATAATAGATAATGTCATGTTTATAGGCTGAGCAGAGCTCTATAAAAATAGATAATGTCATGTCTTTAGGCTGAGCAGAGCTCTATAATAATAGATAGTCATGTTTATAGGTTGAGCAGAGCTCTATAATAATAGATAATGTCATGTTTATAGGCTGATCAGAGCTCTATAATAATAGATAATATCATGTTTATAGGCTGAGCAGAGCTCTAAAATAATAGATAATGTCATGTTTATAGGCTGAGCAGAGCTCTATAATAATAGATAATGTCATGTCTTTAGGCTGAACATAGCTCTATAATAATAGATAATGTCATGTTTATAGGCTGATCAGAGCTCTATAATAATATATAATTTCATGTTTATATGCTGAACAGAGCTCTATAAAAATAGATAATGTCATGTCTTTAAGCTGAGCAGAGCTCTATAATAATAGATAATGTCTTAACGCTGAGCAGAGCTCTATAATAATATATGTCATGTTTATAGGCTGAACAGAGCTCTATAATTGTAACGGCTTTCTTCCTGGGATGAAGGAGAGGACCAAAATGCAGCGCAGTTAGTGTTCAACATGTTTAATCAAACAATAAACAATGAACATTAACAAATAACAAAATAACAAACGTGAAAGCCGAGACAGTCCTATCTGGTGCAGAACACAAACACAGAGACAGGAAACAACCACCCACAATCCCCAACACAAAACAAGCCACCTATATATGATTCTCAATCAGGGACAACGATTGACAGCTGTCTCTGATTGAGAACCATATCAGGCTGAACATAGAAACAGACGAACTAGACACACAACATAGAATACCCACCCCAACCCACGCCCTGACCAACTAAACACATACAAAACAACAGAAAACAGGTCAGGAACGTGACAATAATAATATATAATGTTTTGCTATAGGCTGAACAGAGCTCTATAATAATAGATAATGTCATGTTTATAGGCTGAGCAGAGCTCTATAATAATAGATAATGTTGTGTCTTTAGGCTGAGCAGAGCTCTATAATAATAGATAATGTCATGTTTACAGGCTGAAAAGAGCTCTATAATAATAGATAATGTCATGTTTATAGGCTGATCAGAGCTCTATAATAATAGATAATGTCATGTTTACAGGCTGAAAAGAGCTCTATAATAATAGATAATGTCATGTTTATAGGCCGAGCAGAGCTCTAGAATAATAGATAATGTCATGTTTATAGGCTGAACAGAGCTCTATAATAATAGATAATGTCATGTTTATAGGCTGATCAGAGCTCTATAATAATATATAATGTCATGTTTATAGGCTGAGCAGAGCTCTATAATAATAGATCATGCCATGTTTATAGGCTTAACAGAGCTCTATTATAAT
Source organism: Salvelinus fontinalis (assembly GCF_029448725.1). Lineage (NCBI taxonomy): Eukaryota > Metazoa > Chordata > Actinopteri > Salmoniformes > Salmonidae > Salvelinus > Salvelinus fontinalis. The sequence goes on from NC_074690.1 coordinate 41,094,581, forward strand.
AGATAATGTCATGTTTATAGGCTGAGCAGAGCTCTATAATAATATATAATGTCATGTTTATAGGCTGAGCAGAGCTCTATAATAATAGATCATGCCATGTTTATAGGCTTAACAGAGCTCTATAATAATAGATAATGTCATGTTTATAGGCTGAGCAGAGCTCTATAATAATATATAATGTCATGTTTACAGGCTGAACAGAGCTCTATAATAATAGATAATGTCATGTTTATAGGCTGAGCAGAGCTCTATAATAATAGATAATGTCTTTAGGCTGAGCAGAGCTCTACAATAATAGATAATGTCATGTTTATAGGCTGAACAGAGCTCTATAATAATAGATAATGTCATGTTTATAGGCTGAGCAGAGCTCTATAATAATAGATAATGTCATGTTTTAGAATGAACAGAGATCTATAATGCTAGATAATGTCATGTTTATAGGCTCAGCAGAGCTCTATAATAATAGATAATGTCATGTTTATAGGCTGAACAGAGATCTATAATAATAGATAATGTCATGTTTATAGGCTGAGCAGAGCTCTATAATAATAGATAATGTTATGTTTACAGGCTGAGCAGAGCTCTATAATAATAGATAATGTCTTTAGGCTGAGCAGAGCTCTATAATAATAGATCATGTCATGTCTTTAGGCTGAGATCTATTATCTATCTATAGTTTGACAACATTCAGCTGTTTTCGTGATATGTATTATCTAAAACGTACAATTTCTTTCCTTTTTGGTTACGAGCAGTTATATCAACATTTAACAACTATGTTACACTAGCAACATTAGCAAACCCGTCAGCTATATTTCAGAGGTTAAAAGTTGGATATTAAATTAAATGTGGTCTGTCACACAGTCGAATTTTACAATAACAGAATGTCGCACAAAATGTGTACATATAACTTTTTTGAAAACTCTTAAAACCTAATTTAACTCAAATCTAACTTAATTTACATGAATTGCAATGAAAGTCGGTGGTCAGAAGGGTGTATGTAGCCGTTTATTTTATTTTTTGTTTTTTTGTTGACTATTTTAATTGAAAGCTATCACGGTAAGGTAGTTATGTTGGATAAATAAAACACATAAGAAGCCGTCTGTCATGGCCGTCGTCTAGGTGGAAATGACCGGACCAAGGTGCAGCTAGCGTACATTTCCTTTTATTTAGAATGTCGCCAACAAAACAAGAAACAAAGAAACGACCGTGAAGCTTACTAGGGCTATTGTGCCACTAACAATGTCATCTACCCACAAACACCAAAGGAAAAAAGGCTGCCTAAGGATGATTCCCAATCAGAGACAATGATAGACAGCTGTCCCTGATTGAGAACCATACCCGGCCAAAACATAGAAATACAAAACATAGAAATAAAGAAATTAGAATGCCCACCCTAGTCACACCCTGGCCTAACCAAAATAGAGAATTAAAGCCTCTCTATGGCCAGGGCGTGACACCGTATGTGTCTTACATTAAAGGGCCAATGCAGCCGTTTTTAATCTCAACATCAAATCCTTTCTGGGTAACGATGAAGTTCCTTCCTGGTTTTGTTTTCAAAGATGTCCACTGTCTGGGTGTTCACTCCCCACGGGTTACTATAGCAACACACATCCCATATCATTTATATCTTGTTTGTCAATTCTGAGTGACATTAAAGTTGTGAATTTGCTAATCCATTGTTAAGGTTTTGTTGGTGACCCGCTCTTTGGTGGTATACACATCTTACAGTGTAGTTATCAATTCCTACAATAATAACTTCTTCAAGCATAAACATTCAGTAGAACACTGCTTTAAAACCACGCATCAGTTCAACAATAGTTTGTGCTCCTGTTTTTAAGACAGTACTTACTTGTCTTAATCAGATCGCCTGTCTCCTCCTCCTGTTCATGTTCTTCCTTCTCCTCCTTCAATGTGACAGTCATCTCCCCCTCCTCCTCTTTCACTCCAAAAACTGCATCCTCCTCTTTTTCTGCCTCCTCTTCTTTTACTGTAACATCCTCCTCCTCTTTCACTCTGAACACGTCTTCCTCTTCTTTCACTGTAATGTCTTTCTCTTCTTCTTTCTCTTTAACAGCCTCACCCTCTACTTCTTTTTTACTGAGACATCATCCTCTTCCTTCTCCTCTTTCACGACAACGTTCAGCCACAGATCCTCTTTCTCCGTCCAGCAGACCTCCTCTTCTTTAGCATGAGGAGAGTAGCTTAGTGAACTCATGGTTGGGGATGTTAGCCAGCTAACCTAGCTAGTTAGCGACTAGCCTAGAGATAGGCTAATTTATCAAGCCAGCTACCGTTACCTGACTAAGCGGAAATATGACATTAAATGGGGAAACTAACTTAAATTCACCCCATTCCGTACAAATGTGCGCAACCGCGACATTCAAACGAGGCTGCAAAGAAAACGAATGGGACTGTAGCGACTGTGTTGACTTCAAAATCTGGGGCGTGAACTACATTTCTATTCAAGTGTTGATCGACATGGTAATGGCTCTATAGTATTGGAGACAAGTTGAAAAAACGGACCCTCCATTACATCGTGATGTGTCATGCCGTAACGTACAGCACGCATAAAGCAACCCAACAGATGTTTCTACTACAGGGAATATTAACCAATGAGGTGGGTCTTTCCACATTTTACCCACCCAACAGATGTTTCTACTACAGGGAATATTAACCAATGAGGTGGGTCTTTCCACATTTTACCAACCTAACAGATGTTTCTACTATGAAGCAATGCTTTCAGGTTAATTGAAGTTTAATTCCCAAATAGCCGATACAGGTTTGGTCATTATCAGGTACTGGAGCGTTGAAAGATGATGCACAACGGTTTCTTCCAGGAAACCACGACTCCAATAACCACTAACCACTAACCATCGAAATGACTGTATAGTACGTCACCATCGAAACGACTACCGCTACAATCGACCTGTTCGCAATACATGGGTATTGGGATCTTACCTCATTGATCTGTCAGTAAGCTATGTTTACATGGGATCTGACCTCATTGATCTGTCAGTAAGCTATGCTTACATGGGATCTGACCTCATTGATCTGTCAGTAAGCTATGTTTACATGGGTATTGGGATCTGACCTCATTGATCTGTCAGTAAGCTATGTTTACATGGGTATTGGGATCTGACCTCATTGATCTGTCAGTAAGCTATGTTTACATGGGTATTGGGATCTGACCTCATTGATCTGTCAGTAAGCTATGTTTACATGGGTATTGGGATCTGACCTCATTGATCTGTCAGTAAGCTATGTTTACATGGGATCTTACCTCATTGGTCTGTCAGTAAGCTACAGTGGGGCAAAAAAGTATTTAGTCAGCCACCAATTGTGCAAGTTCTCCCACTTAAAAAGATAAGAGAGGCCTGTAATTTTCATCATAGGTACACTTCAACTATGACAGACGAAATGAGAAAAGAAAATCCAGAAAATCACATTGTAGGATTTTTAATGAATTTATTTGCAAATTATGGTGGAAAATAAGTATTTGGTCACCTACAAACAAGCAAGATTTCTGGCTCTCACAGACCTGTAACTTCTTCTTTAAGAGGCTCCTCTGTCCTCCACTCGTTACCTGTATTAATGGCACCTGGTTGAACTTGTTATCAGTATAAAAGACACCTGTCCACAACCTCAAACAGTCACACTCCAAACTCCACTATGGCCAAGACCAAAGAGCTGTCAAAGGACACCAGAAACAAAATTGTAGACCTGCACCAGGCTAGGAAGACTGAATCTGCAATAGGTAAGCAGCTTGGTTTGAAGAAATCAACTGTGGGAGCAATTATTAGGAAATGGAAGACATACAAGACCACTGATAATCTCCCTCGATCTGGGGCTCCACGCAAGATCTCACCCCGTGGGGTCAAAATGATCACAAGAACGGTGAGCAAAAATCCCAGAACCACACGGTGGGACCTAGTGAATGACCTGCAGAGAGCTGTGACCAAAGTAACAAAGCCTACCATCAGTAACACACTACGCCGCCAGGGACTCAAATCCTGCAGTGCCAGACGTGTCCCCCTGCTTAAGCCAGTACATGTCCAGGCCCGTCTGAAGTTTGCTAGAGAGCATTTGGATGATCCAGAAGAAGATTGGGAGAATGTCATATGGTCAGATGAAACCAAAATATAACTTTTTGGTAAAAACTCAACTCGTCGTGTTTGGAGGACAAAGAATGCTGAGTTGCATCCAAAGAACACCATACCTACTATGAAGCATGGGGGTGGAAACATCATGCTTTGGGGCTGTTTTTCTGCAAAGGGACCAGGACGACTGATCCGTGTAAAGGAAAGAATGAATGGGGCCATGTATCGTGAGATTTTGAGTGAAAACCTCCTTCCATCAGCAAGGGCATTGAAGATGAAACGTGGCTGGGTCTTTCAGCATGACAATGATCCCAAACACACCGCCCGGGCAATGAAAGAGTGGCTTCGTAAGAAGCATTTCAAGGTCCTGGAATGGCCAAGCCAGTCTCCAGATCTCAACCCCATAGAAAATCTTTGGAGGGAGTTGAAAGTCCATGTTGCCCAGCAACAGCCCCAAAACACCACTGCTCTAGAGGAGATCTGCATGTAGGAATGGGCCAAAATACCAGCAACAGTGTGTGAAAAACTTGTGAAGACTTACAGAAAACGTTTGACCTCTGTCATTGCCAACAAAGGGTATATAACAAAGTATTGAGATAAACTTTTGTTATTGAACAAATACTTATTTTCCACCATAATTTGCAAATAAATTCATTAAAACTCCTACAATGTGATTTTCTGGATTTTTTTTTCTCATTTTGTCTGTCATAGTTGAAGTGTACCTATGATGAAAATTACAGGCCTCTCTCGTCTTTTGAAGTGGGAGAACTTGCACAATTGGTGGCTGACTAAATACTTTTTTGCCCCACTGTAGGTTTACATGGGTATTGGGAGCTATAGTATAATCCAGCAAAGCAGTCCTACCAGTTATGCAAGTAATAAGGCAGGCTAGTGGGACACAGTTCAGCTAGCAGTGAAATGAACCCGGTCCGCTAGCCAATCAACCATGTCCTGAGCCTGTCGCCTGCAGAGAAAAGTTGTTTTTTTGTCTCGTAAAATTACACTGGGTACATGGCATAGACCACAAATACAATTAGTAGGATGATTGAACACTGTAAAGTTACACTGGGTACATAGCATAGACCACAAATACTATTAGTAGGATGATTGAACACTGTAAAATTACACTGGGTACATGGGCCACATCTATCATTACCGTCCAACACATTGTCTAGGAAGGTACTACGTGGCGCTGGTGGAAGATCAGACCTCACCACCATTTGACTGATGTTGGGGGTGTGTCTGAAGAAGACCCTCTGGGGTTCTTTAAACGTCTTCTCCAGTTGTGGATCAAGATGTACCAGTGTTTTTAATGATGTGGTCAAACTGTTTACCAAGTGGGGAGTACTGAAGGAAGCATTGAACGTGTTTTTCTGGAGGGAGGGGAGGTTTGGGGAGTACTGAAGGAAGCATTGAACGTGTTGGTCTGGAGGGAGGGTGGTTTGGGGAGTACTGAAGGAAGCATTGAACGTGTTGGTCTGGAGGGAGGGTGGTTTGGGGAGTACTGAAGGAAGCATTGAACGTGTTGGTCTGGAGGGAGGGGAGGTTTGGGGAGTACTGAAGGAAGCATTGAACGTGTTGGTCTGGAGGGAGGGGAGGTTTGGGGAGTACTGAAGGAAGCATTGAACGTGTTGGTCTGGAGGGAGGGTGGTTTGGGGAGGGTGAGAGGTTGTCATCCTGGGTCGTATTCTTACAGTGGTGTAAAGAACTTAAATAACTTTTGGGGGGGGGGGGGTATCTGTACTTTACTATTTATATTTTTGACAACTTTCACTTTCACTTCAATACATTCCTAAAGAAAATATTTTACTTACTGTATACATTTTCTCTGACAACCCAAAGAATTTGTTACATTTTGAATGCTTAGCAGGACAGAAAAATGGTTATCACTTATCAAGAGAACACCCCTGGTCATCACTTATCAAAATAACATCCCTGGCTATCCCTATATGGATTCCTGTATAGGTCTGTGCAAAAGCCACCCCCTCCCTCTTTATCAAAATGTCCAGATAACTTGTTTCATGCGCATCAAAGGTGAGGGTGAATTTCAAATGTTCACTGCTTGTATTGATGAAGGAGTGGAATCTATTGCAATTTTATCAGACAGCATAGACAGCAGCTCTACACTTTATTGACTGACTGATCCATTCATCCTTCCATCCCTCCTCAGCCTTCCTCTCCTCTGAAGACTCAGTGAGGGTGGAACTCAGTCAGAGAGCTGTTGAGGGACTGGTTAGGAAGAACACTTCTACAGCCAGAGAGGTGAGAGGTCACACATGGTTTAGATGGTAAATATTCATGTACCCTTAGTGGTTCATCATGTCAGCAAAAGGGAATATGTTCCATCATCCATGTTTATTTACATTAGTGCAAATTGTCCACTGATATTGGTGTAATTTCTCACCCCTTTTGGCTGTATAAAAGTACATTTCCCCTCAGACACACACATTTGTTCTTTGTTGTTATGAAGGTCATTTGTGTCAAATGTACTTTTACCCACTCATTCACCGCCTCTCTTTACATTGCTTATGTATATTCAGTGGCCTGACTGCGTCCAAACAATGTCAAAGGCCCATACTGGTAGATCTGAACCTAATGCAGCTTGGAGTGATCGGATGACAGAAGTCACATTTAGGTGCCAGGTGTAACTGAGGCTATAGATCAGGGGTCGGGAACCTTTTTGACTAAGAGAGCCATGAAAGCAAATAATTTGGAAATTTATTTCAGTGAGAGCCATATAGTATATTTTAAAAGTGAATTCAACTAAATGTCAGTATAATAAGCCTCTGAATTTGTCGAAGTGCCGATTTACATTCAACCGTTTCATCGATGTAATTTTGTCATTGCAAATTAGACACACCGCAGAACCTGCTCTCTCCACAAAGGCGAATTCTTCGGTCCATTTGTCCTGAAATGTACGATACTCGTCATCTTTTTTTCTTTTCGCCATCTTCTTCGTCGAAGGGTTAGGTTTGAGCTAATGACCGAGCAGACTGATTCAAAAGGAGGCGTTTACCTCTTTTACCTAGCAACGGCCAACGTAGGCCAGTATCATTTAATAAAAATAATGGACAATTGCTCCTGCAGCCCTGAACAGTACATGAGCAGTGAAAAATCGATGGATGGATTAAAACAAGTGAGAATAGGCCTCCCGGGTGGCGCAGTGGTCTAGAGCACTGCATCGCAGTGCTAGCTGCGCCACCAGAGTCTCTGGGTTTGCGCCCAGGCTCTGTCACAGCCGGCCGCGACCGGGAGGTCCGTGGGGCGACGCACAATTGGCTTAGCGTCGTCTGGGTTAGGGAGGGTTTGGCCGGTAGGGATATCCTTGTCTCATCGCGCTCCAGCGACTCCTGTGGCGGGCGGGGCGCAGTGCGCGCTAACCGAGGGGGGTGGGTGCACGGTGTTTCCTCCGACACATTGGTGCGGCTGGCTTCCGTGTTGGAGGCGCGCTGTGTTAAGAAGCAGTGCGGCTTGGTTGGGTTGTGCTTTGGAGGACGCATGGCTTTCGACCTTCGTCTCTCCCGAGCCCGTACGGGAGTTGTAGCGATGAGACAAGATAGTAATTACTAGCGATTGGATACCACGAAAATTGGGGCGAAAAGGGGATCAAATAAATAAAAAATAAATAAAAAAATCTCACTTTTTTTTTTTTTTTTTTTTTTTAAATCTGCGAGCCAGATGCAATCATCAAAAGAGCCACACCTGGCTCGGGAGCCATAGGTTCCCGAGCCCTGCTATTGATGCTCCATATCCATTACTTTGAGTGTTTTATATAATATGACTAAATGTGTTTCTTTCTGTGTTGCAGGGGCAGTCAAGAAATGGTACGGCAAGGCCACAGAACATGATATAAGCAGAGCTGTGGGAGACCACCTGAAGCCCCTGGTAGAGCCGGGGGTGGTGTTTACCACTCCACCACGCCTTCAGCAGGCTGGAAATGTGGGATTAATACTGTTTTTCATACTAACATGGACCAAGATATGTGTTGCTTTGGCACATATTTTTTCATTGGTTTAGCAAGAGTCTATTGATTGGTCAGTCATTGGGTTCAATTTGTTTTACAATATGTTCAAATCAAAGCTTTATTTATACAGCACATTTCAGACATGGATCATCGTCACAGGAAAAAACAAATAAAAAACATTGAAAATAAACAGAAATATTTAGCACTCAATTTAAGAGGATAAAAAACAGCAGATTAACAACTGAAAGACTAATGAGCATCCTGGAAATGCCATCGATTAAAATATTGACTGCAATATCCAACCCAAAATATAAGCTTGTTTTACAACATTGTTTGTTGTTACGTTCCCCATCAAGAAAACCAAAATGTCACTTAAATAGAAGAGGGAACTAACAAAGTCACTGACAACAACCACAACTAAACAGCTGGGGTTCAGGCGATGCTGCCAGTTTTGGAATACATTTCTGGCCATGCTGGCAGGGCTTGAATCAAAGCTAATGTCCACCTGGCACACTGGCAGGGTCTGAATCAAACCTTATGACCACCTGGCACACTGGCAATGTCTGAATCAAACCCAATGTCCACCTGGCACACTGGCAGGGTCTGAATCAACCCAATGTCCACCTGGCACACTGGCAGGGTCTGAATCGTGTGCGTGACGTATAATCTAGTGGACGGTTCTTCATAAACATCTCGTCAACCACCTCGGTAGCTTGCTAGCCAACATAGCGGAAAGATTCAAGCTATTTATACGCTTTTGGTCTATATTAGCTATTGTATTTTAAACACACTTCTGTCGTATCTACTTGTTAACCTATTTCATTTCGTACTTACGTTGTTTTTATTAGTCAGCTATAGTAGCTGGCTGGTTAAGTTAGCACTAGCCTAGTCGCTAATGATAGCTAGCTAACATCCCCGACCATGAGCTCCCTAAACTACTCCCCTCCTGTTAAAGAAGAGGGGGTCTGCTGGACGGAGAAAGAAGCTCTGGGGCTGAACATTGTCGTGAAAGAGGAGAAGGAAGAGGAGGATGTCACAGTTAAACAAGAAGTAGAGGGTGAGGCTGTTTCAGTGAAAGAAGAGGAAGACACGTTCAGAGTGAAAGAGGAGGAGGAGGAGTATGTTATTGTGAAAGAAGAGGAGGTAGATAAAGAGGAGGATGTCGTTTTTGGAGTGAAGAAGGAAGGAGAGATTACTGTCACATTGGAAGATGAAGAGGAGGAGATAGGAGATCTGATTAACACCAGTAAGTACCGCCTTCAATTTGTTTTTAACTTTTGATATTCGGAGTTCTCTCGTCAATAACTCTTCATGGAGGGCCCTAGGATGATGACTGATATGTCTAGACTCAGACGACGTAGAGAGCAAGCTACCCCTTGTTTTCTCCGTTCCGTTTCCAAAAAGTGACTTAACATATATATTTGAGAAGGGTCTATCTGCTGACAACTACTGTGGGATCCCCTCCTTTTTCATCCGCTCTACACATATTCCTCTCCTTTTGATTTCTTTAAAATATTAATTTGAGATATTTAGATGTTTTATTTACGACATTTTAGTAGCTTCCTGTCCACATCACATTGAGATCTACGGCCAGTTTGGGTGATGTCACTGATCTCGCTCAGTAACGCCCATTATAATGCTACCAGGGTTTCCGTGACGGGGAAGATTTTAATTTACTGGCCTTTTGAGAACTTTACTAGACACATCTTGGGTGCATAACCCATTAGGGTTGTTCACCCACGGTGCTCAGAATGACAGAAATCACATTTAGATGAGGGTAATGGATCTGAACAGAACGTGGAACTCCTGTAATGAAGCAGTTTGTGCCTTTCGTTTCTGGACAACGGAATAAAGTTGATATGAAAACCAATAGAACAGGAGAGAAATGGCATAGTGGTGGGTCTAATAGAACAGGAGAGAAATGGCATAGTGGTGGGTCCAGTAGAACAGGAGAGAAATGGCATAGTGGTGGGTCCAGTAGAACAGGAGAGAAATGGCATAGTGGTGGGTCCAGTAGAATAGGAGAGAAATGACATAGTGGTGGGTTTAATAGAACAGGAGAGAAATGGCATAGTGGTGGGTCCAGTAGAACAGGAGAGAAATGACATAGTGGTGGGTTTAATAGAACAGGAGAGAAATGGCATAGTGGTGGGTCCAGTAGAACAGGAGAGAAATGGCATAGTGGTGGGTCCAACAAGTAAATAAATTGAAATAAATTTGCCCAAATTGTATAATTACTCCTGTCTATACAGAAATAAATACTTTACCAGCATGACGTTGCCACAGAGGAATCAGGGATCATTAGCTTCTTTGAAAAAAGACCTGTATATGGTTTCAAACCACAAGCTTGTAGGCTTATGCCTATTTGGGCAGTGTGTGTGGCAATAGGCTTCACTGATTATTGAGGTTCGGCTGTCAGTGAAAAGCATTTCAAATATGTGTGAAGATAATGTATCTTGAGTATTATTTAAAATGTTGAGACAAGAAGGGGGGGGGGGGGGGGTTGTGTGGTGAAGATATAGGTGAGTCTCTCTTCAGAATGTCCTCCGCTGGCTTCCACCAATTCTTGCTCCTTCATTGTTTCATTGTGTGAATTCTTGGCCATGTTCTGTTATAATCTCCACCCGGCACAGCCAGAAGAGGACTGGCCACCCCTCATAGCCTGGTTCCTCTCTAGGTTTCTTCCTAGGATTTGGCCTTTCTAGGGAGATTTTCCTAGCCACCGTGCTTCTACACCTGCATTGCTTGTTGTTTGGGGTTTTAGGATGGGTTTCTGTACAGCACTTCGAGATATTAGCTGATGTACGAAGGGCTGTATAAAATAAACTTGATTTGAATTGATTGCCCTTAGATTGAGTTTATTATATCAATTCCCCATTACAAATGTCACCAGTAGTAAATGTACCGTTAATTCCTGTCATTTGGTTACATTCATTTCTGTTAAAGCATGTATTAATTAGAGTATTTTTTTTTAACCTTTATTTAACCAGGTAGGCCAGTTGAGAACAAGTTGTAATTTACAACTGCGACCTGGCTAAGATAAAGCAAAGCAGTGCGACAAAAACAACAACACAGTTACACACAAAATAAAATAAAAAAATAAAAATCTATGTACAGTGTGTGCAAATGTAGGGAGGTAAGGCAATAAATAGGCCATAGAGGCAAAATAATTACAATTTAGCATTAACACTGGAGTGAAAGATGTGCAGATGATGATGTGCAAGTAGAGATACTTGGGTGCAAAAGAGCAAGAGGATAAATAACAATAAGGGGATGAGGAGGTTGGGTGTGCTATTTACAGATTGGCTGTGTGCAGGTGCAGTGATCGGTAAGCTGCTCAGACAGCTGATGCTTAAAGTTAGTGAGGGAGATATGACTCCAGCTTCAGTGATTTTTGAAATTCCTTCCAGTCATTGGCAACAGAGACCTGGAAATAAAGGCGGCCAAAGTAAGTGTTGGCTTTGGGTATGACCAGTGAAATATACCTGCTGGAGCGCGTGCTACGGATGGGTGTTGCTATGGTGACCAGTAAGCTGAGATACGGCAGGACTTTACCTAGCAAAGACTTATGGATGACCTGGAGCCAGTGGGTTTGATGGCGATTATGTAGTGAGGGCCAGCCAACGAGAGCATACAAAATTACCCACACAAACTTAATTAAACTCCTCTTCTGGATGTATCTCAGCAAAAAGAGGGGAGAGGGAAACATCTTTACTCTGTTCAGCAATCAGCTGCTTCCTAGAAACATCTTTACTCTGTTCAGCAATATGCTGCTTCCGAGAAACATCTTTACTCTGTTCATCAATCAGTTGCTTCCTAGAAACATCTTTAATCTGTTCATCAATCAGCTGCTTCCTAGAAACATCTTTACTCTGTTCAGCAATATGCTGCTTCTGAGAAGCATCTTTACTCTGTTCAGCAAGCTGCTGCTTCTTAGAAACATCTTTACTCTGTTCATCAATCAGCTGCTTCCTAGAAACATCTTTACTCTGTTCAGCAAGCTACTGCTTCCTAGACATAAAAGTGTCAACTGTAGGGATCCTCTCTTCATTCAGAGGTTCTACAAACTCTCACCTTTGGGGTTTTCAAAGGAGAGGTCAACTCTGGAGATTTACCAAAATCAGGATCACCCATAAACGTCTCAGACAGATCGACCATGGTGGGATCGCTGACATCCTCAACACTAGACTTGCTCCCGGTGACTCTCTTAGACAGAGCACGTGTAACGGCACATACTGGGAACACTGTAGGGTACTTTTCTGATAACCCATCAGGTTCCTCAATTCTGAGTTCCTTACAAACGACAGGATTTGGCACAACCTTCCCTCCAGCCAAATAATTTCCCAATATGAATGAGACCCCCTACTAACACACTGGAAACAGTTGCTGGAGTGTCAAAGGCAAAACACCCTCCAACATGAATGGCTTCCCCAGTATAGTACTGTAGAAACACCCTCCAACATGAAGGGCTTCCCCAGTATAGTACTGTAGAAACACCCTCCAACATGAAGGGTTTTCCCAGTATAGTACTGTAGAAACACATGGAACAACAGTAACCATAGTAACACATTGGATAACATTCACAACATGGAACAACAGTAACCATAGTAACATTGTGTCCCCCAAAACATCAAAAGGAAGTTTGTTCTGAAGTGTCTGTCCTGTATCTGAGATATATATATATATAAAATAAAATTATATCTATATTTTTTACATGTCTTTAACCCCTTATTTATGTCACTAAAGTCTTTCCACATTTTGTTACGTTACAGCCTTATTCTACTATGGATTAAATAAATAACAATCCTCATCAATCTACAATCGTGGCCAAAAGTTTTGAGAATGACACAAATATTAATTTCCACAAAGTTTGCTGCTTCAGTGTCTTTAGATATTTTTGTCAGATGTTATGGAATACTGAAGTATAATTACAAGCATTTCATAAGTGTCAAAGGCTTTTATTGACAGTTACATGAAGTTTATGAAAAGAGTCAATATTTCCAGTGTTGACCCTTCTTTTTCAAGACCTCTGCAATCCGCCCTGGCATGCTGTCAATTAACTTCTGGGAGAATTTGAGAGTTTGTCAGAATTTGTGGGGTTTTGTTTGTCCACCTGCCTCTTGAGGATTGACCACAAGTTCTCAATGGGATTAAGGTCTGGGGAGTTTCCTGGCCATGGACCCAAAATATCGATGTTTTGTTCCCCGAGCCACTTGGTTATCACTTTTGCCTTATGGCAAGGTGCTCCATCATGCTGGAAAAGGCATTGTTCGTCACCAAACTGTTCCTGGATGGTTGGGAGAAGTTGCTCTCGGAGGATGTTGGTACCATTTTTTATTCATGGCTGTGTTCTTAGGCAAAATTGTGAGTGAGCCCACTCCCTTGGCTGAGAAGCAACCCCACACATGAATGGTCTCAGGATGCTTTACTGTTGGCATGACACAGGACTGATGGTAGCGCTCACCTTGTCTTCTCCGGACAATCTTTTTTCCAGATGCCCCAAACAATCGGAATTGGGATTCATCAGAGAAAATGACTTTACCCCAGTCCTCAGCAGTAAGGGCTATTTGACCAAAAAGGAGAGTGATGGAGTGCTGCATCAGATGACCTGGCCTCCACATTCACCTGACCTCAACCCAATTGAAAGGGTTTGGGATGAGTTGGACCACAGAGTGAAGGAAAAGCAGCCAACAAGTGCTCAGCATATGTGGGAACTCCTTCAAGACTATTGGAAAATCATTCCAGGTGAAGCTGGTTGAGACACTGCCAAGAGTGTTCAAAGCTGTCATCAAGGCAAAGGGTGGCTACTTTGAAGAATCTAAAATATATTTTGATTTGTTTACCACTTTTTTGGTTACTATATGATTCCATATGTGTTATTTCATAGTTGTCATGTCTTCACTATTATTCTACAATGTAGAAAATAGTAAAAATAAAGAAAAACCCATGAATGACTAGGTGTGTCCAAACTTTGACTAATACTGTATATCTCATTAATGTTTTTGCATTCAGTTACAAAAAGTCACTTTTTTACCACTTCTTCCATATGCAAACATGTAAGGAAAGCTTTTTTAAAAATCAAACGGGATGCTGTCAAAAATGTATTGAATTCAAATGGATTTACCCAGCCTACGAAGCACTACAGCCACTCTGTGATGACCAGTTTTGCTCTTTTATTGAGGGATCTAGTCTAGATTAAACCTCATAGGAAGACAGTTTTATCACGTGGAGGTTTCATTTAGGTCTCTGTATAACTAGATGCTGTTTGTCATTGACAGGAGAAAGAGCAGACTCTCACTATGACAGCAGGAAGAGTCCTTCAGGGGAACCAGACCCAGAGACGCCCAAAACAGTGAGACAACAGCACTGCTCCCATTGTGAAAATAGTTTTCGCTGGTTAGGGAACCTAAAACGCCATGAGAGGACACACACAGGAGAAAAGCCATACCACTGCTTCCAATGTGAAAAGAGATTTAAACGAGTAGGAGACCTTAAAGCTCATGAGAGAATAAACACAGGAGCAAAGCCTTTCCAATGCTCCCAGTGTGGAAAGAGTTTTATCTGGTTAAGGAGCCTGAAGGAGCATGAGAGAATACACACTGAAAAAGCCCTATCACTGCTCTCTCTCTGTGTGGAAGGACATTTTCCCAGTCAGAGAACCTGAAATCACATGAGAGAATAGAAAGGCTGTATTCTGACTTATATTTTGAAAGAGAATTTGAGTTTTTGTTTTGTGCCACATGAAATCATATTGTTTAGGATTATACCTGTCTATATAAGGTCCCAGAGTTTACAGTGCATGTCAGAGCAAATTCCAAGGCATGAGGTTGAAGAAATTGTCCGTAGAGCTCAGAGACAGGATTGTGTCGAGGCACAGATCTGGGGAAGGGTACCAAACAATGTCTGCAGAATTGAAGGTCCCCAAGAACACAGTGGCCGCCATCATTCTTAAATGGAAGACGTTTGGAACCACCAAGACTCTTCCTAGAGCTGGCCGCCCGGCCAAACTGAGCAATCGGGGGAGAAGGACCTTGGTCAGGGAGGTGACCAAGAACCCGATGGTCACTCTGACTGAGCTCCAGAGTTCCTCTGTGGAGATGTGAGAACCTTCCAGAAGGACAATCATCTCTGCAGCACTCCACCAATCAGGCCTTTATGGTAGAGAGGTCAGACGGAAGCCACTCCTCAGTAAAAGGCACATGACAGCACGCTTGGAGTTTGCCAAAAGGCACCTAAAGACTCTCAGACCATGAGAAACATGATTCTCTGGTCTGAAGAAACCAAGATTGAACTCTTTGGCCTGACTGCCAAGCGGCTCACCTGGCGTAACGCGTGGTGGAGGCAGCATCATCCTGTGGGGATGTTTTTCAGCGGCAGGGACTGGGAGACTAGTCGGGATCGAGGGAAAGATGAACAGAGTGCAGAGAGATCCTTGATGAAAACCTGCTACAGAGAGCTCAGGACCTCAGACTGGGGTGAAGGTTCACCTACCAAAGGGACAATGACCCTAAGCACACAGCCAAGACAACGCAGGAGTTGCTTCGGGAGAAGTCTCTGAATAACCTTGAGTGGTCCAGCCAGAGCCCGGACTTGAACCCGATCGGAGACCTGAAAATAGCTGCGCAGCGACGCTCCCCATCCAACCTGACAAAGCTTGAGAGGATCTGCAGAGAAGAATGGGAGAAACTCCCCAAATACAGGTGTGCCGAGCTTGTAGCGTCATACTCCAGAAGGTGTTTTAACAAAGTACGTAGTAAACGTCTGAAAACTTATGTAGATTCTTCAGTTTATTTTAATAAATTAGCAAAAAAATCTAAACTTGTTTTTGGTTTGTCATTATGGAGTATTGTGTGTAGATGGAGTATTTAATTATTTTTTTTTAAATCCATTTTAGAATAAGGCTGTAACGTAACAAAATTTGGAAAAAGTGAAGGGGTTTGAGTACTTTCCGAATGCACTGTGCTGTTGCATCATGTTAGAGCAGTATAGACCTAGTCTGTTCATTTATATACATCTACATGATGTATTGTTAAACCATGTAGGAGCAGTAAAGACCTAGTCTGTCCATTTTATAGAAACTTGTTCTTGTTAACAAACTATAGTTTTGGCAAGTCGGTTAGGACATCTACTTTGTGCATGACACAAGTAATTTTTCCAACAATTGTTTACAGACAGATTATTTCACTTATAATTCACTGTATCACAATTCCAGTGGATCAGAAGTTTACATACACTAAGTTGATTGTGCCTTTTAAACAGCTTGGAAATTCCAGAAAATTATGTCATGGCTTTAGAAGCTTTTTATAGGCTAATTGACATCATTTGAGTCCAATGGATGTGTACCTTTGGATGTATTTCAAGGCCTACCTTCAAACTCAGTGCCTCTTTGCTTGACATCATGGGAAAATCAAAAGAAAACAGTCAAGACTTCAGAAAAAAGATTGTAGACCTCCACAAGTCTGGTTCATCCTTGGGAGCAAATTCCAAATCCAGAAGGTACCACGTTCATCTATACAAACAATAATACGCAAGTATAAACACCATGGGACCAAGCAGCCGTCATACCGCTCAGGAAGGAGACGTTTTCTGCCTCCTAGAGATAAACGTACTTTGGTGCGAAAAGAGCAAATCAATCCCAGAACAACAGCAAAGGACCTTGGGAAGATGCTGGAGGAAACGGGTACAAAAGTATCTATATCCACAGTAAAACGAGTCCTATATCGACGTAACTTGAAAGGTCGCTCAGCAAGGAAGAAGCCACTGCTCCAAAACCACCATTGCACATGGGGACAAATATCATACTTTTTGGAGAAATGTCCTCTGGTCTGATGAAACAAAAACAGAACTGTTTGGCCATAATGACCATCGTTATGTTTGGAGAAAGAAGGGGGAGATGTAGAACAACATCCCAAACGTGAAGCATGGGGGTGGCAGCATCATGTTGTGGGGGTGTTTTGCTGCAGGAGGGACTGGTGCACTTCACAAAATAGATGGCATCATGAGGCAGGAAAATTCATGGATATATTGGAGCAACATTTCAAGACATCAGTCAGGAAGTTACAGCTTGGTCGCAAATGGGTCTTCCAAATGGACAATGACAGAAGCATACTTCCAAAGTTGTGGCAAAATGGCTTAAGGACAACAAAGTCAAGGTATTGGAGGGGCCATCACAAAGCTATGACCTCAATTCTATAGAGAATTTGTGGGCAGAATTGAAAAAGTGTGTGCGAGCCAGGAGGCCTACAAACCTGACTCAGTTACACCAGCTCTGTCAGGAGGAATGGGCCAAAATTCACCCAACATAGTGGGGGAAGCTTGTGGAAGGCTACCTGAAATGTTTGACCCAAGTTAAACAATTTAAAGGCAATGCTACCAAATACTAATTGAGTGTATGTAAACTTCTGACCCACTTGGAATGTGATGAAAGAAATAAAAGATGAAATAAATAATTCTCTCTACTATTATTCTGACATTTCACATTCTTAAAATAAAGTGGTGATCCTAACTGACCTGAGACAGGGGATTTATCTAGGATTAAATGTCAGGAATTGTGAAACTGAGTTTAAATGTATTTGGCTAAGGTGTATGTAAACTTATGACTTCAACTGTATATGTACCTAAATGTTTCATATTCATCATTTTTATGAATATAAATGTGATAATAATGGAATATCTACATAGGCGTACAGAGGACCATTATCAGCAACCATCACTCCTGTATTCCAATGGCTCGTTGTGTTAGCTAATCCAAGTTTATCATTTTAAAAGGTTAATTGATCAGTAGAAAACCATTTTGCAATTATGTTAGCAAAGCTGAAAACTGTTGTGCTGATTAAAGAAGCAATAACATTTTCTTTTTTTTCTGGGACAAAAGTCCTACTGTATTATTATATATAGTCCAGTGTTATGGGTCTATATTATTGTTAGGTGAAGTTATGGGTCCTACAGTAGGTCGTTGTTGTAAGGTGAAGTTATTTGTCTTTCAGTAGGTCTATGTTGTTAGGTGAAGTTTTGGGCCATTTTGGCTAGAGGTCGACCGATTATGATTTTTCAATGCCGATACCGATTATTGGAGGACAAAAAAAGCCGATACCGATTAATCGGACGATTTTGTTATTTATTTGTTATTTATTTTTTATATATATATCATACACACACACACACACATTTTTGTAATTATGACAATTGCAACAATACTGAATGAACAATGAACACTTATTTTAACTTAATATAATACATAAATACACACACACGCACACAGCTCTGAAGTGACAATGATACTGAAGTCTGCTTAGGAGACAAATACTCTCAACTGTTTGAATAAAAATAGAGTTTAAGTTACCTGTGATGGATGTTGAAAACAAAAACCTTAATTTCTATATGCAAGAAATCCTATTTTAATAATGGGCATGGTAAGAATTGACAACCAAAGTGCGAGTCATAATTCCCATGACACCTAGCAAAATCTGAAAAGCGGTTCCTTCATTTATTGCATAGGTTATTTTTAGATTCACAATAAGATCTGTGTTTCGTGTAGGCTTACATCACCGTGCCAATTTTATAACTGTGTAGATATCCATAGGACAAGGTAACTCTGATCAATATTGGCTAAATATAAGCCAAGATTAAAAAAAAAATTGTAGAGTGGATTTATGAAAATATGTTGACAAACGTTACCTTATCCTAGTGAGATTTACACGGGTATCAAAACGTCGAGGCGGTTTAAGCCTGCACGAAACACAGACCTTATTTGAAGTAGATCAAGACATTCTCTATGGAAGAAATGAACGGTAAAATAACGAAGGAAACCCTTTCAAATTCAGCCGCAAGTTATTACAGGAATTATAACGCGTCGACTATTTCTCTCTAAACCATATACCTTTGACTAATCCGGAAACTATCGCCTCGAAAACAAAACGTTTATTCCGTTCCGTATTTTATCTAACGGGTGGCATCCATGAATCTAAATATTCCTGTTACATTGCACAACTTTCAATGTTGTCATAATTACGTAAAATTCTGGCAAATTAGTTCGCAAAGAGCCAGGCGGCCCAAACTGTTGCATATACCCTGACTCTGCGTGCAATGAACGCAAGAGAAATGACACAATTTCACCTGGTTAATATTGCCTGCTAACCTGGATTTCTATTAGCTAAATATGCAGGTTTAAAAATATATACTTGTGTATTGATTTTAAGAAAGACATTGATGTTTATGGTTAAGTACACATTGGAGCAATGACAGTCATTGATTGATTGTTTTTTATAAGATAAGTTTAATACTAGCTAGCAACTTACTTTAGCTTACTGCATTTGCCAACAGGCAGGCTCCTCGTGGAGTGCAATGTAATC
The DNA here is from genome assembly GCF_029448725.1 of Salvelinus fontinalis. Classification (NCBI taxonomy): domain Eukaryota; kingdom Metazoa; phylum Chordata; class Actinopteri; order Salmoniformes; family Salmonidae; genus Salvelinus; species Salvelinus fontinalis. The sequence goes on from NC_074690.1 coordinate 41,113,996, forward strand.
AGGTGTTAGAGCATTGGACTAGTTAACTGTAAGGTTGCAAGATTGGATCCCCCGAGTTGACAAGGTTAAAAATCTGTCGTTCTGCCTCGTTCCTAGGCCGTCATTGAAAATAAGAATGTGTTCTTAACTGACTTGCCTAGTTAAATAAAGATTAAATAAAGGTGTATAAAAAATAAGTAAAAATAAAAATAAAAAAATCGTCAAATCGGTGCCCAAAAATACCGATTTCCGATTGTTATGAAAACTTGAAATCGGCCCCGATTAATCGGTCGACCTCTAATTTTGGCATACACTTGGTGTACAAACCATCAGTTTCAGGCTGATGGAAAAGCTAGCGAAAGAGCAGTTTACTGGTTGAAGTGTTTAAGTATAAAGCAGTTGATTTGCAACAATAACACAGTAATACACAGGACATTCAAGCGAGACTTATAATTATAATCCAAAAGTAGTGTGAAATGCACTCATATCAGCACTTTTAATAACTTTCTTCTAGCCTACAATCATCGATGTTTCTACTGATGTGAAAACAAGACAAAATAGGACTTTCTCACTTGACTGTCTTAAGACAATTGTCAAATAATTTTAACATTCATTAGAGACGTCAATTGTTGTACAACATGGCTACGCTTTTGGCATCACCTTTTACAGTGGATTTTTGCTGTTGTGGGCCTTTAACCATCTGTCTGACTTTGTTGTTCACACAGGAGAGAGACGGAACTATCGTGGATCCTCTGGGGAGCCTCAACAACCTCATGATGCTGACGAGGCAGAGAAGAGTCTCTCCAGATCAGAACACCTCAAGACACACCTACAGAGAACCACAGGGAAGAAATCTCATTGCTGCTCTGACTGTGGGAAGAGATTCACCTCCTCAGCAGGCATTACAATTCATCAGAGAATCCACACAGGAGAGAAACCTTATAGCTGTGATCAATGTGGGAAGAGATATCTTACATGTAGCAGTCTGACTAAACACCAGAGAACACACACAGGAGAGAAACTTTTAAGCTGCTCTGACTGTGGAAAGAGTTTTGTTTCTTCAGGATGTTTAGAATCACACCAGAGAACACACACAGGAGAGAAACCTTATAGCTGTGATCAATGTGGGAAGAGATATGTTACATCTAGCAGTCTGACTAAACACCAGAGAACACACACAGGAGAGAAACCGTATAACTGTAACCAATGTGGGAAGACTTTTAGTCAGTCATTCAGCCTGATATCACACCGGAGAACACACACAGGAGAGAAGCCTTATAGCTGTGATCAATGTGGGAAGAGTTTTGTTACGTCTAGCAGTCTGACTATACACCAGAGGACACACACAGGAGAGAAACCTTATAGCTGTAATCAATGTGACAAGAGATACTCTAGTAAAAGATCTCTGATCAAACATCAGAAAAAACATACATGAAGGAGTTGTTTCACGATATCAATGAAATAAAATCTCACAATGTAGTATGTTTTAACATTGTAGAAGGAGTATTTTAATAATGTCAATGTAGAACCCTAAACGTTTGCTCCTTGTTCAATTGATTTCAGCATGATATGGATATTAGCCTCACGGAAAAATCTAGGGTCTGAATTGAAAAGAGTACTATTTATGTGATTTAACAAAAAGTGACTAACAAAAAAAGAGTTGTGTTACATTTACCGCGTTGGTGACCCACTTGAATCAAAATGTAGCTAGCTGTTTTCCACAAATTGTCCTCTAACCAGTGATGTACACATTATTCCCAGATTCCGTGTGTTTTTTGAGCTGTTCGTTTTAACAGGACGTGCAACCTCATCTCCCTCCTCACGGCACAAATGCTTTCAACATGATATCGATGAGTGATGACAAATAAGTGTTGCGTTCCTTTGTTTAGCGACCCCTACATTTAAATGGATCACTCCAAATTGTAGCCGACTGTCTTCTGCAGGTTGTCCTCTAACCAGTGAGGTAAAAGATATCTCCCATTTCCATGTTTTGTTTTAGTTGTTAGTTTCAACAGCACGTATAACTGATTTCCCCCCTAATCGATATCCGTGATTTATTGCTACTTGTCAAAACGACTGCGTTTTTGGTGCTTGTGCAGTTTATATGGTGCTTGTTTAAAAAAATACAAGTGATATGATTATTGTGGCAGATGTTTGTGTATATAGCATATGTTATGTTTAGGTTTTGAATATATCACAAACTGTTTCTGCATATTGGTTATTGATTTGGACATGTTAAAACTGTGTTTTTACAATGGGGCTATCCCATATAGCAAAATGTCATTGAAAATGAGACTATGCCCGAGACATCCAATATCTGTTCGTTTGTAGTTGAAAGTGAAAGTTGAAAATATGTATTTTCTGGTCGTTTTGTCAATGACTTGAAAACAACTTAATTTCAATGTACTTGCAGCCTATACACATGGACGCAGTATAATAAATTGGTCTGTAATCAATTTTATTAACAATCCTACATCACTCCAGTATTTCTTTACAACATTCAAGTGCTAATTGTCTTTATTCCACTACTGAAGTAGCATGACTAATCACGAATTCATATTTCAAACATTCAGACTGACAAAAGATACAGTTATTATATTCCATGCCTCACCATTAAGTGAATTATTGCCAATACATATTAACAAAGGGGTGTACATTTGATCACAATTTATTTTGACTGCACCTGTTTCCGTATTGGAGATGAGTTTTGTTTGGACTCGTTCCAAGTGGAATAGAAGCTATTGAGTTTTAGGAAGACGAGAGTTCTAGAAGCTAGTGAGTTTTAGGAAGACGAGAGTTCTAGAAGCTAGTGAGTTTTAGGAAGACGAGAGTTCTAGAAGCTAGTGAGTTTTAGGATTCTGTAGAAAGAAAAAGGAGAAAAGATACGATTGTACATTATAATTTAGAAGTATGTCAGAGTAACACCAGTAAATACTAATATTTGTACACAAACGTGGTTTTAAAGCAGCAATGTTTTTTGTTTTGCATACATTTTAAAGTGAAAAATCAGAGTCTGGTGTAATTCCGTTACTGTGGAATTGCCCAGCTCCTAACTATACTGAACAATAATATAAATGCAACAATGTAAAAGATTTTACTGAGTTACAGTTCATAGAAGTCAATTGAAATAAATAAATTAGGCCCTAATCTATAGATTTCATAACTGGGCAGGTGCGCTGCCATGGGCCCACCTACTGGGGAGCCAGGCCCAGCCAATCGTTAAACATGTTAAATGTTAAACATGTATTGTAAATGTTTATCAGCACAGCAGTATGACAGCATTTTCTAAACTGGGCTTTATTACAGACAGAAATACTCCTCAGCACATTACTTCATACTTACATTTCTTGTTTTACAAACATTGCCAAGCTGCTTATTCGTTTTCTTGTTGTGATTTTTGGTGTAGTCATTCATGGGCAAAAAAAATTTGGCCTGGTAAAAAATCAGTGGTGTGTATTTTCTTTCATCTGCATGATACAGTGGCTGGTATATTCTTTCCTTTGCCTGCTACAGTGGCTGGTATATTCTGTCCTCTGCCTGCTACACTTGCTGGTGGACCAAAATCAAACTAAAACAAGACTTAGAAGACATTTGTCAAAGTTTGTAAAAACATTTAAACATTCACTACATTGACTGTCTGACTGACATTCACACAGGAGAGAGATGTGACCATCGTGGATCCTCTGGGGAGCCTCAACAACATCATGAAGCTGATGAGGCAGAGACAAGTCTCTCCAGATCAGAACACCTCAAGAAACAACATCAGAGACCCACAAAAAAGAAATCTCACTGCTGCTCTGATTGTGGGAAACGTTTCAAATCTTCATCAGAACTTAAAAAAACACCAGCGAGTACACACAGGAGAGAAGCGTTATAGCTGTAATCAATGTGGGAAGAGTTTTACTCATTCAAGTAATCTGAAAACACACCAGAGATTACACACAGGAGAGAAGCCTTATAGCTGTGAGCAATGTGGCAAGCGTTTTACTCAGTCAAGCAACCTGGTATCACACCAGAGAACACACACAGGAGAGAAGCCATATAGCTGTGATCATTGTGGTAAGTGTTTTACTCAGTCAAGCAACCTGGTATCACACCAGAGAACACACACAGGAGAGCAGTCATATAGCTGTGAGCAATGTGGGAAAAGCTTTTCTCAGATAGAACACCTTAAATGACACCAGAGAACACACACAGGAGAGAAACCTTATAGCTGTAATCAGTGTGGGAAGATTTTTGCTCAGTCAAACAGCCTGGTATCACCAGAGAGCACTCACAGGAGACAAACCTTACCACTGCTCTGACTGTAGGAATAACTTTACTTCCCTAAGAAACCTGACAACACCAGATGTGTTCCTCTCTGGACACATGGAAAAAGCAGAAGCAGACATTTCTGAACTCTTAACAGGCCTTTACACCCATGAATGAGTATCAATAATGTGTCACTATTTCTGAACTTTTAACCAACAGGCCTTTACACTAAACTCAACTAGTTTGGTACTGTATATATATATATATATATATATATATATATATATATATATATATATATATATATATATTATTATATACATAAAATTCGACACAAACCTTCAAATAGGTATGTAATGACGCATTATATAAGCTCTTTATAGTGTTTTATTTACATTTTAGTGGCGATAAGGTGATAAGTTGGGACAGATCGAGTGACAAAAAGCTATTTTCCCACACAATATCTCTCCTTCTCACTCTCATGTATTAGTTTCTCTTCCCCACCCGCAATTTTTTTTAAAGACCCGAAGGGGCTCATTGCCTGCTTGAATTATGCAGAAACGGGCTGCGTTTAGGTCATGTAATTTATTTTGTTGGAAAGGGGAGAAATTGTGCTTTACAATGGTATTGACATTACAGTTGATCTGGAAGTATTACGTTTTGGGGCGCTAAAATAAGGGCAATTGTACGGACCAAGGCGATGTACGAGTTTACGTGAGTTTACGTTAGTCAGCCACCTCGGTAGCTTGCTAGACAAAATAGCTGAACCAATAAAGCTCTTTAGACGCTTTAGTGTATATTACATTTACATTACATTTTAGTCATTTAGCAGACGCTCTTATCCAGAGCGACTTACAGTAGAGTGTATACATTTTATTACATTTTTTTTTTTTTACATACTGAGACAAGTATTTCCCTACCGGCCAAACCCTCCCTAACCCGGACGACGCTATGCCAATTGTGCGTCGCCCCACGGACCTCCCGGTTGCGGCCAGCTGCGACAGAGCCTGGGCGCGAACCCAGCCCAGCCTGGGCGCGAACCCAGAGACTCTGGTGGCGCAGCCCTAGACCACTGCGCCACCCGGGAGGCCACTGTGTTTTATTAGCCACTGTGTTTTAAAACTACCTCTATCGTCTAGTTAGTTATCCGATTAAATTTAATATTTACGGTGTTGTTGTTACTATTCAGCTAGCGGACTGGTTAAATTAGCATTAGCCTAGCTAGCTAACATCTCCGACAATGAGTTCACTAAGCTACTCTCCTCCTGCTAAAGAAGAGGGGGTCTGCTGGACGGAGAAAGATGCTCTCGTCAAAAAGGGGGAGGAAGAGGAGGCTGTTACAATACTAAAACAAGTGGAAGGTGAGGCTGTTACCGTGAAAGAAGAAGAGAAAGACGTTTCAGTGAAAGAAGAAGAGAAAGACGTTTCAGTGAAAGAAGAAGAGAAAGCCGTTTCAGTGAAAGAAGAAGAGAAAGACATTTCAGTGAAAGAAGAAGAGAAAGACATTTCAGTGAAAGAAGAAGAGAAAGACGTTTCAGTGAAAGAAGAGAAAGAAGTTTCAGTTAAAGAAGAGAAAGACATTTCAGTGAAAGAAGAAGAGAAAGACGTTTCAGTGAAAGAAGAAGAGAAAGACGTTTCAGTGAAAGAAGAAGAGAAAGATGTTTTAGTTAAAGAAGAGAAAGACATTTCAGTGAAAGAAGAAGAGAAAGATGTTTCAGTGAAAGAAGAAGAGAAAGGCATTTCAGTGAAAGAAGAGGAAGATGTTTCAGTTAAAGAAGAGAAAGACATTTCAGTGAAAGAAGAAGAGAAAGACGTTTCAGTTAAAGAAGAGAAAGACATTTCAGTGAAAGAAGAGAAAGACGTTTCAGTGAAAGAAGAGAAAGACATTTCAGTGAAAGAAGAAGAGAAAGACGTTTCAGTGAAAGAAGAAGAGAAAGACGTTTCAGTGAAAGAAGAAGAGAAAGACGTTTCAGTGAAAGAAGAAGAGAAAGACGTTTCAGTGAAAGAAGAGAAAGACGTTTCAGTGAAAGAAGAGAAAGACATTTCAGTGAAAGAAGAGAAAGACGTTTCAGTGAAAGAAGAGAAAGACATTTCAGTGAAAGAAGAAGAGAAAGACGTTTCAGTGAAAGAAGAAGAGAAAGACGTTTCAGTGAAAGAAGAGAAAGACGTTTCAGTGAAAGAAGAGAAAGACATTTCAGTGAAAGAAGAAGAGAAAGACGTTTCAGTGAAAGAAGAAGAGAAAGACGTTTCAGTGAAAGAAGAAGAGAAAGACGTTTCAGTGAAAGAAGAGAAAGACGTTTCAGTGAAAGAAGAGAAAGACATTTCAGTGAAAGAAGAGAAAGACGTTTCAGTGAAAGAAGAGAAAGACATTTCAGTGAAAGAAGAAGAGAAAGACGTTTCAGTGAAAGAAGAAGAGAAAGACGTTTCAGTGAAAGAAGAGAAAGACGTTTCAGTGAAAGAAGAGAAAGACATTTCAGTGAAAGAAGAAGAGAAAGACGTTTCAGTGAAAGAAGAAGAGAAAGACGTTTCAGTGAAAGAAGAAGAGAAAGACGTTTCAGTGAAAGAAGAGAAAGACGTTTCAGTGAAAGAAGAGAAAGATGTTTCAGTTAAAGAAGAGAAAGACGTTTCAGTTAAAGAAGAGGAAGATATGTTCAGAGTGAAAGAGGAGGAGGATGTTTGTTATGTAATTTAGTAATTAATGTTCATAAATTGCAATTATCTTTTTAGGTCTGAACCCCAGAGGTTGTAAAGTTGTGGTTTAAATGAAACAGACAGAATTCCCATCTCACAATTAGTCAGATACAATTTTATTGGCGAGAGCTCTCCCGTGCATATACAAAAACATTCCTTTTATACTTCTCTCATAACCCAGAGTTATAGCTGGGTCGGTTCAAACATAGGTTAAGGAGTCTCTTTGCTTTCTTTCGGCACGCACATACATTCCTTTCTTCCCCAATGGTTATCATTTTTAATTACCCGTTGTCCATGCTCTAATCCTAATGGTTAAGTTTCTGGGTAGAATTATTGAATCATTTATCTTAAAACTTGATAAAATATTTTAACAATGTTACAGTAAAAGAAGAGGAGGATGCAGTTTTTGGAGTGAAAGAGGAGGAGGACGAAGAGGAGGAAACTGGATATATGGGCCTGATTTCCCAAACGCATCTTAAGGCATCCAATCTTATCTTAAGGCATCCATCTTATGGCTAACGCTGAACTTAGCCATAAGATGGTTTTGAGAAACCGGGCCCTGATTAACAATAGTAAGTACTGTCTTAAATACAGAGGCACAAACTCTGCAGTTGTTGAACTGATGTTTGGTGTTAAAAGGGAAATCTGCAATTGCTACATCTATATTTTGACTCTTAAATTATTTATTTATTGCCATTGATTCTTGAATATAACACATGCCTCATGAGCTTAGTTCAACTGTTGTACCCCATCAGAACCCCAAATAAACTTTTTTTACTCCAATGTTTAGAAACAATGTAAACCAACACTGTATAGCCTCAACATGGTTAAAACTATAATGTTGATATCATGGATGGTCAGTCCTTGCATCCATAGGTCTGTCTATGAATTTGAGAGTAGTTACATTTCTCCAGCCCCATCCATCATCTTACTAGCAAAACAGTGGTGGAATTACAGCTTTGTTATTGTTTCAACTGCAGATTGGTTGATTGCTGTGTGGCTTTTTAAAATGGACAACCTAGTATTTAAACAGAAACAAAATGGCTGCCCAGAGACTTGGTTTGATAAACAGCTGAGGGATGGGGCTGGAGAAATGTAACCACTCTCAAATTCATAGAGAAAGCTATTGTATCAACCTTAACGCAAAACCTAGGGACCTCGTCAAGAAGTTCAGACATCTTGGCATAACAGTTATAAGGTGTTGGCTTGACAGTCACTGGACCCAGGTTTGAGTTAAGCTCAGGGAAACCCCGTGAATTCACTACACTATGAATACAAGGACTGGCCATGCACGAGGTCATGTGCGTAATCAGGTGTGCTTCCTTACTCAACATTGAAAGGAGTGTTTCAAATGAAAGACAATGAATAAATTGACAAAATTGACGGATCTTGTGTCTCCTTATGTTATGCTGGGAAAACAGTTTTCATGGGCACAGAAATCTTAAATCATGTCAGAATTTGCTAAATCCAATGGTTCTAACCGAGAGTCACCTTAACTTTATTGACAACACCCAAATGGATACTGTCATTAACGCGGTTCTTCAATAATTACACATTCTTAATACTGAAGCTATTTAGTTAGTCACGTGTTCAACTATCATCAGCTGATCCAGGAAATCATTTTCTGAATGCCAGTCAAATGACAAACATCACGACATGCAACAACAGCCAAAGTGCTTCTTCATTCATTACTCTGGTAAAGACAGTTATGCTGTGCCTCACGTTGGATCCAACATCCATAACAAATGGATGTTTATATTGTTATTGTCTGCTTGATTTACTGTTGGGTCTCGTTAGTCTGTTTGGACACAGAGATACTTAACGCATAATGTGTAGAGAACTGTTCCTTGATGGATAGGCTGTTGTACAACACACAGAGCTATTTTCCTTTATTCAGGACATTTAGAATGACAACACAATAAAGAGTAGTCTAGTGGGATTATTCACAAAATTATCTGGTGATCAGGTTATGAAATGTCATGACAAAGACATTTTAGTTTACATGTTTCATCTGAAATATTAGATTATTTATAATCCTAGGTCTATGTTATTGTTAGGTGAAGTTATGGGTCCTACAGTAGGTCTATGTTGTTGTTAGGTGGATTTATGGGTCCTACAGTAGGTCTATGTTGTTGTTAGGTGAAGTTATGGGTCCTACAGTAGGTCTATGTTGTTGTTAGGTGAAGTTATGGGTCCTATAGTAGGTCTATGTTATTGTTAGGTGAAGTTATGGGTCCTACAGTAGGTCTATGTTGTTGTTAGGTGAAGTTATGGGTCCTACAGTAGGTCTATAATATTGTTAGGTGAAGTTATGGGTCCTACAGTAGGTCTATATTATTGTTAGGTGAAGTTATGGGTCCTACAGTAGGTCTATATTATTGTTAGGTGAAGTTATGGGCCAATTTGTTAAACACTTAGTTTAAACCCTCATTGTCAGGCTGATGGCAAAGCTAGCCAAAGAGCATTTTACTGGTTGAAGTGTTTAGGTATAAAGCAATTGATTTGCGACAATAACACAAACATATTAAGCAGGTGATTCAAGGCCTACAATTCTAATCCATATTGAATGTGAAATGCCCTTTTAAGCAACCTGGAAATGGAGGCTATTTTTGCTGTCAGCCTATGAGAAATCCCCTGAGTTTTCCCCCACGGTGGTGAATTAGTGAATAGACACAGAGCTTAATATGAGTTTCCTTGAGTAGCACTCCTGATCTTGCGCTGTAATATTCAGAACACATTGTGAAAAACTAAAATCTTTGCTCATCATTTTTGCTCCAGGCAGATATACTACATCCATAACTAGCGGATTCCTCATTAGCAGGGAGGAGTTTTTGCAACCAAATTGCGTGTGCTTTGCCCTCGTGCCGCAATTTGAGCAAACACAGAAAGGGGCCTATATTGGAGACCAAAAGTCGTCTGGCACACTGCTTAGGATTTCAACAACTTGAACAACTTATTTCTAGCCTACAATCATCGATGTTACTACTAATGTGAAAACAAGACAAAATATCACTATTGTTGCTATCTTGACCTTCTTAATTGTCAAATTTAACAGACGTCAATTGTTGTACTACTTCATGGGTATGCTCTGGGCATCACCCTTTACCTCAAACAGAGGAATTCTGCTGTTGATGGCCTTTAACCATCTGTCTGACTTTGTTGTTCACACAGGAGAGATACGGGACTATCATGGATCCTCTGCTAGTTTCAACAGCAAAAAAATAAAGGGAACACTAAAATAACACATCCTAGATCTGAATGAATGAAATATTCTTATTAAATACTTTTTTCTTTACATAGTTGAATGTGCTGACAACAAAATCACACAAAAATTATCAATGGAAATCAAATTTATCAACCCATGGAGGTCTGCATTTGGAGTCACACTCAAAATTAAAGTGGAAAACCACACTACAGGCTGATGCAACTTTGATGTAATGTCCTTAAAACAAGTCAAAATGAGGCTCAGTAGTGTGTGTGGCCTCCACGTGCCTGTATGACCTCCCTACAACGCCTGGGTATGCTCCTGATGAGGTGGCGGATGGTCTCCTGAGGGATCTCCTCCCAGACCTGGACTAAAGCATCCGCCAACTCCTGGACAGTCTGTGGTGCAACGTGGCGTTGGTGGATGGAGCGAGACATGATGTCCCAGATGTGCTCAATTGGATTCAGGTCTGGGGAACGGGCGGGCCAGTCCATAGCATCATTGCCTTCCTCTTGCAGGAACTGCTGACACACTCCAGCCACATGAGGTCTAGCATTGTCTTGCATTAGGAGGAACCCAGGGCCAACCACACCAGCATATGGTCTCACAAGGGGTCTGAGGATCTCATCTTGGTACCTAATGGCAGTAAGGCTACCTCTGGCGGGCCCATGTAGGGCTGTGCGGCCCCCCAAAGAAATGCCACCCCACACCATGACTGACTCACCGCCAAACCGGTCATGCTGGAGGATGTTGCAGGCAGCAGAACGTTCTCCACGGCATCTCCAGACTGTCACGTCTGTCACATGTACTCAGTGTAAAACCTGCTTTCATCTGTGAAGAGCACAGGGCGCCAGTGGCAAAATTGCCAATCTTGGTGTTCTCTTGCAAATGCCAAACTTCCTGCACGGTGTTGGGCTGTAAGCACAACCCCCACCTGTGGACGTCGGGCCCTCATACCACCCTCATGGAGTCTGTTTCTGACCGTTTGAGCAGACACATGCACATTTATGGCCTGCTGGAGGTCATTTTGCAGGGCTCTGGCAGTGCTCCTCCTTGCACAAAGGCGGAGGTAGCGGTCCTGCTGCTGGGTTGTTGCCCTCCTACGGCCTCCTCCACATCTCCTGATGTACTGGCCTGTCTCCTGGTAGCGCCTCCATGCTCTGGACACTACGCTGACAGACACAGCAAACCTTCTTGCCACAGCTCGCATTGATATGCCATCCTGGATGAGCTGCACTACCTGAACCACTTGTGTAGGTTGTAGACTCCGTCTCATGCTACCCCTAGAGTGAAAGCACCGCCATCATTCAAAAGTGACCAAAACATCAGCCAGGAAGCATAGGAACTGAGAAGTGGTCTGTGGTCACCACCTGCACAACCACTCCTTTATTGGGGGTGTCTTGCTAATTGCCTATAATTTCCATCTGTTGTCTATTCCATTTGCACAACAGCATGTGAAATTTATTGTCAATCAGTGTTGCTTCCTAAGTGGACAGTTTGATTTCACAGAAGTGTGATTGACTTGGAGTTACATTGTGTTGTTTAAGTGTTCCCTTTATTTTTTTGAGCAGTGTAGTAAGGTGCGCCTGTAATTGTTTTAAACATGTACCCCATTTTAGAAGTATTGAAAGATGTAAATGTATGATTTGCATTATCCTAGGAACTAACCATGATATAGAAATGGGAAAATATTGTTGATAAACAACTAATTGATTAGGTATGTTTGGGAATAGCATTGTGTGACTGTGATATGAGAGTTGTGTGACTGTGATATGAGAGTTGTGTGACTGTGATATGAGACTTGTGTGACTGAGTGTTAATCTGAAGTTTGGATAGTAACATAGAGATCTATAGTTCCTCACAGAGATCTATAGTTCCTCACAGAGATCTATAGTTCCTCACAAAGATCTATAGTTAATTTTTTGTTCTGCTGGGAGTATGTTTGGAGCTGCTGGAGTAGCTATGGAGAGTCCTTAGTTAGTTAGTTAACGTTAGCCAGTTCAATAACACAAAAGTGAGAACTGCTCTAGATTGGAAACTTACGTTAATTAGAGTGTAAAGCCATGTTGGCTTTATGGAAACGATATACAATATATGGGAAAGAATATAGTTCAGGGAAATAATCCAAACCTAGTTCTGCCTAGTTAGGACATAACGTTAGCTAGATAACGGTACTGTACTGTAGCTCATACAACGACGACGGTCAAACCCGTCTTTCTAATATTTACGTTAATTAGCTATAGTAACGTTATGGAAGCTATACACAGAAAACCATAATTGTCTTCGTTATTCATTAGTATCTTATATTATTATATAAATTATTTCGATACATATTCAGTGCCAAACATCAACCCAACTTAACCTTTTTAACTGTTGTCGCATCCAACAATTAAAAAGTTGGCCACCAGCGTTTTCAGTTGTAATTGCGAAGTTCCCGGAAGAAGTCCATCAACAACGGAGGTTCCTCGATGAACCCACCTTCTAACAAGTTCCTTGAAGAACCTTTTGGGGCTGTTTTTCATTGACCAAGAACCCTACGGTTCTTAGGGGATCTGAGAACAACTCCAGTTGAACCCTTCATTTTTAGAGTGGAGTCTGCTCTATTTACTCTCAGATTCAAACATGCTGATTAGCATCAACGATCAAGTCAGCTGCTGCTGCTCCAATACAGTATGAGATGAGACGGTGAACTGATGTTGAACTGGGCAGTCAGCTGCTGCTGCTCCAATACAGTATGAGGTGAGACGGTGAACTGATGTTGACTGGGCAGTCAGCTGCTGCTGCTCCAATACAGTATGAGGTGAGTCGGTGAACTGATGTTGAACTGGGCAGTCAGCTGCTGCTGCTCCAATACAGTATGAGGTGAGTCGGTGAACTGATGTTGAACTGGGCAGTCAGCTGCTGCTGCTCCAATACTGTATGAGGTGAGACGGTGAACTGATGTTGAACTGGGCAGTCAGCTGCTGCTGCTGCTGCTCCAATACAGTATGAGATGAGACGTTGAACTGGGCAGTCAGCTGCTGCTGCTCCAATACTGTATGAGGTGAGACGGTGAACTGATGTTGAACTGGGCAGTCAGCTGCTGCTGCTCCAATACAGTATGAGATAAGACGTTGAACTGGGCAGTCAGCTGCTGCTGCTCCATTACAGTATGAGGTGAGACGGTAAACTGATGTTGAACTGGGCAGTCAGTCATTCATTCTGTACAATGGGTCTATCAAACCAAATTGAATTTGATCTTACAGTGAAATGTTTACTTCCAAGCCCCTAACCAACAACGCAGTTTAAAAAAAGTACAAATAAGAATAAGAAATAAAAGGAACCAGTAATTAAAGAGCAGAAGTTAAATAACAATATCTAGACTATAAACAGGCGGTACCAGTACAGAGTCAATGTGCGGGGGCACCGGTTAGTCGAGGTAATTGAGGTAATATGTACATGTAGGTAGAGTTATTAAAGTGACTATGCATAGATGATAGCAGAGGGGGGGGGGGGGGGGGGGGCTTCCTCTGACACCGCCTGGTAAAGAGGTCCTGGATGGCAGGAAGCTTGGCCCAAGTGATGTACACACTACCCTCTGTAGTGCCTTGTGGTCGGAGGCAGAGCAGTTGCCATACCAGGCAGGGATGCAACCAGTCAGGATGCTCTCAATGGTGCAGCTGTAGAACCTTTTGAGGATCTGAGGACCCATGCTACATCTTTTCAGTCTCCTGAGGGGGAATAGGTTTTGTCGTGCCCACTTCACGACTGGCTTGGTGTGCTTGGACCATTCTAGTTTGTTAGTGATGTGAACACCAAGGAACTTGAAGCTATCAACCTGCTCCTCTACAGCCCTGTCAATGAGAATGGGGGCGTGCTCGGTCCTCTTTTTCCTGTAGCCCACAATCATCTTCGTCTTGATCACTTTGAGGGAGAGGTTGTTTTCCTAGCACCACACGGCCAGGTCTCTGACCTCCTCCCTATAGGCTGTCTCGTAGTTGTTGGTGATCAGTGTTGTGGCATCGGCAAACTTAATGATGGTGTTGGAGTCGTGCCTGGCCGTGCAGTCATGAGTGAACAGGGAGTACAGGAGGGGGCTGAGCACGCACCCTTGAGGGGCCCCAGAAAGGCGGATGTGTTGTTACCTACCCTTAAAAAACATGAGCTGGCGCACACCCATAAAAATTGTTTGTGTGGAGTTGCTGACTAACGGCGAATAAACTATAAACTATCAAAATAAAGTTGCACACTTCATGTATAAACTCCCAGCAATTTAATGGGTATTTACCAACGTTTTGGCATCACTGTGCCTTCCTCAGGGTGATGTCATGAATACTTGAACCAGGTTATGTAGACAAAACAGTGCAATTAGTGTAACCAATGACAATAGTGAGGGGTGTGTCATATTGATTAAGTTAATGAAAATTAATTAGTGAAACTGTTAAAAAATAGTATATGACATATTAAACATTTTACACTATTGTTGTCATATAGAAACTTCATGACATATTGTACATCATATTAGAATCAACATACATTATTATTCAATTTCACATAAGGATATTTAATATTTTCAAGTTCAGAAATCAGAACCCATCACCTGCTACGTAAAAGAGACAGAAGAATGCACAATGGTCAATGCTATCTGGGATCCTTGGGACATCCCTACCCTAAACCCTACCTTAACCATTTTAAATGTCAACTTCAATGGGCTAGGGACGTCCCAAGGATGTATCTCTACCTGAAAATATATGATCTAAGTGATTGATAGTTGGTATTCACCAGTCATGAACTACTAAAATAGTAATTTTGTCATACAGCATAGACAGCAGCTCTACATGTTATTGACTGACTGATCAATTCATCCTTCCATCCCTCCTCAGCCTTCCTCTACTCTGAAGACCCAGTCAGAGAACTGTTGAGGGACTGGTTAGGAAGAACACTTCTACAGCCAGAGAGGTGAGAGGTCACAGATGGTTTAGATGGTAAATATTTATGTCCCCTTAGCGGGTTATCACGTAAGCAAAAGGTAATATGTTCTATCATCCATGTTCATTTACATTAGTGCAAATTGTCCACTGATATTGGTGCAATTTCTCACCCCCTTTGGCTATATGAAAGTTAATTTTCCCTCAGGCACACACATTTGATCTTTGATATTATGAAGGTAATTTGTGTAGAATGTACTTTTCCCCACATCTCTTTACATTGCTTATGCATATTCAGTGGCCTGACTGCGTCCAGACTATGTCAAAGGCCCATCCTGGTAGATCTGAACCTAATGCAGCTTGGAGTGATCAGATGACAGAAGTCACATTTAGGTGCCAGGTGTAACTGAGGCCATAGGTGCTCCATATCCATTACTTTGAGCGTTGTATATAATATGACTAAATGTGTTTATTTCTGTGTTGCATGGGGAGTCAAGAAATGGAACAGCAAGGCCACAGAACATGACATAAGCAGAGCTGTGGGAGACCACCTCAAGCCTCTGGTAAAAAATCAAATCAAATCAAATTTTATTTGTCACATACACATGGTTAGCAGATGTTAATGCGAGTGTAGCGAAATGCTTGGTAGAGCCGGGGGTGGTGTTGGTGATACTAAACGTACATACCATGCACTCTTTTGACATAGTGGAAGATATACTGAATTTATACTGTTTTTCATACTAAGATGGACCAAGATACGTGTTGCTTTTGCACATATTTGGTCATTGGTTTAGCAAGAGTCTGTTGATTGGTTGGTCATTGGGTTAATTTGTTTTGCAATATGTTCAAATCAAGCTTTATTTAAACAGCACATTTCAGACATGGATGCAACACAATGGCTTCACAGGAATAAACAAATATTTACCACAACATACATAAGAGGATAAAAAACAGAAGATTAACAACTGAAAGACTAATGAGCATTCTAAGGAAATGCCATAATACATTGATTAAAATATTAACAATTGGATACAATATCCAACCCAAAATATAAGATTGTTTTACTACATTGTTTGTTGTTACGTTCCCCATCAAGAAAACCAGAAATGTCCCTTAAATAGATAGCTGTTTATCTTGTCAGCTCCGGGATTAGATCCAGCAACCTTTTGGTTACTGGCCCAACGCTCTAACCACTAGGCTACCTGCCACTACTGAAGAAGCACGACTCAAATCACCTCATATTTCAAACATCCAACCTGACAAAAGATACATGTTTTTATTATTCCATGCTGCACCATACCATGGGACGGTTGAGCTAGCGTAGGCTAATGCGATTAGCATGAGGTTGTAAGTAACAAGAACATTTCCCAGGACATAGACACATCTGATATTGGCAGAAAGCTTAAATTCTTGTTAATCTAACCGCAATGTCCAATTTACAGTAGCTATTACAGTGAAAGAATACCATGCTATTGTTTGAGGTGAGTGCATAATTTTGAACATGAAACGTTATTAATAAACATATTAGCCACATTTGTGCAGTCTTGATTATTATTTTTTTAAACAGAAATGCAATGGTTCATTGGATCAGTCTCAAACTTGTCTTGCATATCAAAAGAAGATGGTACAAAAAAAATACAAAAGAACGGTTGTTTTTTTCTTTGCATTTTCTTTTACCAGATCTATTCTGTTATATTCTCCTACATTCCTTTCACATTTCGACAAAGTTAAAAGTATTTCCTTTCAATTAGTAGCACAAATATGCATATCCTTGATTCAGGGCCTGAGCTACAGGCAGTTAGTTTTGGGTCATTTT
The DNA here is from genome assembly GCF_029448725.1 of Salvelinus fontinalis. NCBI lineage: Eukaryota > Metazoa > Chordata > Actinopteri > Salmoniformes > Salmonidae > Salvelinus > Salvelinus fontinalis. The sequence continues at coordinate 41,130,845 of NC_074690.1, forward strand.
AGGTCAAAATTGAAAAAAGGGGCGTATCCTTAACAGGTTTTAACCTGCCGTGGACAAGGTAAAAATCTGTCATTCTAAGCAAGGCAGTTAACTCGCCGTGGACGTCGATTAAGGCAACGCCACGCACCTCTCTGATTCAGAGGGGTTGGGTTAAATGTGGAAGACGCATTCAGTTGTACAATTCACCCCTGAAGACAATTAGCATTTGAGTTTTGTCAAGAAATACTGGAGTGACGTAATAAAATGGATTATTGGCCAATTTATTTTTCTGCGTCCATGTGTATAGGCTGCAAGTACGTTGAAAATAAGTTGTTTTCAAGTCACTGACAAAACGACATCTTTCCAACTAAAACCGAACGTATATTGGACGTCTTGTCAACAACATCTTGCTATTTTGGTGGGATAGCCCAAATGTCAAAACACAGTTTTAACGTGTTCAAATCAATAACCAATATGCAGAAACAGTTTGTGATATATAGAAACCCTAAATATAAAATGTACTATCTACACAAACATCTGCACAATAGTAATCATATTACAATATATATAAAGATATATTTTACCTCACTGGTTAGACGACAACCTGCAGAAGACAGTCAGCTACATTTTGGAGTGATACATTTAAATTTAGGGGTCGCTAAACAAAGGAACACAACACTTATTTGTCATCACTCATCTATATCATGTTGAAATCAAATGTGCCGAGGGAGATGAGGTTGCACATTCTGTTAAAACTAACAGCTCAAAGACCACACGGAATCTGGGAATAATGTGTACATCACTGGTTAAAGGACAACTTGTAGAAAACAGCAAGCTACATTTTGAAGTATTGCATTTTGATTCAAGTGGGTCACCAACGCGGTAAGTGTAACACAACTCTAACGAATCTTTTTTTGTTAGTCACTTTTTGTTAAATCACATAAATAGTACTCTTTCAAATCAGAGCTTGGATTTTCCCCTGAGGCTAATATCCATATCATGCTGAAATCAATTGATAAGGGGGCAAACGTTTAGGCTTCTACATTGTGACATTATTCAAATAGTCCTACTATAATGTTAAAACATTCTACATTGTGACATTATTTCATTGATATCATGAAACAACTTCTTCATGTAATTTCTGATGTTTAGTCAGAGATCTTTTATAATAGTATCTCTTGTCACATTGATCACAGCTAAAAGACTGCTCTCCTGTGTGTGTCCTTTGGTGCACAATCAGATTGCTAGATGTAGTATAACTCCTCCCACATTCACCACAGCTATAAGGTTTATTTCCTGTGTGTGTTCTCTGGTGTTTAGCGAGAGGGCCAGATGAAACAAAACTCTTCCCACATTGATCACAGCTATAAGGTTTCTCTCCTGTGTGTCTTCTCTGGTGTACAGTCAGATGGCTAGATGTAGTAAAACTCTTCACACATTGAGCACAGCTATAAGGCTTCTCTCCCGTGTGTGTTCTCTGGTGTATCATCAAATTTTGAGATGTACCAAAACGCTTCCCACATTGATCACAGCTATAAGATTTCTCTCCTGTGTGTGTTCTTTGGTGTGATATCAGGTTGCTAGATGTAACAAAACAATTCCCACATTGAGCACAGCTATAAGGTTTCTCTCCAGTGTGTATTTTCTGGTGTGATTTCAGGCAGCTTGACTGAGTAAAACTCTTCCCACATTGATCACAGCTAAAAGGTTTCTCTCCTGTGTGTGTTCTCTGGTGCAGCTTCAAAGTCTGTGATGTTGAAAAGCTTTTCCCACAATCTGAACAGTGGTGAGGCTTCTCTCCTGTGTGTACTCGCTGGTGTATTTTAAGTTCTGATGAATCTTTGCAACGTTTCCCACAGTCAGAGCAGCGATGAGATTTCTCTCCAGTGTGAATTTTCAGATGTACTTTCAGTGAATTTGATCTTGAGAAAAGTTTCCCGCAGTCAGAGCAGCAGTAAGGTTTCTCTCCTGTGTGTACTCGCTGGTGTATTTTAAGTTCTGATAAGGATTTGCAATCTTTCCCACAGTCAGAGCAGCAGATAGATATCTTTCCTGTGGGTCTCTGCTGGTGTTTCTTGAGGTGTTCTGATGTGGACAGACTCTGCTCTGCCTCGTCAGCATCATGATGTTGTTGAGGCTCTCCAGAGGATCCACGATAGTCACTTCTCTCTCCTGTGTGAACAACAAAGTCAGACAGATGGTTAAAGGCCCACAACAGCGGAAATCCACTGTTTCTTTTAGGTAAAAGCCCAGAGCATACCCATGAACTTGTACAACAACTGAAGTCTGTTCAATTATTTGACAATTGTCTTAATACAGTCAAGTGAGCAACAAGTCATATTTTGTCTTGTTTTCACATTAGTAGTAACATCGATGATTGTTGGCTAGAAATAAGTTATTAAACTTGTTGAAATCCTAAGCAGTGTGCCAGACGACTTTTGGTCTCCAACACAGGACCCTTTCTGTGTTTAACAAAATTGCGTCAGGAGGGCAATGCTAACGAAATATGGTTGTCGAAATGCCTCCATTTAATGCAGAAGTTTTCGTTTTTCACAATGTATTCTGAATATTACAGCACACTATCGATCTGTAGGACCCATAACTTCACCTAACAACAACATAGACCTACTGTAGGACCCATAACTTCACCTAACAACAACAGACACTATAAATAATGGACAATAAAATATCTATGTCATGACATTTCATAACCTGATCAATTGTGTGAATAATCCCACTAGGCTACTCTAATGTGTTGTCATTCTAAATGTCCTGAATAAAGGAAAATAGCTCTGTGTGTTGTACAACAGCCTATCCATCAAGGAACAGTTCTCTACACATTATGAGCTAAGTATCTCTGTGTCCAAACAGACTAATGAGACCCTACTATAAATAAAGCAGACAATAACACATTATAAACATCAATTTGTTAGGGATGTTGGATCCAACATGGAGCACGGCATAACTGTCTTTACCAGAGTAATGAATGAAGAAGCACTTTGGTTGTTGTTGCATGCCGTGATGTTTGTCATGTGACTGTCATTCAGAAAATGATTTCCTAGATCAGCTGATGATACTTGAACATGTAACTGTAACTAAACAGCTACAGTATTAAGAATTATGTGTAATTATTGAAGAACTGCGTTAATGACAGTATCGATTTGGGTGTTAAGGTTAAGTTGAGGTGACTCTGAAATTATTTAGGATTTCTGTGCCCATGAAAACTGTTTTCCCAGCGTAATATAAGGGGACACTAAATGTTACGTAGGTAGAGTGCATTTCAGAGATCTGAATACAAAAACCTGTACTAACAGGGCAATAATCTAAACCACAAGGCCAAATCTACACTGGAGGAGCTTACCAAGATGACATTGAATGTTCCTGAGTGGCCTAGTTACAGTTTGGACTTAAATCGTCTTGAAAGTCTATGGCAAGACTTGAAAATGGCTTTCTTGCAATGATCAACAACCAACTTGACAGAACATGAAGGATTTTAAAAAGAATAATGAATATTCACATGAAGATCAGTCGCCTATTGGATGACATTACGACTTCCCATCAAGCCAACTCCTTGAATACCTTACTATGACATCACTCCTGGGGCAGCAGGTAGCCTAGTGGTTAGAGCATTGGACTTGTAACCGAAAGGTTGCAAGATTGAATCCCCGAGCTGACAAGGTAAAAATCTGTCGTTCTGCTCCTGAACAAGGCAGTTAACCCACTGTTCCTAGGCCGTCATTGAAAATAAGATTTTTTTCTTATCTGACATGCCTAGTTAAATAAAGGTAAAATAAAATAAAAACTCACTCCTTCAAGTTTGCAGTTGTCTAAAAAAACACTATTTTGCTCAAAACATTTATTTGTTTCCCTTTAGTGTGTTTATACTTTACTGTATTTATATTTCACTTTTCAACAGAAAACGTTTTTTTTTTTTAAATCACTGGAGGACGTCATGAACAATTCATATAGTACAAAAACATATTCAAGTGTAGAATGCCCTTTTAAAAATCACACATTAGATCAACAACTGAAGAGTTTGTGTCCCTGTTTTATAAGATAGTACTCACTGTATTTACTGGTCAGATCGATGTCCCTGTTTTATTAGATAGTACTCACTGTATTTACTGGTCAGATCAATGTCCCTGTTTTATTAGATAGTACTCACTGTATTTACTGGTGTCAATCAGATCAATGTCCCTGTTTTATAAGATAGTACTCACTGTATTTACTGGTGTTAAACAGTTCTCCAGTCTTCTCTTCTTCGTCATCCTCTAATGTGACAGTAATCTCGCCCTCTTCATCCTTCATTCCAAAAACGTCTTCATCTTCTTTCACTTCATCCTCCACTTCAAAAACTGCATCTTCCTCCTTTTCTTTCACTGTAACATCCTCCTCCTCCTCTTTCACTCTGAAGGCGTCTTTCTCTTCTTCTTTCACAGTAACAGCCTCACCTTCTACTTGTTTTTGTATTGTAACATCCTCCTCTTTCACCAGAGCTTCTTTCTCCGTCCAGCAGACCTCTTCTTTAGCAGGAGGAGAGTAGCTTAGTGAACTCATGGTCGGGGATAACAGCTAGCTAGCATTAGCGACTAGACTAGTGCTAACTTAACCAGCCAGCTAGTTGACTTACACTGTAAATATTAAATGGGGTAGCTAGTTGTTTCCACGTCAGTATATGTAAATCATAGTGGCAATTAAACCACGAAATTATCTAAACAACTTGAATGTTCCGACTTTGTTGGATAGCAAGCTACAGAGGTGGCTGCAGTTGTTGAAGAAGCGTTCCGTCCACTAGATTATACGTCACACTATAAACATCGCATGAAATACACATATCGCCATCTGCTGTCTGGAGTGAGTTAACGCAGTTGAGGAGGGAAAACTTATTTTCTTCTTCATTGAATTATAATATTATAAAGCAGTTTAGGGAAACGTTTTTCTCTCTCCATTAAATATGAATATTATATCAACACGTACAAAGAGCAACAAGTGTTGTTTGATTAGTTCAGATGTTTTTTATGAGAATTTAAAACAAACTCTACATCTACTCCACATCTGTATTTCTGATCCAGTCAAATAACTAGATATCAAAATAAGCACCTAGTTATTGATACCCTTGATAAAGATGAGCAAATTGTATGAATAAAATAAATAAATAAACTTTACCCACTACCAGGATATTTTTGCCCAAAACCTGGTTACCTCTCTGCTAGGAGGCTGAAACTTGGCCATAAGTGGATCTTCCAGCAAGACACATCCACGAAAAAACAGTTAATTGGGCACAAAATCAACATTTTTCTATGGCCATCTCAGTCTTCGGACTTGAACTCCATTGAAAACCTGTGGTTTGAATTGAACAGGGTAGTCCATAAGCGCAGACAAAATAAATCAAGGACCTGGAGAGATTCTGTTTGGAGGAATGGTCAAGATCCCACCCAATGTGTTCTCTAATCTTATAAAACACCCCAGTGTCATTATCCTCCCAAGGGGAAGGTGCTGGAGTATTGAAAACATGGGTGCCAATAATTCAGACCCCTACCTTTTGAGAATTACATGTTAAACTAAATATCTTACTCTTATCAATTGTATAAGTATAACATAATATAATTTCCCTTTATTTTTTACATACAATATAGCTCAGTATTTGAATTCTTTATTTTATAGAGTCGTTTATCTCATCTTTATCAAGGGTGTCAACAATTTTGTCCAGCACTGTACCTCCATACTGCTGCTACATGGTGTAACAATACATCATGTAGATGTATATAATGAACAGAATAGGTCTATACTGCTCCTACATGGTGTGACATTACATCATGTAGATGTATATAATGAACAGACTAGGTCTATACTGCTCCTACATGGTGTAACAATACATCATGTAGATGTATATAATGAACAGACTAGGTCTATACTGCTCCTACGTGGTGTAACAATACATCATGTAAATGTATATAATGAACAGACTAGGTCTATACTGCTCCTACGTGGTGTAACAATACATCATGTAGATGTATATAATGAACAAACTAGGTCTATACTGCTCCTACGTGGTGTAACAATACATCATGTAGATGTACAGAGGGGCAAAAAAGTATTTAGTCAGACACCAATTGTGCAAGTTATCCCACTTAAAAAGATGAGAGAGGCCTGTAATTTTCATCATGGGTACACTGTACACTTCAACTATGACAGACAAAATGAGAAAAAAAAATCCAGAAAATCACATTGTAGGATTTTTTATGAATTTATTTGCAAATTATGGTGGAAAATAAGTATTTGGTCAATAACAAAAGTTTATCTCAATACTTTGTTATATACCCTTTGTTGGCAATGACAGAGGTCAAACGTTTTCTGTAAGTCTTCACAAGGTTTTCACACACTGTTGCTGGTATTTTGGCCCATTCCTCCATGCAGATCTCGTCTAGAGCAGTGATGTTTTGGGGCTGTTGCTGAGCAACACGGACTTTCAACTCCCTCCAAAGATTTTCTATGGGGTTGAGATCTGGAGACTGGCTCGGCCACTCCAGGACCTTGAAATGCTTCTTACAAAGCCACTCCTTCGTTGCCCGGGCGGTGTGTTTGGGATCATTGTCATGCTGAAAGACCCAGCCACGTTTCATCTTCAATGCCCTTGCTGATGGAAGGAGGTTTTCACTCAAAATCTCACGATACATGGCCCCATTCATTCTTTCCTTTACACGGATCAGTCGTCCTGGTCCCTTTGCAGAAAAACAGCCCCAAAGCATGATGTTTCCACCCCCATGCTTCACATGGTGTTCTTTGGATGCAACTCAGCATTCTTTGTCCTCCAAACACGACGAGTTGAGTTTTTACCAAAAAGTTCTATTTTGGTTTCATCTGACATTCTCCCAATCTTCTTCTGGATCATTCAAATGCTCTCTAGCAAACTTCAGACGGGCCTGGACATGTACTGGCTTAAGCAGGGGGACACGTCTGGCACTGCAGGATTTGAGTCCCTGGCGGCGTAGTGTGTTACTGATGGTAGGCTTTGTTACTTTGGTCCCAGCTCTCTGCAGGTCATTCACTAGGTCCCCCCGTGTGGTTCTGGGATTTTTGCTCACCGTTCTAGTGATCATTTTGACCCCACGGGGTGAGATCCTGCCCCAGATCGAGGGAGATTATCAGTGGTCTTGTATGTCTCCAATTTCCTAATAATTGCTCCCACAGTTGATTTCTTCAAACCAAGCTGCTTACCTATTGCAGATTCAGTCTTCCCAGCCTGGTGCACGTCTACAATTTTGTTTCTGGTGTCCTTTGACAGCTCTTTGGTCTTGGCCATAGTGGAGTTTGGAGTGTGACTGTTTGAGGTTGTGGACAGGTGTCTTTTACACTGATCACAAGTTCAAACAGGTGCCATTAATACAGGTAACGAGTGGAGGACAGAGGAGCCTCTTAAAGAAGAAGTTACAGGTCTGTGAGAGCCAGAAATCTTGCTTGTTTGTAGGTGACCACATACTTATTTTCCACCATAATTTGCAAATAAATTCATAAAAAATCCTACAATGTGATTTTCTGGATTTTTTTTTCTCATTTTGTCTGTCATAGTTGAAGTGTACAGTGTACCTATGATGAAAATTACAGGCCTCTCATCTTTTTAAGTGGGAGAACTTGCACAATTGGTGGCTGACTAAATACTTTTTTGCCCCACTGTATATAATGAACAGACTAGGTCTATACTGCTCCTACATTTTTATGTATTATTATGTGTTATTTATTTCTCCTTTATTTAACCAGGTCGGCCAGTTGAGAACAAGTTCTCATTTATAACTGCGACCTGGCCAAGATAAAGCAAAGCAGTGTGACAAAAACAACAACACAGAGTTACACATGGAATAAACAAACATACAGTCAATAACACAATAGAATATCGAGTTTCTTTTTTTATTTAGGTATATTGTGAAACACTATTAACGCAGATATTATGGAGATTTTATTTAAAACATGTAAGTAAATTATAATTGTAGCTCCTTTAATTTAGACCCAAAATGTATTTGCTATGTGTGCCATTGCCCGGCTATTAAAAGGGACAGGCGACTATTTGAGACTCAGCCTCAGGAATGTTTGGTCACATGGACTCAAGTGGTCACTAGATGTCTATGGTGCCAAAGAGATTGATAGTTTGGGGTGTTGGGCGTGTTGAGTGTGTTGATATAACGGTAATAATGTCAAAATTCCACTTTTAACAACCATCAGAATTGGTTAAAAAAAAGGTTATGCCCGAGTGGCACAGCGATCTAAGGTACTGCATCGCAGTGTTAGAGGTGTCACTATAGACCCGAGTGGTGCAGCGGTCTAAGGTACTGCATCACAGTGCTAGAGGCGTAACTACGATCCCGGACTGTACCACAACCTGCTGTTATCGGGAGTCCCATAGGGCGGCACACAATTGGCCAAGCGTCGTCGGGATTAGGGGAGGGTTTGGCCGGGGGGGGCTTTACTTGGCTCATCGCGCTCTAGCGACTCCTTGTGGCGCCTGCAGGCTGACCTCGGTCGTCAGGTGAACGAACGGTATTTCCTCCGACATATTGGTGCCGTGTCAGGACAAAATTAACTCAAACGTTTTATCATTGGAACACTTGATGTAACTAAATCAAATGTTTTACCATTGGAACGCTTGATGTATCCTGCATTCACATTCTCCATGGTTGTCTCCAGCTTGCTAAAGCGTTCACAGTTGATGATCCCTCATCGTGATTGGTTATTCCCCAACATTTGCAACAACGTCACTGAGCACCATCACTAGCTTTCCTTCATGGATCTCCTGCATGTTTACATATCTGGCATTACTCATCTCATATGTACATACTGTATTCTATTCTATTGTATCTTAGTCTATGTATTACTCATCTCATATGTATATAGTGTATTCTATACTGTTCTACTGTACCTTAGTCTATGTATTACTCATCTCATATGTATATACTGCATTCTATCCTATTCTACTGTATCTTAGTCTATGTATTACTCATCCCATATGTATATACTGTATTCTATCCTATTCTACGTTATCTTAGTCTATGTATTACTCATCTCATATGTATATCTGTATTCTATCCTATTCTACTGTATCTGTCTATGTATTACTCAACTCATATGTATATTCTGTATTCTATTCTACTGTATCTTAGTCTTTGTATTACTCATCTCATATGTATATACGGTATTCTATACTATTCTACTGTATCTTAGTCTATGTATTACTCATCTCATATGTATATACTGTATACTATACTATCTACTGTATCTTAGTCTATGCTGCTCTGACACCACTCGCCCAAATATTTATATAATCTTAATTCCATTCCTTTATATTGTGTGTATTGTTAGATATTACTGGACTGTTGGAGCTAGAAACACAAGCATTTCGGTACACCCACAATAACATCTGCTAAACATGTGTATGTGACAAATAAAATGTGATTTGATGTATATACAGTTGAAGTCGGAAGTTTACATACACCTTAGCCAAATACATTTAAACTCAGTTTTTCACAATTCCTGACATTTAATCCTAGTAAAAATTCCCTGTCTTATGTCAGTTAGGATCACCACTTTATTTTAAGGATGTGAAATGTCAGAATAATAGTAGAGAGAATTATTTCAGCTTTTATTTTTCATCACATTCCCAGTGGGTCAGAAGTTTAAATATAATCAGTTAGTATTTGGTAGCATTGCCTTTAAATTGTTTCACTTGGGTCAAACGTTTCGGGTAGCCGTCGACCAGCTTCCCATAATAAGTTGGGTGAATTATGGCCCATTCCTCCTGACAGAGCTGGTGTAACTGAGTCAGGTTTGTAGGCCTCCTTGCTCCCACACGCTTTGTCAGTTCTGCCCACAAATTTTCTATAGGATTGAGGTCAGGGCTTTGTGACGGCCACTCCAATACCTTGACTTTGTTGTCCTTAAACCATTTTGCCACAACTTTGGAAGTATGCTTGGGATCACTGTCCTTTTGGAAGACCCATTTGCGACCAAGCTTTAACTTCCTGACTGATGTCTTGAGATGTTGCTTCAATATATCCACATAATTTTCCGTCCTCATGATGCCATCTATTATGTGAAGTGCACCAGCCCTCCTGCAGCACAGCACCCCCACAACATGATACTGCCACCCCCGTGCTTCACGGTTGGGATGGTGTTCTTCGGCTTGCAAGCCTCCCCCTTTTTCCTCCAAACATAATGATGGTCATTATGGCCAAACTGTTCTATTTTTGTTTCATCAGACCAGAGGACATTTCTCCAAAAAGTATGATCTTTGTCCACATGTGCAGTTGCAAACCGTAGTCTGGCTTTTTCATGGAGGTTTTGGAGCAGTGGCTTCTTCTTTGCTGAGCAGCCTTTCATCTTCTCAAGGTCCTTTGTTGTTGTTCTGGGATTGATTTGCACTTTTCGCACCAAAGTACGTTCATCTCTAGGAGACAGAACGCGTCTCCTTCCTGAAATGTATGACGGCTGCTTGGTCCCGTGGTGTTTATACTTGCATACTATTCTTTGTACAGATATGGCGTGGTACATTCAGACTTTTGGAAATTGCTCCCAAGGATGAACCAGACCTTGTGGAGGTCTACAATCTTTTTTCTGAGGTCTTGGCTGATTTCTTTGATTTCCCCATGATGTCAAGCAAGGAGGCACTGAGTTTGAAGGTAGGCCTTGACATACATCCACATGTACACCTCCAATTGACTCAAATGATGTCAATTAGCCTATCAGAAGCTTCTAAAGACATGACATAATCTTCTGGAATTTTCCAAGCTGTTTAAAGGCACATTCAACTTAGTGTATGTAAACTTCTGACACAGTGGAATTGTGATACATTTAATTATATGTGAAATAATCTGTAAACAATTGTTGGAAGAATTACCTGTATCATGCATAAAGTTAATGTCCTAACCGACTTGCCAAAACTATAGTTTCTTAAAAATAAATTAATGGAGTGGTTGAAAAAACGGGTTTTAATGACTCCAACCTAAGTGTATGTAAACTTCCGACTTCAACTGTAGGTCTGGTGTTGGTCATTCCACACTCTGTGTTCTATTACCCAGGTCTGGTGTTGGAGATCATTCTACACTGTTCTACAATCCAGGTCTGGTGTTGGAGATCATTCTACACTCTGTGTTCTACTACCCAGGTCTGGTGTTGGAGGTCATTCCACACTCTGTGTTCTACTACCCAGGTCTGGTGTTGGAGATCATTCCACACACTGTGTTCTACTACCCAGGTCTGGTGTTGGAGATCATTCCACACACTGTGTTCTACTACCCAGGTCTGGTGTTGAAGATCATTCCACACACTGTGTTCTGCTTCCCAGGTCTGGTGTTAGAGGTCATGCCACACTCTGTGTTTGTTGTGGAAAATGTTGAATCAAATACTTCTCAGATACCGGAGCTTGTAAATTCAATTAGACTTTATTACAAAAGCAACAGAAGCCGAGCAATTCCATGGAACAAATGACTCTTCATTCTTAGTGCTTGGTTTTTATACAGTCTTACCCTTACATAACGTCACTCCACTTTATGAATCTTGTCTTACTTAGTTTCCATTCTCTTATTGGCTCAGACATTGGGGCATAGATTCTATTGGTGGCGTGACATGCATACTCCTACTGTTGCCTATCACTGATTAGCTAATGTTCCTGTCCAAAGGTCTTCACAAGTTCAGGCCGATGTTGTCTATGTATGATTAACCCATGTGTGTGTCCAGTAGCCTTCACAAGATCAGACATGGCCCAGACCAGACCAGACACGTCTTGTTGGTTTACCTTGCCTCATCTACACAGATTATGTTTATGTTCTGTTTTTTACATGTCCAATGGTCAATTCTAAGTTGATCCAGCTTTCTACACTCACATGAGCTTCAGCCTTCATTCTGCTTACACATGTCTAATATTTAAACTTATATTGATTATTCTTTCTACTTCAAAGAGAACAGTATAGGTACTGAGAATCATCAGATGACTGGATAATCTCCAACATGTTCTACTACCCAGGTCTGGTGTTGGAGATCATTCCACACTCCGTGGATCTCCTGCATGCATTTTCTGATGTTTAATCAGACCACTTGAATGAGAGTATCTCTTGTCACATTGATCACAGCTATAAGGCTTCTCTCCTGTGTGTGTTCTCTGGTGTGATTTCAGGCTGTTTGACTGAGTAAAACTCTTCCCACACTGATTACAGCTATATGGTTTCTCTCCTGTGTGTACTCGCTGGTGTACTACCAGCTGGCTTGATGTAGTAAAACTATCCGCACATACATCACAGCTATATGGCTGATGTCCTGTGTGTGTTCTCTGGTGCGATACCAGGTTGGTTGACAGAGTAAAACCCTTGCCACACTGATCACAGCTATATGGCTGCTCTCCTGTGTGTGTTCTCTGGTGTGATACCAGGCTACTTGACTGAGTAAAACTCTTGCCACACTGATCACAGCTATAAGGCTTCTCTCCTGTGTGTGTTCTCTTGTGTGATACAAGGTGGCTTGACTGAGTAAAACTCTTCCCACATTGATTACAGCTATAAGGCTTCTCTCCTGTGTGTAATCGCTGGTGTTTTTTCAATTCTGATGAAGATTTGAAACGTTTCCCACAGTCAGAGCAGCAGTGAGGTTTCTTTCCTGTGGATCTCTGATGGTGTTTCTTGAGGTGTCCTGATGTGGAGAGACTCTTCTCTGCCTCATCAGCTTCATGATGTTGTTGAGGCTCCCCAGAGGATCCACGATGGTCACATCTCTCTCCTGTACGAACGTCAAAGTCAGACAGTCAATGTAGTGAATGTTTAAATGTTTTTACAAACTTTGACAAATGTCTTCCAAGTCTTGTTTTAGTTTGATTTTGGTCCACCAGCCAGATGAAAGAATATACCAACCACTGTAGCAGGCAAATGAAAGAAAATACACACCACTGATTTTTTACCAGACCAAATATTTTTTTTGCCATGATTGACTACACCAAAAACCACAACAACAAGAAAACAAATGAGCATGCTTGGCAATGTTTGTAAAACAAGAAATGTAAGTATGAAGTAATGTGGTATATTGCTCCATGTAATTACATTTTTGTGACAAGAGTCTTTTAACCAATGTGTTAAAATAATTCATTTAGATACAATAGTAATGATGAACAGTTGTACAAGTGAACATCAAGAATCAACAAGGTGCCTCCATAACACATCACTACACACCACACTGTCCTGCCAGATAAACTGCTGACTTATTATAGTTCAGGGCTCTACGCTGACATGTGTTCCTATCTGTTCCTATGTGTTCCTATACTGAACAAAAATATAAACGCAACATGGAAAGTGTTGGTCCCATGATTCATGCGGGATTGTCTGAGGGGGGGCTAAGGAGTATTTCTGTCTGTAATAAAGCCCTTTTAAACCTCATTCCGATTGGCTGGGCCTTGCGCCCCAGTGGCTGGGCCTGGCTCAGCTCCCCAGTGGGTGGGCCTATGGCAGCCCACCTGCCCAGTCGTGAAATCCATAGATTAGGGCCTAATGAATTTATTTCAATTGACTTCTATGAACTGTAACTGAGTAAAATATTTGAAATTGTTGCATGTTGCATTTATATTTTATGTTGAGTATAGTTAGGAGCTGGGCAATTCCACAGTAACGGAATTACACCAGACTCTGATTTTTCACTTTAAAATGTATGCAAAACAAAACACATTGCTGCTTTAAAACCACGTTTGTGTACACCAGTAAAACAACTGCAGAGTTTGTGCCCACGTTATTAAATATTAGTATTTACTGGTGTTAATCTGACCTTCTGTCTCCTCCTCCTCTCCTTCCTCTTTCACTTCAAAAACTGCACCCTCCTCTTTCTCTTCCTCCTCTTCTTTTACTGTAACATCCTCCTCCTCTTTCACTCTGAACGCGTCTTCCTCTTCTTTCACTGAAACGTCTTTCTCTTCTTCTTTCACTGTAACTGCCTCACCCTCTACTTCTTGTTTTACTGTGACATCCTCCTCTTCCTTCTCCTCTTTCACGACAATGTTCAACCCCAGAGCTTCTTTCTCCGTCCAGCAGACATCCTCTTCTTTAGCAGGAGGGGAGAAGTTTAGTGAGCTCATGGTCGGGGATAATAGCTAACGTTAGCTAGCATTAGCGTAGTGCTAGGCTTATTTATCAAGCCAACTAAGTTAGCTGACTAACAACAACTTAAATATGAAATGAAAAGTAGATACGATATAATTGTGTTGATTACACAGCGACTAATATACACCAAAACAGTGTAAAGAGCGTGAATGTTGTAGCTATGTTGGCTAGAAAGCTACCGAGGTGTCTGACTAGCTGTTGTTGTTGAAGGAGCGTCCCGTCCACTAGATTATACGTCACACTGGCAGCATCTCCAGAACCTAAAATACGCACATCGCCATCTGCTGAGTGGAGTGGGTAACGCAGTTGAAGAACCAAAATTGTATTTTTCATTTATTTCATAAAAGGTTAATATTATATTAAGTCGTTCAAAGAGAAGCATGTGTTGATTTATTCGTGTTTAATGAGTGAGAATTTAAAACAAAGGTTACACCCACTACATATTCGCCTTGAGCCATACTTCTGACATGGTTCATTTTGACCCCGGAGGCAAATCTTTTATCATAGCCAAAATGTGGTTTATGAAATTCTTCCAATTTTTCATAACTTTGTCAATCAACTTGTTCTTAATAAATCTAAATCATGGTTTAATGTTTCTGTATCAATATGGAATTTTAACAAATTCAAATCCTTTGGAGTCATCTTGACCCTAGCCAAAAGCAACTTTTATAAATAGGACATTTATTTCAAATCAAAATCACATTTTATTGGTCACATACACATGTTTAGCAGATGTTATTGCGGGTTTAGTGAAATGCTTGTTTTTCTAACTCCGACGGTGCAGTAATATGTCTAACAAGTAATATCTAACAATTTCACAACTTTTACCCAACACACACAAAATTAAGTATTTTAATCTAGGTTTCTCTGTAGATATGATCCATCCCACCAGAGGGTGGAGGGGCACCTGTATCAGTGGTTTTGACCAGATAGACACCTGCAGACACACAGTATAGTGCCTCCCATGTACTCTCCTAAGATTGGACTTTTCTATACCACATATCACATGACTGTGTTCCTGCCAAGGCAGCAGCTACTCTTCCTGGGGTTTATTAAGGATCCCCATTAGTTCCTGCCAAGGCAGCAGCTACCCTTCCTGGGGTTTATTATGGATCCCCATTAGTTCCTACCAAGGCAGCAGCTACTCTTCCTGGGGTTTATTATGGATCCCCATTAGTTCCTGCCAAGTAAGAAGTAAGGTCAGGGAGCGTGCCAGCCTGCCTAAAACCGCCCCTTTCAAGCAAAAGGTATAAATTATGGGTTATGAATTAACACATTCCCTGCAGCCATTTCAATACATTCAGGATTTCTTACGGTCCATGTGCAACATGCAAATATGATCCTTGCAATTATTCTATGTTCCTTGCAATTATTCAGATATTTTGTTCATTTCATGAGAGCAACATGATAATTAATGATTTCTGAGCAACCCTTTTTTATTTAATGTGTATTAAGAATATCTTATCAACTTTATTTCACTTGGAGATGTTTCATTATAGAGAACATGACATGACAATACATGACATCTCAGTAGCTGATATGCTTTTATGGGCTAACAGTCTAACAGTTTGAAGGACACAACTCATGTTATTCTGTTTAAACAGTGAGAGAATAGTTGATTATGGACTAACATTCTAACAGTTTGAAGGACATGTTATTCATGTTATTCTGGTTAAACAGTGGGAGACTAGTTGATAAAGGAGTGGGGATTTTTTCACAATTAGGAAATAATATGTCATGATTTACTCGTACCTCAGCCAGCATTGTGAATGGTTAGGAAATAATTTGTCATGTTTTACTCGTACCTCAGCCAGCATTATGAATGGTTAGGAAATAATTTGTCATGTTTAACTCGTACCTCAGCCAGCATTGTGAATGGTGTCTGAGGCAGTGACATACTACAACATGGCAGTAAATCTAATACTTAGGTGTTTTTAGTCATGCATGAAAGGTCTGTGTTGGTTCCGTGGTTATAAGTTACATATCTGGCCATGCTGGCAGGGTCTGAATCAAACCTAATGTCCACCTGACACACTGGCAGGGTCTGAATCAAACCCAATGTCCACCTGGTACACTGGCAGGGTCTGAATTAAACCCAATGTCCAGTGGGATTGATCTGTTTGATCCAATTGTTTGTTTCAGTTTTCAGTAGTTGAATCATTTGACGTATTGTTGATTTAAAAAAAAATCATTTTCATCAAATGCACTGGGTTGGTGAAAAAGTGATACTAAACTTACATACCATGCACTATATTGACATAGTGGAAGATATACTGAATTTATACTGTTTTTCATACTAAGATGGACCAAGATATGTGTTGCTTTTGCACATATTTGTAATATGGTTTAGCAAGAGTCTGTTGCTTGTCAGTCATCGGATTAATTTGTTTTACAATATGTTCAAATCATATCAAGCTTTATTTATATAGCACATTTCAAACATGGACGAAACACAATGGAAAAAACAAATAAAAAAACATGAAATTAAACAGAAATATTTCCTACACAACAAACAAAAGAGGAAAAAAAATAGAAGATTAACAACTGAAAGACTAATGAGCACCCTGCTCCCCAGAGGATCCACAATAGTCTCGTCTCTCTCCTGTGTGAACAACAAAGTCAGACAGATGGTTAAAAGCCCACAACAGCAGAAATACACTGTAAAAGGTGATACCAACAGCGTAGCTATGATGTTGTACAACAATTGACATATGTAATGAATCTTAAAATGAGAAAGAATAGTCATATTTTGTCTTGTTGAAATCCTAAGCACTGTGCCAGATGACTTTTGGTCTCCAATATAGGCCCCTTTCTGTGTTTGCTAAAATTGCGCCACGAGGGCAATGCGCGCACAATTTGGTTGCAGAAACTCTTCCATGCTAATGAGGAAACCACTAGTTATGGATGTAGTATATCTGGTAATGAGGAAACCACTAGTTATGGATGTAGTATATCTGCCTGGAGCAAAAATGGTGAGCGAAGATTGTAGTTTTTCACGATGTATTCTGAATATTACAGCGCACTATCAGTGCAAGATCAGGAGTGTTACTCAAGGAAACTCACATTAAGCTCTGTGTCACTATTCATTAATTGCCTACAGTGGGGGAAAACTTACAGGCTGCAAGAAAAATTTGCCTCCATTTCCAGGTTGCTTATGAGTGCATTTCACAATACTTTGGATTAAAATTGTAAGTCTCGTTTGAATGCCCTGCCTAATACACTGCTCAAAAAAATAAAGGGAACACTTAAACAACACAATGTAACTCCAAGTTAATCACACTTCTGTGAAATCAAACTGTCCACTTAGGAAGCAACACTGATTGACAATACATTTCACATGCTGTTGTGCAAATGGAATAGAAAACAGGTAGAAATTATAGGCAATTAGCAAGACACCCCCAATAAAGGAGTGGTTCTGCAGGTGGTGACCACAGACCACTTCTCAGTTCCTATGCTTCCTGGCTGATGTTTTGGTCACTTTTGAATGCTGGCGGTGCTCTCACTCTAGTGGTAGCATGAGACGGAGTCTACAACCCACACAAGTGGCTCAGGTAGTGCAGCTCATCCAGGATGGCACATCAATGCGAGCTGTGGCAAGAAGGTTTGCTGTGTCTGTCAGCGTAGTGTCCAGAGCATGGAGGTGCTACCAGGAGACAGGCCAGTACATCAGGAGACGTGGAGGAGGCCGTAGGAGGGCAACAACCCAGCAGCAGGACCGCTACCGCCGCCTTTGTGCAAGGAGGATCAGGAGGAGCACTGCCAGAGCCCTGCAAAATGACCTCCAGCAGGCCACAAATGTGTATGTGTCTGCTCAAACGGTCAGAAACAGACTCCATGAGGGTGGTATGAGGGCCCGACGTCCACAGGTGGGGGTTGTGCTTACAGCCCAACACCGTGCAGGGCGTTTGGCATTTGCCAGAGAACGCCAAGATTGGCAAATTCGCCACTGGCGCCCTGTGCTCTTCACAGATGAAAGCAGGTTCACACTGAGCACGTGACAGACGTGACAGAGTCTGGAGACGCCGTGCAGAACGTTCTGCTGCCTGCAACATCCTCCAGCATGATCGGTTTGGCGGTGGGTCAGTCATGGTGTGGGGTGGCATTTCTTTGGGGGGCCGCACAGCCCTCCATGTGCTCGCCAGAGGTAGCCTGACTACCATTAGGTACCGAGATGAGATCCTCAGACCCCTTGTGAGACCATATGCTGGTGCGGTTGGCCCTGGGTTCCTCCTCTAGCATTGCAAGACAATGCTAGACCTCATGTGGCTGGAGTGTGTCAGCAGTTCCTGCAAGAGGAAGGCATTGATGCTTTGGACTTGCCCGCCCGTTCCCCAGACCTGAATCCAATTGAGCACATCTGGGACATCATGTCTCGCTCCATCCACCAACGCCACATTGCACCACAGACTGTCCAGGAGTTGGCGGATGCTTTAGTCCAGGTCTGGGAGGAGATCCCTCAGGAGACCATCCGCCACCTCATCAGGAGCATGCCCAGGCGTTGTAGAGAGGTCATACAGGCACGTGGAGGCCACACACACTACTGAGCCTCATTTTGACTTGTTTTAAGGACATTACATCAAAGTTGGATCAGCCTGTAGTGTGGTTTTCCACTTTAATTTTGAGTGTGACTCCAAATCCAGACCTCCATGGGTTGATAAATTTGATTTCCAATGATAATTTGTGTGATTTTGTTGTCAGCACATTCAACTATGTAAAGAAAAAGTATTTAATAAGAATATTTCATTCATTCAGATCTAGGATGTGTTATTTTAGTGTTCCCTTTATTTTTTTGAGCAGTGTATAATGTTTGTGTTGTCGCAAGTCAACTGCTTTATACTTAAAAAAAACACTTCAACCAGTAAAATGCTCTTTGGCAAGCTTTGCTACCAGTCTGTCAATGAACGTCTGTAAACTAAGTGTACGCAAATTGGCCTATAAATTCACCTAACAATAACATATACCTACTGTAGGACCCATAAATTCACCTAACAACAACATATACCTACTGTCGGACCCATAACTTCACCTAAAAACAACATAGACCTACTGTAGGACCCAAAACAACAACCTAGACCTAGGACTATAAATCATTTAATATTTAAGGTGAAACATGGAAACTAAAATGTCTTTATCGTGACATTTCATAACCTGATCACCAGATCATTTTGTGAATAATCCCACTAGGCTACTCTGTAATGTGTTGTCATTCTAAATTTCCTGAATAAAGGAAAATAGCTCTGTGTGTTGTACAATAGCCTATCCATCAAGGAACAGTTCTCTACACATTATGAGTAAAGTATCTCTGTTTCCAAACAGACTAACGAGACGCTACTGTAAATCAAGCAGACAATAACACATTATAAACATCAATTTGTTAGGGATGTTGGATCCCACAAAGAGCACGGCATAACTGTCTTTACCAGAGTAATGAATGAAGAAGCACTTTGGTTGTTGTTGCATGTCGTGATGTTTGTCATGTGACTGTCATTCAGAAAATGATTTCCTGGATCAGCTGATGATAGTTGAACATGTGATTGTAACTAAACAACTACAGTATTAAGTATTATGTGTAATTATTGAAGAATTGCGTTAATGACAGTATCCATTTGGGTGTTGTCAATAAAGTTAAGGTGACTCTCGGTTAGAACCATTGGATTTAGCAAACCCTGAAATTATTTACTATTTCTGTGCCCATGAAAACTGTTTTCTCAGCGTAACATAAGGAAACACTAAATGTTACGTAGGTAGAGTGCATTTCAGAGATCTGAATACAAAAAACTGTACTAACAGAACAATAACCTAACCCACAAGGCCAAATCTACACTGGAGGAGCTTACCAAGATGACATTGAATGTTCATGAGTGGCCTAGTTACAGTTTGGACTTAAATCGTCTTGAAAGTCTATGGTAAGACTTGAAAATGGCTTTCTAGCAATGATCAACAACCAACTTGACAGAACAGGAAGGATTTTAAAAAGAATAGTGAATATTTGCATGAAGATCTGTCCCCTATTGGATGAAGTCACTACTTCCCATCAAGCCAACTCCTTGAATGCTTTACTATGACATCACTCACTCCTTCAAGTTTGCAGTTGTCTAAAAAAACACTAATTTGCTCAAAACATTTATTTGTTTCCCTTTAGTGTGTTTATACTTTACTGTATTTATATATCACTTTTCAACGGGAAAAGTTTTTAAAAAATCACTGGAGGAAGTCATGAACAATTACGACAGTACAAAAACATATTCAAGTGTAGAATGCCCAGATCAATACCCCTGTTTTATTAGATAGTACTCACTGTATTTACTGGTGTTAATCAGATCAATGTCCCTGTTTTAGAAGATAGTACTCACTGTATTTACTGGTGTTAATCAGATCTCCAGTCTTCTCTTCTTCGTCCTCCTCTATTGTGACAGTAATCTCCCCCTCTTCATCCGTCATTTCAAAAACGTCTTCATCTTCTACTCCAAAAACTGCATCCTCCTCCTCTTCTTTCACAGTAACGCTTCGAACACACCGACTGTGTCTTGCGTTTCGATACACCAGAAGTACATTCATTTCCAATGGAACGCTGCATTTGCCTTGCAAATTAATTGTGAGAGCCTTGAATGCCGAGTTCCTGGAGAGGTGGAATTTCCCCAACTGTCTTGGCTCCATTGACGGGAAACATGTAGTAATCCAGGCTCCACCGTGCTCAGGTTCGCAATTCTACAGCTACAAGGGTACATATTCAGTTGTACTCTTGGCTGTAGTAGATGCCATCAACTGTTTCCGTGTTGTCGATGTTGGTGCTTACGGCAAGGGAAGTGATGGCGGGACCCTCCGGGACTCTGCCTTTGGCCAGGCACTTCAGGATGGCACCCTGGATATTCCACCACCTGCATCACTCCCTGGGGCTGAAGACCTGGGACCTGTTCCCCACATCTTCGTCGGCGATGAGGCCTTCCCTTTAAGACCCAACCTCATGAGGCCCTACGCTGGACGCCAGCTGCCATTGCCAAAGCCTGTAAGGATCTTTAACAAACGACTGTCCAGAGCAAGGATAGTTGTTGAATGCGCCTTTGGGATTCTGGCAGCCCGATGGAGAATGTATCGGAGAGTGCTTGGTCTCAGCCCCTCAAATGTCGATGCCTGCGTGAAGGCCACATGTGTTCTCCACAACTACCTGCGGAGGTCATTTCAGGAGCCGCTCCGGATGGAGATGGGCACGGTAAATGGTCACCTTCCTGATGTCACCATGGCAGGTGCCAACAACGCCCCCAGACAGGCACTCCAGGTGAGGGAGAAGCTGACCACCTACTTCTCATCGCCAGCAGGTGAAGTCCCATGGCAGTATGCCGTGGAGTGAAACTGCTCTTTTAAGAGCCCCCTAACATAAAGGTTATTTTAAGAACCATTTAAGAACCATCCACCGTGGATACATCACTTTATGTATCATTGTCTCTCTTCATTTGGAAGCTATATTTAAGTGACATTTGGGAGTAAAGACCACACCTTAATAACCCCTTCCCTCTCCCATTAACGTCAGTATTATACACACCTGGCATGGTACATCAGGTGAGCGGGAGCACTAATTAAGGTTATACGACATACAGTTAGTATGATAACAAAGGGAAAGGGTAACCTAGGGTCCATACAAATAGTACAGTTTACCACCATGTTCACTGGCCTGACAAAATACAGGTGGAAAAAAAACTAATTAGGAAGAGAATGTGTTTTTACGTTCATCTTGTCTTAGATCTGCAAAGGTGTAGGGAAGAAATAAACAGATTAAGTCTAAATTAGATATGAAACAACTGACTATGAAAACATTATAATTTAATAAGTATTCATGTACAGGAAAGAACATGACAGGTATGTGTGTTGTAAAGATGTTTCAAAAAATTGAACTATTGAAAGAGGTGTGTATGTGCGTGTAAAAAATAAATAAAATGAACGTGTAGCCTGTAATCTGTAAGAGAACAACAAGAGCATGTATTTTTGGCACAACTGCAGACCATTAAAGGGACTACTCATAAAGCCTAGACGTAGTAGGGGAACTTCAGACATGGCCATAAAGAGAGAGAGGGCAGGGCACTGGAGATCTGAGGTATGAAGAGGTGTGTGTGTGTGTGTGTGTCTCTGAAAAAGGAAATAATATGTAGCCATAACACAGCTAAACAAACAAATGGCCCCTGGACGTCATGGACCAGTCGATGGAACATAACTTCACAAAAAGTTTCAACACCCTGGTTTTCAAGTGGTTTTAAAGGAAATAAATATATTGACCTTTAGTCTCGTAAGACACCAAGAGCATCTGTGAAAACTCTGTATGAGTTTCAATTCAGAAATCTATGTAACACTAATAATGAATGCTATCCTAAGACTTTATAAACAAATGACTTTATGAATTGACTGAATTTAAACAGAACTGACGTGTGTGAAAAGAAAGGTACAATGAGGGAGGTCAAAACAAAAACCAGACAACTCCGCTTCCTGTCCTTCCTCTCCTCTTCCTGTCCTTCCTCTCCTCTTCCTGTCCTTCCTCTCCTCTTCCTGTCCTTTCTGTGAGCTGGTCTGCTAAATTGACTCCATCTCTGGAAGGGAAGAGAAAAACAACACATACAAGCTTAACATAATAGAACACCATAAAAGGTGAGATTTATGTTAACTAAATACTGCTTGTATAGTGTAGTTAGTGGCATAAATATAGGAACAGTGTGGTAAAGTTGGTAATACTTGCTGTTTACTCATGGAATTTGTATTTCAGATCAAAAGATGAATATGACAGGCAACAGTAGTATCTACCATTTCCATTACTATTTATCTAGCATTCACACTCTTTCAAACATGAACATTTGGTAAAGTTATCAGGGGTAGTAACTAGCATAATTTATTTGACTCTTTCACACACACCTCATTGGCTAGGTTAGCAAGCTAACGCTAACGCTAACTAGCCACATCTAGCACAAGCTCACTACTAAACTGACCTGGCAATCCTACTATTGTGGACACTTGTCTCCAAGCAGCATTTTTTGTGTTTATGTCCCTGTAGCTGTCAGCAGTTGTGTCAAAAAGACACGGTTTTGAGGACACTGCGAAAATGATTCTCTCCTCCATGTGTCCAACCGCATGCGACCATTTGCAAAAGGTACCTGCATCAGTATAGTTGCCTAGCTGCGCAAAATGTTATGCAGCAGTGATGCAATGACGCAATCGGTGTGTTCGAAGCGTAACATCCTCTTCCTCTTTCACCCTGAAGGTGTTTTTATCTGTAACGTCTTTCTCTTCTTCTTTCACGGTAACAGCCTCACCCTCTACTTGTTTTTGTATTGCAACAGCCTCCTCTTCCACGAAAGCTTCTTTCTCCGTACAGCAGAACGCCTCTTTAGCAGGAGGAGAGTAGCTTAGTGAGTTCATGGTGGGGGATAATAGCTAGCTAGGCTAATACTAACTTAACCAGCCCGCTAGTTGACTTACAATGTAAATATTAAATGAAATAGTAGGTTAGCTAGTTGTTTCCACATAAGTATGTTTAAATCAGTTGCAAATAAACCACGAAATTGTCTAAAGAACTTGAATGTTCCGACTGTGTTGGCTATCGAGCTACAGAGGTGGCTGCAGTTGTTGAAGAAGCGTTCCGTCCACTAGATTATACGTCACACTAGAAACATCGCATCAATGACACATCTTTTTTTTTATATGTATTTTTAATTTCACCTTTATTTAACCAGGTAGGCAAGTTGAGAACAAGTTCTCATTTACAATTGCGACCTGGCCAAGATAAAGCAAAGCAGTTCGACACATACAACAACACAGAGTTACACATGGAGTAAAAAAAAAACATAGTCAATAATACAGTAGAAAAATAAGGCTATATACAATGTGAGCAAATTAGGTGAGATAAGGGAGGTAAAAGCAAAAAAGGACATGGTGGCGAAGTAAATACAATATAGCAAGTAAAACACTGGAATAGAAGATTTGCAGTGGAAGAATGTGCAAAGTAGAGATATAAATAATGGGGTGCAAAGGAGCAAAATAAATAAATACAGTAGGGGAAGCGGTAGTTGTTTGGGCTAATTTATAGATGGGCTATGTACAGGTGCAGTATCGCCATCTGCTGTCTGGAGTGAGTAAACGCAGTTGAGGAGGGAAAACTTTTTTTCTTAATTTAATTATAACATTATAAAGCAGTTTAGGGAAACGCTTTTTTTCTCCATTAAATATGAATATTATATCAACACGTACAAAAAGCAACAAGTGTTGTTTGATTAGTTTTTTTATGAGAATTTAAAACAAACTCTACATCTACTCCACATCTGTATTTCTGATCCAGTCAAATAACTAGATATCAAAATAAGCATCTAGTTATTGATACCCTTGATAAAGATGAGCAAGAAATACTGTATAAAATAAATAAATAAACTTTACCCACTACCAGGATATTTTAGCCCAAAACCTGGTTACCTCTCTGCTAGTAGGCTGAAACTTGGCCATAAGTGGATCTTCCAGCAAGACACATCAACATCCACGAAGAAACTGTTAATTGGGCACAAAATCAACATTTTTCTATGGCCATCTCAGTCTTCAGACTTGAACTCCATTGAAAACCTGTGGTTTGAATTGAACAGGGTAGTCCATAAGCGCAGAGAAAATAAATCAAAGGACCTGGAGAGATTCTGTTCGGTGGAATGGTCTAAGATCCCACCCAATGTGTTCTCTAATCTCATAAAACATTTCAGTGTCGTTATCCTCCCGAGGGGAGGGTGCTGGAGTATTTAAAACATGGATGGCAATAATTCAGACCCCTACCTTTTGAGAATTACATGTTAAACTATATCTCTTTCTATGAGCAATTGTATTAGTATAAAATAATATAATTTCCTTTATTTTTGACCTACAACATAGCTCAGTATTTGAATTCTTTATTTTATAGAGTTGTTTATCTCATCTTTATCAAGGGTGTCAACAATTTTGTCCCCCACTGTACCTCCATACTGCTGCTACATGGTGTAACAATACATCATGTAGATGTATATAATGAACAGACTAGGTCTATACCGCTCCTACGTGGTATAACAATACATCATGTAGATGTATATAATGAACAGACTAGGTCTATACTGCTCCTACATGGTGTAACAATACATCATGTAGATGCATATAATGAACAGACTAGGTCTATACTGCTCCTATATGGTGTAACATTACATCATGTAGATGTATATAATGAACAGACTAGGTCTATACTGCTCCTACGCGGTGTAACAATACATCATGTAGATGTATATAATGAACAGACTAGGTCTATACTGCTCCTACATGATGCAACAACACATCATCATGTAGATGTATATAATGAACAGACTAGGTCTATACTGCTCCTACATGGTGTAACAAAACATCATGTAGATGTATATAATGAACAAGACTAGGTCTATACTGCTCCTACATGGTGTAACAACACACCATGTAGATGTATATAATGAACAGACTGGGTCTATATTGCTCCTACATGGTGTAACAATACATTATGTAGATGTATATAATGAACAGACTAGGTCTATACTGCTTCTACATGGTGTAACAATACATCATGTGGATGTATATAATGAACAGACTAGGTCTATACCGCTCCTACATGGTGTAACAATACATTATGTAGATGTATATAATGAACAGACTAGGTCTATACTGCTACTACATGGTGTAACAATACATCATGTGGATGTATATAATGAACAGACTAGGTCTATACTGCTCCTACATGGTGTAACAATACATCATGTAGATGTATATAATGAAGACTAGGTCTATACTGCTCCTACATGGTGTAACAATACATCATGTAGATGTATATAATGAAGACTAGGTCTATACTGCTCCTACATGGTGTAACAATACATCATGTAGATGTATATAATGAAGACTAGGTCTATACTGCTCCTACATGGTGTAACAATACATCATGTGGATGTATATAATGAACAGACTAGGTCTATACTGCTCCTACATGGTGTAACAATACATCATGTGGATGTATATAATGAACAGACTAGGTCTATACCGCTCCTACATGGTGTAACAATACATCATGTGGATGTATATAATGAACAGACTAGGTCTATACTGCTCCTACATGGTGTAACAATACATCATGTAGATGTATATAATGAAGACTAGGTCTATACTGCTCCTACATGGTGTAACAATACATCATGTGGATGTATATAATGAAGACTAGGTCTATACTGCTCTAACATTTTTGTATTATTGTTTTTATTTTTCCCCAAATTTATTTCAGTCAGTTGAGAACAAGTTCTGCGACCTGGCCAAGATAAAGCAAAGCAAAGCGACAAAAACAACAACACAGAGTTGCACATGAACAAACATCTCCTGCATGTTTACATATCTGGCATTACTCATCTCATAGGTATATATTGTATTCTATCCTATTCTACTGTATCTTAGTCTATGCCGCTCTGACATCACTCGTCCAAATATTTATATATTCTTAATTCAATTCCTTTAGATTGTGTATATTGTTAGATATTACTTGTTCGATATTACTGAACTGTTGGAGCTAGAAACACAAGCATTTCGCTACACCCGCAATAACATCTGCTAAACAAGTGTGTGTGACAAATAAAATGTGATTTGATGTATATAGGTCTGGTGTTGGAGGTCATTCTACACTCTGTGTTCTACTACCCAGGTCTGGTGTTGGAGGTCATTCCACACTCTGCGTTCTACTACCCAGGTCTGGTGTTGGAGATCATTCTACACTGTGTTCTACTACCCAGGTCTGGTGATTGAGATCATTCTATACTCTGTGTTCTACTACCCAGGTCTGGTGTTGGAGATCATTCCACATTCTGTGTTCTACTACCCAGGTCTGGTGTTGGAGGTCATTCCACACTCTGCGTTCTACTACCCAGGTCTGGTGTTGGAGATCATTCTACACTCTGTGGATCTCCTGCATGTATTTTCTGATGTTAATCAGACCACATGAATGAGAGTATCTCTTGTCACATTGATCACAGCTATAAGGCTTCTCTCCTGTGTGTGTTCTCTGGTGTTGTGTCAGGTTTCTTAGGGAAGCAAAGCTCTTCAAAGTCAGAGCAGTGGTAAGATTTGTCTCCTCTGTGAGCTCTCTGGTGATACCAGGCTGTTTGACTGAGTAAAACTCTTCCCACACCGATTACAGCTATATGATTTTTATCATGTGTGTGTTCTCTGGTGTCTATTCAGGCTGTTTGACTGAGTAAAACTCTTCCCACACTGATTACAGCTATAAGGTTTCTCTCCTGTGTGTGTTCTCTGGTGTCCTTTAAGGTGTTCTATCCGAGAAAAGCTTTTCCCACATTGCTCACAGCTATATGGCTGCTCTCCTGTGTGTGTTCTCTGGTGTGATACCAGGTTGCTTGACTGAGTAAAACTCTTGCCACATTGCTCACAGCTATATGGCTGCTCTCCTGTGTGTGTTCTCTGGTGTGATAGCAGGTTGCGTGACTGAGTAAAACTCTTGCCACACTGATCACAGCTATAAGGCTTCTCTCCTGTGTGTGTTCTCTGGTGCTCTTTAAGGCGTTCTCCCCGAGAAAAGTTTTTCCCACATTGCTCACAGCTATATGGCTGCTCTCCTGTGTGTATTCTCTGGTGTGATACCAGGTTGCTTGACTGAGTAAAACTCTTGCCACACTGATCACAGCTATATGGCTGCTCTCCTGTGTGTGTTCTCTGGTGTGATACCAGGTTGCTTGCCTGAGTAAAACTCTTGCCACACTGTTCACAGCTGTAAGGCTTATCTCTTGTGTGTGTTCTCTGGTGTGTTTTCAGATTACTTGAATGAGTAAAACTCTTCCCACATTGATTACAGCTATAAGGCTTCTCTCCTGTGTGTACTCGCTGGTGTTTTTTAAGTTCTGATGAAGATTTGAAACGTTTCCCACAGTCAGAGCAGCAGTGAGACTTCTTTCCTGTGGGTCTCTGCTGGTGTTTCTTGAGGAGTTCTGATCTGGAGAGACTTTTCTCTGCCTCGTCAGCTTCTTGAGGCTCCCCAGAGGATCCACGATAGTCACATCTCTCTCCTGTGTGAACATCAAAGTAGTGAATGTTTAAATGTTTTTACAAACTTTGACAAATGTTTTAGTTTGATTTTGGTCCACCAGCCAGATGAAAGAATATACCAGCCACTGTAGCAGGCAGATGAAAGAAAATACACACCACTGATTCTTTACCAGGCCAAATATTTCTTTTTGCCATGAATGACTACACCAAAAATCCCAACAACAAGAAACAAATGAGCATGCTTGGCAATGTTTGTAACACAAGAAATGTAAGTATGAAGTAATGTGGTATATTGCTCCATGTAATTACATTTTTGTGACAAGAGTCTTTTAACCAATGTGTTAAAATAATTCATTTAAATACAATAGTAATGATGAACAGTTGTACAAGTGAACATCAAGAATCAACAAAGTGCCTCCATAACACATCACTACACACCACACTGTCCTGCCAGATAAACTGCTTTTTATACAGAACAAAAATATAAACGCAACATGGAAAGTGTTGGTCCCATGATTCATGCGGGATTGTCTGAGGAGTATTTCTGTCTGTAGTAAAGCCCTTTAGTGTGAAAAACTCATTCCGCTTGGCTGGGCCTGGCTCCCCAGTGTCTGGGCCTGGCTCCCCAGTCGGCAGCGCACCTGCCCAGTCGTGAAATCCATAGATTAGGGCCTAATGCATTTATTTCAATTGACTTCTATGAACTGTAACTCAGTAAAATCTTTGAAATTGTTGCATGTTGCATTTATATTTTATGTTGAGTATAGTTAGGAGCTGGGCAATTCCACAGTAACGGAATTACACCAGACTCTGATTTTTCACTTTAAAATGTATGCAAAACAAAAAACATTGCTGCTTTAAAACCATGTTTGTGTACATCAGTTCAACAACTGCAGAGTTTGTGCCCCCGTTATTAAATATTAGAATTTACTGGTGTTAATCTGACCTTCTGTCTCCTCCTCTCCTTCCTCTTTCACTTCAAAAACTGCATCCTCCTCTTTCCCCTCTTCTTTTACTGTAACATCCTCCTCCTCTTTCACTCTGAACTCGTCTTCCTCTTCTTTCACTGAAACGTCTTTCTCTTCTTTCACTGAAACGTCTTTATCTTCTTCTTTCACTGTAACTGCCTCACTCTCTACTTCTTTTTTTACTGTGACATCCTCCTCTTCCTTCTCCTCTTTCACGACAATGTTCAACCCCAGAGCTTCTTTCTTCGTCCAGCAGACCCCCTCTTCTTTAGCAGGAGGGGAGAAGTTTAGTGAGCTCATGGTCGGGGATAATAGCTAACGTTAGCTAGCATTAGCGTAGTGCTGGGCTAATTTATCAAGCCAACTAAGTTAGCTCACTAACAACAACTTAAATATGAAATGAAAAGTAGATACGATATAATTGTGTTGATTACACAGTGGCTATACACCGACAAAATCCAAAGAACTTCAATGTTTCGGCTATTTTGGCTAGCAAAGTACCGAGGTGTCTGACTAGCTGTTGGTGTTGAAGAAGCGTACCGTCCACTAGATTATTCGTCACAGTGTCAGAATCATATGAAAGACGCACACCGCCATCTGCTGACTGGAGTTGGTATCGCAGTTGAGAAAATACTTTCAAATGTTAAAAAGCGACTGCCCCTAAAAACACCAACGACTCCCTTTGAAACATTTATTATAGTGTAAAAATGTAGCTAAATAGAACAGCTTTGGTCATACCCATTCAGCCCGTGACGTCCAAGCACGTCGAATTATGGGCGATATCAGGTCTGTCTGTTGTGGACGCTATTTCGCCCCATCATCCCAAATTGGGCTGTGTATAACTATGTAAATGTCTCTCGGACATGGTTTTATCTTTATACACTCTAAAAAGTAAAAGGTTCCTGGAGTATCCTTTAGGGGTTCTTCAAATTGAAACTGTGGGGGAACCCCTAAAAGTTATTTGAAGAACCTTTTGTGTGAACCCCTATAAGTTCTTTGAAGAACCCCTTATAATGGTTCCTCAAACAACCTTTTGGGGTTCATTTTTTAACTCCCTGTTCACCCTTATAAAAATATATTTTAATACCAATATTGACTTAATTATTTATTTAGTGGCACCACAAATGTGAATTAATATTTACCAAACAAAACATTACAAAATTGCAATAAATAAATAATACATTTTACTTTCTATAGTGCTTTTCATGACATTTACAAATATATATAAAAATAATGATGTACAATAAAAACAACATACATTAAAAATGAATCATAGGTAAACTAACAATATTGTAGACTTGATGCTAAATACAGATTTTTCAGCGTTAGTGTGTATATCTTCTCCACTTAGTTATGTTAGGAAGTTTGCCATCTTTATGACCGGCCCTGGTAACTTCACCCCAACTTCTCTTATCCCCAGAACACAGTAACTTAACATAAGTGTTTTTCTGACATTTTTGTGAAATTTAAGGGAAAATAAAAAAAATACAGCCCTAGCAGAGCCCCAAGTCCCATGGGGACGTCTTCTAGGGCGTGGATGTTCTCCCCATCAAAGGCCAGCAGGATTTCACTCTAATGGTGAAATGGATTTCCACCGATGTGCAGTAAAGGAGTGAAGAGCGGTGAAATCTGTGTTAACAAAAGTAAGAAAAGATTAATACACATACAATTAACAAAGAACAGAACAAATGTTCAGCTGTAGTTTTATATAAGCATGCACACCTATGTTTATGAAGAAACAGATGATTTGTGCATAGGCATACCTTGTCACAGACATAAAGGCCACTCGGATCCTCATTGAAGAGGTCGGGCAAGAGAAGAATCGCTGCTGTGGTCTCCAGTCCTAGTAAAGTAAAGCAATGATCTTACTACACTTGCTAATTTTATCACAAAATACATTAGAGAAAGGGAAGGAATAAGAGCAAGTACCTCTTCTGTATTGTCCTTCAGGGACTGTCAGAATAGCAGGATGATGTCCTCACCCCTGCCTCACCTCTACCTCTGATAGTCCTTGAATTCTCTTTTTGTCTATATCCATTCCATGGCCTTGATTCATTTCTGAGAAGATCTGAAAAGATAATTTGCACACATTTGTATGCTAATAGATGTCAGTTTGTATTGACTGCAATGCCACTTAATATAATGTTTACATACCCTACATTACTCATCTCATATGTATATACTGTACTCTATATCATCTACTGCATCTTGCCATCTTTATGGAATACATGTATCACTAGCCACTTTAAACTATGCCACTTTATGTTTACATACCCTACACTACTCATCTCATATGTATATACTGTACTCTATACCATCTACTGCATCTTGCCTATGCCGTTCTGTACCATCACTCATTCATATATCTGTATGTACATATTCTTTATCCCTTTACACTTGTGTGTATAAGGTAGTAGTTGTGGAATTGTTAGGTTAGATTACTTGTTGGTTATTACTGCATTGTCGGAACTAGAAGCACAAGCATTTCGCTACACTCGCATTAACATCTGCTAACCATGTGTATGTGACAAATAAAATTTGATTTGATGTAGGTTAAATGTACACTTCAAATGCAGCTGTCCTACAACATATCTACAACCAACTTTACACAGGCTACTGTTTGGCCGTAGCCCACGCCAGATAAATGAAAGATAACCTACAAGCCAACCGTGACCTTCTTTTGTGAAGCCCAGACGTAAGAGAGAGAACAAAGGCTAAACCTGGTCTTAACTTCCAATGCTCCATCCTCCTGCCCAACCCCCCTCCACGCCACCCCGCCAGATGTCCGGCATCAGAACATTCCAGGCATTCCCGTGATTGGCAGATAGGGTCTGACATGCTAATCAACCGGCTGCAAACACTGGGTACTGGTAAGTGCAACACAACCACCTCCTAGCCTAACACATAACACACAGCTGTCTGTGCGGGTCGCTACACAGCCCCCCCACCACAAAGTCCCTCGTCCCCGAGGGAACAAACAAAGTCTCTGAAGTGACCCGGAGGTCTCCTTTGCCTGCGTGGCCGTGATGGTTGCAGAGTGCCCCTCTGGGAACCAGGGGATGAAGGCAGGGATATGGGGGACAAGGAAGCAGGAACGGGTAATACAGTCCGTGGCTCTGGGGAACCACGCGGTGACACAGGGGGGGAGACAGGGGGAGTGGGCTGTCTGGAGCCTTGTCTGCGGCACCTGGGGGTGGGTGCCTGGAGAATGTCATTGCCAGAGAGGGGAATTGTGGGGGTTCCTGGGGTTTGGGGAGAAGAGGCCCCTCTGTATGGGGCTAACCTGTCCCAGTACAGTGTCACCTTTCTCCCCCTGGGAGGAAGCTGCACCTGGTAAACAACCTCCCCTACCCTCTCCAGGACGCTGCAGGGTCCCACCCAGTGACTGTCCAACTTGGGGCATCTGCCTTTTTTCCTTAGGGGGCTGTAGACCCAAACCAGCTCCCCAGCCACAAAGTGCCTTCCCCGGGTGTGCACGTCATAGTTCCTCTTCTGCCTCCCACCTGCATTCACCAGCTGCTCTCTGGCGAAGGTGTGGGCTGTCTCCAGGCGGTCCTGGAGTCTCCGGGCATACTCTGGCCCCGGGGTAACATGAGGGCTATCCAGGGGCCGACCAAACACCATCTCCGCAGGGGTGCGGATCTCTCTCCCCAGCATGAGGATGGCAGGCGTGCAGGAGGTTGAGTCTTGGACAGCGGAGCGGCATGCCATGAGGACCTTAGGCAGGTGCTTGTCCCGTGTTTGGAAGAGACGAGGGCCAGCTGCTGTCCAAGCATTTTGTTGAAGCGCTCCACAAGGCCATCACTTTGAGGATGGAGAGGAGTAGTGCTGGTCTTGTGCATACCCAGCCTCACACATGGTGGCGAACACACGGGACTCAAAGTTTTTGCCTTGGTCGCTGTGTATGGACTCCGCAGCTCCAAACCTGCTGGACATCCCCACTGTCAGGGCGTCGACGATGGTCTCTGCCTCCTGGTCAGGCAGAGCATAGGTCTCAGGCCATTTTGTGAAATAGTCCATGGCCGTGAGCACCCAGCGGTTTCCACTGTCTGTGGTGGGGAACAGCCCAACTACATCCACTCCCACCTTCTCCATGGGAGCCCCCACTGGGAACTGTTAGAGCTGAGCATGAGCGGCCTGGGGGGCCCTTTCTCGCTGTGCAGTTGTCACAGCGGCGGCAAAAGTCCTCCACATCCCTGATGTGCTGCCCCCAGTAAAAGCCCTGACGGAGGCGGCGGAGGGTTTTTGTGACCCCAAAGTGTCCAGTCCCCACCCCCCCATGAGTACTCAGGAGCACAGCCTCAGTGGCGGCAGCCGTCTGCAGTACAGGGCCGACAGGACATGGCGTCGGCATTGGAGTGGCGTGCCCCTGCACTGTGCACCACTGTGAAGTTGTACGGCTGAAGCTCCTCCAACCAGCGTGCCACCTGCCCCTCTGGCTCTCTGAAAGACATGAGCCACTGGAGAGCAGAGTGGTCAGTCCTTACAGTAAAGGGCAGGCCACCCAGGTAGTACTTGAAGTGTTTGACAGAAGATACAACAGCCAAGAGCTCCCGCCGGGTGACACAGTAGCGGCGCTCATGTTTGTCAAATGTTTTGCTGAAGTACGCCACCACTCTCTCCCCCTCTAGCCCCACCTGGGCCAGCACCCCACCCATGCCCACATTGCTCGCGCCTGTGTCCAGGATAAAGGGCAAGCTGAGGTCAGGGGGGGGCGAGCATGGGGGCCTCGATCAGTGCACGTTTGAGGGTGTTGAAGGCCTCCTCACACTCCACTGTCCAAATGAAAGCCTTGTCCTTCAGCAGCAGGCGGTTCAGGGGAGCAGCGACGCTTGAGAAGCCCCGTACAAACCTCCTGTAGTACGAGGCCCAGGAAGCGCTTCAGCTGACGCTGGTCGGTGGGGGTGGGCCAGTCTCTGACAGCCTCCACCTTGTCCTCCACGGTGCTGATCCCCTCCTTCCCCACTCGGTGGCCCAAGAAGGACACCTCTCTCCTCATGAAGTGGCACTTCTCGGGGTGGAGCTTCAGACCTGCGGCAGCCACCCTCTCCAGCACATGCCGTAGCGCCCCCAGGGCTGACTGGAAGGAGCTGCCATGGGCCAGGATGTCATCGAGGTATACCAGACACTGCTGTCAGGGGATGCCATCCAGCACCCTGTCCATCAAACGCTCAAAAGTAGCTGGAGCGTTGCACAGGCCAAAGAACAGGACCTTGAACTGCCAGTGTCCTCTGTTAGTGGAGAATGCCGTTTTGGCTCTGGCCTCTGGGGAGAGGGGCACCTGCCAGTAGCCACTGCAGAGGTCTAGTGAGGAGAACCAGGAGGACCCCCTAACCAGGTCCAGCGACTCATCGATACGTGGTATGAGTCCTTCCTGGTTACCTCATTCAGCCGCCTGTAGTCCGCACAGAACCTCAGCTTGCCCCCCTTCTTCGGGAACCATGACGACTGGCGCCGCCCAGGGGCTGTCTGAGGGCTCGATGAAGTCTTCCCGCTGCATCTCCAACACAGCCTTGTCTGCCGCCTCCTGGCGTGCCAGCGGGATACGGCGGGGACGCATCTTGATGGGTCGAGCATCACCGGTGTCGATCTCATGCTGCACCAGATGAGTCTGACCCACCTCTTCCTCACTCAGCGCAAAGCTGTCTCTGAATTCAAACAGCAACTGCCACAACCGTTCCTGCTGCTCGGGGTCAAGACCAACACAGTTCCTCCCCCATATCTCCCTCACTGCAGACAGTGTCCTCTCCTCTCCCATCTGGGGTAGCTGGGCTGGGGTGGCGCGGCCCGTGCTCACAGAGGGCTGTGTCGTAGAGGTAGCTGGGGGAATGCAACACACAGCCATAGGTGACAGGGGGGCTGTGGAAAAGTCACACACAGATGTGGGGGAGGGGGGGCAGCCATGAGTCTCTGCTGCTTTAACTGTTGGAGTGAAGGGTTTGTTGGGTTGAGTGAATGTGACATTAGGGGGGGCCATGGTGACTTCCGGCCCTCCCTGGAAGCTCAGTGTGCCCCCATTTAGGTCTAACTGGCAGCCTGTGCTCCTAAGAAAGTCCAACCCCAGGATACAAGGGTCCTGCACAGTCGCCACCCACACAGGATGACACACAGTCCTGCCCCCTACTGTCAGAGTCATTATTCCCTTCCCTTTCATGGGTGCCAGCTCACCTGTGACTGTGCGGAGCTGCACAGTTGTGGGCTCAGACTGAGTCCAACCTGGCACAATATCTGGCCTCACCAGGGTTACTGTGGACCCAATGTCCACCAGGGCGGAGCAGGGCACCCCCTCCACAGTGACAGGGACATGACAAAAGTCCACAACACAGGTCCGGCCCACCACAACAACAGGCTCCATCCGCTTGCCCTCGTCTGCTTCTGGGGGAAGTGGAGCCTTGCTTCCCCGTCTGTGCCGGTGGGCTCCTCCTGAAGAAGATGGTGGTTGGGATAGAAAACTAGGGGTCCGCACTACCCGGTCTATGCGGACCCCGAGCCGTTTCCCTGAGCTCTGGTGGACATGGGGAAATCCCGGCGCAGATAGCCTGGGACCAGGGCGCGTGTTTCGTGCCGCCTGTAGCGACACAGCACGAATTACTTCTGTCATTTCAGCCACCCATGCAGGCTTTTCCGGCTCCGGGCTGCTCTGCCCCCCAGCTCGCACAGAGGGTGTGTCTCCCTGCACCCCCACCAAAGCCCCAGCCCACACCAGCTCCCTCTCCAAGGCTATCTGCAATGACTCAGGATGAGCCAGCTGGGTCTGTATGCACAGCTCCGTAGGAGAGCGCCTGTATGAACAGGTCCCGTGCTAGCTCGGGCAGTAGCCTGGGCTGTACAAACTGTCCATAGTGCCTCCTCAGTGCTCCCACTAAAGCACCATAATCACGTGTCCTCGGGGCTAATCAATATCAAACAGGCCAGAGCATCATCCGTGAGAAATAAAGCCAACTGCAGTGCCCTATCTTCATTCGACCACCCCCTAAAATGAGCTAACAGTTCAAACTGAGCATGAAAAGCTTCCCAATCCGCCTTACCGGAATACTTCGGGGTCTTAACTGATACGGACGCAGCCGGGAACCGGGCGCCGCCATGTTTGTTTACATCCTGAGCCCCAGATTCCTCGTCCCGCCGCGTCGACGTCACCCATTCGGTGCGCCCAACAGAATCCGAGCGAAGCACAGTCGACGAGGCACTCATGCCCGCTTATTCCGCCATCACTCTAACTTCCTCCCTCAAGCGGCCTCTGGGCTCCAACGCCCTGGCGATCTCCTCAGCCAGATCCTCCGACGTCCATGCACACGCACCTCCTTGGCCACAATCGTCCCCTACCTCCACCTTCGGATTCTCTCGAAGCATTTTCAACCCCGTTCTCACCTACGGTAGCTAGCCACAGAAGTCAGCTAACGTTAGCTAGCTGGATAACTTTTATCAACATTTTTACTTACCTGACTAGATCATAAAGGAACAATTGTCCAGACAGAGGGTTGAGTTTACGAATTGACGGTTTATTAACCCAACTTTACACAGGCTACTGTTTGGCCGAAGCCCACGACAAATAAATGAAAGATAACCTCGTTTGAAGGCCAGAAGTAAGAGAGAGAACAAAGGCTAAACCTGTTCTTAATAACTTCCAATGCTCCATCCCCCTGCCCAACCCCCCTCCACGCCACTCCGCTAACCGCCCGGCATCAGAACATTCCAGGCATTCCCGTGATTGGCAGATAGCAGGTTGATTGGCATGTCGGACCCCGCGAACACTGTGTACTGGTAAGTGCAACACAACCACCTCCTAGCCTAACACATAACACACAGCTGTCTGTGCGGGTCGCTACAGTATTGTACATGTATCGTTTCCAAAATGGGATAGTATTGTACATGTATCGTTTCCAAAATGGGATAGTATTGTACATGTAACGTTATGCCCCCTTGTGAGTTAATAGTATTGCGTGCTGTAGCAGGCTATATAAAGAGGAAGCCCTCCATTGACGATTCGGTTCGTTGTAACATCTCGTCTGGACAGGTCACCGTCCTTAGTAAGTTAGTAAATTAGTTAGTTAGTTAACGAAAGCCAGTTCATTAACACAAAAGTGAGAACTGCTCTAGATTGGAAACTTACGTTAATTAGAGTGTAAAGCCATGTTGGCTTTATGGAAACGATATACAATATATGGGAAAGAATATAGTTCAGGGAAATAATCCAAACCTAGTTGTGCCTAGTTAGGACATAACGTTAGCTAACTAACGGTACTGTACTGTAGCTCATACAACGCCGACAGTCAAACCCGTCTTTCTAATATTTACGTTATGGAAGCTATTCACAGGAAACCATAATTGTCTTCGTTATTCATTAGTATGTTATATTATTATATAAATTATTTCGAGACATATTCAGAGCCAAACATCAACCCAACTTAACCTTTTTAACTGTTGTCGCATCCATACTTGCCACCAGCGTTGTCAGTTCCCAGAAGAAGTCCAGCAACAACGGAGGTTCCTCGATGAACCCACCTTCTAACAAGTGATTTGAAGAACCTTTTGGGGCAGTTTTTCATTGACCAAGAACCCTGCGGTTCTTAGGGGATCTGAGAACAACTCCAGTTGAACCCTTCATTTTTAGAGTGGAGTCGGCTCTATTTACTCTTAGAATCAAACATGATGATTAGCATCAACGATCAAGTCAGCTGCTGCTGCTCCAATACAGTATGAGATGAGAAGGTGAACTGATGTTGAACCGGGCAGTCAGCTGCTGCTCCAATACAGTATGAGGTGAGACGGTGAACTGATGTTGAACTGGGCAGTCAGCTGCTGCTGCTCCAATACAGTATGAGGTGAGACGGTGAACTGACGTTGAACTGTCAAACTATCGTGTGCATGTAGAAAACACGTGATCTTGGTATGTGTAAGTGTGTGGAGAACGAGACACAAACTAACTATGAATTGGTCGTCTCGTTCTGCAGCAACAGCTAGTTATTCTAGTTTTCCAGTGAGGTGTCAAAACAACAGGAAATCACTCTAGACACAGTTCCTCTGAAGTAGATCAACGGTTCCCTGAATTGGGCCAAGCACCTTTGGCCTGTCTGTCGAGAGGGTGTATGGTTGCACACCCACACAAACATACATATAAACTTCTCAACCCTAAAGAGATCCTTCCGAAGTCATATCAACTGAAATAGGTTAACATGATTTTTACCTCACAACATTGCACAGAGATAAATCAGATCCAGCCTGAACTGTGTGATGTAGTAGGGAGTTGTAGTTTTTCTAGAGATAAATCAGACCCAGACTGAACTGTGTGATGTAGTTTCCAGCTGGCCAATATTCTACATAGTTTAGCGCATAAAACGTTGTAATTAACTACAATGACCATAATCCACTGTGCACCTACTTGTCTTGTCTGTGTTTCTTTTACACCTGAGTTAAGTTCTAAATAAAGAGTAAAAACTCAGAAGATAAGTAAATCTCAAACCAAGTTTATTCACCCACTGAGTCACACAGCTGCATAAGACCAAGACATATTCACACAAGCGCTGGTATTTAACCCTTTCTCCTATGCTGAGTCTCCTCCTTACATCTCTGTTGCTAGGCAGAACTTTTGTGATATCAGTTCTTCCTCACTTCATCTGACCCGACCTCGGCCTAAATATCTCACTCCTCCCCACCTCACGGCTGTCCTTTTGACTTGTACCAGACTATGGCCCTTCTCCCCACCTCACGGCTGTCCTGTTGACTTGTACCACACTGTGGCCCTTCTCCTCCCCACCTCACGGCTGTCCTGTTGACTTGTACCAGACTATGGCCCTTCTCCCCACCTCACGGCTGTCCTGTTGACTTGTACCAGACTGTAGCCCTTCTCCTTCCATAGGATCCCTGACGACTAACAATAACACATTCTGACAGAATGTAAACGTTCTACATTCCCCTCTCTCAAACAGTGACATGAATAAGGATATTTTATATTGTCAAGTTCAGAAGTCAGAACCCATCACCTGCTATGTAAAAGAGAGCAGAATGCACAGTGGTCAATGCTATCTGGGATCCTTTTTTTTATTTTACCTTTATTTAACTAGGCAAGTCAGTTAAGAACAAATTCTTATTTTCAATGACGGCCTAGGAACAGTGGGTTAACTGCCTGTTCAGGGGCAGAACGACAGATTTGTACCTTGTCAGCTCGGGGATTTGAACTTGCAACCTTTCGGTTACTAGTCCAACGCTCTAACCACTAGGCTACCCTGCCGCCCCGGGGACATCCCTACCCTAAACCCTTCCTTAACAATTTTAAATGTTAACTTCAATGGGCTAGGGACATCCCAAGGATGTATCTCTACCTGAAAATACATGATCTAAGTGATTGATAGTTGGCATTCAGCAGTCATAAAACCTTATTTACTTTAATAAACTACTAAAATAGTGATTTTGTCAGACAGCATAGACAGCAGCTCTACACTTTATCGACTGACTGATCCATTCATCCTTCCATCCCTCCTCAGCCTTCCTCTCCTCTGAAGACCCAGTGAGGGTGGAGCTCAGTCAGAGAACTGTTGAGGGACTGGTTAGGAAGAACACTTCTACAGCCAGAGAGGTGAGAGGTCACACATGGTTTAGATCACAGGTGTCAAACTCATTCCACGGAGGGCCGAGTGTCTGCGGGTTTTCGCTCCTCCCTTGTACTTGATTGATGAATTAACATCACTAATTAGTTAGGAACTCCCCACACCTGGTTGTCTAGGGCTTTATTGAAAGGAAAAACCAAAAACCTGCAGACACTAGGCCCTCCGTGGAATGAGTTTGACACCCCTGGTTTAGATGGTAAATATTTACGTCCCATTAGCGGTTCATCACGTCAGCAAAAGGGAATATGTTCCATCATCTATGTTCATTACATTTGTGCAAATTGTCCACTGATATTTAATTTCTCAACCCTTCTGGCTGTATGAAAGTTAATTTCCCCTTAGGCACACATATTTGTTCTTTGTTATTACCCGAGCCACTGCCTGTTCACCCCACTATCATTCAGAAGGCGAGGTCAGTAAAGGTGCATCAAAGCTGGGACCAAAAGAATGAAAAACAGCTTCTATCTCAAGGCCATCAGACTGTTAAACAGGCATCATGAAATCATTGTCCCTTTAATAATGTTTGCATATCTTGCATTTCTCATCTCATATGTATAAACTGTATCTCAGTCTATGCTGCTCTGACATTGTTTATCCATATATTTATATATTCATAAATCCATTCCTTTACTTAGATTTGTGTGTATTAGGTATTTGTTGTGAAATTGTTAGATATGACTGCACTGTCGGAACTAGAAGCACAAGCATTTGCCTACATTCGCAATAACATCTGCTGAGCACCTGTATGTGACCAATACAATTTTATTTATTATGAAGGTAATATGTGTAAAATGTATTTTTCCCCACCTCTTTACATTGCTTATGCATATTCAGTGGCCTGACTGCGTCCAGACTATGTCAAAGGCCCATCCTGGTAGATCTGAACCTAATGCAGCTTGGAGTGATCGGATGAGAGAAGTCACATTTAGGTGCCAGGTGTAACTGAGGCCATAGATGCTCCATATCCATTACTTTGAGAGTTTTATATAATTTTACTAAATGTGTTTCTGTGTTGCAGGGGCAGTCAAGAAATGGAACGGCAAGGCCACAGAACATGACATAAGCAGAGCTGTGGGAGATCACCTCAATCGCCTGGTAGAGCCGGGGGTGGTGTTTACCACTCCACCACGGCTTCAGCAGGCTGGAAAAGTGGGATTGATGTGTTTGATCTATTTGTTTGTTTCAGTTTTCAGTAGTTGAATCCTTTGACGTATTGTTGATTTCAACAAATGCACTGTGTTGGTTGAAAAGTGATACTAAACATGCACTATTTTGACACAGTGGAAGATGCTGAATTTATACTGTTTTTCATAATAAGATGGACCAAGATGCGTGTTGCTTTTGCACATATTTGTTCATTGGTTTCGCAAGAGTCTGTTGATTGTCAGTCATTGGGTTCATTTGTTTTGCAATATGTTCAAATGAAATCAAGCTTTATTTACACAGCACATTTCAGACATGGATTCAACACAATGGCTTCACAGGAAAAAACATTAAAACAATGAAAATAAACAGAAATATTTTGTACACAAACATAAGAGGATAAAAAAACAGAAGGTTACCAACTAAAACTCTAATGAGCACATAATTAATATAGGAGGGGCTCTGAAAGACACTATGGAGGTGTCCACTGAAAGTTGACTAGTAACAACAACGGGGACCTGAAAGACACCCACCATTAGACCCACTAAATCTGCCCAAGAAGAGGCAAACAAAACAAAAACCCACACCAAACTTAAAGACAGGAAGCAAACCAAAAAGGTGGAGCAACTTAAGGTGTTGACACTCCATATCTATCAAAACAACTGGAGCACTGGGCCAGACACTCTTAAATAGAACTTGGACCAGCTCAGGTGAAACACCTTCCACTAACGAGATGGACAAGCCAGCACAGGTGTAACACATACTGACTAACGAGGTGACACCAATCAGTGCGCCCTACGTGCTAACGAGCTATACTTGCTACCGTCCAAACTCAAAACATAAATGGAAAAACCAAAGACTGTAACACCTTAAGAGAAAGCTTACCACCAACAGAAAACAACTTCCATTTCACATTATAATCAACTACAAAGCTTCACCTTCACCAATATAAACATGGTGTCTGCAGGCTGTCAACAATCAAAAACTAGAAAAAACTTTTTCCCCCACTAGATTCTAGAACTCTTGTCCCCTTGGAACAAGCCCAAACAAAACTCAACCTCCAATAGGAGTTTGTGATCCATGGTAACTCACTGGCTAAACACAAAACGTTTTGACTGCCCACCCTTGAGACATTTAGCAACCAAGTTGTCCTTACCACACATGTCTGATTTCAAGAGGAAACTCCTGCAATATTATCATTAAAATTATTAAAATACTCCCACTACAATGTTAAAACATTCTACATTGTGACATTAATTAATTGATATCATGAGACAACTCCTTCATGTATGTATTTTCTAAAATTGGATCAGATATCTTTTATCAGATTATCTCTGGTCACAGCTATAAGTTTTCTCTCCTGTGTGTGTTCTCTGGTGTACTGTCAGATTGCCAGATTGAACAAAACTCTTCCCACATTGATCACAGCTATAAGGTTTCTCTCCTGTGTGTGTTCTCTGGTGTACTGTCAGACCACTAGATGAAGCAAAACTCTTCCCACATTGATTACAGCTATACGGTTTCTCTCCTGTGTGTGTTCTCTGGTGTACTGTCAGAACGCTAGATGTAACAAAACTCTTCCCACATTGATCACAACTATAAGATTTTTCTCCTGTGTGTGTTCTCTGGTGTACTGTCAGATTGCCAGATTGAACAAAACTCTTCCCACATTGATCACAGCTATACGATTTCTCTCCTGTGTGTGTTCTCTGGTGTATCTTCAGATGGCTAGATGTAAAAAAAAACTTCCCACATTGATTACAGCTATGAGATTTCTCTCCTGTGTGTGTTCTCTGGTGTACTGTCAGAACTCTAGATGTAACAAAACTCTTCTGACATTGATCACAGCTATAAGATTTCTCTCCTGTGTGGATTCTCTGGTGAATTTTAATGCCTGATGAGGTGAATCTCTTCCCACAGTCAGAGCAGCAGTGAGTTCTCTTCCCTGTGGATCTCTGCGGGTGTTTCTTGAGGTGTTCTAATGTGGAGAGACTCTTCTCTGCCTTGTCAGCATCATGATGTTTTTGAGGCTCTCCAGAGGACCCACGGTAGTCCCGTCTCTCTCCTGTGTGAACAACAAAGTCAGACAGATGGTTAAAGGCCCACAACATGACATCCACTGTAAAGGGTAGCCAGCGTAGCCATGATGTTGTACAACAATTGAAGTCTAATGAATATTAAAATTATTTGACAATTGTCTTAAAATGAGCAAGAATAGTCATATTCTGTCTTGTTTCCACATTAGTAGTAACATCGATGATTGTAGGCTAGAAATAAGTTATTCATGTTGTTGAAACTCTAAGTAGTGTGCCAGACTGGCTCCAGGTCATCTACAAGTCTCTGCTAGGTAACCTTATCTCAGCTCACTGGTCACCATAGCAGCACCTACCCGTAGCACGCGCTCCAGCAGGTATATCAATGGTCACCCCCAAAGCCAATTCTTCCTTTGGCCGCCTCTCCTTCTAGTTCTCTGCTGCCAAAGACTGGAACAAACTGCAAAAATCACTGAAGCTGGGGACTCATATCTCCCTCACTAGCTTTAACGTTTCTAGCGCTAGCGGAACGCCTCGACAACATTCCGCTCGACAACATTTTTTAGAAATATGTAACTTTCATACATTAACAAGTCCAATACAGCAAATGAAAGATAAACTTCTTGTTAATCTACCCATCGTGTCCGATTTCAAAAAGGCTTTACAGCGAAAGCACAACATATGATTATGTTAGGTCAGAGCCAAGTCAAAAAAACACACAGACATTTTTCCAGACAAAGATAGGAGTCACAAAAAGCAGAAATATAGATCAAATGAATCACTAACCTTTGATGATCTTCATCAGATGACACTCATAGGACATCATGTTACACAATACATGTATGTTTTGTTCGATAATGTGCAAATTTATATCCAAAAATCTCAGTTTACATTGGTGCGTTACGTGTAGTAATGTTTTGATTCCAAAACATCCGGTGATTTTGCAGATAGCCACATCAAATCCCAGAAATACTCATAATAAACATTGATAAAAGATACAAGTGTTATTCACAGAATTAAAGATAGACTTCT
The DNA here is from genome assembly GCF_029448725.1 of Salvelinus fontinalis. Classification (NCBI taxonomy): domain Eukaryota; kingdom Metazoa; phylum Chordata; class Actinopteri; order Salmoniformes; family Salmonidae; genus Salvelinus; species Salvelinus fontinalis. The sequence continues at coordinate 41,174,773 of NC_074690.1, forward strand.
CCTTAATGCAACCGCTGTCAGATTTCAAAAAAACTTTGCGAAAAATGCATAATCTGAGTACGGCGCTCAGACCCCAATCCAGCCAAAGAAATATCCGCCATGTTGGCGTCAACAGAAGTTAGAAATAACATTAGAAATATTCACTTACCTTTGATGATCTTCATCAGAATGCACTCCCAAGAATCCCAGTTCGACAATAAATGACTGATTTGTTCCATAAAGTTCCATAAAGTCCATCATTTATGTCCAAATAGCCACTTGTTGTTCATCTTCATGAGGCGCGAGCACTACGTCCAGACAAAAACTCGAAAAGTTCCGTTACAGGTCGTAGAAACATGTCAAACGATGTATGGAATCAATCTTTAGGGTGTTTTTAACATGAAACTTCAATAATGTTCCAACTGGAGAATTCCATTGTCTGTAGAAAAGCACTGGAATGAGAAAATCCTCTGTCGGGACCGCGCGTCATGAGCCTGAGACACTCTGCCAGACACCTGACTCATTCAGCTCCCATTCCCCCCTCCTTTATAGCAGAAGCCTGAAACAAGTTTCTAAAGAAAGTTGACATCTAGTGGAAGCCTTGAAGTGCAACTTGACCCCATAGACAATGTGTATTCGGTAGGCCAAGCTTTGAAAAACTACAAACCTCAGATTTCCTACTTCCTGGTTGGATTTTTCTCAGGTTTTCGCCTGCCATATGAGTTCTGTTACACTCACAGACATCATTCAAACAGTTTTAGAAACTTCAGAGTGTTTTCTATCCAATAATACTAATAATATGCATACATTAGCATCTGGGACAGAGTAGCAGGCAGTTTACTCTGGGCACGCATTTCATCCAAAAGTGAAAATGCTGCCCCCTATCCCAAACAGGTTTTAAGCACCAGCTGTCAGAGCAGCTCACAGAACACTGCACCTGTACATAGCTCATCTGTAAATAGCCCATCCAACTACCTCATCCCCATACTGTATTTATTTATTTTGCTCCAATGCACCCCAGTATCTCTACTTGCACATTCATCTTCTGTACATCTACCATTCCAGTGTTTAATTGCTATAAATGTAATTACTTCGCCACCATGGCCTATTTATTGCCTTACCTCGTTTGCACACAGTGTATATAGACTTTTCTACTGTATTATTGACTGTATGTTTGTTTATTCCATGTATAACTCTGTGTTGTTGTATGTGTCGAACTGCTTTGCTTTATCTTGGCCAGGTCACAGTTGTAAATGACAACTTGTTCTCAACTAGCTTACCTGGTTAAATAAAGGTGAAAAAAAACAATTAGCAAGTGCATCTGTGATGTTGTACCCACGGCGACTATTAAAACATTCCCCAACCATAAACCGTGGATTGGTGGCAGCATTCGCGCAAAACTGAAAGCGCGAACCACTGCTTTTAATCAGGGCAAGGCGACCCGGAAACATGACCGAATACAAACAGTGTAGCTATTCCCCCCTCAAGGCAATCAAACAAGCTAAGCATCAGTATAGAGACAAAGTAGAGTCGCAATTCAACGGCTCAGAAAACAGAGGTATGTGGCAGGGTCTACAGTCAATCACAGACCACAAAAAGAAAACCAGCCCCGTCGCGGACCTCGATGTCTTGCTCCCAGACAAACTAAACAACTTCTTTGCTTGCTGCGCTCCAGGACACCTACACCACCCGATGTCACAGGAAGGCCAAAAAGATCATCAAGGACAACAACCACCCGAGCCACTGCCTGTTCACCCCGCTATCATCCAGAAGGCGAGGTCAGTACAGGTGCATCAAAGCTGGGACTGAGAGTTTCTGTCTCAAGGCCATCAGACTGTTATACAGCCATCACTAACATTGAGTGGCTGATGCCAACATACTGACTCAAATCTCTAGCCACTTTAATAATTAATAATTGGATGTGATAAATGTATCACTAGTCACTTTAATCAATGCCGCGCTTTATATAATGTTTACATACCCTACATTACTCATCTCATATGTATATACTGTACTCTACCATCTACTGCATCTTGCCTATGCCGTTCGGCCATCGCTCATCCATATATATATATGTACATATTCTTATTCATTCTTTCACACTTATGTGTATAAGGTAGTTGTTGTGAAATTGTTAGATTACTTGTTAGATATTACTGCTTGGTCGGAACTAGAAGCACAAGCATTTCGCTACACTCGCATTAACATCTGCTAACCATGTGTATGGAACATTTTTTTTTTGATTTGATCTGGTACACAGACGAGAGAGCTCTGAAATCGGAGTAGATAGCCAGAGTGAATTTATGAAAGCACCCAAAAGTCCATTGAGAAAGCACAACGACTATACCATTTAGCTAAGCTAAGAATGACGTGAATAATCAAGTAAATAAAGGTTGGGTAGTTAGTTAGAATATAGTTCATATACTGGCAAGTTTGATGTATAAGTAGCCAACTAACGTTAGGTTGCTAGTTAACATACCGGTACATACTGCTGTAATAACATGCTAACAAATTGTCAGCCAGCATATCGTGTAAGGTAACTTACTTGAAAAGTCGTTACTTTATTACATTGCTCAGCATTTTCTTAACATTTGTCATAATCAGATAAAGTAATGAATTTGTATCGACTCTCGTTGGACTTCGGCTGCATATTTTCCGACATTTTCTTCAAATCTGAAAACGATGTGAAGCCACGCCCATTTCCTGAAGAATTGCATTATGGGCCATAACGTACTGTGTGTATACGTCATATTTTGCCGAATTTAGTACGACATCCGGGAACTTTTGGCATACTAAGTATATCATACTATGACCAATAAGCATACTATATACTCAATTAACATCACAAATAGTATGGTTAGTGTGAGTATTCTAACACAGCTAATGACTTAACAGCTCTAACAATTTGACCCCCACAGGAAATCTACACTGGCAGTTATAGAAAGACCCATTTACTATATAACCATTGATTCTTGAAGAATATAACTTGTAAATGCCTCAAATGTTTCAACTGTATTACCCCATCAGAAACCAAAGCATAAGCTCGTAAAACACCATTGTTTGTAAAAAAGCACTGTATAGCCTTGAAATCTTGTCTAAAACGATCATTTTGACCTTTTGGATGGTCAGTCCTTGTATTTATAGTGTAGTCAAATCAGGGGGTAGCCCTGAGCTGGACTCAAACCTGGGTCCACTGTCAAGCCAACACCTTATAACTGTTACGCCAAGCTGTCTGAACTTCTTGACGAGGTCGCTAGGTTTTGGGTTACGGTTGCTAAAATAGCTTTCTCTATGAATGTGAGAGTGGTTACATTTCTCCAGCCCCCATCCATCAGCTGCTTAAATCCTAGGTTTCCCCTTTAAAAAAGCCACACAATCAACCAACCAATCTGCAGTTCAAACAATAACAAAGCTGTCATTCCACCACTGTTTTGGTAATAAGATGGAGGGAGAAAGGGCTGGAGAAATGTAACTACTCTCAAATTCATAGACAGACCTATGGATGCAAGGATTGACCATCCATGATATCAACATTATAGTTTTAACCATGTTGAGGCTACAGTGTTGGTTTACATTGTTTCTAAACATTGGAGTAAAAAAAGCTTATTTGGGGTTCTGATGGGGTACAACAGTTGAACTAAGCTCATGAGGCATGTGTTATATTCTTGAAGAATCAATGGCTATAAATAAACACATTTAAAAAGTCTAAATATGGATGTAGCAATTGCATAGTTCCCCTTTAACACCGCACATCAGTTCCACAACTGCAGAGTTTATGCCTCTGTATTTAAGGCAGTACTTACTAGTGTTAATCAGGGCCCGTTCATCGTTAGAACCATTGGACGCTTTAACATGCCTTTGTGAAACCGAGCCCAGATATTCAGTTTCCTCCTCTTCTTCCACTGTGACAGTCATCTCCCCATCCTCCTCTTTCACTCCAAAACATGCATCCTCCTCTTTCTCTTCCTCTTCTTTTACTGTAACATCCTCCTCCTCTTTTACTCTGAACGAGTCTTCCTCTTCTTTAACTGTAACGTCTTTATCTTCTTCTTTCACTGTAACGGCCTCAACCTCTACTTGTTTTTCTATTGTGACATCCTCCTCTTCCTCTTTCACCACAATGTTCAGCCACAGCCCCGTTTTCTCCGTCCAGCAGATCCCCTCTTCTTTTGCAGGAGGAGAGTTGCTTAGTGAGCTCATGGTCGGGAATGTTAGCTAGATAGGCTAATGCTAACTTAACCAGCCCGCTAGCTGACTAATAACAACAACCGTAAATATGAAATTAAAACGGACGACAGAAGTGTGTTTAAAACACAGTGGCTAATAAACACTAAAGCGCCTAAAGAGCTTTATTGGTTCGGCTATTTTGTCTAGCAAGCCACCGAGGTGGTTGACTAACTTTTGCTGCTGTTGAAAGAAGCATTCCGTCCACTAGATTATACGTCACACAGCGTTGCCTTAAATTCCCACACCGCCATCCGCTGACTGGAGTGGGTAACGCAGTTGAATAAAATGTATATTTAATTTCAGACAACAAGTCAAAGGAAGCATTCGTTTTTTCTCACCAGTGTAAAACTACAGTGTGGATAAAGACTTACTAAGCTAGTTGTAGTCACGATGTGGTTACCTGTAAGTACAAACAGTTATGTTTTTGCGTTATTGCATATTTATTAACTTATCATTTTGTATATATATTTAACATTTATTTAACTAGGGAAGTCGGTTAAGAACAAATTCTTATTTACAATGACGGCCTACCCTGGCCAAACCCTAACTCAAACGATGCTGGGCCAATTGTGCGCTGCCCTATGGGACTCCCAATAACGGCCTGTTATGATACAGCCTGGATTTGAACTAGGGTCTGTAGTGACGCCTCTAGCACTGAGATGCAGTATCTTAGACCGCTGCGCTGCTCGTGTGTTTACATTACACCCAGTGTAATACACTCAGTGATAAAGGTATGGGATTCTGGGTAATCCACAGCATGCTTTTGGAGAATTTGAAAATTGAGTGGTCCTGGGATAGAAATGTATAAAGTTGACATTACATCATAAAATCCACCTTTTAAATCATACGTTAGCAATTTATATTTTAGTAACTACTGTTGTTGGTTAAGTTTCAAATAAGCCTCTCTTTATATGTTATTTGCTGAATCTCAGTTTTCCATGTGGGTTTTATGCTAAAGTTCCCTCTTTCAAGTTGGTAGCAAACTGGAAAATGTATATTCTTTAGGAGTGCTATTTTTATCCTGTCGACTACTGATCATTCATCCACACTGTGTGTCTCATCAATGCAGGTAATTTATGACAAATTAATAAAGTATATGTTTTAAAAACCCATGAACACCATTCAGTTTATTAGCCCGGTTTTGTTAGTTTAGGTGTATTATACTTCTTCACCACCAGAGGGAGACATTGAGTAATTTTCAGGTTAATTTGATATATTTTGATACTAAAATGGATGTAGTGAATATGAGACACATGGAAACAATGTGTTCATTTTATTATAGTAAATTATGAATTAGTAGGAATTGTTAAATCCACTATACGATCACAATGACTTTGATAGACATTTCAACTGTTTTTTTGTTAGTATTTTATAGCGCAGATTTATGGAGAATTGCTGTGGGAGTGCTATTTATATCCCGTCACTACTGATCATTCATCCATACTGTGTGTGTCCCATCATTGCAGCTTTGGAAATAAATTAACTATCCATCCATTGCTCCTTCCTGTGTTGACTCACTGACTTGAGAGACGGGACCAGGAAGGTCACGGTAGGTCGATATCTAGCTCAAGCTTGCAAACGTTTTTTTTAATTATTTTATTTATTGAATATTTATTGAATATTCTAAACATATAATATACTTGCAGTGAAGCCGCTCAACAACTACATCATACCAGTCACCCAAAAGATTCCCATTCAGAGCGACACACAGAAGCATCCAGGGTCAATGCACCTGCTCAAGGGCACGTTGACCAATCTACCACCAGGCCAAAAAACGTGAACCCGTACCCTCCAAGATCCCCAACCATTCGAGACCCCTCCCACAGTCCCCCCTCAGGAAGAAAAAACAATTAATTCCATTCCCCACCCCAAGAACCCCACAATGCACCAACAACCAAGAGAATGAGCTAAAGAGAAAAAAGGAAAAGACAGAAGAAAACAGCAAACAACAATGCAAAAAAATTATAAAACAAAATAATAAATTTAAAACAAGGACAACTAAAATCATAACAGCAATGCCAACTGTATATGTTTGAGTGCATGTCTGGCACTATTACATGTATGTGTGTGTTCTTGTATGTGTTTATTTGAGTGAGTGTGTGTATATGCATGTGTACCAACACCTGCACGGCATCAGCCTCAGGCAAACCAGCATTAGTTGCCACTTAGTGTCATTCAAATGTACTTTTTATTATGTTTTATTTTGACTTTTATCTTTTGACCATCATTCTATCTCCTATCATCTATCTATCATGAGGTAGTCACCTGGAATGCATTTCAATTAACAGGTGCGCCTTGTTAAATGTTCATTTGCGGAATTTCTTTCTTTCTTAATGCATTTGAGCCAATCAGTTGTATTGTGACAAGGTAGGGGTGGTATACAGAAGATAGCCCTATTTGCTGAAAGACTAAGTCCATATCATGGCAAGAACAGCTCAACTAAGCAAAAAGAAATGACAGTCCATCATTACTTTAACACATGAAGGTCAGTCAATGCGGAAACTTTCAAGAACTTTGAAAGATTCTTCAAGTGCAGTCGCAAAAACCATCAATCGCTATGATGAAGCTGGCTCTCATGAGGATTGCCACAGGAAAGGAAGACCCAGTTACCTCTGCTGCAGAAGAAAAGTTAATTAGAGTTAATTGTGAAGACAACACAACTATGCCTATGAGATGGGATTGGGATGAATCAGAACGGAAGAAAATGCAGCCAACAAGTGCTCAGCATATGTGGGAACTCCTTCAAGACTGTTGGAAGAGCATTCCAGGTGAAGCTGGTTGAGAGAATGCAAAGAGTGTGCAAAGCTGTCATCAAGGCAAAGGGTGGCTACTTTGAAGAATTTCAAATATAAAACATATTTTGATTTGTTTAACACTTTTTTGGTTACTACATGATTCCATATGAGTTATTCCACAGTTGCGTTGTCTTCACTATTATTCTACAATGTAGACAATAGTTAAAATAAAGAAAAAACATTGAATTTGTAGGTGTGTCCAAACAATTGACCGGTACTGAATATGTATTGTGGAGGAGAACTGATCCTAGATCTGTACAAAGGCATAACATCTACAGCAGGAACAACTGGCGGTGTTAAAAAGGCCCAGCTGGATTGAATTGAGCTATTTAAAATGACATTTGAATGTCTAAATATTTGTTCTGTTTGTCAATACAAGACAGGGTCTGTGGAGGCTTGGCTTATTAGTGGTAGATTTGGGGGAATAGTGATAGATTTTTGGAGGGACCCTTGTCACTACAGCCAATCAGTGAGCTGCTTCCCTTCCCCCACATCTCAGGCAGTTCTGTAACTCACAACACTTCCCCTGCTTTCATCAACAATGGAGTAGCTTCCCCTGCTTTCCTCAACAATGGAGTAGCTCCCCCTGCTTTCATCAACAATGGAGTAGCTTCCCCTGCTTTCATCAACAAGGGAGTAGCTTCCCCTGCTTTCATAAACAATGGAGTAGCTTCCCCTGCTTTCATCAACAAGGGAGTAGCTTCCCCTGCTTTCATCAACAATTGAGTAGTTTCCCCTGCTTTCATCAACAATTGAGTAGTTTCCCCTGCTTTCCTCAACAATGGAGTAGCTTCCCCTGCTTTCCTCAACAATGGAATAGCTTCCCCTGCTTTCATCAACAAGGGAGTAGCTTCCCCTGCTTTCCTCAACAATGGAGTAGCTTCCCCTGCTTTCATCAACAAGGGAGTAGCTTCCCCTGCTTTCCTCAACAATGGAGTAGCTTCCCCTGCTTTCCTCAACAATGGAGTAGCTTCCCCTGCTTTCATCAACAATGGAGTAGCTTCCCCTGCTTTCCTCAACAATGGAGTAGCTTCCCCTGCTTTCATCAACAATTGAGTAGTTTCCCCTGCTTTCATCAACAATGGAGTAGCTTCCCCTGCTTTCCTCAACAATGGAGTAGCCCACTGAACTAAAGCCTTGCCATTTCAGATCTTTTTTTTTAAGAGTGGGGAATTTTTACAATTAGGAAATAATATGTAATGTTTTACTCGTACCTCAGCCAGCATTGTGAATGGTGTCTGATGCAGTGACAAACTAGACCATGGCAGTAAATCTAATACTTAGGTGTTTTTAGTCATGCATGAAAGGTCTGGGGTGGTTCAGTGCTTATAAGTTACTGACCCTGGAATACATTTATGGCCATGCTGGCAGGGTCTGAATCAAACCCAATGTCCACCTGGTACACTGGCAGGATTTGAATCAAACCCAATGTCCACCTGGCACATTGGCAGGCTCAGAATCAACCCAATGTCCACCTGGCACACTCTGGGCTTAACTTTACTGTCTCTTTCCATGAAACATGGACACCAACTTAAAGTGCTTGGGAACCTAACATGTCTTCAGGCAAGGTTACTCATGTGGTTAACCAAACCACCTCTATTAGACTTCACCTCCTTGGACCTCATCTCAGTGAGTTTAGGTTGGGGAAACCGTGGAGGAGAGGGCCTTGGACCTCATCTCAGTGAGTTTAGGTTGGGGAAACCGTGGAGGAGAGGGCTTTGGATCTAGTTCATGGCATTGAGGAGAGAGCAGCTGTAACACAGTACCTGGTCTAGTAAATGGCATTGAGGAGGAGAGAGCATATGTAACACAGTACCAGTGGTGTAAAGTACTTAAGTAAAAGTACTTTCAAGTACTTGTTTTGGTATATCTGTACTTTATTTTAACATTTTTATTTTTGACAACTTTTACTTTTACTTCACTACATTCCTAAAAGAAAATAATGTACTTTTAAATCCATACATTTTCCATGACACCCAAAAGTACTCGTTACATTTTGAATGCTTAGCAGGACAGGAAAATGGTTCAATTCAGCACGTATCAAGAGAACATCCCTGGTCATCCCTACTGCCTCTGGTCTGACAGACTCACTAAACAGAGAACATTCCTGGTCATCCCTACTGCCTCTGACCTGATGGACTCACTAAACAGAGAACATCCCTGGTCATCCCTACTGCCTCTGACCTGACGGACTAACTAAACAGAGAACATTCCTGGTCATCCCTACTGCCTCTGACCTGATGGACTCACTAAACAGAGAACATCCCTGGTCGTCCCTACTGCCTCTGACCTGACGGACAAACTAAACAGAGAACATTCCTGGTCATCCCTACTGCCTCTGACCTGATGGACTCACTAAACAGAGAACATCCCTGGTCATCCCTACTGCCTTATGATCTGACAGACTCACTAAACAGAGAACATCCCTGGTCATCCCTACTGCCTCTGACCTGACAGACTCACTAAACAGAGAACATCACTGGTCGTCCCTACTGCCTCTGACCTGACAGACTCACTAAACAGAGAACATCCCTGGTCGTCCCTACTGCCTCTGACCTGACAGACTCACTAAACAGAGAACATCCCTGGTCATCCCTACTGTCTCTGACCTGACAGACTCACTAAACAGAGAATATCCCTGGTCATCCCTACTGCCTTATGATCTGACAGACTCACTAAACAGAGAACATCCCTGGTCATCCCTACTGCCTCTGATCTGACAGACTTACTAAACAGAAAACATCCCTGGTCATCCCTACTGCCTCTGATCTGACAGACTCACTAAACAGAGAACATTCCTGGTCATCCCTACTGTCTCTGACCTGACAGACTCACTAAACAGAGAACATCCCTGGTCATCCCTACTGCCTTATGATCTGACAGACTCACTAAACAGAGAACATCCCTGGTCATCCCTACTGCCTCTGATCTGACAGACTCACTAAACAGAGAACATCCCTGGTCATCCCTACTGCCTCTGATCTGACAGACTCACTAAACAGAGAACATTCCTGGTCATCCCTACTGCCTTATGATCTGACAGACTCACTAAACAGAGAACATCCCTGGTCATCCCTACTGCCTTATGATCTGACAGACTCACTAAACAGAGAACATCCCTGGTCATCCCTACTGCCTCTGATCTGACAGACTCACTAAACAGAGAACATCCCTGGTCATCCCTACTGCCAATGATCTGACGGACTCACTAAACAGAGAACATCCCTGGTCGTCTCTACTGCCTCTGATCTGATGGACTCACTAAACAGAGAACATCCCTGGTCGTCCCTACTGCCTCTGACCTGACGGACTCACTAAACAGAGAACATCCCCAGTAATCCCTACTGCCTCTGATCTGACAGACTCACTAAACAGAGAACATCCCTGGCCATCCCTACTGCCTCTGATCTGACAGACTCACTTAACAGAGAACATTCCTGGTCATCCCTACTGCCTCTGACCTGACGGACTCACTAAACAGAGAACATTCCTGGTCATCCCTACTGCCTCTGATCTGACAGACTCACTAAACAGAGAACATCCCTGGTCATCCCTACTGCCTCTGATCTGACAGACTCACTAAACAGAGAACATTCCTGGTCATCCCTACTGCCTCTGATCTGACAGACTCACTAAACAGAGAACATCCCTGGTCATCCCTACTGCCTCTGACCTGACGGACTCACTAAACAGAGAACATCCCTGGTCATCCCTACTGCCTCTGACCTGACGGACTCACTAAACAGAGAACATTCCTGGTCATCCCTACTGCCTCTGACCTGACGGACTCACTAAACAGAGAACATCCCTGGTCATCCCTACTGCCTCTGATCTGACAGACTCACTAAACAGAGAACATCCCTGGTCATCCCTACTGCCTCTGATCTGACAGACTCACTAAACAGAGAACATCCCTGGTCATCCCTACTGCCTTATGATCTGACAGACTCACTAAACAGAGAACATCCCTGGTCGTCTCTACTGCCTCTGATCTGATGGACTCACTAAACAGAGAACATCCCTGGTCGTCCCTACTGCCTCTGACCTGACGGACTCACTAAACAGAGAACATCCCCGATAATCCCTACTGCCTCTGATCTGACAGACTCACTAAACAGAGAACATCCCTGGTCATCCCTACTGCCTCTGATCTGACAGACTCACTAAACAGAGAACATCCCTGGTCGTCCCTACTGCTGTCACGATCGTCAATGGGAGAGAGAGAGGACCAAGGCGCAGCGCGTGAAAAAAACATCTTCTTTTTATTATAAGAAGGAAAAACAAAACAAACCAACAAAACAGACGACCGTGAAGCTATACAAACATAAGTGCTGACACTAAACACTCTGACATAGACAATTCCCCACAAAACAGCTAAAGCCTATGGTTGCCTTAAATATGGCTCCCAATCAGAGACAACAATAACCAGCTGTCTCTAATTGAGACCCAATTCAGGCAACCATAGACTTTCCTAGATACCTACACTGAACACTAAACCATCTACTCTACTAAACCCCCTAAAACATACAACACCCTAGACAATACAAAAACACACAAACTTCCCCATGTCACACCCTGACCTAACTAAAATAATAATGATAACAAAGATGGCCAGGGTGTGACAGCTGCCTCTGATCTGATGGACTCACTAAACACAAATGCTTCGTTTGTAAATGATGGCTGAGTGTTGGAGTGTGCCCCTGGCTATCCGTAAATAAAAAAACAAGAAAATGATGCTGTCTGGTTTGCTTAATATATGGAATTTGACTTGTGATACTTAAGTATATTTAAAACCAAATACTTTTAGACTTTTACTCAAGTAGTATTTTACTGGGTAACTTTCTATTAAGGTATCTATACTTTTACTCAAATATGACAATTGGGTACTTTTTCCACCACTGATCATGAGTCTAATCTGGTCTCCTTCGACATGGTTAGCCTCATTATGAGTCTAATCTGGCCTCCTTCAACATGGGCAGCCTCATTATGAGTCTAATCTGGTCTCCTTCAACGTGGTCAGCCTCATTATGAGTCTAATCTGGTCTCCTTCAACATGGTTAAATAAAATAATTTTTGCAGAATTAAATACCCACAACTTTCATTCTGTGGGTATTAGATTGACTCAGTTCACAGACTGTCAGCCAGACAGTGATTGTGCAAAATCAGACTAACTTAGAGTAACAACCAAATAAAAAGACAAACAGGGAATGTTCATTGACCCAAAAAGACACTATACTTCATTCAAAGAATCAGCACTTTATTTCATATTTTATAAAGAACACCTGTGGAAATGGGCAGTGGATTTAGACATCCATCTGACTCCAAAACAAGACATGATTGAATAGTTGAATAGTGTCTAATCCAAATAATCAGCACAATGGCAGATGAACATCCCTGGTGTTTCTTGAGGGGCTCTGATGTGGAGAGACTCTTCTCTGCCTCGTCAGCTTCATGATGTTGTAGAGACTCCCTAGAGGATCCATGGTAGTCCCGTCTCTCTCCTAAAGCCAGACAGATGGTTGAAGGGCCACAACAGTAGAAATCCACTGTAAAAGGTGATGCCAACATGATAGATGATGTTGTACAACAATTGACATCTGTAATGAATGTTACAATTATCTTAAGACAGTCAAGTGAGCAACAAGTCATATTTTGTCTTGTTTTCACATTAGTAGTAACATCGATGATTGTAGGCTAGAAATAAGTTATTCAAGTTGTTGAAATCCTTAGCAGTGTGCCAGACGACTTTTGGCCTCCTTTCTGTGTTTGCTAAAATTGGCGCATGAGGGCGATGCACACGCGAATTGGTTGCAGAAACTCCTCCATGCTAATACGGAAACCACTAGTTATACCAATACCATAGACCTACTGTAGGACCCATAACTTCAACAAACAACAATATAGACCTACTGTAGGACCCATAACTTCACCTAGCAATAACACAGACCTAGAACTATACATCATTTAATTTTTCAGGTGAAACATGGAAACTAAAATGGCTTTGTCATGACATTTCATAACCAGATAATTTTGTGAATAATCCCACTAGGCTACTCTGTAATGTGTTGTCATTCTAAATGTCCTGAATAAAGGAAAATAGTTGTGTGTGTTGTACAATAGCCTATCCATCAAGGAACAGTTCTCTACACATTATGAGCTAAATATCTCTGTGTCCAAACAGACTTATGAGACCCTACTGTAAATCAAGCAAACACTAACACAATATAAACATCAATTTGTTAGGGATGTTGGATCCAACGTGGAGCACGGCATAACTGCCTTTACCAGAGTAATGAATGAAGAAGCACTTTGGTTGTTGTTGCATGTCGTGATGTTTGTCATTTGACTGGCATTCAGAAAATGATTTCCTGGATCAGCTTATGATAGCTGAACATGTGACTAACTAAACAGCTACAGTGTTAAGTATTGTGTAATTATTGAAGACCCGCGTTAATGACAGTAACGATTCGGGTGTTGTCAATAAAGTTAAGGTGACTCTCAGTTAGAACCATTGGATTTAGCAAACTCTGAAATGATTTAGGATTTCTGTGCCCATGAAAACTGTTTTTCCAGCGTAACATAAGGAGACACTAAATGTTACGTTGTTAGAGAGCATTTCAGAGATCTGAATACAAAAAACTGTCCCACAGCAAGATCGAGTGTTTAAGTTGAAGTTCATCATATGACAAGCATAACGTTATGACTATAACTACTGTTCCCTGAAGGTGGGAAACTACGTACAACATACAATTAAATCCACACATATGACTATAACTACTGTTCCCCGAAGGAGGGAAACTAGGTACAACATACTATTAAATCGGTGCATCGCTGGAAGCCCCGCCTTCCACAGGTGATGAGGGTGAGGCTCAATTTATTCCTTAAATTAGCATGGGGAACAGTAATTATAGTCATAAAGTTACACTCCCTTTCAGTTGGTCAACTTCGGTACAACATACTATGGGGAAATACAATCATTCCCCATGCCGACCCAAACGGATACTAAAGGAAACGACCCGTGGCAGACCACCCAGACCTGACCCCGCAAGATGCGTTTTGTCAATTTTTGTCAATTTATTAATTGTCTTTTGTTTGAAACACTCCTGTCAATGTTGAGTAAGGACACACACCTGATTACGCATATAGAAGTAGGACTAGTCTACCTGGCCTGCACACAAATGTAGGCCTATAAATGTGCCCATTTGGGGATGTCTGATAGTATTTCTGATTGTCTTAACGCTGCACCACTAATGAGTTGTGGAGCTTCTCAAAGTAATTTTTCTTCACCTCAAACAGCAAGTAAACAAAGTCTAATCAAATTCAATTGAGTATGACAATAGTTTCTCAAAGTATTTTAGTAAAAGATTACCAGCTCTCACACTTTCGATGACCACTCGGCATAAAAGGGAAAAATGTAATGCTCTTATCCTTTGCACAAATAGCCGACAGTTGCGTCTGTCCCAAACTCACTGGCGTGGGAAACTCTGACGGCCGAGATTATTTTATACAATGTTGCAAGCTTGCTATCAGGAGTTTCGGGCCAACCCAGTTGATAGTTGATACAATGTTTCAAGTTCGTTGTCAACAGGCCATGCTTAGCTAATGTGATTTATTTTTTAAATCAGGATATTTTCTACCTGCAGGCTGCAATGTTTTTATTTGTTGGCTTTATGTAGGCTATTTTTTAGACAGTTGGCAATGGCAATAATAGTTACTTTTAGATTTGTGAGAAAGATTCTCTGGTCTGATGAAACCAAGATTGAACTCCTTGGCCTGAATGCCAAGACACACATCTGTAGGAAACCTGGCACCATCCAAAAGGTGAAGCATGGTTGTGGTAGCATGATGCTGTGTGGATGTTTTTCACCAGCAGTGACTGGGAGACTAGTCAGGATCAAGGGAAAGACGAACGGAGCAAAGTGCAGAGAGATCCTTGATGAAAACCTGCTCCAGAGCGCTCAGGACCTCAGACTAGGGCGAAGGTTCACCTTCCAACAGGACAACAACCCTAAGCACACAGCCCAGACAGCGTAGGAGTGGCTTTGGGACAAGTCTCTGAATAACCTTCAGTTGCCCAGCCAGAGCCCAGACTTGAACCCAATCAAACATCTCTGAAAAAATCCATGCAGTGAAACTCCCCATCCAACATGACAGAGGTTGAAAGGATCTGCAGAGAAGAAATGGGAGAAACTCCCCAAATGCAGGTGTACCAAGCTTGTTCATACCCAAGAAGACTTAAGGCGGTAATCGTTACGAAAAGTGCTTCAACAAAGTACTGAGTAAAGGGTCTGAATACTTATGAACACTATGAATAATTAGCAACATTTTCTAAAATCCTGTTTTTGCTTTCTCATTATGGGGTATTGTGTATATTGGGGAAAAACAACAATTTAATACATTTTAGTATAAGACTAACGTAACAAAATATGGAAAAAGTCAAGGGGTCTGAATACTTTCCGAATGTGCTGCATACAGCAACACCTCCCCCATAAGCATTCCTGTCTTTTCTGTAGATGTTATATCCCTGTATTGCTACTGCTGTATCAAAAGGAATTATCTTAGTGAGTTTCAGAGATGAACAGTACAGTGCCTTCCAAATTCAATAGGCAGGCAAGTAAACAAAAACACTTTCAAATAAAAACTTTTCCAGAAAATGTAAAAACATATAACGCCTGTCCAAGAGACAGTCGAACAATAGTGTTCAAGTTGTCATGCGGTTCCTAAGCTAATTGCCACGAAATCCCTTTTAAAAAGTCAGGGTATGAGTCAAGAAAACTTGGCACAGGGGGTTCTGGCAAAGGCTGACGTAGTACTCCATTTGCCATAATAAAACAAAATATCGTCACAGTAATGTTTTTGTGGAGCAACTCACTGGTTGCTCAGACCCGTGCTAAGATTCCTCACTCCGGGGATACCCATCGCCAGATGCTCGGGGGTTTGCTTCCTCATCTGAGGAGGACAGATGCCCCCGCTTCTCTCTACAACATGAATATAAAATAAGAAAGGTGTTGCCCTAACACCGGGGGAACACAAGTAAGCTTCAATCACCAGAAGTTATGCATGCTAACCAACGTTAGTCAATGTTGGGCTCCAGAGTGGTGCAGCGGTCTAAGGCACTGCATCTCAGTGCTTGAGGTGTCACTACTGACCCTGGTTCAATTCCAGGCTGTATCACAACCGGCCGTGATTGGGAGTCCAATACGGCGTCGCACAATTGGCCCAGCATCGTCTGGGGTAGGCCGTCATTGTAAATAAGAATTTGTTCTTAACTGACTTGCCTAGTTAAATAAAGGTTCAATAATATAAAGTTTTATAATACACCGTTTTTTTACAAATCCGTCAAGGCACCAACTTTGAGAAGGGTTTAAAACAAAAATTTCAAACCAATTCATTAATGTCATTGAATCTAGGGTATGTTTCGCCTTTAATGTAATGGAGTGAAAAAAATAGGCTGAAAATTATACAATAACTTAAAAGCTCTAACAATTTGCCCCCACAGGAAATCTTCACCGGCAATTCTAGAATATACTATATAGCCTCAATCTGGTTAAACTATCATTATGACATCATGGATGGATTCTAGAATATACTATATATCCTAGAAACCTGGTTAAACTATCATTATGACATCATGGATGAATTCTAGAATATACTATATAGCCTAGAAACCTGGTTAAACTCTCTGTTAGGTGAAAATGATCTGTTAATTGAATGATTAGAATATTCCGCCCTGAAACATATAATTCTATGGAATTGATTAGAATGTATAAAATCATACTCAATAAATGTGTAGTCCTCGTCAGAATTAGGTTAAAGACAAAATGGTATTTTAAACACAGACTGTCTGAGCTTGGTGCCGACCTGACTAGAGATTTGGGAGAGAACAGGGAGTATGACTCAAGGACAAGGTCACTAATCTTTGGCGGCTGGGTAGCAGGACGTGTGTGTGCGTCTGGTTGTGTGTATGTGTGTGCGTATGGTTGTGTGAATGTGTGGGTGTGAGAAGTCAGTATAAAATGTATTGTTTTGTATTCTTGACTTTAGAACATTCCCGTGTATAAACCTTTTTGACTATTTTAGCTGAGCCTACGTCTGTTTCATACGACCAGGATCTTACAAATTCTGGTTTGCAGACTGAGTAATATATTAAATTGGGTTATGTACCTGGAGAACATAATTCTCTTATCACTATCATTATGATATCATGGATGAATTCTAGAACATACTATATAGCCTAGAAACCTGGTTAAACTATCATTATGATATCATGGATGGCCAGTCCTTGTATTCAGAGTGTAGTGAATTCAGGGGGTAGCCCTG
Source organism: Salvelinus fontinalis (assembly GCF_029448725.1). Classification (NCBI taxonomy): domain Eukaryota; kingdom Metazoa; phylum Chordata; class Actinopteri; order Salmoniformes; family Salmonidae; genus Salvelinus; species Salvelinus fontinalis. The sequence goes on from NC_074690.1 coordinate 41,192,094, forward strand.
AGCTGAACTCAAACCTGGGTCCACTGACTGTCAAGCCAACACCTTATAACTGTTACACCAAGATGTTGGAAACTTCTTGATGAGGTCCCTAGGTTTTGGGTTAAGGTTGATACAATAGCTTTCTCTATGAATTTGAGAGTGGTTACATTTCTCCAGCCCCCATCCCTCAGCTGTCTAACATTAGCCAGCTAGCTGGCTATCTTTATGGGTGTTGTGACATGAGTTTGAAATTGTAATTCTGGTTGTTTTAGGGACTCCTGAAACAACCAGCAAACCAGGCTGTCGTTTTGTGAAACAGTGGATGTATAGAATCTAGCTAGCTGAAGAATTTACTGCAAATTGAATGTACAATTTTGTAAGCTTGCCTTGTTGATATTTGCCATGCAGATAGATGAAATAACGTAGCTAGCTATGTTCTTGCTTATTGTGCAGTGGATAATTAAAATCCCTGTATGCCTATGGATGTGTAGCTAGCTATCTAGCCGATCTGTGTATGGACCCAAACGTTTGGTATACATATTAGTTCAGAACCTAGCTATGAACCTCAGCTATCATAGCCAGTTGTATCAACTTCAAAACAGCCTGAATGACATTAATGAAGCCTATGGATTGAGTAGAATATAATATCATGTTGTACCAAGGATGCAAGTCGTATATACATGTAGTTATTACCATGCATGAGATCCCCACATTGTAGCCTGTACATTTAATATATTCACTGATCACGTACTCTACCTTGGCAAATAAAGGTGCTGTTTAGGTATGAATGTCTTTGAGATTATTTTTCAGTCATATCCAATACCAGGAGTATCAAATTCCATTCTTTGAATGACGCTGTGTCTGCATGTATGTATTACAATTATACACTTTAACAGAGTTTACCAATCTTGGTTCTGGGACATCAATGTTTACACATTGTAACTAATAGACTAGAAACAGGATTTTACTAGTTAATTCATGTATACAGAAATAGAATTTAAAAAACAGTACACTACACTTCCTATGCATCATGTAAATAACACCGGTTCATCTCAACATCTAATGCCCTTCATCTGCATTCATCTGATAAACACAGGAGTATGGAGTATTTCATCAAATTACACTTCATTTCAACCAGTAGAGAATGTGAAACACTTTATTGAAAAGCTCAGTATCCAAGTGTTATAAATACAAGTTTAATCTGTACTTCAATGCACATCTGTTGTGCATTATAAAAACAGAGGAAGAAAGAGGTGGCGGGAGAGGTGTAAAAGACAGAAAGGGAAAGAGGTAAGCACATAGGAGCAGGGAAGGCAGCACATGATTAATGAATCACAGTGCTACCTAAATATTCTCACAGTTCATCACAATTACATAATAGTGTCTCTAGTCGGCCCAAAGGTTATCTTAAAAGCGGGGTAGGTGGCGATGATGGGACTGCGGGTTGGCATCCTCTAACATCCAAACATACCTGCAGATGAGAGACAGATGGAGAGAGAGAGCATGTTTAAGCCTTGTGTTTTCATCAATCAGGAGGTGAAATGCAAAACTGACCTTGGATCATTAACTCTGGGACTACTGCATCTATCTGTATTTCAATGTAAATCACATCTTTAATAATACTTCCTGTATAATATAAACTGACCTGGGATCATTAACTCTGGGACTACTGCATCTATCTGTATTTCAATGTAAAGCATCTCTTTAATAATACTTCATGTATAATATAAACTGACCTGGGATCATTATCTATGGGACTACTGCATCTATCTGTATTTCAATGTAAAGCATCTCTTTAATAATACTTCATGTTGACCTGACAAAGAGACCTCTCACCTCTGATCATGCTGTGCCCTCTTTGTAGCCAGTTCAGATACAGGAGGGGTTCACCGACACAGCTGATAGAACCTAGAGCAGGGGTGTCAAACTCATTCCACGGAGGGCCTAGTGTCTGCAGGTTTTTGTTTTTTCCTTTCAATAAAGCCCTAGACAACCAGGTGTGGGGAGTTCCTAACTAATTAGTGATGTTAATTCATCAATCAAGTATAAGGGAGGAGCGAAAACCCGCAGACACTCGGCCCCCCGTGGAATGAGTTTGACACCTGTGACCTAGAGGATTTAGGGAGAGAGGGATGAAGTGAAGAAGAGAGACTGTTATTGAGAAAATAAGGTAGTTAAAACTTCTCTGGGATATGTGGGACGCTAACGTCCCACTTGGCCAAAAGCCAGTAAAAATGCAGAGCGCCAAATTCAAATATATTACTATAAAAATCAAACTTTCATTAAATCACACATGAAAGATACCAAATTAAAGCTATATTGGTTGTGAATCCAGCCAACATGTCTGATTTCAAAAAGGATTTACGGCGAAAGCACATCTTGCGAATATGTTAGGTCAGTACATAGCCACAGAAAAACACAGCCATTTTTCCAGTCAAAGACAGTTGAGTAACAAAAAGCAGAAACAGAGATAAAATGAATCACTAACCTTTGATGATCTTCATCAGATGACACTCATAGGACTTCATGTTACACAATACATATATGTTTTGTTCGGTAAAGTTCATATTTATATCCGAAAATCTGGCCAAAAGCTATATATATATATATAAAAAAAAAAAATCTGGCCATTTTCTATGGCCAAAAGCCAGAGAAAATGCAGAGCGCCAAATTCAAATAAATTACTATAAAATCAAACTTTCATTAAATCACACATGAAAGATACAAAATTAAAGCTACATCGGTTGTGAGTCCAGCCAACATGTCAGAATTCAAATAGGCTTTTCGGTGAAAGCAAACGATGCTATTATCTGAGCTAGCACCATAGTAAACAAAGAGAGAGAAGCATATTTCAACACCGCAGGCACGAAACAAAACGCAGAAAGAAAAATGACCTAAAAAATAAAAATAAAAATGGTTTGTCCTCGGGGTTTCGCCTGCTAAATAAGTTATGTTATACTCACAGACATGACTCAAATAGTTTTAGAAACTTCAGAGTGTTTTCTATCAAAATATACTAATAATATGCAAATCTTATCTTCTGGGGATGAGTAGCCGGCAGTTGAATTTGGGTATGCTTTTCACCCAAACGTGAAAATGCTGCCCCCTATCCTAGAGAAGTTAAAGCGACAGTGTTCAACAGGAATCTGTGTGTGGCCTCACCTGGTGTGAGGCCACACTAAGTGGCTACAGAGTACAGAGTACTTTATGCTGAAAAACAGACACACAAGGACAAACAACATAGTGTAGTTATAGAAATAATGAAGTGTCTTACTATTCTCCATGGTTGGCCCTCTTGCATATTCTTTGAAAATGGAAGGAGCCGCAGTTATACACCTGAACCTGCACAACACAATCCATCAATCAGATTGATACATGAGTGTGTAGGTGTGGGTTATAGGGTGTCTAATTGTTCTAAATGTTTTCAATATGGGTGATTTAAAATAGCCTGTTTTGTTTTTGCACAGACATCACACCCTTACCTAAACAGCACTCACCTGAGAAGTAGAAATCAAAAGGAGAGAAACTGTGGATTGAATAACTGCAGTTGACATAGCTAAGTAAATGGAAGAATACTCTTATGGCAATGTGAATTAAAAGAGCCTTTGGTTGTGCATAGTGTAGTCTATGGTGTTGCCCGGGAACAGCACCCTCTTTGATGAAGTAGGAGGTGAAGATCTCCTGCACACGGATTGCCTCTCTTGCTGCGTTGTTGGACTCCATCCTTGAAACATCCTGCAGAGCAGCAGACTCCTCCTCTGGGACACGGCGGCGAGCTGCAGATCCCCTCCTGGTCCTAGTGTCCATCCTCATGAAGTTACGCAGGACACAGGTAGCCTTCATTTAACAGTTGTTAAAGTACTGTGTGAATTTCACCAGGTTCATATATTAAAATGGCATGTTGATTTGTTATTATGCATGTCTGCATCCTGGGAGTAGGGGAGTGTGTACTTACGTTTTGCCCTGCGTGCTCGTGCTCAAATCATTTAGATGCACTATGAGAGGTAGGCACACTTTCTGTCGTCTTCAGAAAAGTTTGATTCTTTTAAGCACCAAGTCATCCACACAGTGTTTTGTTCATGTATAATGTTGTATATTTAGAGGTTACTCATAAGTGGATGCTATTGTTAAGATGTACTTGTAATTGTACTTTTTAGGATGATATCAACATTCTGAATTCAACATGTGGTTAATAGCTAGCTAAGGTATTAGCAGGCTATTGTATGTGTGAACGATGGTTAGCTCCTCGAATGATCCCAGTCCCTTGTATTGTGCATCTGTTGTAGAAAGAGGCGACGATTTTTTATTTTACCTTTATTTAACTAGGCAAGTCAGTTAAGAACGAATTCTTATTTTCAATGACGGCCTAGGAACAGTGGGTTAACTGCCTGTTCAGGGGCAGAACGACAGATTTGTACCTTGTCAGCTCGGGGATTTGAACTTGCAACCTTTCGGTTACTAGTCCAACGCTCTAACCACTAGGTACCCTGCCGCAGAACATATGTGCTCTACAAATGTTTTATTTTCTTTTGGATGCAGGTATGTGGTTTTATCTATGTAAAATATATGTTTTGTGTTGATGTATAATAAGGAGAGGCTGTACTAATTTTTGTATTCGAAAATCATTTTGATGCACTATGAGAGAAAGAGGCGACGATTCGCCGAACATATGTGCTATACAAATGTTTTATTTTCTTTTGGATGCAGAGTGAATTCTGCTTAATTAAAACTACCTGATCTCCAAAGTCCACGTCTATAGTCTCAATCAACCACACACAACGCCGAGTTACAGCGGCGCAGTACAGCACCTCTCCTAAACAGCTATCCTAAACAGGTGTTATACTCTGCTAGCCAGCACCTCACCTAAACAAGTGTGTGTTTCTTTCGCCTCTAGATTGGATGCATTGATCCATTGTTAACGTTATGTTTAAGACTGTATTTACTGGTGTTAATCCGATCTTCAGTCTCCTCCTCTTCCTCCTTCACTCCAAAAACTGCATCCTCCTCGTTCACTTCCTCCTCTTTTACTCTGAACGCGTCTTTCTCTTCTTCTTTCACTAACAGGTTCATACTCTACTTCTTGTTTTACTGTGATATCCTCCTCAACAACGTTCAGCCAAAGACCCTATTTCTCCGTCCAGCAGACATCCTCTTCTTTAACAGGAGGAGAGTAACTTAGTGAACTCGTGGTCGGGGGTGTTAGTTAGCATTAGCTTAGGACTAGGCTAATTTAGCCATTAAATGGGGTAACAAGTAGATACGACAGAAGTGTGTTCTAAACACAGTGGCAAATAGACACTGAAATGGTCTGAAGGGCCTCAATGTTTCTGCGATGTTGGCTAGCACGCTAACCAGGTGTCTGACTAACTGTTGTTCTCGAAGAAGCGTCCCGTCCACTAGATTACACGTCACACTGGCAACGTCGACGGGGCTGCGTTCAGTACATACAAACGTAAAACAACGTTCAATCGAACAAAAACGGTACTATATTGAACGATCAGTTGGAAAAACGGGGAGGTGTTGGGTTGTGTGTTAAAATGCACAGCTCCTTTTAAATACATCACTCATTGATTAAAGTCGCACACCCATCGAATGGAGCAAACGTATCTCAAAGTCTGTTCAAGAACGTACAATAACGTTTTGGCAAACCGTGTTGTTCAGCACAAACCGTTCCACAACGTAGCAAACGTTCAGTCAACCTGAAGGCATCGCTGAAAGACGCTAACAGAGACAAATATTAATGGCGTCTTTTTGTAGGCACTAACTCTGCCATGGTTCGTTGGACAAAGCCTATGGGGAAATTAATAGTTTTTGGAAAAACACGGAAAATAAGGTCTGTGGTGAACACAGGCTTAGGAGATCGGATACGTTGTGTTCTATGAGATTCTATAACGTCACTTTTTGTGAATTCTGAAGCATTTACGTAATGAAAACAAGCACATCAATCAAATCAAATGGTCTTTGTCATCTACACATATTTAGCGCATGTTATCGCACCTGCAGCGAAATGAAATGCTTACGTTCATAGATCCAACAGTCAATGCAGTAAAACGTAACAAAATATAAAATTAAATATAAAAATAAATATCAGATTGAGCAATGTCAGAGTTTGGAATATATATACAAAAATAAACGCAACATGGAACAATTTCACATATTTTACTGAGTTACAGTTCATAGAAGGAAATGAGTCAATTAAAACACATTCATTAGGCCCTAACCTATGGGTTTCACATGACTGGTCAGGGGCACAGCAATAGGTGGGCCTGGGAGGGCATAGGCCCACCCACTGGGGAGCCAGGTCTAGCCAATCAGAATTCGTTTTCTCCCACAAAAGGGCTTTATTACAAACATAAATACTCCTCAGTTTCAACAGCTGTATGGGGGGCTGGTCTCAGACGATCCAGGAGATGAAGAAGCCGAATGTGGAGGTCCTGGGCTGGCGTGGTTACACATGGTCTGAGGTTGTGAGGCCGGTTGGATTTATTGCCAAATCCTCTGTTGGAGGTGGCTTATGGTAGAGAAATTAACATTCAATTCTCTGGCAAAAGCTCTAGTGGACATTCTTGCAGTCAGCATGCCAATTGCACGCTCCCTCAAAACTTATGTGGCATTGTGTTGTGTGAAAAAACTGCACATTTTAGAGTGGCCTTTTATTGTCCCCAGCACAAGGTACACCTGTGTAAGGATCATGCTGTTCAATTAGCTTCTTGATATGCCACACCTGTCAGGTGGATGGATTATATTGGAAAATGAGAAATGCTCACTAACAGGGATATAAACAAATGTGTTCACAACATTTGAGATAATTAAGCTTTTTGTGTGTATTGACATATTCTGGGATCTTTAATTTCAACAGTTAACTCTTAAGGAGCCGCCCAATTTTTTGCCTAACTGCCTGTAGCTCAGGACTCAAAGCAGGGATATGCATATTCTTGATACCTTTTGAAAGGAAACACTTTGAAGTTTGTGGAAATGTGAAATCAATGTAGGAGAATATAACACATTAGATCTGGTAAAAGATAATACAAAGAAAAAAACAACCGTTATTTTGTATTTTTTTTGTACCATCATCTTTGAAATGCAAGAGAAAGGCCATAATGTATTATTCCAGCCCAGGCGCAATTTAGATTTTGGCCACTAGATGGCAGCCATGTATGTGAAAAGTTTTAGACTGATCCAATGAACCATTGTATTTCTGTTCAAAATGTTGTATCAAGACTGCCCAAATGTACCTAATTGGAATATTAATAACTTTTCAAGTACATAACTGTGAATACCTCAAACAATCGCATGGTATTCTTTTACTGTAATAGCTACTGTAAATTGGACAGTGCAGTTAGATTAACAAGAATTTAAGCTTTCTGCCAATATCAGATATGTCTATGTCCTGGGAAATGTTCTTGTTACTTACAACCTCATGCCAATCGCATTAGCGCACATTAGCTCAACCGTCCCTTGGGTGGGACACGATCTGTAGAGATGGCTTGGGGATGGCCATTTGACACGTTACCCAGCTTGGTTTGGGGATGGCCATTTGACACGTTACCCAGCTTGGCTTGGGGATGGCCTTTTGACATGTTAACTATTCAGACCCCTTGACTTACTCCACATGTATCTACAGAGCCTTCAGAAAGTATTCAGACCCCTTGATTTACACCACATGTATCTACAGAGCCTTCAGAAAGTATTCAGACCCCTAGGGCCTGATGGAACTAGCGAATGCAGCCAGTAAATTCCCTGGGAACTCCTAGGGCCCGATGGAACTAGTGAATGCAGCCAGTAAATCCCCTGGGAAGTCCTAGGGCCCGATGGAACTAGCGAATGCAGTCAGTAAATCCCCTGGGAAGTCCTAGGGCCCGACGGAACCTCCCACACCGTTCTAGGACTGACCCCATTTAGTAGACTACACTGTACTAGGACTGACCCCATTTAGTAGACTACACTGTAATAGGATTGACCCCATTTAGTAGACTGTACTAGGACTGACCCCATTTAGTAGATTGCTCTGGGTCTGACCACATTTAGTAGACTGGTGGTTTGTTTGGTTGATTGGCTGTTGGTCGACTGTACTGGGACTGACCCCATATAGTGGACTGTTCTGGGACTGACACCGTTTAGTAGATGTACTAGGACTGAACCCATTTAGTAGACTGTACTGGGACTGACCCCATATAGGTATCTGTACTGGGACTGACCCCATTTAGTAGATGTACTAGGACTGAACCCATTTAGTAGACTGTACTGGGACTGACCCCATTTAGTAGACTGTTTGTTTGTTTGGCTGACTGGCTGTTGGTCGACTGTACTGGGACTGACCCCATTTAGTGGACTGTTCTGGGACTGACCCCATTTAGTAGACTACACTGTACTAGGACTGACCCTATTTAGTAGACTGGTTGTTTGGCTGTTGGTCGACTGTACGGGGACTGACCCCATTTAGTGGACTACACTGTACTGGGACTGACCCCATTTAGTAGACTGTACTGGGACTGACCCCATTTAGTAGACTGTACTAGGATTGACCCCATTTAGTAGACTACACTGTACTGGGACTGATCCCATTTAGTGGACTGTACTGGGACTAACCCCATTTAGTAGACTGTACTAGGACTGACCCCATTTAGTAGACTGTACTAGGACTGACCCCATTTAGTAGACTGTACTAGGACTGACCCCATTTAGTAGACTGTACTGGGACTAACCCCATTTAGTAGACTGTACTAGGACTGACCCCATTTAGTAGACTGTACTAGGACTGACCCCATTTAGTAGACTGTACTGGGACTGACCCCATTTAGTAGACTGTACTAGGACTGACCCCATTTACTAGACTGTACTAGGACTGACCCCATTTAGTAGACTGTTCTGGAACTGGCCCCATTTAGTGGACTGGTTGTTTGTTTGGTTGAAAGGCTGTTGGTCAACTGAGATTCTCAAATGTATACAAAGAAAAAAATAGAGGTGCGCAAGACACTGGCTCCTGTCTGATTGGCACCTGTCTGATTGGCTCCTGTCTGATTGGCTCCTGTCTGATTGGACTGATCCATTGGGAGGCTCCTGTCTGAGTGGACTGATCCATTGGGAGGGTCCTGTCTGAGTGGATTGATCCATTGGGAGGCTCATGTCTGAATGGACTGATCCATTGGGAGGCTCCTGCCTGAGTGGACTGATCCATTGGGAGGCTCCTGTCTGAGTGGACTGATTCATTGCGGAGGTCTGTCATAGTGGACTGATCCATTGCGGAGGCCGTGGGGATGGCACAGTCCATCACTTTAAGACATTGTATATGGTTATATTACATAAGAACAATGGTGCTAGTGAATGTAGCCAGTAAATGCAGCCAGTGAAAAAAGGAACAATAATCGTCATTAATCTACACACAATAGCCCATAAAGACAACGCGAAACAGAACCTTCCAGAAGGACAACCATCTATGCAGCACTCCACCAATTAGGCCTTTATGGTAGAGTGGTGGCAGCATCATGCTGTAGGGATGTTTTTCAGCGGCAGGGAGTGGGAGACTAGTCTAGTGTCTGGGGGATAGAGAGAAATCAAATGGTGTATTTTGATGTGTGGCGGAGAGTGATGCAGGCGCTGGAGATGGAGGTGTGTTCTAGTGGGTCTGGGCAGGTGTGATGTAGTTAATGAAGATGGGGGTGTGTTCTAGTGGGTTTGGGCAGGTTTGATGTAGTTAATGGAGATGAAGGTGTGTTCTAGTGGGTCTGGGCAGGTGTGATGTAGTTAATGGAGATGGGGGTGTGTTCTAGTGGGTCTGGGCAGGTGTGATGTAGTTAATGGAGATGGGGGTGTGTTCTAGTGGGTCTGGGCAGGTGTGATGTAGTTAATGTTTGTATGATATTGTAATTTGTATGTGTATGTTTTGTATTGTTTATAAAATATCAAATGAAATATTTTTTAAGTCCCAATGCAAAGTTACAGCTTTTACATAAAACCAATCAGAATTCCAAAGAATGCCAAAGTCAGGTGTGATGTAATATGGAGGACCAGCCTATTCCCTATGATGTAAACTGCAACAGAAATAACTTCAAATCGTTTGCACTCATCACTTGAGTGATTAAACTAATTCACAGTTTTGGAAGTACATAACACCATATAACCAAATATCAAAGAATGTTATTATATGCAGTTATCTTAGCCAGCCAGATAACATTAGCTATTTAGCCAACTAGCTATGGTCAGCGAGCTGGAGCCCAACTAATGGAGACCAGTTAGAAGCCAACTAACAAAACCCAACTAAAACGTGACTGCAGATCAAAAGAGCAGAGACATACAGAATGATATCAGGGAAAATCCCCAACATCCATAATAGATAGATTCCAGATGTCAGTAAGAATGACTACAACAAAGTTACTAAGTCTGTAACCACACTGTGTTGTTACACTGGTGAGTAAAAACTAATGCTTCCTACCCTTTAAGTTTTTGTCTGAAAATTAAATAGAGATTTTACTCAACTACGTTACCCACTCCAGTCAACGAATGGCGGTATAGGACTTTATGGCGATGCTGCTAATGTGACGTATAATCTAGTGGACTGTAACGGCTTTCTTCTGTGGAGAAAGGATCGGACCAAAGCGCAGCGTGGTTAGTGTTCAACATGTTTAATAAAGACGAAAAACACTACAAAATACAAAACAACAAATTTGAAAAACCGAAACAGTTCAGTCTGATGCAGACACACGAAGACATGAAGACAACCACCCACAAAACCCAACACAAAACAGGCTACCTAAATATGGTTCCCAATCAGAGACAATGACTAACACCTGCCTCTGATTGAGAACCATATCAAGCTAAACATAGAAACGTGAAAACTAGACACACGACATAAAATGCCCACTCAGCTCACGTCCTGACCAACACTAAAACAAAGAAAACACAAAAGAACTATGGTCAGAACGTGACATGGACGGAACGCTTCTTTCAACAGCAGCAACAGTTAGTCAGCCACCTCGGTAGCTTGCTAGCCAAAATAGCCGAACCAATAAAGCTCTTTAGACTATTTCGTGTATATTAGCCACTGTGTTTTAAACCCTCTTCTGTCGTTTAGTTAGTTATCAGATTTAATTGCATATTTACGGTGTTGTTGTTATTATTCAGCTAGCGGGCTGGTTAAGTTAGCATTAGCCTAGCTAGCTAACACCTGCGAACTTGAGTTCACTAAGCTACTCTCCTCCTGCTAAAGAAGAGGAGGTCTGCTGGACGGAGAAATAAGCTCTGGGGCTGAACATTGTCGTGAAAGAGGAGGAGGAAGAAGTGTCTGTTATCGTAAAAAAAAGAAGTTGGGGGTGAGGCTGTTACCTTGAAAGAAGAGGAAGACGCATTCAGAGTGAAAGAGGAGGTGGATGTTACTGTGAAAGAAGGAGGTCGAGGTCTGGAGGTCATTTTGCAGGGCGCTGGCAGTGCACCTCCTTGCACAAAGGCGGAGGTAGCGGTCCTGCTGCTGGGTTGTTGCCCTCCTACGGCCTCCTCCACGTCTCCTGATGTACTGGCCTGTCTCCAGGTAGCGCCTCCATGCTCTGGACACTACGCTGACAGACACAGCAAACCTTTTTGCCACAGCTCGCATTGATGTGCCATCCTGGATGAACTGCACTACCTGAGCCACTTGTGTGGGTTGTAGACTCCGTCTCATGCTACCACTAGAGTGAGAGCACCGCCAGCATTCAAAAGTGACCAAAACATCAGCCAGGAAGCATAGGAACTGAGAAGTGGTCTGTGGTCACCACCTGCAGAATCACTCCTGTTTTTGGGGGTGTCTTGGTAATTGCCTATAATTTCCACCTTTTGTCTATTCCATTTGCACAACAGCATGTGAAATTTATTGTCAATCAGTGTTGCTTCCTAAGTGGACAGTTTGATTTCACAGAAGTGTGATTGACTTGGAGTTACATTGTGTTGTTTAAGTGTTCCCTTTATTTTTTTGAGCAGTGTATATTCGACATTTTGTATTTAAAAGTTTATTTTAGAAATAATTAATCAAAGTTGGCATATTTATGACATTTTGGCCTTACCTACGCTTCCTTTAAGACTCCATAATGTTTTGTCTGTAGAATACAGAAATATCTAAACATGAATATTGATATTTTGTGTGTTTATTAGTAACATTTTAAAAATGTTTTAAACATAAAATACTCTACGGCATATCAAAGTTAGAGAGAGGGATCTCTGCTTCGTTTAGAGAGAGGGATCTCTGCTTCGTTTAGAGAGAGGGATCTCTGCTTCGTTGAGAGAGAGGGATCTCTGCTCCGTTGAGAGAGTGGGATCTCTGCTCCGTTTAGAGGGTGGGATCTCTGCTCTGTTTAGAGAGTGGGATCTCTGCTCCGTTGAGAGAGTGGGATCTCTGCTCCGTTGAGAGAGTGGGATCTCTGCTCCGTTGAGAGAGTGGGATCTCTGCTCCGTTGAGAGAGTGGGATCTCTACTCCGTTGAGAGGAGTGGGATCTCTGCTCCGTTGAGAGGAGTGGGATCTCTGCTCCGTTTAGAGAGTGGGATCTCTGCTCCGTTTAGAGAGTGGGATCTCTGCTCCGTTTAGAGAGTGGGATCTCTGCTCCGTTTAGAGAGTGGGATCTCTGCTCCGTTTAGAGAGTGGGATCTCTGCTCCGTTTAGAGAGTGGGATCTCTGCTCCGTTTAGAGAGTGGGATCTCTGCTCCGTTTAGAGAGTGGGATCTCTGCTCCGTTTAGAGGGTGGGATCTCTGCTCCGTTTAGAGGGTGGGATCTCTGCTCTGTTGAGAGGGTGGGATCTCTGCTCCGTTGAGAGGGTGGGATCTCTGCTCCGTTGAGAGGGTGGGATCTCTGCTCCGTTGAGAGGGTGGGATCTCTGCTCCGTTGAGAGGAGTGGGATCTCTGCTCCGTTGAGAGGAGTGGGATCTCTGCTCCGTTGAGAGGAGTGGGATCTCTGCTCCGTTGAGAGGAGTGGGATCTCTGCTCCGTTGAGAGGAGTGGGATCTCTGCTCCGTTGAGAGGAGTGGGATCTCTGCTCCGTTGAGAGGAGTGGGATCTCTGCTCCGTTGAGAGGAGTGGGATCTCTGCTCTGTTTCGAGAGTGGGAGCTCTGCTCCGTTTAGAGGGTGGGAGCTCTGCTCCGTTCGGAGGGTGAGATCTCTGCTCCGTTCGGAGGGTGGGATCTCTGCTCCGTCCGGAGAGGGGAATCTCTGCTCCGTCCGGAGAGGGGAATCTCTGCTCCGTCCGGAGAGGGGAATCTCTGCTCCGTTTAGAGAGTGGGATCTCTGCTACTTTTAGGGTTATGATCCAATCTGTAAGTGAGTTTAGAACGTGCAGTGAACTCACTCCACATTTAGCTCGAAATGTCTCAGATGGAGCCATTCAAGAGGTACCTTTTGGGTGGCTCAACCCATTGGAACGTTGTGAAGGAGGGAGGTCACGTTGTGAAGCAGAGGTCTTGAGGTAGAGGCAGGTGAATCGGGCGGATGTGTTGCCCTGGTGGCGTGGTCAAAGACCTCTATTTTCATGTCATCTGACCAAAAGCACTGGTTCCAATCCGAGTGCCATTTATCAAACTCCAGGCGGTGCTATGGTCAGGTGACATGAAAATAGAGCTCTTTGACCACGCCCACCAGGCGGTGCTATAGTCAGATGACATGAAAATAGAGCTCTTTGACCACGCCCATCAGGCGCTGCTATGGTCAGATGACATGAAAATAGAGCTCTTTGACCACGCCCACCAGGCGGTGCTATGGTGGTGGGAAAAGTACCTAATTGTCATACTTTTTTTATTTATTTTTTTTTATCCCATTTTCTCCCAATTTTAGTGGTATCCAATCGCTAGTAATTACTACCTTGTCTCATCGCTACAACTCCCGTACGGGCTCGGGAGAGACGAAGGTCGAATGCGTCCTCCGAAGCACAACCCAACCAGCCGTACTGCTTCTTAACACAGCGCGCCTCCAACCCGGAAGCCAGCCGCACCAATGTGTCGGAGGAAACACCGTGTACCTGGCCCCCTTGGTTGGCGCGCACTGCGCCCGGCCCGCCACAGGAGTCGCTGGAGCGCGATGAGACAAGGATATCCCTACCGGCCAAACCCTCCCTACCCCGGACGACGCTATGCCAATTGTGCGTCGCCCCACGGACCTCCCGGTCGCGGCCGGCTGCGACAGAGCCTGGGCGCGAACCCAGAGACTCTGGTGGCGCAGTTAGCACTGCGATGCAGTGCCCTAGACCACTGCGCCACCCGGGAGGCCCTAATTGTCATACTTGAGTAAAAGTAAAGATACATTTTAATAGAACATTTCTCAAGTGAAAGTCACCCAGTAAAATGCTACTTGAGTAAAAGTCTAAAAGTATTTGTTTTTAAATATTCTTAAATATCAAAAGTAAAAGTATGTTATTTCAAATTCCTTATATTTAGCAAACCAGAAGGCACCATTTACTTTTTCTTTTTTAAAGTTATGGATAGCCATAATTTACAAACTGAGTACTTGTGTTCATTGAGTCTGTCAGATCAGAGGCAGTAGGGATGACCAGGAATGTTCTTTTGATAAGTGTGGGAATTGGACCATTTTCCTGTCCTGCTAAGCATTCAAAATCTAAATATTCCAATGGCCATCTCAGTCTCTGGGGCCTTGAACCCCAATGAAAACCTGTGGGTTGAATTGAATAGGTCAGTCCATAATCACAGATGAAGGATATGAAGGATCTGGTAGGATTCTGTATGGAGGAATGGTCTAAGATCCCAATGTGTTCTAGAACCCATCAAACATCTGGAAGGATTCTGTATGGAGGAATGGTCTAAGATCCCAATGTGTTCTAGAACCCATCAAACATCTGGAAGGATTCTGTATGGAGGAATGGTCTAAGATCCCAATGTGTTCTAGAACCCATCAAACATCTGGAAGGATTCTGTATGGAGGAATGGTCTAAGATCCCAATGTGTTCTAGAACCCATCAAACATCTGGAAGGATTCTGTATGGAGGAATGGTCTAAGATCCCAATGTGTTCTCCAAATCATAAAACATGTTAGAAAAAGGCTGTCATTATTCTGGCAAGGGGGCGTGGGGGGTGTGTGTGCTGTAATATTGAAATCGGGAGGGTGCTGCCGGAGTATTGAAAACAGAGGTGCCAATCATTTTGACTCCTATTGGAGATATTTTTGTATTACTTGTTAAACTAAATCTCTTTCTCTGAGCAACTTGTATTAGTATAACATAATATAGTTGATTGATCCATATTTGATGTGGTTTTATTTGCTGTGGTTTTACTCTGTTTTAAATCTCAATCAAATAATACCATTAATAATATTGGTGACCTAAAGTCGTCTGGATCACTGCTGAAGGTTTCAGCAACTGTAATAACTTATTGTAGGCCTAAAATTAATTAAAATTAATTAAGCCTAAAGTCATCGACTACTAATGTGAAAAATAAGACAAATATTGACTATTGTTGAAACTTCCTCTAATGTCCTTCATACTGGACACAGAGACCAAATAATGACTACTGTTAAAACTACCTCTAACGTCCTTCAGACTGGACACAGAGACCAAATAATGACTATTGTTGCTCTCTTGACTATCTTATTAATGGTAGAAGATAATTGTCAAAAAAGTTTGTAAAAGCATTTAGACATTCACTACAATGACTGTGTGACTTTGTCGTTCACTCAGGAGAGAGACGTGACTATCTTGGATCCTCTGGGGAGCCTCAACAACAACATGATGCTGACGAGGCAGAGAGGAGTCTCTCCACATCAGAACACCTCAAGAAACACCATCAGAGACCCACAGGGAAGAAACCTCACTGCTGCTCTCACTGTGGGAAACGTTGCAAATCTTCATAAGAATTGAAAATACATCAGCGAGTACACACAGGTGAAAAAACTTATAGCTGTGATCAATGTGGGAAGAGGTTTACTCATTCAAGTGATCTGAAAACACACCAGCGGACACACACAGGAGAGAAGCTTCACCACTGTTCAGATTGTGGGAAAAGCTTTTCAACATCACAGACTTTGAAGCTACATCAGACATCACACAAAGGAGATAAGTCTCATAAGCTGTGATCTGTGTGGGAAAAGCTTTAGTCAAGCTGATCAACTGATTATACACCAGCGAGTACACACAGGAGAGAGAACTTATAGCTGTAATCAGTGTGGGAAGAGTTTTACTCAGTCAAGCAGCCTCAATAGACACCAGAGAATACACACAGGAGAGAAACCTTATAGCTGTGATCAATGTGGGAAAAGCTTTGGTAGAACTTCTTATCTGACTGAACATAAACAAACACACACAGGAGACAAATCTTACCACTGCTCTGACTGTTGGAAGAACTTTGCTTCCCTAAGAAACCTGACACAACACCAGAGAACACACACAGGAGAGAAGCCTTATAGCTGTGATCAATGTGACAAGAGATACTCTCATTCAAGTGGTCTGATTAAACATCAGAAAATACATGCAGGAGATCCACAGAGTGTAGAATGATCTCCAACACCAGACCTGGGTAGTAGAACACAGTATTCATCATTGCAAAAGGTTCTTATATAGCACATGCACACAGAGCGTTCCATATCGGACATTTAGAAAATGTGAAAAGGAGTTTGCTGGGTTGTGTGTGTGTGTGTGTGGGGGGGGGACTGTGTGTGTGGGTGTACAGCATAAACATTTAACATTTAAAAAATATATATTGCTTTAATGTTTATAATTTTTTAGAAAGTACTGTTACTTTTACCACTATAATTTTTTTTTAAATGTAATTTTGTCCTGTAGAATTCCTCTGGAGTACTGAAGCTTCTACTGGGGAGGACCAATATGGCCGACCGGTGGCTTCAGAGCCTCTCATTGGCCAATACATAGCATGCACAATCCAGGGTTTATATACCTCATTGGTTGGTACTCACGCAGTGAGTTCTGAAATCGGTGAATGTTTTGTAATGTTTTTAAAATTGGTATAAACTGCCTTAACTTTGCTGGACCCCAAGAAGAGTAGCTGCTGCCTTGCGACTCCTCTCGGACTCCCAATCACGGCCGGATGTGATACAGCCTGTATTCAAACCAGGTACTGTAGTGACGCCTCTTGCAGTGAGATGCAGTGCCTTAGACCGCTGCTACACTCAGGAGCCCAGCCAATGGGGATCCATAATAAATACAGGAGCCCAGCTAATAGGGATCCATAATAAATACAGGAGCCCAGCTAATGGGGATCCATAGTAAATACAGGAGCCCAGCTAATGGGGATCCATAATACATACAGGAGCCTAGCTAATGGGGATCCATAATAAATACAGGAGCCCAGCTAATGGGGATCCATAATAAATACAGGAGTCCAGCAAACGGGGATCCATAATAAATACAGGAGCCCAGCTAATGGGGATCCATAATAAATACAGGAGCCCAGCTAATGGGGATCCATAATAAATACAGGAGTCCAGCAAACGGGGATCCATAATAAATACAGAAGCCCAGCTAATGGGGATCCATACAGGAGCCCAGCTAATGGGGATCCATAATAAATACAGGAGCCCAGCTAATGGGGATCCATAATAAATACAGTAGTCCAGCTAATGGGGATCCATAATAAATACAGGAGCCCAGCTAATGGGGATCCATAATAAATACAGGAGCCCAGCTAATGGGGATCCATAATAAATACAGGAGTCCAGCTCACGGGGAACCATAATAAATACAGGAGCCCAGCTAATTGGGATCCATAATAAATACAGGAGCCCAGCTAATGGGGATCCATAATAAATACAGGAGCCCAGCTAATGGGGATCCATAATAAATACAGGAGCCCAGCTAATGGGGATCCATAATAAATACAGGAGCCCAGCTAATGGGGGTAAATACAGGAGCCCAGCTAATGGGGATAAATACAGGAGCCCAGCTAATGGGGATCCATAATAAATACAGGAGCCCAGCTAATGGGGATCCATAATAAATACAGGAGCCCAGCTAATTGGGATCCATAATAAATACAGGAGCCCAGCTAATGAGGATCCATAATAAATACAGGAGCCCAGCTAATGAGGATCCATAATAAATACAGGAGCCCAGCTAATGGGGATCCATAATAAATACAGGAGTCCAGCTAATGAGGATCCAAAATAAATACAGGAGCCCAGCTAATGGGGATCTATAATAAATACAGGAGCCCAGCTAATGGGGATAAATACAGGAGCCCAGCTAATGGGGATCCATAATAAATACAGGAGCCCAGCTAATGGGGATAAATACAGGAGCCCAGCTAATGGGGATCCATAATAAATACCAAGAAAATGGATGATTTCTAGCTCTGATGTTTTGGCTGAAACAATAAATGTGTTTTTATCAGGCCTCATTGGTTCCCTTTACTAGCTCTGTTCACTGGTAAAACACTTTTCCATCCCTCTACTTTTAGAGTGGAAAGAAAGAGGCTGGACCTACTGGCTGAAAGTTATTGATCTGAACAACATTTTGTGGAGAAGTAACTTATTTGATCAAATAAGACCTACCAATAACATAGGTCCATGTCTTACTGTAACCAATAGCATAGGACAATGAGATTTTTGTGATTGGTTACTTTTCAGTCACATGTGCATAAGGGAGAGGTGGTATCTGATGTCTGCAGGTCAATGCAACTGAGAAATATGATCCTTGTAATTATTCTATGTGAATAGCAGCAGTGGTAATGATTGTGAAATATTTTGTTCATTTCATGAGAGCAACATGATAATTAATGATTTCTGAACAACCATTTTTTATTTAATGTCTATTAAGAGTATCTTATTAACTTTATTTCACTTGGAGATGTTTCATTATAGAGAACATAACATGACAATACATGACATATAAGTAGCTGAATATGATTATGGACTAACAGTCTAACAGTTTAAAGGACACAACTCATGTTATTCTGGTTAAACAGTGGGAGACTAGTTGATAAAGGAGTGGGGATTTTATAACAATTAGGAAATAATATGTCATGTTTTACTTGTACCTCAGCCTGCATTGTGAATGGTTAGGAAATAATATGTCATGTTTTACTCGTACCTCAGCCAGCATTGTGAATGGTTAGGAAATAATATGTTATGTTTTACTCGTTCCTCAGCCAGCATTGTGTATAAACCTAGTCTGTGCGATTAATCCATTGTCTGAAAGGGTTAAAAAGACACTGAAAACATCCAAAATACATCCTGTATACCGCTAAAATCTACAATGCCATGTAAAAAGAATATGACATTGTAATGTTTTTAAAATGGTATAACTGCCTTTATTTTTGCTGGACCCCAGGAAGAGTAGCTGCTCCATTGGCAGGAACTAATGGGGATCCATAATAAACCCCAGAAAGAGTAGCTGCTGCCTTGGCAGGAACCAATGGGGATCCATAATAAACCCCAGGAAGAGTAGCTGCTGCCTTGGCAGGAACTAATGGGGATCCATAATAAACCCCAGGAAGAGCAGCTGCTGCCTTGGCAGGAACCAATGGGGATCCATAATAAACCCCAGGAAGAGTAGCTGCTGCCTTGGCAGGAACTAATGGGGATCCATGATAAACCCCAGGAAGAGTAGCTGCTGCCTTGGCAGGAACCAATGGGGATCCATAATAAACCCCAGGAAGAGTAGCTGCTGCCTTGGCAGGAACCAATGGGGATCCATAATAAACCCCAGGAAGAGTAGCTGCTGCCTTGATAGGAACTAATGAGGATCCATAATAAACCCCAGGAAGAGTAGCTGCTGCCTTGGCAGGAACCAATGGGGATCCATAATAAACCACAGGAAGAGTAGCTGCTGCCTTGATAGGAACTAATGAGGATCCATAATATCCCCAGGAAGAGTAGCTGCTGCCTTGGCAGGAACCAATGGGGATCTATAATAAACCCCAGGAAGAGTAGCTGCTGCCTTGGCAGGATCTAATGGGGATCCTTAATAAACCCCAGGAAGAGTAGCTGCTGCCTTGGCAGGAACTAATGGTGATCCATAATAAATACAAATACTTGTATCAATATATTTGTGTCTCTTTACTCTCGGATTCTAAAATGCTAATTAGCATCAAAGTAGACGACGTGCAAGACTAATAATCCCTGCAAGCTCCTGCATGTCATCTCTAGCCGACACCTTTCACAAAACAGTTCACAGAATTGTCCATTGAAATAAATTTTTTGACAATTTAATCATTGTTACATTAAGGCCTGATTGGTGGAGTACTGCAGAGATGATTGTGGAAGGTCTTCTGGAAGGTTCTCCCATCTCCACAGAGGAGCTCTAGAGCTCTGTCAGAGTGAACATCGGGTTCTTGTTCACCTCCCTGACCAAGGCCCTTCTCCCCCGATTTCTCAGTTTGGATAGGCAGCCAGCTCTAGGAAGAGTCTTGGTGGTTCCAAACTTCTTCCATTTAAGAATGATGGAGGCCACTGTGTTCTTGGGGACCTTCAATTCTGCAGACATTTTTTGGAACCTTTCCCCAGATCTGTGCCTCGACACAATCCTGTCTCAGAGCTCTATGGACAATTCCTTTGACCTCGGGGCTTGGTTAATGCTCTGACATGCATTGTCAACTGTGTGACCTTATATAGACAGGTGTGTGCCTTTCCAAATCATGTCCAATCAATTGAATTTACCACCCGTGGGCTCCAATTAAGTTGTAGAAACATCTCAAGGAAGATCAATGGAAACAGGATGCTTCTGAGATCAATGTCAAGTCTCATAACAAAGGGTCTGAATACTTAAGTAAATACTTTTGCAAAAATGTTTTTAAAAATAACTGTTTTTGGTTTGTCATTATGGGGTATTGTGTGTAGATTGATGAGGGGGAAACATTATTCAATTTTAGAATAAGGCTGTAACGTAACAAAATGTGGAAAAAGTGAAGGGGTCTGAATGCTTAATGAATGCACTGTATACCATGGGCAGAGTTTTCTACCTCTGGCAGTTTTGTACACAGTCATGTGATATAGAAAAGTCCAATCTTAGGAGAGTACATGAGAGGCACTATACTGTGTGTCTGCAGGTGTCTGGTCAAAACCACTGATACAGGTGCCCCTCCTCCCTCTGTTGGGATGGATCACGTCTACAGAGAAACCTAGATTCAAATACTTAGATTTGTGTGTATTGGGTATATGTTGTGAAATTGTTAGATATTACTTTAGATATTACTGCACTGTCGGAGCTAGAACCACAAGCATTTTGCTAAACCTGCAATAACATCTGCTGAACACGTGTATGTGACCAATAAAATGTTGTTTGATTTTGATTTGAAATAAACATCCTATTTATCAAAGGTGCTTTTGGCTGGGGTCAAAATGACTCCAAAGGATTTGAATTTGTTAAACAACCATATTGATACAGAAACACTAAACCATGATTTAGATTTATTAAGAACAAGTTGATTGACAAAGTCATGAAAGATTGGAAGAATTGAATAAACCACATTTTGGCTATGATAAAAGATATGCCTCTGGGGTCAAAATGATCCATGTCCGAAGTATGGTTCAATGCAAATGTGCAAATGAGTGTAAATGAGTGTAAAGTTTGTTTTAAATTCTCACTCATTAAAAATGAATCAATCAACACATGCTTCTCTTTGAATGACTTAATATAATATTAAACTTTTATGAAATAAATAAAAAATTAACTTTTGGTTCCTCAACTGCGTTGCCCACTCCAATCAGCAGATGGCGATGTGCGTATTTTAGGTTCAGGCGATTCTGCTAGTGTAACGTGTAATCTAGTGAACGGGACGCTCCTTCAACAACAACAGCTAGTCAGACACCTCGGTAGTTTTCTAGCAAACATAGTTACAACATTCACGCTCTTTACACTGTTTTGGTGTATATTAGTCGATGTGTTTTAAACACACTTCTGTCGTATGTACTTGTTGGCCCATTTAATTATATATTTACGTTGTTTGTCAGCTAGCTGGTTTGCTAAATTAGCTTAGAACTAGGCTAGTCGCTAATGCTAGCTAGCTAACATCCCCGACCATGAGTTCACTAAGTTACTCTCCTGCTAAAGAAGAGGGGGTCTGCTGGACGGAGATAGAAGCTTTCGTGAAAGAGGAGGAGGAAGAGGAGGATGTTACTGTGAATGAAGAAGAGAAAGCCGTTTCAGTGAAAGAAGAGGAAGACACGTTCAGAGTGAAAGAGGAGGAGGATGTTACAGTAAAAGAAGAGGGGGATGCCGTTTTTGGAGTGAAAGAGGAGGTGGGGGAGATGACTGTCACATTGAAAGAGGAGAAGGAGGAAGAAGAGGAGGTTGGAGATCTGTTTAACACCAGTAAGTACCGTCTCTGCAGTCGTCGAACCAATATGCAGTAAAGGGGTTCTACACTTTAATGTTGTTATGTAGGAATGGCTGAAGCTACACTGTAACGTGTAGAACATTATGAGTGGACCATCAACAAAACCTTAACAATTGATCAAATGCATCCAATGACAATGCCTGAAATACTGTAGTCCTCAATATCTCCTATTAGATTAGCCCATTATGTAGTCTTAAAGGGGCAATCAGCAGTTTTTACATCCATTTTGGGACTTGTACATTAATGATATGTACCCATTGTTTCTTGTAGAAATCACTTAGAAATGCCTCATGAGCTTAGTTCAACTGTTGTACCCCATCAACCCAAAATATAAGTTTTTCTTTACTCCAATGTTTGTCAGTAAATATAAACAACACTGTATCTTCTCAAAACATGGTTAAAACTATAATGTTGATATCATGGATGGTTGCAATTCTCCATCCCCATCCCTCAGCTTTTTACCGAAACAGGGAGTACGCTTTGTTATTGTTTCTACTGCTGATTGCTGCCCCCCTCAAGGTCCAAGGACTGTATGTTATTTTCAGAGGTAGACTGGCTCTGGCAGGTAAAATAGTCAAATATTACATCTAAATGTGAATCGATTCTCAATTGCGATACGTTTCTAGAAACATAAATTGCTGTACTTTCATATCACATCAAAATAATTCAAACAATACTTTCATATCACATCAAAATAATTTCACACAATACTTTCATATCACATCAAAATCGGTAACCAGTCGCGACGCCCCAAAAGGTAAACATAATTAGTTTCTCGTCATTTCTCTTTCCTTCAGGCTTCTTTTTCTTCTTTGGACTTTATATGGCAGTTGGCAACCAACTTTAAGGTGCATTACTACCATCAACTGGACTGGAGTGTGGACCTCAGTTTATCTTTAAATCACACACGTGGGTATATACCAAGACAGTCGTGAAGAGGGCACAACAAAACCTTTTGCCCCTCAGGAGTCTGAAAAGATTTGTCATGGGTCCACCGATCCTCAAAATGTAATACAGCTGCACCATGGAGAGCATCCTGACCGGTTGCATCACCACCTGGTTTGGCAACTATTCGGCATCTGACCGTATGGCACTACAGAGGGTAGTGCGAACGGCCCAGTACATCACTGTGGCCAAGCTTCCTGCCATCCAGGACATATATAATATGCGGTGTCAGAGGAAAGCCCACAAAATTATCAGAGACTCCAGTCACCCAAGTCATAGACTGTTTTTTCTGCTACCACACGGTAACTAGTACCGGAGCGCCAAGTCTAGGACCTAAAGCCTCCTCAACAGCTTCTACCCCCAAGCCATAAGACTGCTGAACAATTCATAAAATCGCCACCGGACAATTTACATTGACCCCCCCACCCCCCCCCTTTTGTGCACTGATGCTACTCACTGGTTGTTTGTTACCAATGCATAGTCACTACGTGTACAGATTACCCCAACTAGCCTGTACCCCCGCACACTGACTCAGTACCGGTGCCCTCTGTATATAGCCTCCACACTGACTCGGTACCGGTGCCCCCTGTGTATATTACTTTTTATTATTACTTTTTATTTTAGTCTACTTGGTAAATATTTTCTTCTTGAACTGCACTGTTGGTTAAGGGCTTGTAAGTAAAGCATTTCAAGGTAAAGTCGAAGTTGGTGTCTTGACGGATTTGTAAAAAACACTATATATATATTTGTTTTCATGTTGCTGACACCCCTCCCCAGAGGTGTCTCATTATTGGGATTCATTGCTGATTCCTACCTGTAGCTCACTATGAGGTGTCTAGTGATACAGGTTAAGGGCCCTGTTGGAGATTGGTGGTTGGTAGCGGAGTTGAGGGAACAAGCAGGGTTGGACACGGCCATGTTATTATTCCACACACAGTCTCTGTGGTTCATATGAACCCCATTCCTGGGAATTAGATTTGATTGTAAATCGCCCCTGTCTGTTTCCACAAAAGGGTTCCGTCTCTCCCGTTCCCAGCTAGGTTACGAGGCGCTTTTTTGCCAGTGCCTATGACTGGTTGATAGGGGAAACCTCCATGCTTATTATAGAAAAAGTAATTAGGGGAAAACTATTTAGTAAACTGAAATAAAACAACAAACCTGAAAAATGAAAACTATTCCAAAACTATGACTCCAAAATTAAAATAGCATACAAAAATAACCAGCATGAATTATGTTCAGTTTGAATAATTTATATCTTAACGTTGGGCAAAAATAGAATTGGGTTTTAAATATTTTTTATGTGGTTTTAAAGCTTCTGAACCTGGTGGCTGGTAAATGCTGCAATGGGATGGCAATGTTTCAAATAGACCTAGCTTGTGTATCACTCACTTGCTATCATCAGAAATACTTTAAGAAATGATGATATTGGAAACTTCTTTCGATTCGTATTAACAGCTTAAGGAAAAGAACATTGGCATGAATTACCCTCTGTGAACAAGAAGCACCACATTATAAATATTTTCAAAGATGTGAGATAATTAACTTGTTCTCTGTAATATCGTATGGCTTTGCAATCATGATAATACATACGTAGGAAAATAGGCATGTTTTTCGACTCATACCCTGACTTTAACTTCTTATGGCTGCAGCCCGACGCCGGTACACTTTTGACAACAGCCAGCTCAAGTGGAGGGCGCGAAATTCAAAATATATATTTTTTAAATATTTAACTTTCACACATTAACAAGTCCAATACAGCATATGAAAGGTACACATCTTGTGAATCCATCCAACATGTCCGATTTTTAAAATGTTTTGCAGGGAAGACACAATATGTAAATCTATTAGCTAACCACGTTAGCAAAAGACACCACTTTTTTTACTCCAACAGTTTTTTACTCCATCAGTAGCTATCACAAATTCGACCAAATAAAGATATAAATAGCCACTAACCAAGAAACAACTTCATCAGATGACAGTCTGATAACATATTTATTGTATAGCATATGTTTTGTTAGAAAAATGTGCATATTTCAGGTATAAATCATAGTTTACATTGCAGCTACAGTCAGAAATTGCACCGAAAGCAGCCATAAAACTTAGACACCAACATCAAATACCTAATTACTCATCATAAAACATTTCTGAAAAATACATAGTGTACAGCAATTGAAAGACAGGCATCTTGTGATTCCAGACAATATTTCCGATTTAATAAGTGTTTTACAGCGGGGAATAAATGTAGCGTTATATTAGCTTAGCACAATAGCCAGAAACACTTGGGCGCCGGCGACTACGACAGATATATGAAATAACATCATAAATTGGGTCTTACTTTTGCTGATCTTTCATCAGAATGTTGGACAAGGTGTCCTTTGTCCAGAACAGTCGTTGTTTGGATTCAGAACAGACACTTTCCCTCTTCATTTAGCAAGCGCGCTAGCCGGGTGGCACGACACTCTCCGTGTCAACAAACGGAAGAGAACGGAACACGGCAAAACTCCCGAAAAAAAATTCAATAATCTGATGAAACCATATTGAAAAAACATACTTTACGATGATATGGTGACATGTATCAAATAAAATCAAAGCCGGAGATTGTAGTCGCCTATAACGGCAGCTAAACAAAAGGCAATCCGACTGTCCAGCTCGCGCTCTTCAGAGTACCGAAAATGGTGGACACGTCATTCCAAGATGATGTGTTCCATCTCAGACCAAGATAATCAACTAATTTCTTCTCTCACAGCCTCTTGACACCCAGAGGAAGGTGTATGACATGTGTATGTGCATGTATACTAATAGGTCTTGTGCCCATTTACAGGCAGGAAGAAGAACAGAGCATCGATTTCAGACTTTCCACTTCCGGGTCAGGAAATGTGCTGCAGAATGAGTTCTGTTTCACCCAGATAAATAATTCAAACGGTTTTAGAAACTAGAGAGTGTTTTCTATCCAATAGTAATAATAATATGCATATTGTACGAGCAATAATTGAGTACGAGGCCGTTTGAAATGGGCCCATTTTATCTGGCTACTCAATACTGCCCCTTGCAGCCAAAACAGCTTAAAGAAGGGATTTTTGTGAGAATTTGCTTAGGAACTGCTTGTCACAGCATGACAATGTGAACTCGATTGGTCGATAGTCTCTTGGACGGGCGTTATATACGCTTTGACATTTTCTGGAATAGTTTTTCTTTGAAAACGTTTTTGTTTACTTGGCTGCACTGTATTGTTCATCTCTGAAACTCACTGAGATAATTCCTTTGATACAGCAGTAGCAATACAGGGATATAACATCTACAGAAAAGACAGGAAAGGTTATGGGGGAGGTGTTGCTGTATACAGTACATTCTGAAACTATTCAGACCCCTTGACTTTTTCCACATTTTGTTACGTTAAAGCCTTACTCTAAAATTGATTATTTTTTTCCCCCTTTCATTTTGCTAATTTATTTGGCACATCTGCATTAGGGGAGTTTCTCCCATCCTTCTCTGCAGATCCTCTCTAGCTCTGTCAAGTTGGATGGGGAACATCACCGCACACCTATTTCAGGTCTCTCCAGAGATGTTAGATCAGGCTCAAGCCCGGGCTCTGGCTATGTCACTCAAGGACATTGAGACTTATCCCGAAGCCACTCCTGCGTTGTCTTGGCTGTGTGCTTAGGGTCGTGGTCCTGTTGGACGGTGAACCTTTGCCCCCAGTCTGAGGTCCTGAGTGCTCTGGAGCAGGTCTTTCATCAAGGATCTCTCTGCACTTTGCTCCGTTAATATTTCCCTCGATCCTGACTAGTCTCCCAGTCCCTGCTGCTGAAAAACATCCCCACTGCATCATGCTGCCACCACCATGCTTCACTGTGGAGATGGGGCCAGTTTTCCTCCAGACGTGGCGCTTGGCATTCAGGCCGAAGAGTTCTATCTTTGTTTCATCAAGCCAGTTTGCCTTTTGTCAAACTCCAAGCAGGCTGTCATGTGCCTTTTACTGAGGAGTGGTTTCCGTCTGGCCACTCTACTATAAAGGTCTGATTGGTGGAGTGCTGCAGAGATGGTTGTCCTTCTGGAAGGTTCTCCCATCTCCACAGAGGAACTCTGGAGCTCTGTCAGAGTGACCATCATGTTTTTGGTCACCTCCCTGACCAAGGCCCTTCTCCCCCAATTGCTCAGTTTGGCCAGGTGACCAGCTCTAGGAAGAGTATTACATTTAAGAATAATGGAGGCCACTGTGTTCTTAGGGACATTCAATGCTGCAGCATTTGTTTTGTTGGTACCCTTCTCCAGATCTGTGCCTCGACACAATCCTGTCTTGGAGCTATACAGACAATTCCTTCGACCTCATTGCTTGTTTTTTTCTCTGACATGCACTGTCAACTCTGGGACCTTATATATACAGGTGTGTGCCTTCCAAATCATGTCCAATCAATTGAATTTACTACAGGTGGACTCCGAACAAGTTGTAGATGCATCTCAAAGATGATTAATGGAAACAGGATGCACCTGAAAGCAATTTCGAGTCTCATAGCAAAGGGTCTGAATACTTATGTAAATAAGTTATTTCTGTTTTTTACCTGTTTTCAGTTTTTCATTATTGTGTGTAGAATCCTCATTAATCTATTTGTTTAAATCCATTTAAAAATAAAGCTGTAACATAACAAAATGTGGAGGGGGTCTGAACTTCCTGAATGAACTGTTTTATTTCATTTTAAAAACGTTACCTTTATTTAACTCCCAATTACGGCCGGTTGTGACACAGCCTGGACTCGAACCAGGGTGTCTGGTAGTGACACCTTAAGCACTGAGATGCAGTGTCTTAGTCCGCTGCACCACTCAGTAGCCCCATAATCGTGTTATAGTGCTGTCCACAACTAAAATAAATATTGGTCAAACAAGAGTCGTCTGTTCTTTTTACCAATCGATTGGTTGAAATGTTATGTGTATGTTTCCATATATAGACACAACCCATGTGTTTTAATAAAATCAACTATATGTACTGAACTGGTCTGATGCTTTAAGCACGCTGTTTGATCAAATAATTAAGACACACAAATGACTCGAGGGAGCCAGAGATCAAGATAACCTAACCAGAAGGAGAACAATTCTGCCGTTATGCGCCTGAAGTTTCCGGTAATGGACTACACCAGCGGTCTGCAACCTCCATTTGGAGTGCCAAGTTATCTTACCATTTCTACTGATCTGTGTGCCAGTTACGATTTTCATAGATACATTTTACTGGAACAGTTTCATTTAATTTATAATAGTATCTCAAAATCATTGTCTGTGATTAATCTACATTCTATCTAAATCTAAAAGAAAATTATACAAATCTAAAAGTAACTTCTGTTGCCATTGCCAACTATGTAAAAATAGTCTACATAAAGTCAACAAATAAAAACATTGCAGCCTGCAGGTAGAAAATATCCTATAAATCACATTTGCTGCACATGGCCTGTCTACAACGAACTTGAAACATTGTATCAACTATCAACTGGGTCGGCCCAAAACTCGAGATAGCAAGCTTGCAATATTGTATAAAATATTCTGGGCCCTCAGAGTTTCCCGGCCAGTGAGTTCGGGACAGACACAGCTGTTGGCTATTTGTGCAAAGGATAAGAAGTAATCCGTTTTTTTTATGACATTTCCACTGGATCAGAACATTACATTTTTCCTTTTTATGCCGAGGGGTTATCGAAAGGGGGAGAGCTGGAAATATTTTATGAAAATACTTTGAGGAACTATTGTCATTCGCAATTATTTTGATTAGACTTTTACTTGCTGTTTGAGGTGAAGCAAAAATTACTTTGAGAAGCTCCACAACTCATTAGTGGTGGTGCGTTAAGACAATCAGAAATACTATCAGACATCCCCAAATGGGCACATTCATAGGCCTACATTTGCACGCAGAACAGGTAGACTAATCCTACTTCTATATGCGTAATCAGGTGTGCGTCCTTACTCAACATTGACAGGAGTGTTTCAAACAAAAGACAATTAATAAATTGACAAAACTGACGCATCTTGCGGGGTAAGGTCTGGGTGATCTGCCACGGGCCGTTTCCTTTAGTATCCGTTTGGGTCGGCATGGGGAATGATTGTATTTCCCCATAGTATGTTGTACCGAAGTTGACCAACTGAAAGGGAGTGTAACTTTATGACTATAATTACTCTTCCCTGAAGGAGGGAAACAAGGTACAACACCTGTTTGTTCCCGCCCCTTTCCTGGGTCCGTGAAGAGCGGTATTAAATTGAAGGAATAAATCTGAGCCTCACGCTCATCACCTGTGGAAGGTAGGGCTTCCAGTGAGGCACGGATTTAGTAGTAAGTTGTACCTAGTTTCCCTCCTTCAGGGAACAGTAGTTATAGGCATAACATGTGGATTTAATAGTATGTTGTACCTAGTTTCCCTCTTTCAGTGAGCAGTAGTTATAGTCATAACGTTAAGCTTGTCATATGATGAACTTCAACTTAAATACTGGATCTTGCTGTCAGACAGTTTTTTGTATTCTGAAATGCACTCGAACTATGTATCATTTAGTGTCTCCTTATGTTACGCTGGGAAAACAGTTTTCATGGGCACAGAAATACTAAATCATTTCAGTCTGCAAAATCCAATGGTTCTAACCGAGAGTCACCTTAACTTTATTGACAACACCCAAATGGATACTCTCATTTACGCGGTTTTCAATAATTACACATAATACTTAATACTGTAGCTGTTTTGTTAGTCACATGTTCAACTATCATCAGCTGATCCAGGAAATCATTTTCTGAATGACAGTCAAATGACAAATATCACGACATGCAACAACAACCAAAGTGCTTCTTCATTCATTACTCTGGTAAAGACAGTTATGCCATGCTCCATGTTGAATCCAACATCCCTAACAAATTGATGTTTATAGTGTGTTATTGTCTGCTTGATTTACAGTAGGGTCTCGTTAGTCTGTTTGGACACAGAGATACTTAGCTCATATTGTGTAGAGAACTGTTCCTTGATGGATAGGCTGTTGTAAAACACACAGAGCTATTTTCCTTTATTCAGGACATTTAGAATGACAACCATTACAGAGTAGCCTAGTGGGATTATTCACTGTCACGAGAATTATGTTCTCAATGTTCATAAACCCAATTCAATGAACTACTCAGCCTGAAACACAGAATTTGTAGGAAACTGGTTGAAATGAATCAGACGGAGGCCCAGCTACAATAGTTAGAAAATGTATTGCGCACTGCTCTATTGTACAAAACAATTCATTTTATACTGGCTTCTCACGCACACACATTCACACTAACACAGCCATACACACACACTTTCTCACCAGTCTTAGCACACAATGTCCTGCTACCCAGCCGACAAAGATTAGGGGATTCTGTGAGACTTACTCCCCCTCCTCCTTCAAGATAGGGAGACTGGGAAGTACTCTGTGGGCCCAGCCAAGGTCGGCACTGAATCTTGCTCAGACTGTCTGTCTGTTATTCAAATAAGGTTTATAGACATATTGTACAGACTATGGTCATACATAATTCTAATCAATTTCATACTCATACGATTATACGGCTTCAAGGTTCAGAGTGGATTATTCTAGTCATTCATATAAATTCCATCAACATTCACAAAATTATCTGGTGATCAGGTTATTGAATGTCATGACAAATACATTTTCGTTTCCATGTTTCACCCGAAATATTAAATTATATATAATCCTAGGTCTATGTTGTTGTTCGGTGATGTTATGGGTTCTACAGTAGGTCTATGTTGTTGTTAGGTGAAGTTATGGGCCAATTTGTTAAACACTTAGTGTACAAACCCTCATTGTCAGGGCGATGGCAACGCCAAAGAGCATTTTACTGGTTGAAGTGTTTTAAGTATAAAGCAGTTGATTTGTGACAATAACACAAAGTTAAGTTGGAGATTCAAACGAGCCTTACAATTTAAATCTAAAGGTAGTGTGAAATTCTCACTCATAAGCAACCTGTAAATGGAGGCTATTTTTGCTGTCAGCCTATGAGAACTCCCCTGAGTTTTCTCCCACGGTGGTGAATTAGTAAATAGCGACAGAGCTTAATGTGAGTTTCCTTGAGTAGCACTCCTGATCTTGCTCTGTAATATTCAGAATACATTGTGAAAACGAAATTCTTCGCTCACCATTTCTGTTCCAGGCAGATATACTACATCCATAACTAGTGGTTTCCTCATTAGCAGGGAGGAGTTTCTACAACTAGATATACTACATCCATAACTAGCGGTTTCCTCATTAGCAGGGAGGAGTTTCTACAACTAGATATACTACATCCATAACTAGCGGTTTCCTCATTACCACATATACTACATCCATAACTAGCGGTGTCCTCATTACCAGATATACTGCATCCATAACTAGTGGTTTCCTCATTAGCAGGGAGGAGTTTCTACAACTAGATATACTACATCCATAACTAGCGGTTTCCTCATTAGCAGGGAGGAGTTTCTACAACTAGATATACTACATCCATAACTAGCGGTTTCCTCATTACCACATATACTACATCCATAACTAGCGGTGTCCTCATTACCAGATATACTGCATCCATAACTAGTGGTTTCCTCATTACCAGATATACTACATCCATAACTAATGGTTTCCTCATTAGCAGGGAGGAGTTTCTACAACTAGATATACTATATTCATAACTAGCGGTTTCCTCATTACCAGATATACTACATCCATAACTAGTGGTTTTCTCATTACCAGATATACTACATCCATAACTAGTGGTTTCCTCATTACCAGATATAGTACATCCATAACTAGCGGTTTCCTCATTAGCAGGGAGGAGTTTCAAATTGTGTGTGCTTTGACAATGTGCCGCAATTTTAGCAAACACAGAAATTGTCCTATATTGGAGACCAAAAGTCGTATGGCTCATTGCTTAGGGTTTCAACAACTTTAAATTATTTCTAGCCTACCATCATCGATTTTACTACTAATGTGAAAACAAGACTAAATTTGAATATTGTTGCTCATTTTAAGACAATTGTCAAATAATTGTAACATTCATCAGATGTCAATTGTTGTACAACATCATGGCTACGCTGTTGGCATCACCTTTTACAGTGGATTCTGCTGTTGTGGGCCTTTAACCATCTGTCTGACTTTGTTGTTCACACAGGAGATAGACGGGACTACTGTGGATCCTCTGGGGAGCCTCAACAACCTCATGATGCTGACGAAGCAGAGAAGAGTCTCTCCAGATCAGAACACATCAAGAAACACCAGCAGATATCCACAGGGAAGAGAACTCACTGCTGCTCTGACTGTGGGAAGAGATTCACCTCATCAGGCATTAAAATTCACCAGAGAATCCACACAGGAGAGAAACCTTACAGCTGTACTCAATGTGGGAAGAGTTTTGTTCAATATAGCCATCTGAAGATACACCAGAGAACACACACAGGAGAGAAACCTTATAGCTGTACTCAATGTGGGAAGAGTTTTAGTCATTCAACCAGCCTGATATCACACCAGAGAATACACACAGGAGAGAAACCTTATAGCTGTGATGAATGTGGGAAGATTTTTACTACATCTAGAAATCTGACTCTACACAAGAGAACACACACAGGAGAGAAGCCATATAGCTGTGATCAATGTGGGAAGAGTTTTACTCAGCTAAGCAGCCTGACATCACACCAGAGAACACACACAGGAGAGAAACCATATAACTGTGATGAATGTGGGAAGATTTTTACTAGATCTAGCAATCTTGCTCGACACCAGAGAATACACACAGGAGAGAAACCTTTTAGCTGTGATCAATGTGGGAAGAGTTTTGTTTTATCTTGCCTTCTGACTGTACACCAGAGAATACACACAGGAGAGAATCTATATAGCTGTGATGAATGTGGGAAGATTTTTACAAGGTCTAGCAATCTGACTCTACACCAGAGAATACACACAGGAGAGAAACCTTTTAGCTGTACTCAATGTGGGAAGAGTTTTACTCAGCTAAGCAGCCTGATATCACACCAGAGAACACACACAGGTGAGAAACCTTTTAGCTGTACTCAATGTGGGAAGAGTTTTACTCAGCTAAGCAGCCTGATATCACACCAGAGATCACACACAGGAGAGAAACCATATAGCTGTGATGAATGTGGAAAGATTTTTGCTAGGTCCAGCAATCTGACTCTACACCAGAGAATACACACTGGAGAGAAACCTTTTAGCTGTACTCAATGTGGGAAGAGTTTTACTCAGCTAAGCAACCTGATATCACACCAGAGAACACACACAGGAGAGAAACCATATAGCTGTGATCAATGTGGGAAGAGTTTTGTTCAATCTAGCCATCTGAAGATACACCAGAGAACACACACAGGAGAGAAACCTTTTAGCTGTGATCAATGTGGGAAGAGTTTTGTTCAATCTGGTGATCTGACAGTACACCAGAGAACACACACAGGAGAGAAGTATTTTAGCTGTGATCAATGTGGGAAGAGTTTTGTTACATCTAGCCTTCTGACAGTACACCAGAGAACACACACAGGAGAGAAACCTTATAGCTGTAATCAATGTGGAAAGAGTTTTGTTTCATCTACGGGTCTGACAGTACACCAGAGAACACACACAGGAGAGAAACCTTATAGCTGTCATCAATGTGTGAAGAGTTTTGCTACATCTGGGCAGCTGACTGTACACCAGAGAACACACACAGAATAGAAATCGTATAGCTCTAATTGATGTGTGAAGAGTTTTCCTCAGTCAAACAGCCTGGTACAACACCAGAGAACACACACAGGAGAGAAATCTCTTCGCTGTGACCAGAGATAATCTGATAAAAGATCTCAGATCAAATATCAGAAAGTACGTACATGAAAGAGTTGTTTCATGATATCAATTAATTAATGTCACAATGTAGAATGTTTTAACATTGTAGGAGTGTTTTAATAATGTCACAATGTAGAAGCCTAAATGTTTGCCCCTTTATCAATTGATTTCAA
Organism: Salvelinus fontinalis; assembly: GCF_029448725.1. Classification (NCBI taxonomy): domain Eukaryota; kingdom Metazoa; phylum Chordata; class Actinopteri; order Salmoniformes; family Salmonidae; genus Salvelinus; species Salvelinus fontinalis. The sequence continues at coordinate 41,226,242 of NC_074690.1, forward strand.
CATGATATGGATATTAGCCTCAGGGGGAAAATCCAGGCTCTGAATTGAAAGTTGTGTTGTGTTACACTTAACATGTTGGTGACCCACTGGAATCAAAATGCAACACTTCAAATTGTAGCTAGCTGTTTTCTACAAATTGTCCTCTAACCAGTGATGTTTACATTATTCCCAGATTCCGTGTGGTTTTTGAGCTGTTAGTTTTAACAGGATGTGGAACTTCACCTCCCTCCTCTCGCACAAATGATTTCAACATGATATCGATGAGAGATGACAAATAAGTGTTGCATTTCTTTCTTTAGCGGCCCCTACATTTAAATGCATCACTCCAAAATGTAGCTGACTGTCCTCTAACCAGTGAGGTAAAAGATATCTCCCATTTCCATGTGTTTTTTTAGTTGTGTTAGTTTCAACAGCACGTACAACCTAATCAATATCAGTGATTTATGGCTACTTGTCAAAACAACAGCGTTGCTGGTGCTTGTGCAGTTTATAAGGTGCTTGTTTAAAAAATACAAGTAACATGATTATTGTGGCAGATGTTTGTGTATATAGCACATTTTATGTTTAGGTTTTCAATATATCACAAGTGAGTTAAGACGAGAGTTCTAGAATCTAGTGGGGGGAAAAAATATATATTTTTCTTGTTTTTAATTGTTCACAGCCAGTAGTCACCATGTTTATATTGGTGAAGGTGAAGCATTGTAGTTGATTATAATGTGAAATTGAAGTTGTTTTCTGTTAAGCATTCTCTTAAGGGGGAAGGTGTTACAGTCTTTGGTTTTTCCATTTATATTTTTAGGTTGGACTTTAGCACGTATAGCTCGTTAGCACGTATAGCTTGTTAGCACGTAGGGTGCACTGATTGGTGTCACCTCGTTAGTCAGTATGTGTTACACCTGTGCTGGCTTGTCCATCTCGTTAGAGGAAAGGTGTTTCACCTGAGCTGGTCCAGGTTCTATTGAAGAGTGTCTGGCCCAGTGCTCCAGTTGTGTTGATAGATGTGGAGAGTCAACACCTTTAGTTGCGCTATCGTTTTTATTTGCTTCTCTTTTTTAAGTTTGTTGTGGGTTTTTCTTTTGTTTGCCTCTTCTTGAGCAGATTTAGTGGGTCTCATGGTGGGTGTCTTTTATCTCCCAGTTGTTGTTACTAGTCAACTTTCAGTGGACACTGTGAGAGCAAAACTGCAAGATTATTTTATAATACTTTTATTGCATCAAATGGTTGTTTTATGCAACAGAATAGAGGGTTCTTCAAACTATTGTGTCTGTGTTCTACTGAGGATTGGCCTCTGGGATATCACACTGACAGGAGATTTACAATGTCTTTTGGGTTACAAAACCTAAAGAGACCGCATTCCAGAGCATGAGTTAATGTTTCTGTTCTATATGGTACCAGGGAGAGATGACCCCAGGGCCAGGCCCTGATCTCTACACAAAGAGTACTGTTTTTACAGCAGATACTGTCTGCTGAGAATTATAAATATCTCTCATACAAATCCTAAACTTGTGACCTGTTCTATACATCTGTTGTTCATCATGTAAGTTGAAAGACCTTTGTACTTTTGACTCGTGGCTCTCAACGAATCATCTGGGGGTGATTCATCGACCAGCCATCATTATTGTAGAGCACTCAATTCACTTTATATGTGTGTGTGTGTTGTATTGACCTGCTCCCTTATAAATAAATGAATATAGATTTAGTTTAAGAATAACTCAGACTTGTGTGAGTTATAAGTTTCTCTCCTCATTTGATATGAAAGAAATTAACCACATTTGGGGATGTTAATCTTCACTTGGTGACCGCTCCTGACGACCTGGGAAATGGTGCACCAGGGATCCCTCAAACTTGGGATCTCGGAGACCACACTTTGGGAATGGAGCAGATGGACCCACCTTTGATCTGAGAGGCAGCGATACGAGTGGATACCAAATCTCAAACCTAGTTTTTAAAAAAGAGGTGAGCTAAACACGTAAAGTGTCGTTTTTAGAAAAGCCTCGTAGGCTCTGAGTGTGTATTCCTGTGTGAGGGGGGCACCTTGGAGGTGTAAACGGCCCATTGAGGAGGCTCTAAGTGTGTATTCCTGTATTTTCCCAGTATGAGAGGAGTTGCTAGATTTATTGAATAAACCTTTTTCCATAAAGTTAGAGTGAACCCAGGTGGCTGACTAGCTGTTGATGTTGAAGAAGCGTCCCGTCCACTAGATTATAGGTCACAGTGGCAGAATCACCTGAGACGCACATCGCCATCTGCTGACTGGAGTTGGTATCGCAGTTGAGAAAATACTTTCATTCAAAAACCTAAAAGCGACTGCCCCTAAAAAGCAACGACTCCCTTTGAAAACGGGCGATGTGGCATCAGAAACATTTAATATAGTGTAAAAATGTACTACAAAGTGTAGCTAAATAGAATAACTTTGGTCATACCCACTCAGCACATGACGTCCAAGGACGTCGAATTTTGGGCGATATCAGGTCTGTCTGTTGTGGTCGCTATTTCGCCCCAAAATAGTCAACACAAATTGGGCTGTGTATAACTATGTAAATGTCTCTCGGACAAGGTGACTTTCATCAATATACACTCTAAAAAGTAAAGGTTCCGGAGAATCTGAAGGGTTCTTCAAATTGAAACTGTGGGGGAACCCTGTCTACCCTCCCCCCATCATAAAAACATATTTTAATAATAACAACAATTTTGATTTAAATAATGAATTGTTTATTTAGTGGCACCACAAATGTGAATTAATATTTACCAAACAAAACACATTACAAAATTGCAATATTTCTGTAGAAATGTCAGACCATAATAAATAATACATTTACTTTGTATAGTGCTTTTCATGACATTTAAAACAAATAAAAAATGATGTACAATAAAAACAACATACATTATAAATGAATCAAAGGTAAACTAACAATATTGTAGATGTGAAGCTAAATACAGATTTATTTTATCCACTTAGTTATGTTAGGAAGTTTGCCATCTTTATGACCGGCCCTGGTAACTTCACCCCAACTTCTCTTATCCCCAGAACACAGTAACTTAAGAACATACAGTGGGGCAAAAAAGTATTTAGTCAGCCACCAATTGTGCAAGTTCTCCTACTTAAAAAGATGAGAGAGGCCTGTAATTTTCATCATAGGTACACTTCAACTATGACAGACAAAATGAGAAAAACAAATCCAGAAAATCACATTGTAGGATTTTTAATAAATGTATTTGCAAATTAGGGTGGAAAATAAGTATTTGGTCAATAACAAAAGTTTCTCAATACTTTGTTATATACCCTTTGTTGGCAATGACAGAGGTCAAACGTTTTCTGTAAGTCTTCACAAGGTTCACACACTGTTGCTGGTATTTTGGCCCATTCCTCCATGCAGATCTCCTCTAGAGCAGTGATGTTTTGGAGCTGTTGCTGGGCAACACAGACTTTCAACTCCCTCCAAAGATTTTCTATGGGGTTGAGATCTGGAGACTGGCTAGGCCACTCCAGGACCTTGAAATGCTTCTTACGAGGCCACTCTTTCGTTGCCCGGGCAGTGTGTTTGGGATCATTGTCATGCTGAAAGACCCAGCCACGTTTCATCTTCAATGCCCTTGCTGATGGAAGGAGGTTTTCATTTAAAATGTCACAATACATAGCCCCATTCATTCTTTCCTTTACACGGATCAGTTGTCCTGGTCCCTTTGCAGAAAAACAGCCTCAAAGCATGATGTTTCCACCCCCATGCTTCACAGTAGGTATGGTGTTCTTTGGATGCAACTCAGCATTCTTTGTCTTCCAAACACGACGAGTTGAGTTTTTACCAAAAAGTTCTATTTTGGTTTCATCTGACCATATGACATTCTCCCAATCTTCTTCTGGATCATCCAAATGCTCTCTAGCAAACTTCAGACGGGCCTGGACATGTACTGGCTTAAGCAGGGGGACATGTCTGCCACTGCAGGATTTGAGTCCCTGGCGGCGTAGTGTGTTACTGATGGTAGGCTTTGTTACTTTGGTCCCAGCTCTCTGCAGGTCATTCACTAGGTCCCCCCGTGTGGTTCTGGGATTTTTGCTCACCGTTCTTGTGATCATTTTGACCCCACGGGGTGAGATCTTGTGTGGAGCCCCAGATCGAGGGAGATTATCAGTGGTCTTATATGTCTTCCATTTCCTAATAATTGCTCCCACAGTTGATTTTTTCAAACCAAGCTGCTTACCTATTGCAGATTCAGTCTTCCCAGCCTGGTGCAGGTCTACAATTTTGTTTCTGGTGTCCTTTGACAGCTCTTTGGTCTTGGCCATAGTGGAGTTTGGAGTGTAACTGTTTGAGGTTGTGGACAGGTGTCTTTTATACTGATAACAAGTTCAAGCAGGTGCCATTAATACAGGTAACGAGTGGAGGACAGAGGAGCCTCTTAAAGAAGAAGTTACAGGTCTGTGAGACCCAGAAATCTTGCTTGTTTGTAGGTGACCAAATACTTATTTTCCACCATAATTTGCAAATAAATTCATTAAAAATCCTACAATGTGATTTTCTGGATTTTTTTTCTCATTTTGTCTGTCATAGTTGAAGTGTACCTATGATGAAAATTACAGGCCTCTCTCATCTTTTTAAGTGGGAGAACTTGCACAATTGGTGGCTGACTAAATTATTTTTTGTTTGTGTTTTTCTGACATTTTGGGGAAATTTAAGGGAAAATAAAAAATACTTCCCTAGCAGAGCCCCAAGTCCCATGGGGACGTCCTCGAGAGTGTGGATGTTCTCCCCATCAAAGACCAGCGGGATTTCACTCTCATCGTGAAATGGATTTCCGCCGATGTGCAGTAAAGGAGTGAAGAGCGGTGAAATCTGTGTCAACAAAAGTAAGAAAAGATTAATACACATACAATTAACAAAGAACAGAACAACTGTTCAGCTGTAGTTTTATATAAGCATGCACACCTATGTTTATGAAGAAACAGATGATTGGTGCATAGGCATACCATGTCACGGACATAAAGGCAGCTGTCCTACAACATATCTGTACCTTCTTCTTGATCCCAATTGCATTGTGTCCATGTTCTGTCCGATAAGAATTTCAAAGGAAGAGAAAATGTGTCAAAGAATAGTCTTACAAGCATTAAAAAATATATATTAAATAAATATTAACAGATAAATGGCATCGACATACAATTGAATGCAAAATAGAACAACATATTGGAGAAAGCACTAGCCAACACAATTCTGCCATACAGGCCTAATATCACATTTCAAGATATCTTTGTACACAAATTGTTCAATATTTTATCAGGCTGACTTGAAAGATTATACGCAACACTTTGATGCGTGGCAATACTGTGTTTGAATTCTAAAAGGCATTTATACAAAAGAGGTAGTCTAGACACTGTATTAATACCATTATGCATTTGAATCCCATCTACTGCTACCATCTAAGATATTAATTTCCCTCCACAAGGGGGCGTACATGTAACGTTTCCAAAATGGGATAGTATTGTCCATGTAAAGTTTCCAAAATGGGATAGTATTGTACATGTAACGTTTCCAAAATGGGATAGTATTGTACATGTAACGTTTCCAAAATGGGATAGTATTGTCCATGTAATGTTTCCAAAATCGCAGAGTATTGTACATGTAACGTTTCCAAAATGGGATAGTATTGTACATGTAACGTTTCCAAAATGGGATAGTATTGTACATGTAACGTTTCCAAAATGGGATAGTATTGTACATGTAACGTTTCCAAAATGGGATAGTATTGTGCATGTAACTTTTCCAAAATGGGATAGTATTGTACATGTAACGTTTCCAAAATGGGATAGTATTGTAATGACCCTGGGTTTATAAGCGCGGAAATCGACTCTACCCCACGAGCATGCTTTTGCGGTACAGTCGATAGCTCGCTGGACTTCGGGCTAGAAGGTCGAAGGTTCGAGACCTGCTCCCTGCTGTTTCATTACATTGGTGTCAGAAGTGATCAAACCTTGCATCCACGACAGTGCGTGTGCTTGGCCGGTGAGCGCATTCCTGTAAGACGTAGAGTCGCAGGCTAGCGCGAGGACGCACTCTTTGAAAGGAGGGAGTAGTGTAACGACCCTGGGTTTATAAGCGCGGAAATCGACTCTACCGCACTAGCTTGCTTTTGCGGCACAGTCGATAGCGCGCTGGACTTCGGGCTAGAAGGTCGAGGGCTCGAGACCTGCTCCCTGCTGTTTCATTACAGTATGGTACATGTAACGTTATGCCCCCTTGTGTGTTAATAGTATTGCATGCTGTAGCAGGCTATATAAAGAGGAAGCCCTCCATTGACGATTCAGTTCGTTGTAACATCTCGTCTGGACAGGTCACCGTCCTTAGTTCGTTAGTTAGTTAACGTTAGCTAGTTCATTATCACAAAAGTGAGAACTGCTCTAGATTGGAAACGTACGTTAATGAGTGTAAAGCCATGTTGGCTTTATGGAAACGATATACAATATATGGGAAATAATATAGTTCAGGGAAATAATCCAAACCTAGTTCTGCCTAGTTGGGACATAACGTTAGCTAGCTAGATAACGGTACTGTACTGTAGCTCATACAACGCCGACGGTCAAACCCGGCTTTCTAATATTTACGTTAATTAACTATAGTAACGTTATTGTAACGACTCTCGTCTTTGGTTGAAGGAGAGGAGGACCAAATCGCAGCGTGGTACATTTCCATATTTATTGGAACACTTATCAACACGAACAAAACAATAAACAGAATGAAACCAACGACGCTACAGACCTGAACATGTGAACCTAGTAAAACAAAGAACGCAATGAACAGGAACAATCACCCACAAGCAAACAGTGAGAACAGCCTACCTAAATATGGTTCCCAATCAGAGACAACGTAAGATCCCTGCATCTGATTGAGAACCACATCAGGCTAATTAGACAACCCTAAACCAAACATAGAAACACATAACATAGAATGCCCACCCAGCTCACATCCTGACCAACTAAACAAAGACTGAACAAAGGAAATAAGGTCAGAAACATGACAGTTATGGAAGCTATTGACAGAAAACCAGAATTGTCTTCGTTATTCATTATTAGTATGTTATATTATTATAATAAATTATTTCGAGAGATATTCAGAGTCAAACATGAACCCAACTTAACCTTTTTAACTGTTGTCGCATCAGAACTTGTCACCGTCGTTTTCAGTTGTAATTGCGAAGTTCCTGGAAGAAGTTCTGCAACAACGGAGGTTTCTCAATGAAGCCACCTTCTAACAAGTTCTTTGAAGAACCTTTTGGGGCTGTTTTTCATTGACCAAGGACCCTACGGTTCTTAGGGGATCTGAGAACAACTCCAGTTGAACCCTTCATTTTTAGAGTGTAGTCGGCTCTATTTACTCTCAGATTCAAACATGCTGATTAGCATCAACGATCAAGTCAGTTGCTGCTGCTCCAATACAGTATGAGGTGAGACGGTGAACTGACTTTGAAACGGGCAGTCAGCTGCTGCTGCTCCAATATAGTATGAGGTGAGAAGGTGAACTGATTTTGAACTGGGCAGTCAGCTGCTGCTGCTCCAAAAGAGTATGAGGTGAGACGGTGAACTGACGTTGAACCGGGAAGTCAGCTGCTGCTGCTCCAATACAGTATGAGGTGAGACGGTGAACTGATGTTGAACCGGGCAGTCAGCTGCTGCTGCTCCAATACAGTATGAGGTGAGACGGTGAACTGACGTTGAACCGGGCAGTCAGCTGCTGCTGCTCCAATACAGTATGAGGTGAGACGGTGAACTGACATTGAACTGGGCAGTCAGCTGCTGCTGCTCCAAAACAGTATGAGGTGAGACGGTGAACTGACGTTGAACCGGGCAGTCAGCTGCTGCTGCTCCAATACAGTATGAGGTGAGACGGTGAACTGACGTTGAATCATAATGATTAAGTTAATTAAAATGAATTAGTGAAACTGTTAAAAAATTGTATATGGCATATTAAATATATTAGGCTATTGTTATCATATAGAAACATCATGGAACATTGTACATCAAATTAGCATCAACATACATTATTGTTTCATTCAATTTCACATAATAAGGATATTTCATATTTTCCAGTTCAGAAGTCAGAACCCGTCACATGCTATGTAAAAGAGACAGAAGACTGCACAATGGTCAATGCTATCTGGGATCCTTGGGACATCCCTACCCTAAAACCTTCCTTAACCATTTTAAATGTCAACTTCAACGGGCTAGGGACATCTCAAGGATGTATCTCTACCTGAAAATACATTATCTAAGTGATTGATAGTTTGTATTCAGCAGTCATAAAGCCTTATTTACTTTAATTAACTTCTCTAGGATAGGGGGCAGCATTTTCACGTTTGGATGAAAAGCATACCCAAATTCAACTGCCAGCTACTCATCCCCAGAAGATAAGATATGCATATTGTTAGTAGATTTGGATGGAAAACACTCTGAAGTTTCTAAAACTGTTTGAATCATGTCTGTGAGTATAACAGAACTTATTTAGCAGGCGAAACCCCGAGGACAAATCATTTAGATTTTGTTTCTTTGAGGTCACTCTCTTTTCAATGAAATTTCATTGGGAAACCAGATTTCTAAGGGACCTGCTTGCAGTTCCTACCGCTTCCACTGGATGTCAACAGTCTTGATAAATTGGTTGAGGTTATTCCTTTGTGTAATGAAGAAGTACGGCCATCTTGAACGAGAGTCACATTAAGTGTCCTGTTAGATAGAAGCGCGTGACCAGAAAGCTGGCTATAGTTGGTTTTAATCCTGTATTGAACACAGATCATCCCGTCTTCAATTTGATCAATTATTAACGTTAAAAAATACCTAAAGTTGTATTACAAAAGTAGTTTGACATTTTTTGGCAAAGTTTACAGGTAACCTTTGAGATATTTTGTAGTCACATTTGAGCAATTTGGAAACAGTGTTTTTCTGGATCAAACGCGCCAAATAAATGGCCATTTTGGATATATATCGATGGAATTAATCGAACAAAAGGACCATTTGTGATGTTTATGGGACATATTGGAGTGCCAACAACAGAAGCTCGTCAAAGGTAAGACATTAATTATATTTTTATTTCTGCGTTTTGTGTCGCACCTGCAGGGTTGAAATATGCTTATCTGTCCTTGTTTACTATTGTGCTATCCTCAGATAATAGCATCGTTTGCTTTCACCGAAACGCCTATTTGAATTCTGACATGTTGGCTGGATTCACAACCAGTGTAGCTTTAATTTGGTAACTTTAATGTGTGATTTAATGAAAGTTAGATTTTTATAGCAATTTTCATAGTAATTCATTTGAATTTGGCGCTTTGCATTTTCTCTGGCTTTTTGCCAAATGAGACAGTAGCGTCCCGCCTAAACTCAGATTTTTGGATAGAAATATGAACTTTACCGAACAAAACATACATGTATTGTGTAACATGAAGTCCTATGAGTGTCATCTGATGAAGATCATCAAAGGTTAGTGATTCATTTTATCTCTATTTCTGCTTTTTGTTACTCCTCTCTTTGGCTGGAAAAATGGCTGCGTTTTTCTGTGGCTATGTACTGACCTAACATAATCGTTTGGTATGCTTTCGCTGTAAATCCTTTTTGAAATCAGACATGTTGGCTGGATTCACAACAAGTGTAGCTTTAATTTGGTGTCTTTCATGTGTGATTTCATGAAAGTTTGATATTTATAGTAATATATTTGAATTTGGCGCTCTGCATTTTTACTGTCTTTTGGCCAAGTGGGAGGTTAGCGTCCCACATATTCTAGAGAAGTTAATATGGTCGAATACGGAAACTATCATCTCGAAAACAAAACATGTATTCTTTCAGTGAAATACGGAACCGTTCCGTATTTTATCTAATGGGTGGCATCCATCAGTCTAAATATTCCTGTTACATTGCACAACCTTCAATGTTATGTCATAATTACGTAAAATTCTGGCAAATTAGTTCGCAATGAGCCGGGCGGCCCAAACTGTTGCATATACCCTGACACTGCGTGCAATGAACGCAAGAGAAGTGACACAATTTCACCTGGTTAATATTGCCTGCTAACCTGGATTTATTTTAGTTAAATATGCAGGTTTACAAATATATATACTTCTGTGTATTGATTTTAAGAAAGGCATTGATGTTTATGGTTAGATACACGTTGGAGCAACGCCAGTTCTTTTTCGTGAATGCGCACTGCATCGATTATATGCAACGCAGGACACGCTAGATAAACTAGTAATATCATCAACCATGTGTAGTTATAACTAGTGATTATGATTGATTGATTGATTATTTTTTATGAGATAAGTTTAATGCTAGCTAGCAACTTACTGTGGCTTCTTACTGCATTCGCGTAACAGGCGGGCTCCTCGTGAGGCAGGTGGTTAGAGCATTGGACTAGTTAACCGTAAGGTTGCAAGATTGAATCCCTGAGCTGACAAGGTAAAAATCTGTCGTTCTGCCCCTGAACAAGGCAGTTAACCCACCGTTCCTAGGCCGTCATTGAAAATAAGAATGTGTTCTTAACTGACTTGCCTAGTTAAATAAATAGAAAAATCTGCAAAATCGGCATCCAAAATGACCGATTTCCGACTGTTATGAAAACTTGAAATCGGCCCTAATTAATCGGACATTCCGATTAATTGGTCGACCTCTACTCTCTAGGTCATGCCAGTAGGCTACAGTAGGTTTTATCTCTCTAGGTCATGCCAGTAGGTTACAGTAGGTTGTAACTCTCTAGGTCATGCCAGTAGGCTACAGTAGCTTGTAACTCTCTAGGTCAAGCCAGTTGGTTACAGTAGGTTGTATCTCTCTAGGTCATGCCCCAGTAGGCTACAGTAGGTTGTATCCAAGTGGTTGTAACTCTCTAGGTCATGCCAGTAGGTTACAGTAGGTTGTATCTCTCTAGGTCAAGCCAGTAGGCTACAGTAGCTTGTAACTCTCTAGGACATGCCAGTAGGTACAGTAGGTTGTAACTCTCTAGGTCAAGCCAGTTGGTTACAGTAGGTTGTATCTCTCTAGGTCATGCCCCAGTAGGCTACAGTAGGTTGTATCCAAGTGGTTGTAACTCTCTAGGTCATGCCAGTAGGTTACAGTAGGTTGTATCTCTCTAGGTCATGCCAGTAGGCTACAGTAGGTTGTATCCAAGTGGAAACAATTATCAACTCAATGTGGAAAGTGTCGAATTTGGTCAACAACAAAATGAATGGGTAATTTGCTACGTGAGGTTTACTTGATCCAACAGAAGTTTTGTAATGCTTAAGTTGTTATGTGGACACGTGACATACTGACAACTTTGATAAAAACACTATAGGAGTTGTCTCCAGATCGCTATGCATATTCATGCTAGTAGCTTAGCATCTCTCTCCATTGAATACAGGTGGTTGACGACAACAACCCTCATAGAATATAAACAATAGATTACAATAACAAGATGTATCCACCAATCCGAAGACAGGATAGGCGGGAGCTAGACAACCCACAGTGCCGCGTTGTGGACAACGACTCCCCTTGTTAGGGCGGAGAGACATCTTATATCCATAATCCATAATTTATATCAATAAAAGACAACTCTATATCCATAATCTTTGGTGTAGCCACCCCAACTCTCGCATGGCACTATTGGGGGTCACGGTGGGTTGTAAAACATCACTACATGACAATCACTGCATGCCGTGCCCCCCAGTCTGCGGTCAGCAGATAGACCCTTCTCAAATATATATGTTAAGTCACTTTTTGGAAACGGAACGGAGAAAACAAGGGGTAGCTTGTTCTCTACGTCGTCTGATTTTAGACATATCAGTCATCATCCTAGGGCCCTCCGTTGAAGGGGTATTGACAAACGAACTCCGAATATCCAAAGTGAAAAACAAATTTAAGGCAGTACTTACTGGTGTTAATCAGATCTCCTATCTCTACATCTTCATCTTTCAATGTGACAGTAATCTCTCCTTCCTTCTTCTGTCACGTTCCTGACCTATTTCTGTTAGTTTGTTATATGTGTTAGTTGGTCAGGACGTGAGTTTGGGTGGGCATTCTATGTTTTCTGTTTCTGTGTTGGTTTATTGGGTTGCCTGGTATGGCTCTTAATTAGAGGCAGGTGTTTGGCGTTCCTCTAATTAAGAGTCATATTTAGGTAGGCGTTGTCACAGTGTTCGTGGTGGGTGATTGTCTTCCGTGTCTGTGTCTGTACTGTTTACGGTTTGTTCGGTTTGTGTAGTCTATGTTTCCTATTCGTGCGTTCTTCTTGTTTTATGTAAGTTCGTCGTTTAGGTCTGTCTACACCGTTTGTTGTTTTTGTTAGTTTAGTCAAGTTCGTGTTTTTTCGTTAATAAAATATGTAATTTCACTACGCTGCGCCTTGGTTCCCTCAATACTCCTCCTCTTCAGATGAAGAGGAGGAGGACTGCCGTTACAGAATCACCCACCAAATCTCCAGAACCAAGCAGCGGAGTAAACGGAGTAAGGGACAGAGAGAGAAGGAGGAATGGACTTGGGACGATGTATTGGACGGGAAAGGTTGCTACACATGGGAGGAGATCCTGGCTGGTAGGGATCGCCTCCCATGGGAACAGCTGGAGGCACTGAGGAGAGCAGAGGCAACCGGAGAAGGGAACCGGAGTTATGAGGGGACGCGTCTTGCACGGAAGCCCAAAAAGCCCGTGAGTAACACCCAAAAATTTCTTGGGGGGAGGCTAAGAGGTAGTGGGCCAAGGGCAGGTAGGAGACCTGCGCCCACTTCCCAGGCTTACCGTGGAGAGCGGGAGTACGGGCAGGCGCCGTGTTACGCAGTAGAGCGCACGGTGTCTCCTGTACGAGTGCATAGCCCAGTGCGGGTTATTCCACCTCCCCGCACTGGTAGGGCTAGATTGGGTATTGAGCCAGGTGTCATGAGGCCGGCTCAACGCGTCTGGTCTCCAGTGCGTCTCCTCGGGCCGGCATACATGGCACCTGCCTTACGCATGGTTTCCCCGGTTCGCCTACATAGGCCGGTGCGGGTTATTCCACCTCCCCGCACTGGTCGGGCGACCGGGAGCATTCAACCAGGTAAGGTTGGGCAGGCTCAATGCTCAAGAGAGCCAGTACCTCCACGGTCCGGTATTTTCGGCGCCACCTCCCCGCCCCAGCCTAGTACCTACAGTGCCTACACTACGCACTAGGCTACCAGTGCGTCTCCTGAGCCCTGTTCCTCCTCCACGCACTCTCCCTGTAGTGCGTGTATCCAGTTCGGTGCCTCCAGTTCCGGCACCACGCACTAAGCCTCCTGTGCGTCTCCAGAGCCCTGTACACACTGTTTCTTCTCCCCCTACTAATCCTGATGTGCTTGCCCTCAGCCCGGTGTCACCAGTGCCGGTACCACGCACCAGGTATAGAGTGGGCTTTGAGAGTCCAGTGTGCCCTGTCCCTGCTCCCCGCACTAGCATGAAGGTGTGTGTCCTTAGCCCGGTGCCTCCAGTTCCGGCACCACGCACCAGGTCTACAGTGCGCCTTATCCGGCCAGAGCCATCCGTCTCCCCAGCGCCATCTGAGCCATCCGTCTCCCCAGCGCCATCTGAGCCATCCGTCTCCCCAGCGCCATCTGAGCCATCCGTCTGCAATGAGCCTGCAAAGCCGCCCGTCTGCCATGAGCCTGCAAAGCCGCCCGTCTGCCATGAGCCTACAGAGCCGTCCGCCAGACAGGAGCCGCTAGAGCCGCCCGCCAGACAGGAGCCGCTAGAGCCGTCCGTCAGACAGGATCTGCCAGAGCCGCCAACCAGACAGGATCTGCCAGAGCCGCCAACCAGACAGGATCTGCCAGAGCCGCCAACCAGACAGGATCTGCCAGAGCCGCCAACCAAACAGGATCTGCCAGAGCCGCCAACCAGACAGGATCTGCCAGAGCCGCCAACCAGACAGGATCTGCCAGAGCCGCCAACCAGACAGGATCTGCCAGAGCAGCCAGCCTGCCATGAGCGTCGAGAGCCGTCAGCCTGCCATGAGCGTCGAGAGCCGTCAGCCAGCCATGAGCGTCGAGAGCCGTCAGCCAGCCATGAGCGTCGAGAGCCGTCAGCCAGCCATGAGCGTCGAGAGCCGTCAGCCTGCCATGAGCGTCCAGATTCGTCAGTCAGCCATGAGCTGCCCTTCAGCCAGAAACGGCTACATACCCAGAACTGCCCCTCAGTCCAGAGCTGTCTCTCTGTCCGGAGATGCCCTTCAGTCCGGAGTTGCCCCTCTATCCTGATCTCCCTCTCTATCTTGAGCTACCTCTATATTCTGATCTATCCCTCTGTCTTGTGCTATCCCTCTGTCTTGATCTATCTCTCTATCCCGGTGTTGTCCCTGTCAGTGATGTTACCAAGAGGATTTTGTGGGGGTAGAATGAGGGTGGACATTTTTAGGGGGAGATGGAGGCTAGGATTAATTATGGTGGGGTGGGGACCTCGCCCGGAGCCTGAGCCACCACCGTGGTCAGATGCCCACCCAGACCCTCCCCTAGACTTTGTGCTGGTGCGCCCGGAGTTCGCACCTTATGGGGGGGGTTATGTCACGTTCCTGACCTATTTCTGTTAGTTTGTTATATGTGTTAGTTGGTCAGGACGTGAGTTTGGGTGGGCATTCTATGTTTTCTGTTTCTGTGTTGGTTTATTGGGTTGCCTGGTATGGCTCTTAATTAGAGGCAGGTGTTTGGCGTTCCTCTAATTAAGAGTCATATTTAGGTAGGCGTTGTCACAGTGTTCGTGGTGGGTGATTGTCTTCCGTGTCTGTGTCTGTAAACCACGCGGGACTGTTTACGGTTTGTTCGGTTTGTGTAGTCTATGTTTCCTATTCGTGCGTTCTTCTTGTTTTATGTAAGTTCGTCGTTTAGGTCTGTCTACACCGTTTGTTGTTTTTGTTAGTTTAGTCAAGTTCGTGTTTTTTCGTTAATAAAATATGTAATTTCACTACGCTGCGCCTTGGTTCCCTCAATACTCCTCCTCTTCAGATGAAGAGGAGGAGGACGGCCGTTACATCTTCACTCCAAAAACTTCAGCCTCTTTCACTGTAAAGTCTTTCTCTTCTTCTTTCACTGTAACAGCCTCATCCTCAACTTATTTTTTTACTGTGACATCCTCTTCTTTCTTCTCCTCTTTCACTACAATGTTCAGCCCCAGAGCTTCTTTCTCCGTCCAGTAGACCACCTCTTCTTTAACAGGAGGGGAGAAGCTTAGGGAGCTCATGTTCGGGGATGTTAGCTAGCTAGCTATCATTAATGACTAGGCTAGTGCTAACTTACCCAGCCAGCTACTATATCTGACAAATAAAAAATAACGTAATATTAAATTAAATAGGTTAACAAGTAGATACAACAGACATGTGTCTAAAACACAATAGTTAATTTACACCGAAAGCGTATAAATATCTTGAATCTTTCAGCTATGTTGGCTAGTGAGGTACCGAGGTGGTTGACCAGCTGTTTATGAAGAACCGCAGCATCGCCTGAAAGACGCACATCGCCGTCTGCTGACTGGAGTGGGAAACGCAGTTGAGGATCATATTTTATTTTCAGACAAAGATTATTTTTAAATGGATTTAATTAAATAATACTATTATATTGAGGCATACAAAGACCTGAATGTGTTGATTGATTAGTGCGAATAAAAAATGTTCACTACAGCACATTTAAGGCAGTTTTAAGTCATACTAAATCTAAATAAGTAGCTAGCTACTGTAGGTCTATACTGCTCCTACAAAGTGTAACAATACATCATGTAGATGTATATAATGAACAGACTAGGTCTATACTGCTCCTACATGGTGTAACAATACATCATGTAGATGTATATAATGAACAGACTAGGTCCATACTGCTCCTACATGGTGTAACAATACATCATGTAGATGTATATAATGAACAGCCTAGGTCTATACTGCTCCTACATGGTGTAACAATACATCATGTAGATGTATATAATGAACAGACTAGGTTCTATCCTATTCTACTGTATCTTAGTCTATGCATTACTCATCTCATATGTATATACTGTATTCTATCCTATTCTACTGTATCTTATTCTATGTATTACTCATCTCATATGTATATACTGTATTCTATCCTATTCTACTGTATCTTATTCTATGTATTACTCATCTCATATGTATACTGTATTCTATTCTATCTTAGTCTATGCTGCTCTGACATCGCTCATCCAAATATTTATATATTCTTAATTCCATTCCTTTAGATTGTGTGTATTGTTAGAAATTACTTGTTAGATATTACTGGACTGTTGGAGCTAGAAACACAAGCATTTCGCTACACCTGCAATAACACCTGCTAAACAAGTGTATGTGACAAATAAAATGTGATTTGATGTATATACAGTTGAAGTCGGAAGTTTACATACACCTCACCAAAATACATTTAAACTCAGTTTTTCACAATTCCGGGCATTTAATCCTAGTAAAAATTCCCTGTTTTAGGTCAGTTAGGATCACCACTTCATTTTAAGAATGTAAAATGTCAGAATAATAGTAGAGTGACTGATTTATTTCAGCTTTTATTTCTTTCATTAGATTTCCAGTGGGTCAGAAGTTTACATACACTCAATTAGTATTTGGTAGCACTGCCTTTAAATTGTTTCACTTGGGTCAAACGTTTCAGGTAGTTTTCCAAAAGCTTCCCACAAAAAGTTGGGTGAATTTTGGCCCATTCCTCCTGACAGAGCTGGCGTAACTGAGTCAGGTTTGTAGGCCTCCTTGCTCGCACAAGCTTTTTCAGTTCTGCCCACAAATGTTCTATAGGATTGAGATCAGGGCTTTATGATGGCCACTCCAATACCTTGATTTTGTTGTCCTTAAGCCATTTTGACACAACTTTGGAAGTATGCTTGGGGTTACTGTACTTTTGGAAGACCCATTTGCGACCAAGCATTAACTTCCTGACTGATCTCTTGAGATGTTGCTTCAATATATCCACATAATTTTCCGTACTCATGATGCCATCTATTTTGTGAAGTGCACCAGTCCCTCCTGCAGCAAAGCACCCTCACATCATGATGCTGCCACCCCCGTGCTTCACAGTTGGGATGGTGTTCTTCGGCTTGCAAGCGCCCCCCTTTTTCCTTCAAACATAATGATGGTCATTATGGCCAAACAGTTCTATTTTTGTTTCATCAGACAAGAGGACATTTCTCCAAAAAGTATGATCTTTGTCCCCATGTGCAGTTGCAAACCGTAGTCTGGCTTTTTTATGGCTGTTTTGGAGCAGTGGCTTCTTCCTTGCTGAGCGGCCTTTCAAATTATGTCGATATAGGACTCATTTTACTGTGGATATAGATACCTTTGTACCTGTTTCCTCCATCATCTTCACAGGGTCCTTTGCTGTTGTTCTGCGATTGATTTGCACTTTTCGTACCAAAGTACGTTCATCTCTAGGAGACAGAACGTGTCTCCTTCCTGAACGGTATGAAGGCTGCCTGGTCCTGTGGTGTTTATACTTGCGTACTATTCTTTGTACAGATGAACGTGGTACATTCAGGCGTTTGGAAATTGCTCCCAAGGATGAACCAGACTTGTGGAGGTCTACAATCTTTTTTCTGAGGTCTTGGCTGATTTCTTTAGATTTTCCCATGATGTTAAGCAAAGAGGCACTGAGTTTGAAGGTAGGCCTTGAAATACATCCACAGGTACACCTCCAATTGACTCAAATGATGTCAATTAGCCTATCAGAAGCTTGTAAAGACATGACATAATTTTCTGGAATTTTCCAAGCTGTGTAAAGGCACAGTCAACTTAGTGTATGTAAACTTCTGACCCACTGGAATTGTGATACATTGAATTATAAGGGACATAATCTGTCTGTAAACAATTGTTGGAAGAATTACCTGTATCATGCACAACGTAGATGTCATAACCGTCTTGCCAAAACTATAGTTTCTTAAAAAGAAATTTGAGGAGTGGTTGAAAAACGAGTTTTAATGGCTCCAACCTGGGTGTATGTAAACTTACGACTTCAACTGTAGGTCTGGTGTTGGAGGTTATTCCACATTCTGTGTTCTACTACCCAGGTCTGGTGTTGGAGATCATTCCACACTCTGTGTTCTACTACCCAGGTCTGGTGTTGGAGATCATTCTACACTCTGTGTTCTACTACCCAGGTCTGGTGTTGGAGATCATTCTACACTCTGTGTTCTACTACCCAGTTCTGGTGTTGGAGATCATTCCACACTCTGTGTTCTACTACGCAGGTCTGGTGTTGAAGATCATTCTACACACTGTGTTCTACTACCCAGGTCTGGTGTTGGAGGTCTTTCTACACTCTGTGGATCTCCTGCATGTTTTTTCGGGTGTTTAATCAGACCACTTGAATGAGAGTATCTCTTGTCACATTGATCACAGCTATATGACTGCTCTCCTGTGTGTGTTCTCTGGTATGATACCAGGTTGCTTGACTGAGTAAAACTCTTGCCACACTGATCACAGCTGTAAGGCTGCTCTCTTGTGTGTGTTCCACATTAGTGGTAACTAGAAATAAGTTACTCAAGTTGTTGAAATCCTAAGCAGTGTGCCAGACAACTTTTGGTTTCAAATATAGGCCCCTTTCTGTGTTAGCTAAAATTGCAGCACGAGGGCGATGCGCACACAATTTGATAACAGAAACTCCTCCCTGCTAATGAGGACACCGGTAGTAATGGATGTAGTATATCTGCCTGGAGCAAAAATGGTGAGCAAAGATTTTAGTTTTTCACAAGGTATTCTGAATATTACAGCTCACTATCAGCGCAAGATCAGGAGTGCTACTCAAGGAAACTCACATTAAGTTCTGTGTCGCTATTCACTAATACACCACCATGAGGGAAAACTCAGGGGAGTTCTCATAGGCTGATAGCAAAAATAGCATCCATTTACAGGTTGCTTATGAGTGCATTTCACATTACTTTTGGATTATAATTTTAAGGCTTGTTTGAATCTCCTGTTTAATATGTTTGTGTCATTGTCGCAAATCAACTGCTATACTTAAACACTTAAACCAGTAAAATGCTCTTTGGCTTTGCCATCAGCCTGACAGAGGGTTTGTACACTAAGTATTTGCCAAAATGGCCCATAAATTCACCTAACAACAACATAGACCTACTGTAGGACCCATAACATCACCCAACAATAACAGACCTACTGTAGGACCCATAACTTCACCTAACAACAACATAGACCTAGGACTATAAATAATTTAATATTTCAGGTGAAACATGGAAACTAAAATGTCTTTGTCATGACATTCCATAACCTGATCACCAGATAATTTTGTGAATAATCACACTAGGCTACTCTGTAGTGTGTTCTCATTCTAAATGTCCTGAATGAAGGAAAATAGCTCTGTGTGTTGTTCAATAACCTATACATCAAGGAACAGTCCTCACACATTATGTGCTAATTATCTCCGTGTCCAAACAGAATAACGAGACCCTACGGTAAATCAAGCAGACAATAACACATTATAAACATAAATTTGTTAGGGATGTTGGATCCAACATGGAGCACGGCATAACTGTCTTTGCCAAAGCAATGATTGAAGAAGCACTTTGGTTAATTTTTATTTCACCTTTATTTAAACAGGTAGGCCGGTTGAGAACAAGTTCTCATTTACAACTGTGACCTGGCCAAGATAAAACAAAGCAGTGCGACAAAAACAACAGAGTTACACGTGGGATAAACAAAAGTACAGTCAACAACACAATAGAAAAATCTATTTACAGTGTGTGCAAATGGAGTAAGGAGGTACGGCAATAAAAAGGCCATAGTAGTGAAGTAATTACAATTTAGCAAATCAACACTGGAGTGACAGATGTGCAGATGATGATGTGCAAGTAGAAATACTGGTGTGCAAAAGGGCCAAAAAATTATAAATAAAAACAATATGGGGATGAGGTAGGTAGTTGGATGGGCTATTTACAGTTGGGCTGTGTACAGCTGCAGCGATCGGTGAGCTGCTCAGATAGCTGATGTTCAAATTTAGTGAGGGAAATATAAGTCTCCAACTTCAGTGATTTTTGCTATTCGTTCCAGTCACTGGCAGCAGAAAACTGTAAGGAAAGGCAGGAGGACCAGTGAGATATACCTGCTGGAGCGCGTGCTACGGGTGGGTGTTGCTATGGTGGCCAGTGAGCTGAGATAAGGTGGAGCTTTTACTAGCAAAGACTTATAGATGACCTGGAGCCAATGGGTCTGGCGCCGACGAGAGCATACAGGTCGCAGTGGTGGGTGGTATACGGGGCTTTGGTAACAAAACGGGTGGCACTGTGATAGACTGCATCCAGTTTGCTGAGTAGTGTTGGAAGCTATTTTGTAAATGACATCGCCGAAGTCGAGGATCGGTAGGATAGTCCGTTTTATGAGGGTATATTTGGCGGCGTGAGTGAAGGAGGCTTTGTTCCTCTGAGGAGATGGGAGAACCTTCCAGAAGCACAACCATCTCTGCAGCACTCCACCAATCAGACATTTATGGTAGAGTGGCCAGATAGAAACCACTCCTCAGTAAAATACACATGACAGCCTGCTTGGAGTTTGACAAAAGTAACCCTAAGACCATGAGAAACAAGATTCTCTGGCTTGATGAAACCAAGATCGAACTCTTTGGCCTGAATGGCAAGCTTCACATTTGGAGGAAACCTGGTACCATCCCTATGGTGAAGCATGGTGGTGGCAGCATGATGCTGTGGGGATGTTTTTCAACAGCAGGGACTGGGAGACTAGTCAGGATTGAGGGAAATATTAACGGAGCAAAGTGCAGAGAGATCCTTGATGAAATACCTGCTCCAGAGCGCTCAGGACCTTAGACTGGGGGCAAAGGTTCACCGTCCAACAGGACAACGACCTTAAGCACACAAACCAGAGACAATGCAGGAGTGGCTTCGGTAGAAGTCTCTGAATGTCCTTGAGTGACATAGCCAGAGCCCGGACTTGAACCCGATCGAAAATCTCTGGAGAGACCTGGAAATAGCTGTGCAGTGATGTTCCCCATCCAACTTGACAGAGCTAGAGAGGATCTGCAGAGAAGGATGGGAGAAACTCCCCAAATGCAGGTGTGCCAAATAAATTAGCTAAATGAAAGGGGGAAAAAATGATTTAATCCATTTTAGAATAAGGCTTTAACGTAACAAAATGTGAGCTAACAAAATACTGAGCTATATTGCGTGTAAAACTTATGGGAAAATATATTATTTTATACTAATACAATTGCTCAGATAAAGAGATTTAGTTTAACATGTAATTCTCAAAGGTAGGGGGTCTGAATTCTTCCCACACATGTTTTCAATACTCCAACACTCCTTGGTAGGATAACGACACTGAAATGTTTTATGAGATTAGAGAACGTATTGGGTGGGATCTTAGACCATTCCTCCATACAGAATCTCTCCAGGTCCTTCATTTATGTTGTATGTGCTTATGGACTGCCCTGTTCAATTCAAACCCCAGGTTTTCAATGGAGTTCAAGTCCGAAGACTGAGATCGCCATTGAAAATGTTGATTTTGTGCCCAATTAACCGTTTCTTTGTGGATGTTGATGTGTCTTGCTGGAAGATCCACGTATGGCCAAGTTTCAGCCTCCTAGCAGAGGTAACCAGGTTTTGGGCTAAAATATCCTGGTAGTGGGTAAAGTTTTTTTTTTTTTTATATACAGTAATTTTTGCTCATCTTTATCTAGGGTATCAATAACTAGGGGCTTATTTTGTTATCTTGTTATTTGACTGAATCAGAAATACAGATGTGGAGTAGATGTAGTTTGTTTTAAATTCTCATAAAAAATCTGAACAAATCAAACAACACTTGTTGGTCTTTGTTGATATACTATTCATATTTAATGGAGAGAAAAAAACGTTTCCCTAAACTGCTTTATAATATTATAATTCAATGAAGAGAAAAAAAGTTTTCCCTCCTCAACTGCGTTTACTCACTCCAGACAGCAGATGGCGATATGTGTCTTTCAGGCGATGTTTCTAGTGTGACGTATAATCTAGTGGACGGAACGCTTCTTCAACAACTGCAGCCACCTCGGTAGCTCGCTAGCCAACAAAGTCGGAACATTCAAGTTCTTTAGACAATTTCGTGGTTTATTTGCCACTATGATTTAAACATACTTATGTGGGAACAACTAGCTACTCCATTTAATTGAATATTTACGTTGGAAGTCAACTAGCTGGCTGGTTAAGTTAACACTCGTCTATTCGCTAATGCTAACTAACTATTATCTCCGACCATGAGTTCACTAAGCTACTCTCCTCCTGCTAAAGACGAGGCGGTCTGCTGGACGGAGAAAGAAGCTCTCGTGAAAGAGGAGGACGAAGAGGTGGCTATTACAATACACAAACAAGTAGAGGGTGAGGCTGTTACAGTGAAAGAAAAAGAAAAAGACGCCTTCAGAGTGAAAGAGGAGGAGGAGGATGTTACAGTGAAAGAAGAGGAAGAAGATGCAGTTTTTGGAGTGGAGGATGAAGTGAAAGAAGATGAAGACGTTTTTGG
Organism: Salvelinus fontinalis; assembly: GCF_029448725.1. Lineage (NCBI taxonomy): Eukaryota > Metazoa > Chordata > Actinopteri > Salmoniformes > Salmonidae > Salvelinus > Salvelinus fontinalis. The sequence continues at coordinate 41,248,701 of NC_074690.1, forward strand.
AATGAAGGATGAAGAGGGGGAGATTACTGTCACATTAGAGGACGAAGAAGAGAAGACTGGAGATCTGATTAACACCAGTAAATACAGTGAGTAATCTCTTAACAGGGACACAAACTCTGCAGTTGTTGAATACATGTTTGATTTTTAAAACGGCATTCTACACTTTAATATGTTTTTGCACTGTAGGAATTGTTCATGACTTCCCCAAGTGATTTTTAAACATTTCTTGTTGAAAAGTGATATATAAATACAGTAAAGTATAAACACACTAAAGGGAAACAAATAAATGTTTTAAGCAAAATTGTGTTTTTTTAACAACTGCAAACTAGAAGGAGTGAGTGATGTCATAGTAAGGTATTCAAGAAGTTGGCTTGATGGGAAGTCGTAATGTCATCCAATAGGCGACTGATCTTCATGTGAATTTTCATTATTCTTTTTAAAATCCTTTATGTTCTGTCAAGTTGGTTGTTGATCTAGAAATCCATTTTCAAGTCTTGCCATAGACTTTCAAGACGATTTAAGTCCAAACTGTAACTAGGCCACTCAGGAACATTCAATGTCATTTTGGTAAGCTCCTCCAGTGTAGATTTGGCCTTGTGGTTTAGGTTATTTTCCTGTTCGTACAGTTACTTGTTTTCAGATCTCTGAAATGTACTCTACCTATGTAACATTTAGTGGCTCCTTATATTATGCTGGGAAAACAGTTTTCAGTTTTCCTAAATAATTTCAGAGTTCACAAAATTAAATGGTTCAAACCTAGAGTCACCTTTATTGACAACACTCAAACGGATACTGTCATTAATGTGGTTCTTCAATAATTACACATAATTATTAATACTGTAGCTATTTAGTTAGTCACATGTTCAACTATCATCAGCTGATCCAGGAAATCATTTTCTGAATGCCAGTCAAATGACAAACATCACGACATGCAACAACAACCAAAGTGCTTCTTCATTCATTACTCATGTAAAGACAGTTATGCCGTGCTCCATGTTGGATCCAACATCCCTAACAAATTGGTGTTTATAATGTGTTATTGTCTGCTTGATTTACAGTAGGGTCTCGTTTGTCTGTTTGCGCACAGAGATACTTAGCTCATAATGTGTAGAGAACTGTTCCTTGATGGATTGGCTATTGTACAGCACACAGAGTGATTTTCCTTCATTGAGGACATTTAGAATGACAACATATTACAGAGTAGCCTAGTGGGATTATTCACAAAATTATCTGGTGATCAGGTTATGAAATATCATGACAAAGACATTTTAGTTTCCATGTTTCACCTGAAATATTAAATGATATATAGTCCTCGGTCTATGTTGTTGTTATGTGTCCTACAGTAGGTCTATGTTATTGTTAGTTGAAGTTATGGATCCTACAGTCGGTCTATGTTATTGTTAGTTAAAGTTATGGATCCTACAGTCGGTCTATGTTATTGTTAGGTGAAGTTATGTGTCCTACAGTAGGTCTATGTTATTGTTAGTTAAAGTTATGGATCCTACAGTAGGTCTATGTTATTGTTAGTTGAAGTTATGGGTCCTACAGTAGGTCTATGTTATTGTTAGGTGAAGTTATGGGTCCTACAGTAGGTCTATGTTATTGTTAGGTGAAGTTATGGGTCCTACAGTAGGTCTATGTTATTGTTAGGTGAAGTTATGTGTCCTACAGTAGGTCTATGTTATTGTTAGGTGAAGTTATGGGTCCTACAGTAGGTCTATGTTATTGTTAGGTGAAGTTATCGGTCTTACAGTAGGTCTGTTATTGTTAGGCAAGTTATGGGTCCTACAGTAGGTCAATGTTGTTGTTGAAGTTATGGGCCAATTTGCGTACACTTAGTTTACAAACGCTCATTGACAGGCTAGTAGCAAAGCTAGCCGAAGAGCGTTTTACTGTTGGAAGTGTTTTTTTAAGTATAAAGCAGGACATTCAAACGAGCCTAACAATTATAATCCAATATAGTGTGAAATGTACTCATAAGCAACCTATAAATGAAGGGATTTTTGCTGTCAGCCTATGAGAACTCCCCTAAATTCCCCCACTGTGGGGAATTAGTGAATATACACAGAGCTTAATGTTTCCTTCACTAGCACTCCTGTCTTTCTCTGTAATTTTCAGAATACATTGTGAAAAACCAAAATCTTTGCTCTCCATTTTTGCTCCAGGCAGATATACTACATCCATAACTAGTGGTTTCCTCATTAGCAGATATACTACATCCACAACTAGTGGTTTCCTCATTACCAGATATACTACATCCATAACTAGTGGTTTCCTCATTAGCAGATATACTACATCCATAACTAGTGGTTTCCTCATTACCAGATATATTACATCCATAACTAGTGGTTTCCTCATTAGCAGATATACTACATCCATAACTAGTAGTTTCCTCATTAGCAGATATACTACATCCCTAACTAGTGGTTTCCTCATTAGCAGATATACTACATCCATAACTAGCGGTTTCCTCATTACCAGATATACTACATCCATAACTAGCGGTTTCCTCATTAGCAGATATACTACATCCATAATTAGTGGTTACCTCATTAGCATGGACGAGTTTCTACAACCAGATACAGTGCCTTGTGAAAGTGTTCACCCCCCTTGGCATTTTTCCTATTTTGTTGCATTACAACCTGTAATTTAAATTTATTTTTATTTGGATTTCATGAAATGGACATACATAAAATAGTCCAAATTGGTGAAGTGAAATGAAAAAAAGAACTTGTTTAAAAAAAGTCTAAACAATAAAAGTGGTGCGTGCGTATGTATTCACCCCTTTGCTATGAAGCCCCTAAATATGATCTGGTGAAGCCAATTATCTTTAGAAGTCACATAATTAGTTAGATTGCACACAGGTTAACTTTATTTAAATGTCACATAATCTCGGTATATATACACCTGTTCTGAAAGTGCCCAGATTCTGCAACACCACTAAGCAAGGGGCACCACCAAGCAAGCGGCACTATGAAGACCAAGGAGCTCGCCAAACAGGTCAGGGACAAAGTTGTAGAGAAGTACAGATCAGGGTTGGGTTATAAAGAAAATGTCAGGAACTTCCCACGGAGCACCATTCAATTCATTATTAAAAAATGGAAAGAATATAGCACCACAACAAACTTGCCAAAAAAGGGCCGCCCACCAAAACTCACGGACCAGGCAAGGAGGGCATTGATCAGAGAGGCAACAAAGAGACCAAAGAAAACCCTGAAGGAGCTGCAAAGCTCCACAGCGGAGATTGGAGTATCTGTCCATAGGACCACTTTAAGCCGTACACTCCACAGAGCTGGGCTTTAAATAAGCAAACACGTTTGGTGTTCGCCAAAAGGCGTGTGGGAGACTACCCAAACATATGGAAGAAGGTACTCTGGTCAGATGAGACTAAAATTGAGCTTTTTGGCCATCAAGAAAACGCTATGTCTGGCGCAAACCCAACACCTCTCATTACCCAGAGAACACCATCCCCACAGTGAAGCATGGTGTTGGCAGCATCATGCTGTGGGGATGTTTTTCATCTGCAGGTACTGGGAAACTGGTCAGAATTGAAGGAATGATGGGTGGTGCTAAATACAGGGAAATTCTTAAGATCATCAAAGGTTAATGATACATTTTATCTCTATTTCTGCTTTTTGTGACTCGTGTCTTTGGCTGGAAAAATGGCTGTGTTCTTCTGTGATTTGACGGTGACCCAACATAACCGTTTGTGGTGCTTTTGCTTTAAAGCCTTTTTGAAATCGGACACTGTGGTGGGATTAACAAGATTACCTTTAAAATGGTATAAGATACTTGTATGTTTGAGGAATTTTAATTATGAGGTTTCTGTTGTTTGAATTTGGCGCCCTGCACTTTCACTGGCTGTTGTCATATCGATCCCGTTAACGGGATTGCAGCCATAAGAAGTTAACCTCTTGACGCTAGGGGTCATATTTTTTATATCTTTTTTAAAATAACGTTCCCAAGGTAAACGGACTATTTCTCAGGTCCAGATCGTAGAATATGCATATAATTTACAGATTAGGATAGAAAACACTCCAAAGTTTCCAAAACTGTCAAAATATTGTCTGTGAGTATAAAAAAACTGATTCTGCAGGCGAAAACCTGAGGAAATCTAACCCGGAAGTGTTTATTTTATTTTATCTGTGTTTTCTTGCCCGTCTTTCTTCCATTTAAAGGGGTATCAACCAGATTCCTTTCCCAATGGCTTCCTCAGGCTGTGACCAGGCTTTAGACATAGTTTCAGGCTTTTATTTTGAAAAATTAGCGAGATTTTTAAAAACTAGTCAGGTGTCCTTTGATTAGTTCCTGCGAGCGAGAGGGGTAGCTTTCCATTTTCTTTCTCTCTTTTATTGAATAGGTTACGGTCCGGTTGAAATATTATCGATTATGTTTGTTAAAAACAACCTGAGGATTGATTATAAAAAACATTTGACATGTTTCTACGAACATTACGGATACTTTTTGAAATTTTCGTCGAACGGAACGAGGCTTTGGTTTTCTGAACATAACGCGCAACCGAAATGGCGTTTTTTGTTTGTTATAAAAGTAATATTTATCGAACAAAAATAACATTTATTGTGTAACTGGGAGTCTCGTGAGTGCAAACATCTGAAGATTATCAAAGGTAAGCGATTCATTTTATTGCTTTTCTGACTTTCGTGATCATGCTAATTTGGGGCTAGCTGTTCTAGCATTGATTGATACACTCACAAAAGCTTAGATTGCTTTTGCTGCAAAGCATATTTTCAAAATCTGACACGATAGGTGGATTAACAACAAGCTAAGCTGTGTTTTGGTATATTTCACTTGTGATTGCATGATCTAAATATTTTTTGTAATATTTTGCGCCCTGCAATTCAGCGGTTGTTTAGGAAAATGATCCCGCTAAAGAGAAGAGAAGAGAAGTTAACATAAATCTTCAATAATGTTCCAACCGGAGAATTCCTTTTTCTTCAGAAATGCGATAGAACAGAGCTGGCTCTCACATGAACGCGCATGGTCAGCGCTTGTTCAGGTCATGGTAGATCTTACTCAATCCCCTTTCTTTCGGCTCCGCTTCACTGTAGAAGCATCAGACAAGGTTCTAAAGACTGTTGACATCTAGTGGAAGCCTTAGGAAGTGCAAAATGACCCATATCCCACTATATTCGATAAGCGATGAGTTGAAAAACTACATACCCCAGATTTCCCACTTCCTGGTTGGATTTTTTCTCAGGTTTTTGCCTGCCATATGAGTTCTGTTATACTCACAGACATCATTCAAACAGTTTTAGAAACTTCAGAGAGTTTTCTATCCAAATATTCTAATAATATGCATACATTAGCAACTGGGACTGAGGAGCAGGCAGTTTACACTGGGCACCTCTGGGCACCTTTTCATCCAAGCTACTCAATACTGCCCCGCAGCCATTTTAAGGGAAACCTGTTTCAGTCTTCCAGAGGATTGAGACTGGGACGAAGGTTCACCTTCCAGCAGGACAATGACCTTAAGCATACTGCTAAAGCAACACTCGTGTTGTTTAAGGGGAAACATTTAAATGTCTTGGAATGGCCTAGTCAAAGTCCAGACCTCAATCTAATTGAGAATCTGTGGTATGACTTAAATATTGCTGTACACCAGCTGAACCCATCCAACTTGAAGAAGCTGGAGCAGTTTTGCTTTGAAGAATGGGCAGAAATCCCAGTGGCTAGATGTGCCAAGCTTATAGAGTCATACCCCAAGAGACTTTCTGATGTAATTGCTGCAAAAGGTGGCTTTACAAAGTATTGACTTTGGGGGGGTGAATAGTTATGCACGCTCAAGTTTTCAGTTTTTTTGTCTTATTGTTTGTTTCACGATAAAAAATATTTTGCATCTTCAAAGTGGTAGGCATGTTGTGTAAATCAAATGATACAACCCCCCCCCAAAAATCAATTTTAATTCCAGGTTGTAAGGCAACAAAATTGGAAAAATGCCAAGGGGGGTGAATACTTTTGCAAGCCACTATATACAGTGGGGCAAAAAAGTATTTAGTCAGCCACCAATTGTGCAAGTTCTCCCACTTAAAAAGATGAGAGAGGCCTGTAATTTTCACTTCAACTATGACAGACAAAACGAGAATTTTTTTTCTCCAGAAAATCACATTGTAGGATTTTTTATGAATTTATTTGCAAATTATGGTGGAAAATAAGTATTTGGTCAATAACAAAAGTTTATCTCAATACCCTTTGTTGGCAATGACAGAGGTCAAACGTTTTCTGTAAGTCTTCACAAGGTTTTCACACACTGTTGCTGGTATTTTGGCCCATTCCTCCATGCAGATCTCCTCTAGAGCAGTGATGTTTTGGGGCTGTTGCTGGGCAACACGGACTTTCAACTCCCTCCAAAGATTTTCTATGGGGTTGAGATCTGGAGACTGGCTAGGCCACTCCAGGACCTTGAAATGCTTCTTACGAGGCCACTCTTTCGTTGCCCGGGCGGTGTGTTTGGGATCATTGTCATGCTGAAAGACCCAGCCACGTTTCATCTTCAATGCCCTTGCTGATGGAAGGAGGTTTTCACTCAAAATCTCACGATACATGGCCCCATTCATTCTTTCCTTTACACGGATCAGTCGTCCTGGTCCCTTTGCAGAAAAACAGCCCCAAAGCATGATGTTTCCACCCCCATGCTTCACAGTAGGTATGGTGTTCTTTGGATGCAAATCAGCATTCTTTGTCCTCCAAACAGAACGAGTTAAGTTTTTACCAAAAAGTTCTGTTTTGGTTTCATCTGACCATATGACATTCTCCCAATCTTCTTCTGGATCATCCAAATGCTCTCTAGCAAACTTCAGACCGGCCTGGACATGTACTGGCTTAAGCAGGGGGACATGTCTGCCACTGCAGGATTTGAGTCCCTGGCGGCGTAGTGTGTTACTGATGGTAGGCTTTGTTACTTTGGTCCCAGCTCTCTGCAGGTCATTCACTAGGTCCCCCCGTGTGGTTCTGGGATTTTTGCTCACCGTTCTTGTGATCATTTTGACCCCACGGGGTCTTACAAGACCACCCCATCAGTGGTCTTGTATGTCTTCCATTTCCTAATAATTGCTCCCACAGTTGATTTTTTCAAACCAAGCTGCTTACCTATTGCAGATTCAGTCTTCCCAGCCTGGTGCAGGTCTACAATTTTGTTTCTGGTGTCCTTTGACAGCTCTTTGGTCTTGGCCATAGTGGAGTTTGGAGTGTGACTGTTTGAGGTTGTGGACAGGTGTCTTTTATACTGATAACAAGTTCAAACAGGTGCCATTAATACAGGTAACGAGTGGAGGACAGAGGAGCCTCTTAAAGAAGAAGTTACAGGTCTGTGAGAGCCAGAAATCTTGCTTGTTTGTAGGTGACCAAATACTTATTTTCCACCATAATTTGCAAATAAATTCATTAAAAATCCTACAATGTGATTTTCTGGATTTTTTTTTCTAATTTTGTCTGTCATAGTTGAAGTGTACCTATGATGAAAATTACAGGCCTCTCTCATCTTTTTAAGTGGGTGAACTTGCACAATTGGTGGCTGACTAAATACTTTTTTGCCCCACTGTACTCCATTCATAACTAGTGGTTTCCTCATTAGCAGATATATTACATTCATAACTAGTGGTTTCCTCATTAGAATGGAGGAGTTTCTGCAACTAAATTGTGTGTGCATCGCCCTTGTGCGGCAATTTTAGCAAACACAGAAAGGGGCCTATAATGGTGACCAAAAGTTGCCTGGCACACTGCTTAGGGGTTCAGCAACTATAATAACTTATTTCTAGTCTACAATCATCGATGTTACAACTAATGTGGGAAAAAAAACAAAATATTGTTGCTCACTTGACTGTCATAAGACAATTGTAACATTCATTACAGACGTCAATTGTTGTACAATATCATGGCTACGCTGTTGGCATCACCTTTTATAGTGGATTTCTGCTGTTGTAGGCCTTTAACCATCTGTCTGACTTTGTTGTTCACACAGGAGAGAGAAGTGACTATCGAGGATCCTCTGGGGAGCCTCAACAACCTCATGATGCTGACGAGGCAAAGAAAAGTCTCAAGAAACACCCGCGGAGACCCACAAGGAAGAAAACTCACCGCTGCTCTGACTGTGGGAAGAGTTTTGTTTCTTCAGGACATTTAAAATCACACCAGAGAACACACACGGGAGAGAAACCTTATAGTTGTGCTCAATGTGGGAAGAGATGCACTCAGTCAACAGACCTTAAAAAACATGAGAGAATACATACAGGAGATAAACCTTATAGCTGCTCTGACTGTGGAAAGAGTTTTGTTTTTTCAGGACAGTTAAAATCGCACCAGAGAACACACACGGGAGAGAAACCTTATAGCTGTGCTCAATGTGGGAAAAGATTCACTCAGTCAACAGACCTTAAAAAACATGATAGAATACATACAGGAGAGAAACCTTACAGCTGCTCTGACTGTGGACAGAGTTTTGTTTTTTCAGGACAGTTAAGATTACATCAGAGAACACACACAGGAGAGAATCCTCATAGATGTTCTCAATGTGGGAGGAGTTTTACTCAGTCAAGCAGCTTGATAGTACACCAGAGAACACACACAGGAGAGAAACCTCATAGCTGTGATCAATGTGCGAAGCGTTTTGTTTCCTCTAGCACTCTGACTACACACCAGAGAACACACACGGGAGAGAAACCTTATAGCTGTAATCAATGTGGGAAGAGTTTTTCTCAGCCAAACGGCCTGATAGTTCACCAGCGAGTACACACAGGAGAGAAACGTCATAGCTGTGATCAATGTGACAAGAGATACTCTGATAAAAGATCTCTGATCAAACATTGGAAAACACATACATGAAGGAGTTGTTTCATGATATCAATGAATTAATGTCACAATGTAGAATGTAAATGTAAATGCATCACTCTAAAATGTAGCTGACTGTCTTCTGCAGGTTATCCTCTAATCAGTGAGGTAAAATATATCTCACATTTCCATGTGTTTTTTTCAAAAGTTGTGTTATTTTCAACAGCACATACAACCTGATTTCCCCACTAATTGATATCAGTGATTTATTGTGATTTATGCAGCCAACTGACAATTTTTGGGTACAATTATATTGACATTGTTGCCCTGCTTTTAGAATATCAGGGGTAATTTTCTGATGTGCCAACTCAAATGTACTAGAGCATGACATTGGGGACTGGGCCCCGAACCAACAACAGTGAACCCTGAAAAGAGAGAGAAGCTCCGCAGTGAGGTGAAAAGTTACTACGGATATTGCAGGAGTTTCCTTTTGAAATCAGACATGTCCGTGGTAAGGGCAACTTGGTTGGTGATTGTCTCAAGGGTGGGAAGTCAAAAAGTTTCTTGTTTTGCGTTTAGGCAGTGAGTTGCCATGGATGACAATTTATTTCGACTGCACGTTTTTCCTGTATTGGAGATTAGTTTAGTTTGGGCTCGTTCCAAGGGGACGAGAGTTCTAGAAGCTAGTGAGTTTTAGGAAGACGAGAGTTCTAGAAACGAGTAGGGGAAAAATACTTTTTTTCTTCTTTTTAATTTTTGACAGCCAGTAGACGCCATGTTTATATTGGTGAAGGTGAAGCATTGTAGTTGATTATAATGTGAAATTGTTGTTTTCTGTTGGTGGTAAGCATTCTCTTAAGGTGTTACAGTCTTTGGTTTTTCCCATTTATGTTTTGAGGTTTGGATTTTAGCACGTATAGCTTGTTAGCATGTCAGCGCACGGATTGGAGTCACCTCGTTAGTCAGTATGTATTACACCTGTGCTGGCTTGTCCATCTCGTTAGTGGGAAGGTGTTTCACCTGAGCTGGTCCAGGTGCTATTTATGAGTGTCTGGCCCAGTGCTCCAGTTGTCTTGATAGATGTGGAGAGTCAACAACTTTAGATGCGCTACCGTTTTGGTTCGTTTCTTGTTTTTAAGTTTGTTGTGGGTTTTTCTTTTGTTTGCCGCTTCTTGTGCAGATTTAGTGGGTCTCATGATGGGGGACTTTTATGTCCCAGTTGTTGTTACTAGTCAACTTTCAGTGAACACTGAGAGCAAAAGTACAAGATTATGTTATAATACTTTTATTGCATCAAATGGTGGTTTTATGCAACAGAATAGAGGGGTCTTATAACTATTGCGTCTGTGTTCTACTGACGATGGGCCTCTGGGAGATAACACTGACAGTAGATTTACAATGTCTTTTGAGTGATAAAACCTAAAGAGACCGCATTCCAGAGCATGAGTTAATGTTTCTGTTCTATATGGTATCAGGGAGAGATGACCCCAGGGCCAGACCCTGGTCTCTACACAAAGAGTACTGTTTTTACAGCAGATACTGTCTGCTGAGAATTATAACTATCTTTTATACAAATCTTAACCTTGTGACCCATTCTATACATCTGTTGTTCGTCATTTAGATTGAAAGGGGTGTATCTTGGCTGTAAAAGAACTTGGGACTTTTGTCTCAGGGCTCTCAATGAATCATCTGGGGGTGATTTATCGACCAGCCATCGTTATCGTAGAGCACTCAATTGATTCACTTTATATGTGTACGTTGTATTGACTTGCTCCCTTATTATTAAGTGAATAAAGATTTAGTTTAAGTATAACTCTGACTTGTGTGATACGTTTGTCTCATTTGTTATTAAAGAAATTAACAACCACATTTGGCGATGGGGACGTGAATCTTGACTTGGTGACTGACGACCTGGGTCAATGACCTGGCTCCTGACGACCTGGGTAAATGGTGCACGAGGGATCCCTCTAACTTGGGATCTCAGGGAGACCACACTTCGGGAACGAAGCAGATGAACCCACCTTTGATCTGAGTGGATACCACAACTCAAACCTAGTTTAAAAAAAAGAATGTGAGCAAAACATGCCAAGTGTAGTTTTTAGAAAATCCTCGTAGGCTCTGAGTGTGTATTCCTGTGTGGAGGTGTAAAAGGGGCCCAGCCAGGAGGCTCTGAGGCTGTCAGCTATCTGTGAACTGGATGAAAACTAGAATCTGTGTTACGAGTTAAGACCATTTATGATATACTGTAGTATAAGATAGTAAGGTGCACCTGTAATTGTTTTAAACCTGTAATTATTTTATATCTGAACCCAATTTTAGAAGTATTGAAAGATGTAAATGTATGAGTGTTATGTAATTTAGTAATCAATGTTCATAAATGTAAATTATCTTAATCGTTCTGTAACCCAGAGGTTGTAAAGTTCTGGTTTTAAATTAAACAGACATAATTCCCAGCTCACAATTGATCAAATCCAAGTTTATTTGCGAAAATTCTCCCATGCATATCCAAAGATGTTCCTCATAACATTCTCTTAACCTACGCACATACATACACACTAACAGGATGAGAGCTATCCTATCTACCATTCTCACCACAGTTTATTACCACTCAGCTGAAAGTTCCAGTCCCCCCCAGATACGGGAAACCTGGAGGGGCTCTCCCTGTCCTATCTCCCCAGAGTTATAGCTGGGTCGGTTTAAACATAGGTTAAGGAGTCTCTTTGCTTTCTTTCGGCACACACATACAGTGGGAAGAACAAGTATTTGATACACTGCTGATTTTGCAGGTTTTCCTACTTACAAAGCATGTAGAGGTCTGTAATTTTTATCATATGTACACTTCAACTGTGAGGGACGGAATCTAAAACAAAAATCCAGAAAATCACATTGTATGATTTTTAAGTAATTAATTTGCATTTTATTGCATGACATAAGTATTTGATCACCTACCAACCAGTAAGAATTCCGGCTCTCACAGACCTGTTAGTTTTTCTTTAAGAAGCCCTCTTGTTCTCCACTCATTACCTGTATTAACTGCACCTGTTTGAACTCGTTACCTGTATAAAAGACACCTTTCCACACACTCAAACAGAATCCAACCTCTCCAGAATGGCCAAGACCAGAGAGCTGTGTAAGGACATCAGGGATAAAATTGTAGACCTGCACAAGGCTGGGATGGGCTACAGGACAATAGGCAAGCAGCTTGGTGAGAAGGCAACAACTGTTGGCGCAATTATTAGAAAATGGAAGAAGTTCAAAATGACTGTCAATCACCCTCGGTCTGGGGCTCCATGCAAGATCTCACCTCGTGGGGCATCAATGATCATGAGGAAGGTGAGGGATCAGCCCAGAACTACATGTCAGGACCTGGTCAATGACCTGAAGAGAGGTGGGACCACAGTCTCAAAGAAAACCATTCGTAACACACTACGCCGTCATGGATTAAAATCCTGCAGCGCACGCAAGGTCCCCCTGCTCAAGCCAGCGCATGTCCAGGCCCGTCTGAAGTTTGCCAATGACCATCTGGATGATCCAGAGGAGCAATGGGAGAAGGTCATGTGTTCTGATGAGACAGAAATATAGCTTTTTGGTCTAAACTCCACTCGCCGTGTTTGGAGGAAGAAGGATGAGTACAACCCCAAGAACACCATCCCAACCATGAACCTTGGAGGTGGAAACATCATTCTTTGGGGATGCTTTTCTGCAAAGGGGACAGGACGACTGCACCGTATTGAGGGGAGGATGGATGGGGCCATGTATCGCGAGATCTTGGCCAACAACCTCCTTCCCTCAGTAAGAGCATTGAAAATGGGTCGTGGCTGGGTCTTCCAGCATGACAGCGACCCAAAACACACAGCCAGGGCAACTAAGGAGTGGCTCCGTAAGAAGCATCTCAAGGTCCTGGAGTGACCTAGCCAGTCTCCAGACCTGAACCCAATAGAAAATCTTTGGAGGGACCTGAAAGTCCGTATTGCCCAGCGACAGCCCCGAAACCTGAATGATCTGGAGAAGGTCTGTATGGAGGAGTGGGCCAAAATCCCTGCTGCAGTGTGTGCAAACCTGGTCAAGAACTACAGGAAACGTATGATCTCTGTAATTGTAACGGCGGTCCTCCTCCTCTTCTACCGAAAAGGAGGAGTAGTGATCGAACCAAGGCGCAGTGGAGTTTGAACAAATAATTTATTAAAGAAAACACGAACTTGACTAAACTAACAAAAACAACAAACGGTGTAGACAGACCTAGACGACGAACTTACATAAAACAAGAAGAATGCACGAATAGGAAACATAGGCTACACAAATCGAACAAACCGTAAACAATCCTGCGTGGTGTACAGACACAGACACGGAAGACAATCACCCACAACGAACACTGTGAAAACGCCTACCTAAATATGACTCTTAATTAGAGGAACGCCAAACACCTGCCTCTATTTAAGAGCCATACCAGGCAACCCAATAAACCAACACAGAAACAGAAAACATAGAATGCCCACCCAAACTCACGTCCTGACCAACTAACACATATAACAAACTAACAGAAATAGGTCAGGAACGTGACAGTAATTGCAAACAAAGGTTTCTGTACCAAATATTAAGTTCTGCTTTTCTGATGTATCAAATAGTTATGTCATGCAATAAAATGCAAATTAATTACTTAAAAATCATACAATGTGATTTTCTGGATTTTTGTTTTAGATTCCGTCTCTCACAGTTGAAGTGTACCTATGATAAAAATTACAGACCTCTACATGCTTTGTAAGGAGGAAAACCTGCAAAATCGGCAGTGTATCAAATACTTCTTCTCCCCACTGTACATTCCTCTCTTCCCCAATGGTTATCAGCTTTAATTACTCCTTGTCCATGCTACATAACCTCTAATCCTAATGGTTAAGTTTCCGGGTAGAATTATTTAATCATTTATCTTAAACCTTGATCAAATATTTTAACAATCCACCCTTAATGACTAAATAATTCATACTGACATATCACCCACTATATGAAAACAGTAATGTTATACAAGAATAAACCAAACCAATACATGTATTTACATTCGATTCCTCATCAATTACTGTTCTGCGCCTATATCCAATTATAATTCTTCCATTTTCAGGATTTTCATCATAATCTTCATGAAAGGAACAGCCTTTAACTGAACATTGAAAACAGTCTCTAACAATGGCTCTTCGTAAATAAAAGACACAGAGCCTTTTCCTAGGCCTGGAAGTCTGTATTCTTCATCCCACTGGTCGGAGCTTGGAATAGTTCCGTATCTCACCATCTGTTGCGTCATCAACCTCTCCAGAGTCCTGGAAATGAGACCTCACATACACGGAATCAAACACTCATACAGGTGAAAGTGTTCCACAACACGGTGATTATGACAATATTCCATTTCTCAAACATACTGTCAAACCAATTTGTAAGAGAATTATCCACCCCAGAGTTCTCTGCCAGAGTCTTGGTCACTGATCTGCCTGGAGCTGTGTTATTTCAAAAATAAACGTACAGCAATGAACCCCAATCATTCTACATACCCCGCCCTTTTCTGCCAATTTACATATCGAGAGTCAGTCTATTTTACCTGGCCATGAGGGAGGTGGCGGATAATTGGTCAGAGAACACCTTTCCTGCATCCCCATTCTCATTCATGAATCTCTGTTGCTTATAATAGATGTCATTAATCCAATCCACATTTTTATTTATTGTCAACCACCAAAATAATGTAGTGGTTAAGTCTTCACCTATTTGATTCCTAGCTTTGTATTAATCTGTAACTTCACTCAGGATGCCAATAGCATCCATCTAAACTCCCATCCTGGTCAAAACTCCTCCTGTGCCTACTTTAGCCTCCTATAACTGGCCTCTGATGACTAACTCGAACTGGTTGGACCAATAACCCCGGGGAGCAATTTCCTGAACACCCTTTTTGGTCGTTTCTGTCGTATGCGTCCTTTGCTGGTACGAGCCCACCCTCCATCAGTTATAGGTGCTGTGAGGTTAAGAATTGTCTCCTGTACTTCCAAACCCAAGTCAGTCACATTAACGATTACCTTTCAGCCATTCAAATCATCTAAGTTCTCGGTGCCATTCTTGTATCTATAACACTGGTACTCATCAGAAGTTAAAGTGAACCAAGGTGGGTTGGCCTAGTACTTCAATCTGGCCATCCCAATCCCTGTACATGTATTTGCTTTCCTAGGGATTTTTTTAATGTTAACCTTAAATCCTATATCTTGATCTTCTTTGACTACTTATTCTGTAAGTCAATCATCCGTGTATTATATAGTTTATCTATTACTTCTTATCAATGACAATGGTGTCATAGAATTAGTACCGGCAGGTGGTAGATTTGGATGTATCAGAAAGGTTTCAAAGACTAGGATGCAGATCAGAGCCCCTACTCTTCCCAAAAACCGCCAACCCTCCCCTGCCCTTAATCGGTCTGCTAGGTACCACCCCATACTCACACTTCTAGGATCACCTACAGTGATGAACGGTCGGGGATAGGAAATCTTTGTTAAGGAGGTAACCCCCGGACCCTGTTGGTACTCGGTTCTTATCCTAACTCTGTGTGTGATCAGCAGTGCTTATATGGGTACATACCTTCTTGCAGTGGGTAATGTGGACCCAAGTGACTCTCTCAGCTATTCTAATGGCAAAGGCGGTGGTTTAACAGAACCTGGTATGGGCCTTCCCAACGGGGCTGCTTCCCGTCTATTCTCCTCAGGGACTGGATCCAAACCCTGTCTCCTGCTTGGATTGAGTGAATCGCCTTCTCCTGTAATTCACCTGTTGGACACAAAATCTTGGAGATACGGGTTTGGTTACCAAACCGTCTTCTCATGTGTTCTGCTAGTATATCTTCAACTTCTATGTCTACCAGTTCTGGTCTCTAACTCTGGCATTCTATTTGTTCTACCTGATTAGCTAAAATGTCTTCCATTATTTAAAGACAGAGATCCTAGTAAACCAACTCTAGGGATAATATCTCAACCTAGTATTTTAACTTCCCAAATCATGTCCGCCAAGTAAGTAGAAAAAAGTATGAATGTACGTACTTGTAAGTCGCTCTGGATAAGAGTGTCTGCTAAATGACTTAAATGTAAATGTAAGTTGGGAACGCTTCTACCCATTTGCTATATTTATCTATTTAGAATAAAACTTTAAGTTGTTCATTATCACCTAGGCCTCAACGTCTTTCCTAACCTGCTTTCTGTCTACCCTGGTGCTTATTCTGTGCACATATACCACAACGTGAACAATTTAAAAAAATGATTATCATATATATATTTTTTTAATAGTTAGTTATTCCGTATGCTACAAAGTGTTGTCTAATTATCCCTACCATCCCTCCGGTTGATACGTGGCTCCGCCCATGTATTAAAATTGCTACCTATCTAAACAATGACTTAGGTAAAATAGGGAGGTTCCCTTTGTGCCAAATTCCTCTTTTGTCAACGACCCCCATCTTAACCCATCTAGTAACTTCCTTAACTGGGGCACAAAGCTGACTTTCCTTCACTAATTTTGTGTCAATACTAACTTCTTCCTTCAAGTGAGAATCTGTGGGAGAGTTTGGCTTTTCGCCAGCTCTCTTAGCTTCAGGATCTGCCTTTCGGTTGCCAATACAGACGTAGTCAGTGCCTTTCGTATGTGCTTCGCATTTACAAATCGTTATCTTCTCTGGTAATAAGACTGCTTCTAGCAATTTTAAAATTAGCTGCGCATGTGTAATAGTTCTCCTGCCGTAGTGATCATACCCCTGTTTCTCCACTGAGCTGCAAATACATGGACGGTGTTAAAAGCATAAGCACTATTCGCATGTATGTTAATGCCTTTTTTCCTTTCCCAATTCACAAGCCCTGGTGAGGGTGACAATTTCAGCTTGCTGAGCAGAGTAATTCTTTGGTAATGCTTCAGCTTCCAACACCTCAGTAAGAGTCACTACTGCATATCCAGTAGCATTCGAGCCATCTGGGTTTTTTCTTGAGGACCCATCCACAAACATAGTTATTTCCGCCTCAGGCAAAGGCAAATCAGTTAGATCTGGTCTAGGGAGAACAACTTTCTCCGTCTCCGCTACACAGTCATGGGGGCACCCATCAGTGGCTATGGGGATCAAAGTGGAGGGGTTTAAGGTAGTACACCGTTCAATTGTTAGATTCGGCATGCTCAACAGAATTATCATGCAAGACAAATGTCTTGCTGGTGACATGTAAGCCATCTTATGTTCCAGTAATAAAATCGATACGGCATGCGGTACCCTCAAAGTGGAATCATGTTACAGTACTACAGAGGCTGAATCCTCCACAGCCCGTGCGGCAGCCACCACAGTCTGCAAACATAGTGGCATGGCTTGGGCTACTTCATCTAACGGGAGGAGTAGTAAGCAATAGGCTTGCTTTTTCCCCCCGTGTTCCTGAGTTAGTACTGACGTCATGAACCCCTCCCCACAGTCTATTGTCTGTGTAAAGGGGCGATCATATCTGGGAAACTCTAGAACAGAGCTAGATCTCAATAACTTTTTTATGTCGACAAACTGTTTCCCAGCTTCCTCCGTCCACTCGATCTTATCTTTTGCTGCCATAGCTTTACCATAAATCAACTCACTAAGTTGTTCTGTATGCAAGGAAGAGTATGGTACCCATGCTCGACAATAGTTAATCATGCCAAGAACTCTCAATGATCCTGGATCACCACAGATGCCATATATCCCTGTCAACTTTCTACTATTTAAATAAAAATCTTCTAATGATTAAATAAAGCCAAAACGAATGCTAAACATAGCATATGTTTTCTGTACGAATGAAATCTCTCCTTCGGGAGCCCACTGTATTTTATCTAACAATAACATGGGTTAATCTTGAATCAGTCGCATCAATAATTTCATATATGTTGCATAGTGTGGGATCCATTATCTACAGTAATTTACCATCCCTAAGAACGGCAACATATTTATTTTTATAATTAATTTTAATGCTTATAAAATCACTATTTTCCATCTCAATCTATTTTCCTGCCATATTGGCTTAACATATGTCCTGTCCAAACCTCAAAGGACCATATCCTCCCCCATTTTTAACACATAACTCTCCTTATCAATTTCACGAGTTACCTTGAAATCAGTATTGCAAATTACCTTAAATTCTCCATCCAAATAGCTTTCCATTGAGGCTGATCAGAACACAAATGAAAGCTATTATAGCGGTCATAAGTCATTCTACCCCTTCAAAGAAGTGTTTCTTACTCTATTAGACAAATTAAAGATAAACCATCAAACATTTTCTACATGTTGCATCCCAGGTTTTCAGAACATTCCCGTTTTCTAATTCATTAATTAATTAAAAATCAGAAATTAAAACTTCTAATATTCCATATGTATGTGTACCCCTTTAAAATAAAATTAACTCAACCTGCAATTCACTTTACTGACCTGACAAGGTTCCACATAATGGAAACAGATTATAATGTTTGAATACATTAACTTTCTGTTCCAATTCACTGGTGTTACCTAAACAATTAAACCAAGAATCAATCACCAGAAACTATCACGAAACCTTTACGATTCAACTATTCAGACCTGAATCTCCAAATATATCCAAATATAGCCAAATATATCCCAGTGAGCGCGACTAACTGTCTTCTTCTTACCAGTGGACAAGAATAAAACCAAACTTTACAACTGTCCCATCTTCCGGCTTCACCATTATGAATTCTTCCAGCCTTAAAAGTAATATGTAAATCGCCAAAATGTATAACCTACATCAGTCAATCCATAAGAATAAAAACACAATTCGATGGGCACAACTCTATCCCTTTGAAAATGGGTGATGTGGCATCAGAAACATTTATTATAGTGTAAAAATGTACTATAAAGTGTAGCTAACTAGAATAACTTTGGTCATACCCACTCAGCACGTGACGTCCAAGGACGTCAAATTATGGGCGATATCAGGTCTGTCTGTTGTGGCCGGTATTTCCCCCCAAAATAGTCATCCCAAATTGGGCTGTGTATAACTATGTAAATGTCTCTCGGACAAGGTGACTTTTATCAATATACACTCTAAAAAGTAAATGTTCCTGGAGTATCCTTTAGGTCTTCTTCAAATTGAAACTGTGGGGGAACCCCTAAACTTTATTTGAATAACCTTTTGTGGGAACCCCTATAAGTTCTTTGAAGAACCCCTTATCATGGTTCCTCAAAGAACCTTTTGGGTCCACCCTCCCTTCATTATAAAAAAATATTTTAATAATAATAATAATAAAAATATTGACAGTATTGATTTAAATAATTAACTGTTTATTTAGTGGCACCACAAATGTGAATTAATATTTACAAAACAGTTTACCAAACAAACACATTACAAAATTGCAACATTTCTGCAGACATGTCAGACCATAATAAATAATACATTTACTTTGTATAGTGCTTTTCATGACATTTAAAAAATATATATAAAAATAATGATGTACAATAAAAACAACATACATTAAAAACAAATCATAGGTAAATTAACAATATTGTAGACTTGATGCTAAATACAGATTTTTCAGCTTTAGTGTGTATATCATATTCACTTAGTTATGTTAGGAAGTTTGCCATCTTTATGACCGGCCCTGGTAACTTCACCCCAACTTCTCTTATCCCCAGAACACAGTAACTTAACAACATAAGTGTTTTTCTGACATTTTTGTGAAATTTAAGGGAAAATAAAAAATACAACCCTAGCAGAGCCCCAAGTCCCATGGGTATGTCCTCGAGGGCGTGGATGTTCTCCCCATCAAAGGCCAGCAGGATTTCACTCTAATGGTGAAATGGATTTCCACCGATGTGCAGTAAAGGAGTGAAGAGCGGTGAAATCTGTGTTAACAAAAGTAAGAAAAGATTAATACACATACAATTAACAAAGAACAGAACAGCTGTTCAGCTGTAGTTTTATATAGGCATGCACACCTATGTTTATGAAGAAACAGATGATTGGTGCATAGGCATACCTTGTCACGGACATAAAGACCACTCGTGTCCTCATTGAGGAGGTAGGGCAAGAGCAGGATCGCTGCTGTGGTCTCCAGTCCTAGTAAATTAAAGCAATGATCTTACTACACTTGCTAATTTTATTACAAAATACATTAGAGAAAGGGAAGGAATCAGAGCAAATCCCTGTTCTGTATTGTCCTTCAGGGACTGTCAAAATAGCAGGATGATGTCCTCACCCCTGCCTCGCCTCTCGACCTCTGATAGTCCTTGAATTATCTTTTTGTCTATATCCATTCCATGGACTCATGGATTCATTTCTGAGAAGATCTGAAAAGATCATTTGCACACATTTGTATGCTAAATGATGTCATTTTGTATTGACTGCTATGTAGGTTAAATGTACACATCAAATGCAGCTGTCCTACAACATATCTGTACCTTCTTCTTGATCCCAATTGCATTACGTCCATGTTCTGTCCTATAAGAATTTCAAAGGAAGAGAAAATGTGTCAAAGAATAGTCTTACAAGCATTAAAACAAATATATATATATATATATATATATATATATATATTAAATAAATATTGGAAGAAAAATGGCATCGACATACAATGAATGTAAAATAGAAGAACATATTGGAGAAAGCACTAGCCAATACAGTACTGCCATACAGTAACAATATATTTGTACACAAATTGTTCAATATTTTATCAGACTGACTTTTAAGATTATACGCAACATATTGCTGCGTGGCAATACTGTGTTTGGATTCTGAAGGGCATTTATACAAAAGAGGTGGTCTAGACACTGTATTAATACCATTATGATTTGAATCCCATCTACAGCTACCATCTAAGATATTAATTTCCCTCCACAAGGGGGCGTACATGTAACGTTTCCAAAATGGGATAGTATTGTCCATATAACGTTTCCAAAATGGGATAGTATTGTCCATGTAACGTTTCCAAAATGGGATAGTATTGTAATGAAACAGCAGGGAGCAAGGTCTCGAGCCCTCGACCTTCTAGCCCGAGGTCCGGCGCGCTATCAACTGTGCCGCAAAAGCATGCTCGTGCGGCAGAGTCGATTTCCGCGCTTATAAAACCGGGGTCGTTACACTACTCCCTCCTTTCAAAGAGCGCGTCCTCGCGCTAGCTTGCGACTCTACGTCTTACAGGAACGCGCTCACCGGCCAAGCACACGCACTGTCGTGGATGCAAGGTCCGATCACTTCTGACACCAATGTAATGAAACGGCAGGGAGCAGGTCTCGAGCCCTCGACCTTCTAGCCCGAAGTCCGGCGCGCTATCGACTGTACCGCAAAAGCATGCTCGATTTCCGCGTTTATAAACCCAGGGTCGTTACAGTATTGTACATGTAACGTTTCCAAAATGGGATAGTGTTGTCCATGTAATGTTATCCCCCCTTGTGCGTTAATAGTATTGCATGCTGTAGCAGGCTATATAAAGAGGAAGCCCTCCATTGACGATTCAGTTCGTTGTAACATCTCGTCTGGACAGGTCACCGTCCTTAGTTAGTTAGTTAGTTAACGTTAGCAAGTTCCTTAACACAAAAGTGAGAACTGCTCTAGATTGGAAACGTACGTTAATGAGTGTAAAGCCATGTTGGCTTTATGGAAACGATATGCAATATATGGGAAAGAATATAGTTCAGGGAAATAATCCAAACCTAGTTCTGCCTAGTTAGGACATAACGTTAGCTAGCTAGCTAACGGTACTGTACTGTAGCTCATACAACGCCGACGGTCAAACCCGGCTTTCTAATATTTACGTTAATTAGTTATAGTAACGTTATGGAAGCTATTCACAGAAAAACAGAATTGTCTTCGTTATTCATTATTAGTATGTTATATTATTTCGATACATATTCAGAGCCAAACATCAACCCAACGTAGCCTTTAAAATTTTTGTCGCATCCAAACTTGTCACCATCGTTTTCAGTTGTAATTGCGAAGATCCCGGAAGAAGTCCAGCAACAACGGAGGTTTCCTCGATTAACCCACCTTCTAACAAGTTCTTTGAAGAACCTTTTTGGGCTGTTTTTCATTGACCAAGGACCCTACGGTTCTTAGGGGATCTGAGAACAACTCCAGTTGAACCCTTCATTTTTAGAGTGTAGTCGGCTCTATTTACTCTCAGATTCAAACATGCTGATTAGCATCAACGATCAAGTCAGCTGCTGCTGCTCCAATACAGTATGAGGTGAGAAGGTGAACTGATGTTGAACCGGGCAGTCAGCTGCTGCTCCAATACATTATGAGGTGAGACGGTGAACTAACATTGAACTGGGCAGTCAGCTGCTGCTGCTCCAATACAGTATGAGGTGAGACGGTGAACTAACGTTGAACTGGCCAGTCAGCTCCTGCTGCTCCAATACAGTATGAGGTGAGACGGTGAACTGATGTTGAACTGGGCAGTCAGCTGCTGCTGCTCCAATAAAGTGTGAGGTGAGACGGTGAACTGACGTTGAACTGGGCAGTCAGTCATTCTTTCTGCACTATGAGTCTGGTCTATCATTGTTGGTATTGAAAAAGCCTACTGCACATTGTGGTGGAAATTCTAACCAATCTGGAGAGACTTTGTCATTTCTTCAAACAATCAACCTTTATTTGATAAGAATTGCAATAATGTAGCTGGTCAGCCCTACACTCTGAGGTGGAAGGCCGAAAGCTCAATGACACAAGGAGTTCAGAAGCCTTATATAATCAAACTGTCTTGTGCATATAGAAAACACCTGATCTTGGTATGTGTACGTGTGTGGAGAACGAGACGCAGACTAACTGTGAATTGGTCGTCTCGTTCTGTAGCAACAGCTAGTTATTCTAGTCTTCTAATGAGGTGTCAAAACAACAGGAAATCACTTTCCACACAATTCCTCTGAAGTAGATCAACGGTTCCCTGAATTGGGGCAAGCAAGCGAGTGTCTAGAGCTAAATCAGACCCAGCCTGAACTGTGTGATGTAGTAGAGAGTTGTAGTTTCTCTAGAGATAAATCAGATCCAGACTGAACTGTGTGATGTAGTAGAGAGTTGTAGTTTCTCTAGAGATAAATCAGATCCAGACTGAACTGTGTGATGTAGTAGAGAGTTGTAGTTTCTCTAGAGATAAATCAGATCCAGACTGAACTGTGTGATGTAGTAGAGAGTTGTAGTTTCTCTAGAGATAAATCAGATCCAGACTGAACTGTGTGATGTACTAGAGAGTTGTAGTTTCCAACAGGCCAATATTCAACATAGTTTAGCGCATGAAATGTAATTAACTACAATTACCATAATCCATTGCGTGCCTACTTGTCTTGTCTGTGTTTCTTTTACACCTGCTATGTAAAAGAGACAGAATAATGCATGATGGTCAATGCTATCTGGGATCCTTGGGACATCACTACCCTAAACCCCAACCTTAACCCTTACCTTAACGATTTTAAATGTTTTAAACTTCAATGGGCTAGGGACGTCCCGAGGATGTATCTCTACCTGAACATACATGATCTAAGTAATTGATAGTTGGTATTTAGCAGTCATAAACCCTTTAATGAACTACTAAAATAGTGATTTTGTTAGACAGCAGCTCACTTTATTGACTGACTGATCCATTCATCCTTCCATCCCTCCTCAGCCTTCCTCTCCTCTGAAGACCCAGTGAGGGTGGAGCTCAGTCAGAGAGCTGTTGAAGGACTGGTTAGGAAGAACACTTCTACAGCCAGAGAGGTGAGAGGTCACACATGGTAAATATTTATGTCCCCTTAGTGGTTCATCACATCAGCAAAATGGAATATGTTCCATCATCTATGTTTATTTACATTAGTGCAAATTGTCCACTGATATATTGGTGTAATTTCTTACCCCTTTTGGCTGTATGAAAGTACATTTCCACTCAGGCACACACATTTGTTCTTTGTTATGAAGGTAATTTGTGTCAAATGTATTTTTCCCCACTCATTCACCCCATCTCTTTACATTGCTTATGCATATTCGGTGGCCTGACTCAAATTCCGAACACAATGCCCATCCTGGCAGATCTAAACCTAATGTGAACACATTGTGACTTTTGTGCATCCAAACCTAATGCAGCTTGGAGTGATCAGATGACAGAAGTCACATTTAGGTGCCAGGTGTAACTGAGGCCGTAGATGCTCCATATCCATTACTTTGAGTGTTTTATATAATATGACTAAATGTGTTTCTGTGTTGCAGGGGCAGTCAAGAAATGGAACGGCAAGGCCACAGAACCTGAAATAATTAGAGCTGTGGGAGATCACCTCAAGCCCCCGGTAGAGCCGGGGGTGGTGTTTACCATTCCACCACGGCTTCAGCAGGCTGGAAAAGTGGGATTGAAACTGTTTTTCATACTAAAAGGGACCAATAGTCTCTTGATTGGTCAATCATTGGTTGAACTCAAATCAAGCTTTATTTATACAGCACATTTCAGACATGGATGCAACACAATGGCTTCACAGTAAAAATCTATATATATATTTAGTACACAACAAACAGAAGACTAACGGGCACCCTAAGGAAATGCCAAAAAAAGACAAACCCACACCAAAAGACAGGAAGTGGCACAACTAAAGGTGTTGACTCTCCAGTTGACTCTCCACATCTATCAAGACAACTGGAGCACTGGGCCAGACACTCTTAAATAGAACCTGGACCAGCTCAGGTGAAACACCTTCCCACTAACGAGATGGACAAGCCAGCACAGGTGTAACACATACTGACTAATGAGGTGACACCAATCAGTACGCCCTAGTGCTAAAGTCCAACCTCAAAACATAAATGGAAAAACCAAAGCCTGTAACACCTTCCCCCTTAAGACAACAAATATATCCTATATTTATTACTCAATTTATTAGGATTGTTAATAAAATGGATTATAGATCAATTTATTATACTGCGTCCATGTGTATAGGCTGCAAGTATGTTGAAATAAAAAATATATATTTTCAACTAAAACCAAACTTATATTGTACATTGGGCATATCTTACTTTCAGTGACATTTTGCAAGGTGGGATACCCCCAATATCAGTTTTAACCTGTCCAAATGCAGAAGAAGTTTGTGATTAATTGAAAACCTAAACATAACATGTGCTATTTACATAAAAACATCTGCCACAAGAATCATATAACTTGTATTTATTTTTGAAAGCACCTTATAAACTGCACAAGCACCAAAAACGCTGTTGTTTTGACAAGTAGCAATAAATCACTGATATCAATTAGGGGGGGGGGGGGGGATCAGGTTGTAGGTGCTGTTGAAACTAACACAACTAAAAAAGCATGGAAATGGGAGATATATTTTACCTCACTGGTTAGAGGACAACCTGCAGAAGACAGTCAGCTACATTTTGGAGTGATGCATTTAAATGTAGGGGTCGCTAAACAAAGGAAAGCAATACTTATTTGTCATCACTCATCGATATCATGTTGAAATCAATTGTGCCAAGAGGAGGGAGATGAGGTTGCATGTCCTGTTAAAACTAACAGCTCAAAAGCTACACGGAATCTGGGAGTAATGTGTACATCACTGGTTAGAGGACAACTTGTAGAAAACACCTAGCTACATTTTGTACATATTTTACATTTTATCTCCTACTACAATGTTAAAACATTCTACATTGACGTTAATAAAATACTTCCACAATATTAAAAACATTCTACATTATTTCATTGATATCATGAAACAACTCAATGTATTTTCTGATGTTTAGTCAGAGATCTTTTATCAGAGTATCTCTTCCCACATTGATTACAGCTGTGAGGTTTCTCTCCTGTGTGTGTTCTCTGGTGTGATACCAGGCTGTTTAGCCAAGTAAAACTCCTCCCACATTGATTACAACTAAATGGTTTCTCTCCTGTGTGTGTTCTCTGGTGTATAGTTAGATAGCTAGATGTAGAAAAACTCTTCGCACATTGAGTACAACTATAAAGATTATGTCCTGTGTGTGTTCTCTGGTGTATAGTCAGCTGGCTAGATGTAGTAAAACTCTTCCCACATTGATCACAGCTATAAGATTTCTCTCCTGTGTGTGTTCTCTGGTGTATAGTCAGCTGGCTAGATGTAGTAAAACTCTTCCCACATTGTTCACAGCTATAAGGTTTCTCTCCTGAGTGTGTCCGCTGGTGTACTATCAGGCTATTTAGCTGAGTAAAACTCTTCCCACACTGACTACAGCTATAAGACTTCTCTCCTGTATGTGTTCTCTGATGTGTATTCAGGGAGCCAGATGTACCAAAACTCTTTCCACATTGATCACAGGTATAAGGTTTCTCTCCTGTGTGTGTTCTCTGGTGTGTATTCAGGCAGCCAGATGTACCAAAACTCTTTCCACATTGATCACAGCCAAAAGGTTTCTCTCCTGTGTGTGTCCGCTGGTGTACTATCAGGCTGTTTAGCTGAGTAAAACTCTTCCCACATTGATTACAGCTATATGGTTTCTCTCCTGTGTGTGTTCTCTGGTGTATAGTTAGATAGCTAGATGTAGAAAAACTCCTCCCACATTGACTACAGCTATAAGATTTTTCTCCTGTGTGTGTCCGCTGGTGTACTATCAGGCTGTTTAGCTGAGTAAAACTCTTCGCACACTGATTACAGCTATAAGGTTTCTCACCAGTGTGTATTCTCTGGTGTGATTTCAGGGTTTGTAGCCGACTAAAACTCTTCCCACATTGCTCACAGCCAAAAGGTTTCTCTCCAGTGTGAATTCTTTGATGTATTTTAAGTTTTACTGAAGAGTTGAATCTTTTCCCACAGTCAGAGCAGTGGTGAGACTTATTCCCTGTGGGTCTCTGCTGGTGTTTCTTGAGGTGTTCTGATGTGGAGAGACTTTTCTCTGCCTCGTCAGCATCATGTTGTTGAGGCTCCACAAAGGATCCACGATTGTCCCGTCTCTCTCCTGTGTGAATGACAAAGTCAGACAGACGGTTAAGGCCCACAACAGCAGAAATCCACTGTTTATTTGAAGTAAAAGGTGACGCCCAGAGCATACCATACATGTACAACAATTGACGCCTGTTAAATTATTTGACAATTAAGACAGTCAAGTTAGCAACATTCATATTTTGTCTTGTTTTCACATTAGTAGTAACCAGAAATACATTTTTTTGTCTCCAATATAGGCCCCTTTCTGTGTTTGCCAAAATTGCGCACGAGGGCAAAGCGCATACAATTTGATTGCAGAAACTCCTCCCTGCTAATGAGGAAACCACTAGTTATGGATGTAGTATATCTGCTAATGAGGAAACCACTAGTTATGGATGTAGTATATCTGGTAATGAGGAAACCACTAGTTATGGATGTAGTATATCTGGTAATGAGGAAACCACTAGTTATGGATGAGTATATCTGGTAATGAGGAAACCACTAGTTATGGATGTAGTATATCTGCTAATGAGGAAACCACTAGTTATGGATGTAGTATATCTGGTAAAGAGGAAACCACTAGTTATGGATGTAGTATATCTGGTAAAGAGGAAACCACTAGTTATGGATGTAGTATATCTGGTAAAGAGGAAACCACTAGTTATGGATGTAGTATATCTGGTAATGAGGAAACCACAAGTTATGGATGTAGTATATCTGCTAATGAGGAAACCACTAGTTATGGATGTAGTATATCTGCTAATGAGGAAACCACTAGTTATGGATGTAGTATATCTGCTAATGAGGAAACCACTAGTTATGGATGTAGTATATCTGCTTATGAGAAAACCACTAGTTATGGATGTAGTATATCTGGTTGCAGAAACTCCTCCTTGCTAATGAAGAAAGCGATAGTTATGGATGTAGTATATCAGGTAATGAGGAAACCACTAGTTATGGATGTAGTATATCTGGTTGCAGAAACTCCCCCTTGCTAATGAGGCAACCGATAATTATGGATGTAGTATATCTGGTAATGAGGAAACCACTAGTTATGGATGTAGTATATCTGGTAATGAGGAAACCACTAGTTATGGATGTGGTATATCTGCTAATGAGGAAACCACTAGTTATGGATGTAGTATATCTGCTAATGAGGAAACCACTAGTTATGGATGTAGTATATCTCGTAATGAGGAAACCACTTGTTATGGATGTAGTATATCTCGTAATGAGGAAACAACTAGTTATGGATGTAGTATATCTGGTAATGAGGAAACCACTAGTTATGGATGTAGTATATCTGCTAATGAGGAAACTACTAGTTATGGATGTAGTATATCTCCCTGGAACAAAAATGGTGAGCCAAGATTTTAGTTTTTAACAACGTATTCTGAATATTACAGCGCAAGATCAGGAGTGCTACTCAAGGAAACTCACATTAAGCTCTGTGTCTATTCACTAATTCACCACTGTGGGGGAAAACTCAGGGGATTTGTCACAGGCTGACAGCAAATATAGCCTCCATTTCCAGGTTGCTTATGAGTGCATTTCACATTACTTTTGGATTATAACTGTAAACCTCATTTGAATGTCCTGCTTAATATAATCTTTGTGCTACTGTTGCAAATCAACTGCTTAATACTTTTAAAAAAAACACTTAAAATGCTATTTGACTAGCTTTGCCATCAGCCTGACAATGAGGGTTTGTCCACTAAGTGTTTAACATAACTTCTCCTTACAACAACATAGACCTACTGTAGGACCTATAACTTCAACTAACAACAACATAGACCTACTGTAGGACCCATAACTATAACATAGACCTACTGTAGGACCCATAACTTCGCCTAACAACATAGACCTATGACTATATATATAATTTAATATTTCAGGTGAAACATGGAAACTAAAATGTCTTTGTCATGACATTTCATAACCTGATCACCAGATAATTTAGTCAATAATCCCACTAGAGTACTCTGTAATGTGTTGTCATTCTAAATGTCATGAATGAAGGAAAATAGCTCTGTGTGTTGTACAATAGCCTATCCATCAAGGAACAGTTCTCTACACATTATGAGCTAAGTATCTCTGTGTGCAAACAGACAAACGAGACCCTACTGTAAATCAAGCAGACAAAAATACATTATAAACATCAATTTGTTAGGGATGTTGGATCCAACATGGAGCACGGCATAACTGTCTTTACCAGAGTAATGAATGAAGAAGCACTTTGGTTGTTGTTGCATGTCATGATGTTTGTCATGTGACTGTCATTCAGAAAATGATTTCCTGGATCAGCTGATGATAGTTGAACATGTGACTGTAATAAAACAGCTACAGTATTAAGAATTATGTGTAATTATTGAAGAACTGCGTTAATGACAGTATCCAGTTGGGTGTTGTCAACAAATTTAAGGTGACTCAGAACCATTGGATTTAGCAAACTCTGAAATTATTTAGTATTTCTGTGCCCATGAAAACTGTTTTCCCAGCGTAATATAAGGAAACTAAATGTTACGTAGGTAGAGTGCATTTTTTAAACTTAGAAATTGCACTGTTGGTTAGAGCCTGTAAGTCAGCATTTCACTGTAAGGTCTACACCTGTTGTATTTGGCGCACGTGACAAATACATTTTGATTTGATAGCAGTATGATTAGTCTAACTGGCCTGCGCGCAAATGTAGGCCTATAAATGTGCCCATTTGGGAATGTCTGATAATATTTCTGATTGTCTTAACGCACCACCACTAATGAGTTGTGGAGCTTCTCAAAGTAATTTTCTTCACCTCCAACAGCAAGTAAACAAAGTCTAATCAAAATCAATTGCGAATGACAATAGTTCCTCAAAGTATTTTCGCAAAATATTGCCAGCTCCCACCCTTTCGATAACCACTCGGCATAAAAGGGAAAAATGTAATGCTCTGATCCAGTGTAAATGTCATAAAATACCTGATTACTTCTTCTTTGCACAAATAGCCGACAGCTACAATGTTTCAAGTTCGTTGTAGACAGGCCATGTGCAGCAAATGTGATTTATAGGATATTTATTTTTATGAGGATACTTTCTACCTGCAGGCTGCAATGTTTTTATTTGTTGACTTCATGTAGACTATTTTTACATAGTTGGCAATGGCAATAAAAGTTACTTTTTGATTTGTATAATTTTCATTTAGATTTAGATAGAATGTAGATTAATCACAGACAATGATTTTGAGATATTATTATAAATTAAATTAAACTGTTCCAGTAAAATGTATCTATGAAAATCGTAACTGGCACACAGATCAGTAGAAATGGTAAGATAACTTGGCACTCCAAATGGAGGTTGCAGACCGCTGGTGTAGTCCATTACCGGAAACGACAGGAGCATAACGGCAGAATTTTTCTCCTTCTGGTTAGGTTATCTTGATCTCTGGCTCCCTCGAGTCATTTGTGTGTCTTAATTATTTGATCAAACAGCGTGCTTAAAGCATCAGACTAGTTCCGTCCATATAGTTGATTTTATTAAAACACATAGGTTGTGTCTATATATGGAAAAATACACATAACATTTCAACCAATCGATTGGTAGAAAGAACGGACGACTCTTGGTCTTGATTTATTTTAGGTGGGGACAGCACTAGAACATGATTATGGTTTTCCGGAGTGGCGCAGCGGTCTAAGACACTGCATCTCAGTGCTTGAGGCGTCACTACAGACACCCCGGTTCGAGTCCAGGCTGTGTCACAACCGGCCGTGAATGGGAGTTAAATAAATTAAATAAAACCGAGTTCATTCATGAAGTTCAGACCCCTCCCCGTTTTCCACATTTTGTTACGTTACAGCTTTATTTTAAAATGGATTTAAAAAAAATAGAATCCTCATTAATCTACACACAATAATGAAAAAGTGATAACAGGTAAAAAACAGAAATACCTTATTTACATAAGTATTCAGACCCTTTGCTATGAGACTCGAAATTGCTTTCAGTTGCATCCTGTTTCCATTAAATGTCCTTGAGATGCAACTACAACTTGTTCGAAGTCCACCTGTAGTAAATTCAATTGATTGGATATGATTTGGAAGGCACACACCTGTCTATATAAGGTCCCAGAGTTGACAGTGCATGTCAGAGCAAAAACCAAGCAATGAGGTCGAAGGAATTGTCCTTAGAGCTCAGAGACAGCATTGTGTCGAGGCACAGATCTGGGGAAGGGTACCATAACAAATTCTGCAGCATTGAATGTCCCCAAGAACACAGTGGCCTCCATCATTCTTAAATGGAATACTCTTCCTAGAGCTGGTCACCTGGCCAAACTGAACGATTGGGGGAGAAGGGCCTTGGTCAGGGAGGTGACCAAAAACCTGATGGTCACTCTGACAGAGCTCCAGAGTTCCTCTGTGGAGATGAGAGAACCTTCCAGAAGGACAACCATCTCTGCAGCACTCCACCAATCAGACCTTTATGGTAGAGTGGCCAGACGGAAGCCACTTAGTAAAAGGCACATGACAGCCTGCTTGGAGTTTGACAAAAGGCCCCTTAAGACTCTAAGACCATGAGAAACAAGATTCTCTGGCTTGATGAAACCAAGATCGAACTCTTTGGCCTGAATGCCAAGAGTCACGTCTGGAGGAAACCTGGCACCATCCCTACGGTGAAGCATGGTGGTGGCAGCATGATACTGTGGGGATGTTTTTCAGCAGCAGGGACTGGGAGACTAGTCAGGATCCAGGGAAATATTAACAGAGCAAAGTGCAGAGAGATCCTTGATGTAAGACCTGCTCCAGAGTGCTCAGGACCTTAGAATGGGGGTGAAGTTTCACCGTCCAACAGGACAATGACCTTAAGCGCACAACCAAGACAACGCAGGAGTGGCTTCGGTAGAAGTTTCTGAATGTCCTTGAGTGACATAGCCAGAGCCCGAACTTGAGCCCGATCTACCATCTCTGGAGAGACCTGAAAATAGCTGTGCAGTGATGTTCCCCATCCAACTTGACAGAGCTAGAGAGGATCTACAGAGAAGGGTGGGAGAAACTCCCCAAATGCAGGTGTGCCAAATAAATTAGCTAAACGAAAAGGGGGGGAGGAAATAATTTAATACATTTTAGAATAAGGCTTTAACGTAACAAAATGTGGAAAAGGTCAAAGGGTCTGAAAACTTTCCGAATGCACTGTATACAGCAACACCTCCCCCATAAGCATTCCTGTCTTTTCTGTAGATGTTATATCCCTGTATTGCTACTGCTGTAACAAAGGAATTATCTCAGTGAGTTTCAGAGATGAACAGTACAGTGCATTCCAAATTCAATAGGCAGGCAAGTAAACAAAAACGTTTTCAAATAAAAACTATTCCAGAAATAGGTTAAAGCCTATATAACGCCCGTCCAAGAGACGGTCGAACAACCACGTTCACATTGTCATGCTGTGACACGCAGTTCCTGAGTTAATTCTCACGAAATCCCATTTTAAAGTCAGGGTATGAGTCGAGAAACATGCCTATTTTCCTTAAAAATACGTAATGTCATGATTACAAAGCTATACGATATTACAGAGAACAAGTTAATTATCTCACATCTTTGAAAATATTTATAATGTGGTGCTTCTTGTTCACAGAAGGTAATTCATGCCAATGTTCTTTTCCTTAAGCTGTTAATACGAATCGAAAGGAGTTTCCAATATCATCATTTCTTAAAGTATTTCTGGTGATAGCAAGTGAGTGATACACAAGCTAGGTCTATTTGAAACATTGCCATCCCATTGCAGACTTTACCAGTCACCAGGTTCAGAAGCTTTAAAACCACATAAAAAATATTTAAAACATAATTCTATTTTTGCCCAAAGTTAAGATTGAATAATTTCAAACTAAACATAATTCATGCTGGTTATTATTTTAGGCTATTTTAGTTTTGGAGTCAAAGATAGTTTTGCAATAGTTTTCATTTTTCAAACAGGTTTGTTATTTTATTTCAGTTTATTAAATAGTTTTCCCCTAATTACTTTTTCTATAATAAGCATGGAGGTTTCCCCTATCAACCAGTCATAGGTACTGGCAACAAAGTGCCTCGTAACCTAGCTGGGAATGGGAAAGACAGAACCCTTTTGTGGAAACAGACAGGGGCAATTTGTAATCAAATCTAATTCCCAGGAATGGGGTTCATATGAACCACAGAGACTGTGTGTGGGGTAATAACATGGCCGTGTCCAACCCTGCTTGTTCCCTCGACTCCGCTACCAACCACCAATCTCCAACAGGGCCCTTAACCTGTATCACTAGACACCTCATAGTGAGCTACAGGTAGGAATCAGCAATGAATCCCAATAATGAGACACCTCTGGGGAGGGGTGTCAGAAACATTAAAAAAAAAAGAGATATATATATAAATTGTGTTTTATGACAAACTGTTTTTTACCAATCGGTCAAGACATCAACTTAGACTTTACCGTGAAATGCTTTACTTATAAGCCCTTAACCAACAGTGCAGTTCAAGAAGAAGAAAATGTTTACCAAGTAGACTAAAATAAAAAGTAATAATAAAAAGTAACACAATGACAATAACAATAACGAGGCTATATACAGCGGGCACCGGTACCGAGTCAGTGTGCGGGGATACAGGATAGTTGAGGTAATCTGTACATGAAGGTGGGGGCGTAGGGACTATGCATAGGTAACAAACAACCAGTGAGTAGTAGCAGTGCACAAAAGGGAGGGGGGTGGGGGGGGTCAATGTAAATTGTCCAGTGGCGATTTAATGAATTGTTCAGCAGTCTTATGGCTTGGGGGTAGAAGCTGTTGAGGAGACTATTGGTCCTAGACTTGGCGCTCCGGTACCGTTTGCCGTGCGGTAGCAAAGAAAATAGACTATGACTTGGGTGACTGGAGTCTCTGACAATTTTGTGGGCTTTCCTCTGACACCGCCTATTAAATAGTTTCTGGATGGCAGGAAGCTTGGCCACAGTGATGTACTGTGCCGTTCGCACTACCCTATGTAGCGCCTTACGTTCAGATGCCGAGCAGTTGCCATACCAGGCGGTGATGCAACCGGTCAGGATGCTCTCAATGGTGCAGCTGTATTACCTTTGAGGATCTGGGGACCCATGCCAAATCTTTTCAGTCTCCTGAGGGGGAAAATGTTTTGTTGTGTCCTCTTCACGACTGTCTTGGTATATACACACGTGGGTGATTAAAAGATGAACTGAGGTCCACTCTCCAGTCCAGTTGATGGTGGTAATACACCTTAAAGTTGGTTACCAACCGACATATAAAGTCCAAAGAAGAAAAAGAAGCCTGAAGGAAGGAGAAATGACAAGAAACTAATTTGGTTAACCTTTTGGGGCATCGCGACTGGTTACCTATTTTGATGTGATATGAAAGTATTGTGTGAAATTATTTTGATGTGATATGAAAGTACAGCAATTTATGTTTCTAGAAACGTATCGCAATTGAGAATCGATTCACATTTAGGTGAATTATTTGACTATTTTACCTGCCAGAGCCAGTCTACCTCTGAAGATAACATACAGTCCATGGACCTTGAGGAGTAATGGGGGCAGCAATCAGCAGTAGAAACAATAACAAAGCATACTCCCTGCCCATTTCGGTAAAAAGCAGAGGGATGGGGCTGGAGAAATGCAACCATCCATGATATCAACATTCTAGCTTTAACCATGTTTTGAGGATATACAGTGTTTGTTAATATTTACTGACAAACATTGGAATTAAAAAAAGCTTATATTTTGGGTTCTGATGGGGTACGACAGTTGAACTAAGCTCATGAGGCATTTATAAGTGAATTCTTCAAGAAACAATGGGTACATATCATTAATGTATAAGTCCCAAAATGGATGTAACAACTGCTGATTGCCCCTTTAAGACTACATATTGGGCTAATCTAATAGGACATATTGAGGACTACAGTATTTCAGGCATTGTCAATGATCAACTGATCAATTGTTAACGTTTTGTTGATGGTCCACTCTTGATGTTCTACACGTTACAGTGTAGCTTCAGCCATTCCTCCAGAACAACATTAAAGTGTAGAAGCCCTTTAATGCATATTGGTTCAACGACTGCAGAGATGGTACTTACTGGTGTTAAACAAATCTCCAACCTCCTCTTCTTCCTCCAATGTGACAGTAATCTCCTCCTCTTTCACTCCAAAAACGGCATCCCCCTCCTCTTTCTCTTCCTCTTCTTTTACTGTAACATCCTCCTCCTCTTTCACTCTGAACGCATCTTCCTTTTCGTTCACTGAAACGTCTTTCTCTTCTTCTTTCACGGTAACAGCCTCACCCTCTACTTGTTTTTGTAGTGTGACAGCTTCCTCTTCCTCTTTAACGAGAACTTCTTTCTCCGTCCAGCAGACCACCTCTTCTTTAGCAGGAGGAGAGTAACTTAGTGAACTCATGGTCGGGGATGTTAGCTTGCTAGCATTAGCGACTAGCCTAGTTCTAAGCCAGCTAGCTGACAAACAACGTACATATATAATTAAACGGGCCAACAAGTACATACGACAGAAGTGTGTTTAATACACAGCGACTAATATACACCAAAACAGTGTAAAGAGCGTGAATGTTGGAGCTATGTTTGCTAGAAAACTACCGAGGTGTCTGATTAGCTGTTGTTGTTGAAGGAGCGTCCCGTCTACTAGATTATTCGTCCCACTGGCAACATCGCCTGAACCTAAAAGACGCACATCGCCATCTGCTGACTGGAGTGGGCAACGCAGTTGAGGAACCAAACGTTTATTTTTCATTTATTTCATAAAAGTTGAATATTATATTAAGTCGTTCAAAGAGAAGCATGTGTTGATTGATTCGTGTTTAATGAGTGAAAAATTTAAATAAACTTTACACCAAACACATTTGCATTGAACCATACTTCTGACATGGATCATTTTGACCCCAGAGGCATATCTTTGATCATAGCCAAAAGGTGGTTTATTAAATTCTTCCAATTTTTCATGACTTTGTCAATTAACTTTTTCTTTATAAATCTAAATCATGGTTTAGTGTTTCTGTATCAAAATGGACTTTTAACAAATTCAAATCCTTTGGAGTCATTTTGACCCCAGCCAAAAGCACATTTGATAAATAGGATCGAATCGAATCACATTTTATTGGTCACATACACATGTTTAGCAGATATTATTGCAGGTGTAGCAAAATGCTTGTGTTTCTAGCTGCGACAGTGCAGTAATATCTAACAAGTAATATCTAACAATTTCACAACATAGACCCAATACACACAAATCTAAGTAATTTAATCTAGGTTTCTCTGTAGACATGATCCATCCCACCAGAGGGTGGAGGAGCACCTGTATCAGTGTTTTTTTAATTACCAGATACACACCTGCAGACACACAGTATAGTGCCTCCCATGTACTCTCCTTAGATTGAACTTTTCTATAACACGTATCACATGACTGTGTACAAAACTGCCAATGGTAGAAAACTCTGCCAGTGGAAGAAACCTCTGCCAGCGGTAGAAAACTCTGCCAGCGATATATAGTGCATTCGCAAAGTATTCAGACACCTTCACCTTTTCCACATTTTGTTACAATACAGCCTTATTCTAAAATTGTAATTTTTTTTGCCCTCATCAATCTACATACAATACCTCACAATGACATCACAGTACCCCACAATGACAAACCCAAAACAGGTTTTTAGAAATTTTTGCCAATAAATTTACTTAAGTGTTCAGACCCTTTGCTATGAGACTCGAAAGTGAGCTCAGGTGCATCCTGTTTCCATTGATCATCCTTGAGATGTTTCTACAACTTGATTGGAGTCCACCTGGGGTAAATTTAATTGATTGGACATGATTTAGACAGGCACACACCTGTCTATATAAGGTCCCACAGTTCATGGCAGAGCAAAAACCAAGCCATGAGGTCAAAGGAATTGTCCTTAGAGCACTGAGACAGGATAGTGTCGAGGCACAGCTTTAGGGAAAGCTACCAAAAAATGTCTGCAGCATTGAAAGTCCTCAAGAACACAGTGGACTCCATCATTGTTAAATGGAGGAAGTTTGGAACCACCAAGACTCTTCCTAGAGCTAGCTGCCCGGCCAAACTGAGCAATCGAGGGAGAAGGGCTTTGGTCAGGGAGATGATCAAAAACTCAATGGTCACTCTGACAGAGCTCCAGAGTTCCTCTGTGGAGATGGGAGAACCTTCCAGAAGGACAATCATCTCTGTAGCACTCCAACAATCAGGTCTTTATGGTAGAGACCAGACGGAAGCTACTCCTCAGTAAAAGGCACATGACAGACCGCTTGGAGTTTGCCAAAAGGCACCTTAAGGACTCTAACCCTGAGAAACAAGATTCTCTGGTCTGATTAAACCAACTCTTTGGCCTGAATGTCATGTGTCATGTCTGGAGAAAATGGGTACCATCCCGGTGAAGCATGGTGGTGGCAACATCATGCTGTGGAGATGTTTTTCAGCAGCAGTGCAAATTGTCCACTGGTTTTGGTGTAATTTCTCACCCATTTTGTCAGTAGGAAAGTCAATTTCCCCTCAGGCACACACATTTGTTGATTGTTAATATGAAGGTCATTTGTGTAGAATGTACTTTTCCCCACTCATTCACCCCATCTCTTTACATTGCTTATGCATATTCTGTGGCCTGACTCAAATTCCGAACACACATCCTGGCAGATCTAAACCTAATGTGAACACATTGTGACTTTTGTGCATCCAGACCTAATGCAGCTTGGAGTGATCAGATGACAGAAGTCACATTTAGGTGCCAGGTGTAACTGAGGCCATAGATGTTCCAAATCCATTACTTTGTGTTTTATATAATATGACTAAATGTGTTTCTGTGTTGCAGGGGCAGTCAAGAAATGGAACGGCAAGGCCACAGAACCTGAAATAATTAGAGCTGTGGGAGATCACCTCAAGCCCCCGGTAGAGCCGGGGGTGGTGTTTACCACTCCACCACGGCTTCAGCAGGCTGGAAAAGTGGGATTGATGTGTTTGATCTATTTGTTTGTTTCAATGCTTAATAGTTGAATCCTTTGATGTATTGTTGATTTCAACATTTTTCATCTTCAACAAATGTGTTGGTTAAAAAGTGATACTAAACGTACATACCATGCACTATTTTAACATAGCGGGAGATATACTGAATTTATACTGTTTTTCATACTAAGACGGACCAAGATATGTTTCTTTTGCACATATTTGTTCATTGGTTTAGCAAGAGTCTGTTGATTGGTTGGTCATTGGGTTCATTTGTTTTACAATATGTTCAAATCAAATCAAGCTTTATTTATACAGCACATTTCAGACATGGATGCAACACAATGGCTTCACAGGAAAATACTAATAAACAATGAACATAAGAGGATAAAAAACAAAATTATCAACTGAAAAACTAATGAGCATTCTAAGGAAATGCCTTTGATTAAAATATTAACAATTGGATGCAACATCCAACCCAAAATATAAGCTTGTTTTACTCCATTGTTTGTTATATTCGCCAGCAGGAAAACCATAAATGTTGCTCAAACAGAAGAGGGAACTAACAAAGAGTCATTGACAACAACCACAACTAAACAGGTTTTAGGAGGGGTTCTGAAAGACACTATGGGGGTCCACTGAAAGTTGACTAGTAACAACAACTGGGACCTAAAAGACACCCACCATGAGACCCACTAAATCTGCCCAAGAAGAGGCAAACAAAAGAAAAACCCACACCAAACTTAAAGACAGGAAGAACAGCAAAAAGGTGGAGCAACTAAAGGTGTTAACTCTCCACATCTATCAGACAACCGGAGCACTGGGCCAGACACTCTTACCGGACTGGGGAGGCGCACTGCATGCTTGATGTATGGAGCCGGCACAGGTTGCACCGGACTGGTGACACGCTCTTCAGGGCGAATGCGGGGAGCAGGCACAGGACTTACCAGACTGTGGAGGCGCACTGGAGACCTGGTGCGTAGAGCCGGCACAAATTGTACCGGAACGGTGACACACACTTCAGGGCGAGTGCGTGGAGGAAACACAGGACGTACCGGACTGGGGAGGCGCATTGGAGGCCAGATGCGTGAAACCGGTGCAGATGACACCAGACTGGTGTCACGCTCCTCAGCACGCCCGCGCTGCAGCACTCTCATCGCCACCACCTCCCTCCAGAATCTTTCTTCGAGTTCCTCCTTTGACTCTCTGACGGTCTCTGGCTCATTCCTCGGCTCCGCCGACCACCCCGTGTGCCACCCCCCCAAAAAATTGGGCCTGTTCTTTGGGCTTTCATGTGGCCGCGAACCCCGGCGTCGTTGCTGTTCTCCCTTCTCTCCTTGGGTCTGCTTCCTTTCGTGTCTTGCCAAGACTTCCTCCCAAGTCCAGGATATTCTCTCCTCGATCGCCTCCAAAGACCAGGATGCCATCTCCTC
This sequence comes from Salvelinus fontinalis, assembly GCF_029448725.1. NCBI lineage: Eukaryota > Metazoa > Chordata > Actinopteri > Salmoniformes > Salmonidae > Salvelinus > Salvelinus fontinalis. The sequence goes on from NC_074690.1 coordinate 41,287,730, forward strand.
CCGGGCACGCTGCTTGGTCCTGTCGTGGTGGAATCTTCTGTCACGGCTGTGTGTAGAGACGGACCAAGGCGCAGCGTGCTCTGAGTTCCACACCTTTCTTTATGTGAAACCTACAAAACAAAAAGAAACCAACAACAAACCGTAACATCAGAGTGTGTGTGTTATTTCATCGTTTTGATGTCTTCACTATTTTTCTTCAATGTAGAAAATAGTAAAAATAAAGAAAAACCCTTGAATTAGTAGGTGTTCTAAAACTTTTGACCGGTAGTGTAGATCCATTAGTGCTTTCTTCCGTGGGCTGTGGCCCTCCTTGTCTGAATTTGGTCAATATGTCCTCCAAAATAGTTTATAGCCCACTGTGGCAAAGACTATACTTTCAGGAGTTAAACACAATAAAAAAAATCACCTTGTTTGTCTCATTCTTCCAACCTAGCTGGTGACTTTATAAAACACATTATTTGGTATTTGTATTTTATTTTACACCAACGATATAGGAAAGCATCTGGTGGTAAAATAGCCAAAAATATATAGGGTGTACACCCATAAAATTATTAATTCATTCAAGGTTTACAAATATGCCCAATCAATAGAACATTATGTCAGAAAACAATAGTCTAAACTCAATGTCTCTACCATAAATGGTTGAAAAGTTAAGAATTTAACCTCACAACACCAAATACGGAACACATACAACCAAGTGCGGTGCAGTCTAAACTAGCAATGGTCATAGCAAATGATCGTTATTATTTTATTAACACTGTCAAGTACAAGTATATGAATGTTATAATATTGTAGAGAAAAAGCTAATGATTAATTCTATGTCATTTCTAATGACATCAGGCCAAGAATACGACATTTGGACCTGAATTTCGTAGCTCCCTCTTGAATTGACCCTTTTTCTCTCTACATTGTATAGCAAGTAAGTGAATATACAAAAAGAATATGTCATTCATCAGACGCTTTTATCCAAAGCGACTAACAATAAAACCTGCTTTCATTTACTTATGGGTGGAGTTGGGAGTTTTGTGAAGAATTGGGAGCCCAATTCAAAACTGGACCCCCGCAACGCTTAAAATCTGGTGAGAATCAGGGAGGGAGATGAGTGGAAAACTGCCTTAAACACCCCTAGTGGTCACTGAGTATTTAGTCATGACCTTTGGAATATCGAACTCAACAGCAGTCTTTCAAGCATTGATCAATGACACTCTTAGGGATATGTTGAACGGGTTTGTCTTTGTTTACCTCGACAGAATCCTGATCTTCTCCAAAAACCCTCCGGAAAACATACAGCCCTGTCCCACCTCACTCAAGCAGGTTTTTGCTGGAATCCCGAGGCTGACAGGGCATTCATAGAGCTCAAGGGACATTTCAACTCCGGACCCATCCTCGTTCATCCTAATCCTACTCACCCCTTTGTGGTAAAGGTGGACGCCTCGGACACCGGAGCTGGTGCGGTAAGTTCACAGCGGAACGAGGAGGACAAGAAACTTCAACCAATACACCTTTCTCGCCAGCGGGTGTCAACTACGATGTAGGCAACCGGGAGCTCTTGGCAGTTAAGTGGGCCCTTGAGGGGTGGAGACACTGGTTGGAACCACTGCTTCATATTCTGGTCTCTTCTCTGCACCTGGGTCCAACTTTACCACGTCACAGTTATAGCATCTCTTAATCCCTTCTCTTAACATGTATGGCCCCAATACTTAATCAAGCAGCTGACCAATTACGCAAGACTTTAGTTCTAAATTAACTGAGATTAATCAACAACTGGATACATTTATTTATTTCTAAAGTCGAACTATCCTCCGCATTGGAGTATCTCTACAAGCACAAGTTTAACCAGTATTTCAGGTGTTTTACCTTCCCATGAAGAAGTGTGGTAGGCCTGTGAGGAAGGATCCTACAGCCATGAGGAGACAGCCCATAGCAATGAGTCTGGGCCAGTGCAGCTTCGCCCCAAAATGGCTGACCACAGCCAGGAACAGCAGGTTACCTGCAAGAAAAACTGACAACAATACATTCAGCTTTAAGATAGTGGCACCTCCAGAAAATCGTCTCTCTCTCACTGTATGCACTAAAAGTCTACCAGACTGAGCGTGCTCGGCCAGTTTACCAGCTCGTGAGCACAATTTTACACAAAACCAATAACATGTAAAACCAACTCAGAAATCCCTAACAAATGGATTCTTTATAAAAAATCTCCTAGACAAAATCCAGTAAGCTACTCAGTGAACATAGTCTCTGTGACTCGTAAATCGTTTTTTACCTCAGCTAGCATCAAGCTAACATATACTCACACTCAATGTAAATCACATTCTTCTCTCACTCAGTTCGACACAAAGCCAAAACAAAACATTTCCTAACGTGATAATACCTTGACAAAGTTGTTAAATAGCATGTTATTACATATTGTGTATATATTTGAACGTTTGGAAGTTCTGTTACATACCTGTAATAGTAAAAAGAACAGACACAGTTTACCTCTGTAAAGTTCTGATCCTTATTCCGCAGAATGGTGAGCGCTTGGCCAGAACTTGCTGTTTCTTCTGCTACAACAGTGCAACAGCGCCATCTATTGGTCTGATGGACTGCTAACGCTAAAGTGTGTGGAAAATACAATTTAGATTATTTAAGACAAATACATAAACAAATTGGGGGGGGGGGGTATGATAAATGGGTGTCTGTTTTTAGTGACATTGTTTTCAACACATTACACATGCACAATCGTACATGTGCATTTTAGAGCATTATTAAGAACCTTGAGTGTGGAACTGCAGGGCGTTTACGCAAAAACAACATGAATTTCACATGTGAACACGGGAAGAGTTCCAAAAACATATTTTCATGTAATGTTATGTGAATGTAATGTGATCAAGGTGTATGAATACTTTCTGAAGGCACTGTAGACAAGGTTGGGGGCTTGGGGTTTTGATGGGAAAGGTCTAGACTTTACAGGGAAGGATCATGGTTAGCAGGGTTGGCCTTCATTCCATTTCAACTCAATTAACTCTGAAAATGAAGTAAAATGCAGTTCATGAGTTCACTCAGTTCAGGAAACAACAATATCATTGGATTTTCTACGTTTTCAAATGTCCAATTACTAAATTTGCTGAGCTGAGCCAGACTGGAACGGAATCAGAGTTTTGCAGGCAGATCACCCGTGATACAAGTCAGTTTTCGACATCCATCCATGGCTGAGGATGTCAGGATATGACGTGGAAACCGGCCACTAAGGGCAACAGTGAGCGCTGTTACCTTGAAGTAAGTTTTGGTTTTTCTAGGACATTGTGGATGTGGATAAGCATCTGCCTCTGATTCCAAAGGTTTCATGGTTGAATCCAGCGATAGAAAGTCATTTTTGATCGTTTTGTTTTAAGCCAATCCCAAACATGACCACTTACCTTAACCATTTGGAGTTAATGCCTAACCTTAAGATTTCGGAGTTAATACCTAAACTTAACCCTAACCTTAAAATCCGGAGATAATTCCTAAATTTAACCTTAAACACTTTGAGATTTTACATTTGGAACAACTTTGAAATTTGAGAATCATGGACGAACGTCTACTTCTGATGTGAGACTGTGAGACCTTGCTGGAATTTTGACTCTTGCTGATAGATTTGTGGATCCAGGATCACATGTTGGGATGTGGCTCACTCGAGTGGTGCTTTTCCATATAGACGTACCCGCACTCCAGGGTTTCGCTAGTGTTTTATGTTAATGTCAGCTCTAAAGACTTATGGCGAGGGCATCAACAATCTCCGCATCTTTCAAGTCTGTTGCTTTGTGAGAAGGTGTTAAAGTTCACAGTTAGCCATTGTTATGTAAAAGACAGCTGAAAAGAACACAGAGCATTGCCTTGGCCCCAAGTGAGAGCAGTTCTACCAGATCCATGGGTAAAATCCTGGGGTAAATCCTGTATGTAAATGCACCATTAGACGCTGGATGTAGAAACCAATGGTATAAACTCTGGGTGTTTGTGAGGCACCATCTTTTTCTTGAGCATTATTTAGGTCACTGTAAACAAGGGCAACAAAGGCCAAATCCAGTGATAATCAAACAGAACAGAAAATACAACCACTGTTGTAATGTGTGGCGGAAAGAAGCAAACATTATTTTTGTCCCCACCAGTGACTACGCTTCTCCACTTGTGCTCTAACTAGCTATCCCCCTTTCCCTTTCTTTACATTTTCTCATGAATGGATTTCACATGAATTCTTGGTTAGTCCCATCTATGCAAATGGTATGTCCGGCATCTAGTGGTGTTTTGCAGTATGACATGAGTGGAGTCCTGTCTATCTCTGTAACATGCTGACCAGACCAGACGGGTCGCGTGTGCGAGCGTTGCAAAATAAATGTACACATGTTATTCAATCATTGCACCCACAATGAGCATCTGCTTAGCCAGGTGCTAATATAGAACTTGGTTATATTTGTAACACTGGACGCGCTGCAAGTACTGCATCTTCCATCTCCTCATTGTTTTTTAGGAGCATATACCCACGTGCCATCTTCTCATTGGTTTTAAGGAGCATATATCAAATCAAATTTCAAATCAAATTTATTTATAAAGCCCTTCTTACATCAGCTGAAATCTCAAAGTGCTGTACAGAAACCCAGCCTAAAACCCCAAACAGCAAGCAATGCAGGTGTAGAAAAACGGTGGCTAAGAAAAACTTCCTAGAAAAGGCCAGAACCTAGAAAGAAACATAGAGAGGAACTAGGCTATGAGGGGTGGCCAGTCCTCTTCTGGCTGTGCCGGGTGGAGATTATGATAGAACATGGCCAAGATGTTCAAATGTTCATAGATGACCAGCAGGGCCAAATAATAATAATCACAGTGGTTGTCGAGGGTGCAACAGGTCAGCATCTCAGGAGTAAATGTCAGTTGGCTTTTCATAGCCGATCATTCAGATTATCTCTACCGCTCCTGCTGTCTCTAGAGAGTTGAAAACAGCAGGTCTGGGACAGGGAGCACGTCCGGTGAACAGGTCAGGGTTCCATAGCCGCAGGCAGAACAGTTGAAACTGGAGCAGCAGCACAGCCAGGTGGACTGGGGACAGCAAGGAGTCATCAGGCCAGGTAGTCCTGAGGCATGGTCCTAGGGCTCATGTCCTCCGAGAGAGAGAGAGAGAAAGAAAGAGAGAAAACGAGAGAAAGTGAGAACGAGAGAATTAGAGAGAGCATACTTAAATTCACACAGGACACTGGATAAGACAGGATAAATACTCCAGATATAACAGACTGGCTCTAGCCCCCCCGACACGTAAACTAATGAAGCATAAATACTGGAGGCTGAGACAGGAGAGGTCGGGACACACTGTGGCCCCATCCGACGATACCTCCGGACATGGCCAAACAGGCAGGATATAATCTTACTCACTTTGCCAAATCACAGCCCCCACAGCACAAGAGGGATGTCTTCAACCACCATTTTACCATCCTGAGACAAGGCTGAGTATAGCCCACAAAGATCTCCGCCACGGCACAACCCAAGGGGGGCGCCAACCCAGACAGGAAGATCACGTCAGTGACTCAACCCACTCAAGTGACGCACCCCTCCTAGGGACAGCATGGAAGAGCACAAGCAAGAAAATTGATATAGAACATCCCCACTAAATCTTTTTAAATGCTCACGAATTTCTACAAAATAAGCAAAAATGTATATAAAACATGGCTACAAACTATGAAACGAGCTCACGAATTGTAAAACGTCCACGTACTGTAATATACATCCACTATACTTTTAGTTTTGGATGTTATGATGATATTCCCTGGAGGTTGGGGCCCACAGGGCAGGTGCCCTGCGTGACCATTCGGTAATCTGGCCCTGATTATCAAGTTAAACCACAGGTATTGTTGTTACACATTCTGCACACTGTCTTGGAGGATAAAACTGAGACTGTAGCCAGCTTCTAATTTACCTAATTTTATTGTCCAAAGAATGTTCTCAAAGTCCAGAAGTATTGGATGAAAATCTACAATGTTGGTGCCATACAGGAGCACTGACCAATCTGCCTCCAAAAGAGAACTGTTGGTTTTGAAGATGGTGTGGAGGTCAGTGGTTGATGATCTGAGCACCCCCTGAGATGGTGAGTATGGTTTCAGTAGACCACTATTGAGCTGGTAGATCAGATAGGAGCTTCGAGGAAAGGTCATTTAGTACTTTGAATGTGGTTCATATTGCCTTATAGTGGATTCAGGACTTGGACAAGGAGTCAATGCAGTTTAAAGATGCATTTACATGGGGGTTTGGATGATAGTGTCAAATTTCTTAGAATGAGCGAAAATATTGGAGTTTGGGGAGGGGATAATAGTCAAGTTGGGAAACGTGCAAATATTTAGAATCAAATATATAGTCAAGTTGGAGATTATTCAGATATTCCTGTTGAAAAAGAGAAAAGACAGAAAGATATCATTTTACAGTATATTAATTTTAATCCCATTGGGCCAAAACTGGTTGAATAAACGTTGTTTCCACCTCATTTCAACAACAAAAAAATCTATGTGATGATGGTGAATCAACGTGGAAAACACAATTGGATTTTTTTCACCCAACTTTTAACCAACATTTTTGGTTGATTTCACATTTTGTTTGATTTCCCAAATTTAAATCAAAACTAGACATTGAACTGATGTCTGTGCCCAGTGAGATTGGATTTCTGTAATCATATCAGCTCATTTGTCACACTTCTTCTAATCATCCAGAGAGAATGTACCTTTCTTTGAGGTTAACCTTTGAGATGACCTCCCTCAAGGATTCTCGCTCTTTCCTCGGAGCGAATTTATCCCACATTTTAGCAAAGTCGCCATTGGTCGCCAGGTTTCTCAAGATATTGCGACCATGATGCCTGTGGACAAAGATATTAATATCATCTTAAACGTGCAACATATCAAATCATTTCTGCTGTCTGTGATTAAAAACAGTACTCAATTGATGGCAACCTGAGAAAAAATATCCCATCAAAATAAGGCATACATTAGGTAGAATTTGCAAGAGGGTCGGTTTGAGTAATGCACCGCATTACCTGATCTACAAATCATCTCAACTATCTAACAACTGGGTATTAACCGTTCGTTATAATGAAAATCTTAGCGAGTCTGCACAGCGCTTGGCTCAGGCCAACCATTGTGATCAAGTAGGGTTGTCTTCATTAGGCACCAAACAGAAGGAAGGAAACTGAATCAGGTACTGACTATTTGGACTCATTTACATTTTACATTTTTACCCCAATTTCATGGTATCCAATTGGTAGTTACAATCTTGTCCCATCGCTGCAACTCCCGTAAGGACGCTGGAGAGGCGAAGGTCGAGAGCCGTGTGTCCTCCGAAACACAACCCAGCCAAGCCGCACTGCTTCTTGACACAATGCCTGCTTAACCTAGATGCCAGCAGCACCAATGTGTCGGAGGAAACACCATACACCTGGCGACCGTGTCAGCATGCATTGTACCCCGCCCACCACAGGAGGTCGCTAGTTGGCGAAACATCCCGGCCAAACATCCCGGCTAAGCTTTTGGCTTTTTAACTTTCAAACCCACATGAGTGCTGGGACTTGGATTTTCCGATGCCACGTAGCACTTATTTGTGTTTATAATTGTTCCTTTTTGTTTTCAATTACTATTCCCCTCCAAGAGAACCTGTGGTTGTTTTGGAATACCTAAAATCCGCAATTCAATCCATGACACCTTTTAGCATAGATGCTGTAGACAGCCGCACAATGTGGCTTTTAAAGGCAATTTCAATTTGTATTCGTGGTAAACGCTGCAGATGTTGACTCGAGTAAATTACCTTTAAAAGCTGCATTGTCGGCGATCTAGTGCTATAGCGAGCCATGGATTGAATCCCGGCCTTAACTGTTATGTTGAAGCAAGCTACTTTACAGGAGGAACTTCCCACCTGGCTTCCTGTGCAGGGTCCACAGCCAGTTTACTGACGGCAATCAAGAAACGGTCAGTGAGGTCTTTCTTCCCCGACAGGAGACGAGCCATCCCCATGACCTCAGCCAGTCTCTCCAGGTGCTGAGCAGTGCAGCTCCTCACCGCAGCGTTACGGTGGCTGAGGAAGGAAAAACAGAGCACATCAGTTACATGTCATAGAGATACATGAGTTAGGAGACAAATGATAATGGTTTGTATTGATGAAGTCTCATCGATGGATCAAAATGTTCGGTAAGGCTTTATTTTAAGGTCCCTTAATATACCATTTATAAACTGTTTGTAAAGAGTTTACTTACCATGTATTAATCATTATTCCTACATTTGTAAATGTCAATAAGAAGTTTATAAATAGTTATTTACACATTTATAAACGCTATTTTAAATGATTTATCAGATAATTAATAAGGTGCTTGATCATAGTATGTTCACAAATGTAACTCTGTGTTGTTGTCTGTTCACACTGCTATGCTTTATCTTGGCCAGGTCGCAGTTGTAAATGAGAACTTGATCTCAACTAGCCTACCTGGTTAAATAAAGGTGAAATAAAAAAATAAAAAATAGTAAATGATTAATAATGTACTAAAAGGAAAGTTCCTTTCCTGAGGATGGCTCACCTCTCACAGTTCTGGGTGACTTTAACCTCCCCACGTCTACCTTTGACTCATTCCTCTCTGCCTCCTTCTTTCCACTCCTCTCCTCTTTTGACCTCACCCTCTCACCTTCCCCCCCTACTCACATGGCAGGCAATACGCTTGACCTCCTCTTTACTAGATGCTGTTCTTCCACTAATCTCATTGCAACTCCCCTCCAAGTCTCCGACCACTACCTTGTATCCTTTTCCCTCTCGCTCTCATCCAACACTTCCCACACTGCCCCTACTCGGATGGTATCGCGCCGTCCCAACCTTCGCTCTCTCTCCCCCGCTACTCTCTCCTCTTCCATCCTATCATCTCTTCCCTCTGCTCAAACCTTCTCCAACCTATCTCCTGATTCTGCCTCCTCAACCCTCCTCTCCTCCCTTTCTGCATCCTTTGACTCTCTATGTCCCCTATCCTCCAGGCCGGCTCGGTCCTCCCCTCCTGCTCCGTGGCTCGACGACTCATTGCGAGCTCACAGAACAGGGCTCCGGGCAGCCGAGCGGAAATGGAGGAAAACTCGCCTCCCTGCGGACCTGGCATCCTTTCACTCCCTCCTCTCTACATTCTCCTCTTCTGTCTCTGCTGCTAAAGCCAATTTCTACCACTCTAAATTCCAAGCATCTGCCTCTAACCCTAGGAAGCTCTTTGCCACCTTCTCCTCCCTCCTGAATCCTCCTCCCCCTCCTCCCCCCTCCTCCCTCTCTGCTGATGACTTCGTCAACCATTTTGAAAAGAAGGTCGACAACATCCGATCCTCGTTTGCTAAGTCAAACGACACCGCTGGTTCTGCTCACACTGCCCTACCCTGTCCTTTGACCTCTTTCTCCCCTCTCTCTCCAGATGAAATCTCGCGTCTTGTGACGGCCGGCCGCCCAACAACCTGCCCGCTTGACCCTATCCCCTCCTCTCTTCTCCAGACCATTTCCGGAGACCTTCTCCCTTACCTCACCTCGCTCATCAACTCATCCTTGACCGCTGGCTACGTCCCTTCCGTCTTCAAGAGAGCGAGAGTTGCACCCCTTCTGAAAAAACCTACACTCGATCCCTCCGATGTCAACAACTACAGACCAGTATCCCTTCTTTCTTTTCTCTCCAAAACTCTTGAACGTGCCGTCCTTGGACAGCTCTCCTGCTATCTCTCTCAGAATGACCTTCTTGATCCAAATCAGTCAGGTTTCAAGACTAGTCATTCAACTGAGACTGCTCTTCTCTGTGTCACGGAGGCGCTCCGCACTGCTAAAGCTAACTCTCTCTCCTCTGCTCTCATCCTTCTAGACCTATCGGCTGCCTTTGATACTGTGAACCATCAGATCCTCCTCTCCACCCTCTCCGAGCTGGGCATCTCCGGCGCGGCCCACGCTTGGATTGCGTCCTACCTGACAGGTCGCTCCTACCAGGTGGCGTGGCGAGAATCTGTCTCCGCACCACGTGCTCTCACCACTGGTGTCCCCCAGGGCTCTGTTCTAGGCCCTCTCCTATTCTCGCTATACACCAAGTCACTTGGCTCTGTCATATCCTCACATGGTCTCTCCTATCATTGCTATGCAGACGACACACAATTAATCTTCTCCTTCCCCCCTCTGATAACCAGGTGGTGAATCGCATCTCTGCATGTCTGGCAGACATATCAGTGTGGATGACGGATCACCACCTCAAGCTGAACCTCGGCAAGACGGAGCTGCTCTTCCTCCCGGGGAAGGACTGCCCGTTCCATGATCTCGCCATCACGGTTGACAACTCCATTGTGTCCTCCTCCCAGAGTGCTAAGAACCTTGGCGTGATCCTGGACAACACCCTGTCGTTCTCAACTAACATCAAGGCGGTGACCCGTTCCTGTAGGTTCATGCTCTACAACATTCGCAGAGTACGACCCTGCCTCACGCAGGAAGCGGCGCAGGTCCTAATCCAGGCACTTGTCATCTCCCGTCTGGATTACTGCAACTCGCTGTTGGCTGGGCTCCCTGCCTGTGCCATTAAACCCCTACAACTCATCCAGAACGCCGCAGCCCGTCTGGTGTTCAACTTTCCCAAGTTCTCTCACGTCACCCCGCTCCTCCGCTCTCTCCACTGGCTTCTAGTTGAAGCTCGCATCCGCTACAAGACCATGGTGCTTGCCTACGGAGCTGTGAGGGGAACGGCACCTCCGTACCTTCAGGCTCTGATCAGGCCCTACACCCAAACAAGGGCACTGCGTTCATCCACCTCTGGCCTGCTCGCCTCCCTACCTCTGAGGAAGTACAGTTCCCGCTCAGCCCAGTCAAAACTGTTCCACCCCAATGGTGGAACAAACTCCCTCACGACGCCAGGACAGCGGAGTCAATCACCACCTTCCGGAGACACCTGAAACCCCACCTCTTTAAGGAATACCTAGAATAGGATAAAGCAATCCTTATGCCCCCCCCCCCCCTCCCCCTTAAAAGATTTAGATGCACTATTGTAAAGTGGCTGTTCCACTGGATGTCATAAGGTGAATGCACCAATTTGTAAGTCGCTCTGGATAAGAGCGTCTGCTAAATGACTTAAATGTAATGTAAATACTACTAATGTACTATAAACCAGTTATAAAGGAGTTATTGTCATGGCATTTGTTAATGGTTGATTAGTGGTTTGACTCACCATTTATATACATATTTTTAAATGTATTTATAAATGTCTCGAATTATGTATTTATTAATGAGTGCATTTATGAATGTGAGTACATAGATTTACTAATACCTCAGTGCCTCACTAATAGCCCCTAATCTAAAGTGTTCACTATTTTTACTTTATAAATGTTTATAAATGACTTGTTACTCCCCAAAGGCTAGCACACATCAGTAGACAGTACCTCTCCACCAATGGCTAAAAATAATCTAAATAACGCAATGGTAAAATAAGAAGTACACAACACAAGGATGTATAAGACATAACAAAAAAATCTGTATTCATTCAAATGTGACGTCTAGCGTTGGGGTGAGTTGCTGCCGGAAGTGTTGTGGAATAACCTAGCGTGCTGAAGAAAAAGGCAGTTACTTAAAAACTAGCTGTATTTCAATCTTCTTGATTTTGAGGCTTGGATAATGGGACAATTAGGAGTACAGCGATTCCTTACATCCCTGGATTTAGATACGTTTTCAAGCCATATCCCTTTTCCGTCACCACGGTGATAACATATTGCCATAGGACTGTTTCGACTTGATGGCAGACTGAACTTGAAGTCGAGCTTTGGCTAACTAAGCACAGTAACATAATTAAACTCAAAATATGCTATTCTGTTATTTTGAAAGAACCTCTTAAGGATCGGACCCTTCAATTTTCACCTAAAATGACATACCCAAATCTAACTGCCTGTAGCTCAGGACCTGAAGCAAGGATATGCATATTCTTGATACCATGTGAAAGGAAACACTGAAGTTTGTAGAAATGTTAAATTAATGTAAGAGAATATAACACATTAGATCTGGTAAACGATAATACATAGAAAATAACGTTTTTTTTTGTGTGTTTTTTGTACCATCATCTTTGAAATGCAAGAGAAAGGTCATAACGTATTATTCTAGCCCAAGAGCAATTTCAATTTTGGCCACTAGATGGCAGCAGTGTCAGTGCACCGTTTTAGACTGATCCAATGAACCATTGTATATCTGCTCAAAATGTTGTATCAAGACTGCCCAAATGTGCCTAATTGGTTTATCAATACATTGTGCACTCTTCTCAAACAAATAGATTGTTATTCTTTCACAGTAATACCTACTGTAAATTGGACAGTGCAGTTAGATTAGCAAGAATTTAAGCTTTCTGCCCATATCAGATATGTCTATGTCCTGGGAAATGTTTTTGTTACTTACAACCTCATGCTAATCACATTGGCCTACGTTAGCTCAACCGTCCCGCGGTGGTGGACACATCACGTAGAGGTTAATATCATAATGTTTCTTAAGACCTGCCTAAATGAAAACATTTTAATATTTTTGATGGTGTATATTAAATTGATTGACTTTGTAGTGTGGTAGTATTTGATATATAACTATTTATACATTAAAATGGTTATCTTTTACGCTATAAAGATACTTAAAATATGCAAGCAAGCATTAGGCAATGAGTTGACATTGACTAGCAAGAATTGGACTGAGAGTGGAAAGGTATTTAACATTATGAAATCATATACAAGGCATTAACAAACATTACAATGCAATACCTTATGCATGATCAGAGAGGGAGAGAGCGAGAGAAGTTGTTAGAATAAAAAAATGTGATTTGTTGACTAATATGCTACTATAAAAGTGAACTTCCAATCAGATATCAGACCTGCAGATGTCAACACAACTGAAACTCTGCAACCCAGAGTGGTGACGAGGGGGTTGGTGAGATAATTGAAATTATAAACCGGGTGGTTCGAGCCCTGAATGCTGATTGGCTAAAAGCCGTGGTATATAACCAACCATTTGGTTTTGAAATATTGAAACCAAACCATATGTTTTGAATTAAGTATTTAAGTAAACAACAGGAACACGTGACTAAGAAGCACTCATAATTTCAAATAGACTACATGTCATATTAAACAGCATATAAACACTCTAAATAGGTCAGGAGTCAGACATGTAGCCTAATACGAAATGTATTATTTAGGCTATATTGTTTCAATTATTTCAAGTCGATAGCCTACAATTAAATCAGTTGTGAAGCATTTGCGAGTGCGACACACTGATACCCTGACTACACAGCCTGTGTCGTGTGCACAAGCATCTGCGTTGCCAAGGGCTAAAATAGAAGTCAGTTCTATTTGTGAAGTCCGGTCTCTCCCATCTCCTCATTGGTTTATAGAAGCAGATACCCACGTGCCATCTCCTCATTGGTTATACCCACGTGGGTGACTGAAAGACGAACTGGGTTGTCGGTCATCGTGGTAATACTATGAAAGTTTAAATGCCAATCACCATATAAGTTCAAAGAACAAAAAGCCTGGAAGGAGGAGAGATGACTAGAAACGATTCGGTTGACTGTTTTATGTGTGGATTAATTTTCGGAGTAGAGGACCTTGTGCATTTCAGGTAAAATAACAACTCAATGTTTATATCCCAGGACAAATTAGCTAGCAACAGCAAGCTAGCTAAATAGGACACATTAGCTAGAAAATGCAAGCTAGCTATCTAAATTGCCATAAATGTTTAATGCTTTTCGACCTGTCCCCAAATTAATGTAATTGGTTCAGAGTTTGTTTTTATATTTTAACCTGCGTGTCGTGATCGCGTTTGGTGTAAGGGGACAAAATAAATTGATGCACGATGGCGCGTGCAGCCAGTTTGGGTTCCGTGTAAGCTGGCAGGAACAGTAGGCACTCAGCATTTAAACAACATTTTGTTGTATTAAATCATTATAGTCTATAAATTGCACATACATGCTGTTTGATTAAATACAAATCAAACTAAACATGCCTCATTAGGCTCAGTCTACAGTGCCTTTGAATTCATTTTTAGAAACATGAGTTTGGCCAGTCTGTAGCTTCAGGATCATGTGATTGTGCCTGGAGAGCAGGCCAGCCGCAGAGAATACCCTCTCAGCTCTTGCAGAGCCACTTGGGATGCTAAACACCGTTTGGGCCACTAATGCCAAACTGGGCAAGGATGTATAGTTATTTGTATTTTTTTCTATAGGTAGGCTTAATGGATTTTAGGTAAAATATCCCTATCAAAACAGAACGAACATTGAAAGAGGTAATAGAGTTAGTTAACATGTCATCAAAGATGGCCTATTGTATAGATAATAGAAGGAAAATTAACAGAACTTTTTAGAGAATTTTTTGTTCATAAATAATCTGCTAAAATGACACACTTAGCTAGCTACCCACCTCGTTTCTTTCTGTTAGCCTGTACACGTAGTAAGTACATGCTTTCAGGATACCTGTCTTTTCATTGTTTGTTGTGGACACTACATAACCACACTCCCTCTCTTGCTCTTGGTCCTCCTCATCTTTGTAAGTCACCTTGATTTTTCACCTGTGTGTTTTATCAGCTTCTTTATGAATATATTTAGAATATTAGATGACAGTAGCTAAAGCAAGGTGCTATAGCAGCACACAAGTAGACTACAAATGCATGCTGGGCCGGGCATGCCCTGAGCTTGTAAAATGAGTGCTACTGGAGCACTGCTGGAGAGAAATTGGAGGGGGCGAGAAAGCCGAAGCTCCATGCTCCAGTCAAATAGGGCAAGCTCCACTCCTCACTCCGCTCACATACTCTGGCATGGCCGCTCACACCACATCCTAGGTTGGACTGACTGTGCAGCTATCTGTATCTCAGTCAGACATGTCGCTTTGGAGCAATTTGTGCTCTGTTCTAACAAATCTCGCTGCGCGCCATGTAGAAATGACCTAGTCAGATCATGCTCTTTTTCGTATGCTTGAGGTTCTGCTTGCAATTGCTCTATGTGTAACAGGGTTGGTTATGTTTCCACTTGCCTCTAAAGAAATGTGTATTGAATGTTCAAGCATTCTTATTGGTTGGTTCAACTCTGATTACAACAAGGTGTGTTGTGATTGGCCCCGCTTGCAGATAGGGGGAGATGGTGAACGTCATCGTTCTGGATAGGTCACGTTCTGAATATTGTTTTATATTTTATATTTTACAATGTGTACAAGTTTGCTGTACATTACTGATTTATACATGTGTGGGTATATGGTACTTGTTAGGGATTGAGGGGCTTTCTGGGATGTGCTTTGGCATATGATTGCTGTAAATAAGTGTGTTAGTTAGCATACACCGGTGTAATGGTCACATAAGCCCACTGCTAACACAGTTGTCTTCACGCTAAAGATTTTGCCATCGACAGCCATCAATATCGTCAAGCCCTGTACAACTAACGTGCTGTTTCCCATTTAACAACAGCAACATAAATAAATTATGCTCAACTGGGACCACTGGCCGATGTGATTTATTTGGAGAAAACACAACGCAAGGAGAGTACGATTTACATCTGTTACATATGTTGCGCTCTGATGTCCTCTGGGAAGTTCATCAGTAGTTTGCTGTGTTGCTATTCATTTTTCCAGAGTAAAAACACAGCAAGCTTTAGAACTAACATTCTCTTGTATTTTTTCTTTTGCATGTCAATACACTGAGTATACAAAACATTAAGAACACCTTCTCTTTCCATGACATACTGACCAGGTGAATCCAATTATTGATGTCACTTGTTAAATCCACTTCAATCAGTATAAATGAAGGGAAGGTGACAGGTTAAATACAGATTTTTAAGTTTTGAGACAACATGGACATGGATTGTGTATGTCTGCCATTCAGAGGGTTAATGAGCAATGCAATATTTAAGTGCCTTTGAACGGGGGGCTAGGGTCATTCTGTTATATTCTGTGTAATTCTCCTATCTTATCTGGTGTCCTGTGTGATCTTATATATGCTCCCTCTAATTCTCCCATCTCTCTCTCTCTCTCTCCCCTCTCGGATGACCTGAGCCCTAGGACCTAGGACTCATCTATTGCCAGTACTAAAGAATTTCATCCCTATTCGAATCAAATGTGAGAACATTCTTGCCTTTTTTGATCAACTCATTAATACGAGTCGATTACCATAATTCAAAAATATAGATTGCTTGCATATTCGCCATCATATAGGCCACATGTTCGTTATATATGTTAATTTTATCTTTATTTAACTAGGCAAGTCAGCTAAGAACAAATTCTTACTTTCAATGACGGCCTAGGTACAGTGGGTTAACTGTCTTTTTCAGGAGCAGAACAACAGATGTTTACCTTGTCAGCTCGGGGATTCGATCTTGCAACCTTTCGGTTACAAGTCCAACGCACTAACCACTAGCCAAACTTTCAATAGAATAATATAGTAGAATAAACTCAAATTTAGTACAAAGTATCTGTAAGATATATCACATCGGGGTCACCATTTACTGTAGTGTCGAATTACAGGAAATTAACTTTAATATGCACATGTTTCTCTCCGCCGTCATGAGGGGTGCCATCATTTTTGGAGGCCAGTTTGGTGGGGGGGCCTCCCAACCAAATCTCCCCAAGAGGCTGTTGCGCTGACAACAACCTGGCCCTCAATGCAAAGAAAAACAAGGAGGTCATTGTGGATTACAGGAAGTCTAAAAGCTGCAGCCACACCCCAGTTCTCATTGATGGCACTGAAGGCCCTGCAATGGGTGGTGAAAACCACCCAGCACATTACTGGTGCCCAGCTCCAGCTCCCTGCCATCGTAGACCTCCAGCGCAAGCGGCATCATCAGGGACCCTTCACATCCATGCCTCAAACGGTTTGCCCTCCTACCATCAGGCAGGCAGTACAGGTCTCTACATTCCCACACTAGCAGGCTCAAGAACAGTTTCTTTCCAGCTACTGTAACCCTACTGAACTCTGTGGCACAGCACTAGCCATGACTCCTTGCACTTTCAATTTGCCTTCATTGCATATTTAGACTTGCCATTTGCCTTCATTGCACATGTATACATCCCATTTAATAACATATATTGTACTTAATTGTTTTACTTGTACATTCTTTGCACTCTTTTCTTTGAACTTCTGGTCAGATGCTAACTGCATTTCGTTGTACTGTACTTGTGGTTGTTCAATGACAATAAAGTTGAATCTCATCTAATGTGTGGCATACCTAAGCGAGCAGTGACCATTTTGCACCAGAAAGTTCACTACATATCAATTATCTATTGCATTGTCACATCAGGGCTGTTTGGAGTGAATCCTAACTTCCACTCGAGTCAAACTTTCAATGTGAGACAAAGTGAACATTTATTGGAATTCCGGATCTACCCCTTAGTGAGTGTTAATTGACCCCTCTCCCTCTTTACCTCAGCCCACCGACCAGCAGGGCATTCATGACACGGGTAGGGGTGCAGCTCTGCACCATGTGACCCAGGGCAAAGTTGGCTCCCTGCCGGATGAAGGTGTTGGCCTCGCTGGCTTTGTGCAGCAGCACGCGTGCCGTCCCCTCCACCTCACTGTCCATGGCCCTCTGCAGGTGGATGTACATGTCACCCAGTGTGGCCATGGCAGCACAGGACACTGCAGAGCGCAGGTTCTTTACCTGAATCATAATAACACGCACAGGACCAGCTATTAATGTTGAGCAGTACAACCCACGAACATCAGAAACATGACACAATCATTTGACTTGTTCTCCAAATGTAGCAGATTTGTGCAGATGAATGAATAGGGCAGTGAATGAATACAGCTACCTCATTTATAATGGCAAGGCAGACATCATGGAGTTTAGGCATCAGTATGTCCATGTGGTTCTGAGCCATCACACGGAGAGAGGTCAAGCCCTCGATCTTCTTCTCCCTGCAATTCAGTGAAAGAAACGTAAGCAATTTCCACAACATTTTCCAAAAACATAATGATGTTCATCAATTAGGACTCTGGTCTCTTAATTTCAGAAGTTTCTACGCTCAGTAGCTCAAATCTACATTTCCAAGGACACTACACTGTGCTTCCTTTAGCCTAGCTCCATTGGTCTTGTCTACAGTGAATGCTCACCAGTCATCAGAGGCAGAGTGGAGCAGCTTGAAGGTCTTAGTCAGGGCCTGCTCTGGGTTGGAAAGGGGCTGCGATCTGGCCTGGTCCTGACTCTTCTTTATTTGGCCCTTTGGCTCACTGGCTGCCTTCTTGTCTATGGGTTGACAGCAGACATCTATCTCTCTATGAACTGTTTGTATATATGTATTTACTCATTTCCATATCTGTTTGTAGCTTTTAACACTAGAACACCTTAGTTCATTATCATATCATATAATTTTAAATTTAGCACACATTGTTTTGGTGCTCACCCTGCTCAGAAGCAGGGTCCAGTTAACCTTGACTAAAGGTTCTCACTGTGAAACAGGCAAAGCCAGTGTGTAAAAATGTCTTAGCCCTGGGCTAAAGCCATTTGTGTCCCTTCCCTTCCTACTGTCTTTCTATCACTCTACCTATCTTCATCTCCCTGTCTAATTTACATTAGTGTAAGTACATTAGAGGGACTGACCTGAGCCGGGGGCAGCCTTTGGCAGGCTAAGGAACCTTATAGGCCGAGGCAGTTTGCTCCTGGGCTTGGTAAGAGGGGGAGCAGGCCTGGGTGGGCTGTCACGCGACTTGACCGGGGTCCCGACATCCAAGTAGTCACGGAGCTCCGCAGGGGTGTTCATATCCACTGAGCTCAGGCTTCCCAGGGAGCTGGTGGCTATTTCCCCCATGGACATGGCCGAGCCCAAACTTCTCCTGCCCATAGCCTTCACCTCATGTACCACCTTTGGCGTAGACCAGAAAAGAATGCTCCCATCATAGAAATACATATAGAACTAGTATATACATAAACTAATACACAGAGAGATCCTGTATTCTAGGATCTATTCTATCATGCTGTCAAAGAGAGTATCCTTTCTAACCTGTACCCCCGCACACTGACTCGGTACCGATACCCCCTGTATATAGCCTTGTTATTGTTATGTCATTGTGTTACTTTAATTATTATTATTTTTTACTTTAGTTTATTTGGTAAATATTTTCTTAACTCTTCTTGAACTGCACTGTTGGTTTCACGGTAAGGTCTACACTTGTTGTGTTCGGCACATGTGTCAAATAAAGTTTGATTTGATTATAAGACATGGAACCACTATCTGTTTTGGCAATTTATCCGTCCAAGTATAATTCTGAACTGCAAATGTTCACATTTACAATAAATTCGAAGTCCATCCTACCTTCCAGGCCTCCTCCTTCAGGTGAGCCTCGATGTCCCTCACCTCCTCCATCAGGTCAATGGGTCCGTTGTTGTCATCACAGCCCTGGTCTGACTGGACCTTCAGGGCTTTGACTCCCCGCCTGCCCTTCTTCTTCTTGCTCCTCTTGGAGGGAGCTGCAGTGGGAGGGACGGGAACAGGCCGCAAGCTACTGCTGCTGAATGACTTATTTACCTGGATGGACTCCAGAGAGTGAGATCCGGGTCGAACTTGGGCTCCGTCCACCCCCACCACGTTCTTCAGTGGGGCCAGAGCTATGTGTTCAAGCCTTCGTGGCAAAGGCCTCGGTGGAGCTTTCGGCCGCGGAATGCACTGAATAGAGGGGACGAAGTGGTGCGCGAAGGTGCTGCCAACCCCGATGAGAGCAGTCCGGACATAATTCTCATGGATAGCACTTATCTTTCTTTGCTTTACTTCCATGGCCTCTCTCTCAGCTCTCTGCATCTGCAGAAGTCTGGCATCACTGATGAAGCCACGATGGCCCTCTGGCATTGGGTAGCTCTCCTGATAGCCCTGGATCACAATGGGACAGTATGAAATGAATAGCAGAAGTGAAGTAGGCAAAATAGTTTCTACAGTGTGTCATAAAAAGCTTTTAAGCTAAAGATTTTATGGATGTAGGCCTACTGTATATCTATGAAACCACAAAATAAACAGTGATATTTTTGAAAAACGTTTGAAAAATCGATGAGCCTTACAAAACTTGAAAACTTGTCCTGGTCATCCTGTTGGTTTAAAGCCATGTTTTGCTTCCTCAAGTTTTCGATGACGCTCTTCATCTGAGAGTTCTCCTTCTGGAGTTTGTCAAACTCACTTGATTTTCTTCCTCGATAAGCCATTGATGATAAATATTAACACACTCAAATAAGAACTTGACCTATCTCTGTGAGAGATCTATCATGAAATGAGTGGAAATGAAATGTTGCTTGTCAGATGGAACCAGCAATGACATCACGGCAAGGCTTCCGTTACATTGTGATGTCATAATGGGGTCTGTTGACAGTGCTGAACACATCAGCACATGGTGAACATTCATGAAAGCTTTTTGATTCCCATATAAAATCATAAATGTGGTGAATTTGTAAATACTATATATATACACTGCTCAAAAAAATAAAGGGAACACTTAAACAACACAATGTAACTCCAAGTCAATCACACTCTGTGAAATCAAACTGTCCACTTAGGAAGCAACACTGATTGACAATAAATTTCACATGCTGTTGTGCAAATGGAATAGACAAAAGGTGGAAATTATAGACAATTAGTAAGACATCCCCAAAAAAGGAATGGTTCTGCAGGTGGTGACCACACACCACTTCTCAGTTCCTATGCTTCCTGGCTGATGTTTTGGTCACTTTTGAATGCTGGCGGTGCTTTCACTCTAGTGATAGCATGAGACGGAGTCTACAACCCACACAAGTGGCTCAGGTAGTGCAGCTCATCCAGGATGGCACATCAATGCGAGCTGTGGCAAAAAGGTTTGCTGTGTCTGTCAGCGTAGTGTCCAGAGCATGGAGGCGCTACCAGGAGACAGGCCAGTACATCAGGAGACGTGGAGGAGGCCGTAGGAGGGCAACAACCCAGCAGCAGGACCGCTACCTCTGCCTTTGCGCAAGCAGCTGCACTGCCAGAGCCCTGCAAAATGACCTCCAGCAGGCCCCAAATGTGCATGTGTCTGCTCAAACGGTCAGAAACAGACTCCATGAGGGTGGTATGAGGATTTAAAGCGAACATGTCCAACATTCAGTCACCCACACAGACACACACACCACACACACACCAGAAACGTTCATGTGTTTATTAATCCATGTTTTTTTTATCCATGCTTTTCTCACTTCTAGGTTAGACTACTGCAATGCCCTACTTTCCAGCTACCCAGATAAAGCACTAAATAAACTTCAGTTAGTGCTAAACACGGCTGCTAGAATCCTGACTAGAACCAAAAAAATTGATCATATTACTCCAGTGCTAGCCTCTCTACACTGGCTTCCTGTTAAGGCAAGGGCTGATTTCAAGGTTTTACTGCTTATCTAAAAAGGATTACATGGGCTTGTTACTACCTATCTTTACAATTTGGTCCTGCCGCAAAAACCTACAAGAATGCTACGGTCACAAGACGCAGGCCTCCTTACTGTCCCTAGAATTTCTAAGCAAACAGCTGGAGGCAGGGCTTTCTCCTATAGAGCTCAATTTTTATGGAATGGTCTGTCTACCCATGTGAGAGACGCAGACTCGGTCTCAACTTTTAAGTCTTCACTGAAGACTCATCTCTTCAGTAGGTCCTATGATTGAGTGTAGTCTGGCCCAGGAGTGTGAATGTGAATGGAAAGGCTCTGGAGCAACGACCCGCCCTTTCTGTCTCTGCCTGGTCAGTTCCCCTCTCTCCACTGGGATTCTCTGTCTCTAACCCTATTACAGGGGCTGAGCCGCTGGCTTACTGGTGCTCTTCCATGCCGTCCCTAGGAGGGGTGCGTCAATTGAGTGGGTTGAGTCACTGACGTGATCTTCCTGTCCGGGTTGGCGCCCCCCCTGGGTTGTGCCGTGGGGGAGATCTTCGTGGGCTATACTTGGCCTTGTCTTGGGATGGTAAGTTGGTGGTTGAAGTTATCCCTCTAATGGTGTGGGGGTTGTGTTTTGGCAAAGTGGGTGGGGTTATATCCTGTCTATTTGGCCCTGTCCGGGGATATCGTCGGACGGGGCCACAGTGCCTCCCTACCCTTCCTGTCTCAGCCTCCAGTATTTATGCTTCATTAGTTTACGTGTCGGGGGGCTAGAGCCAGTCTGTTATATCTGGAGTATTTATCCTGTCTTATTCGGTGTCCTGTGTGAATTTAAGTATGCGCTCTCTAATTCTCCCTCTCTTTCTCTCTATTTTCCTCTCTTTCTCTCTCTCTTTCTTTCTTTCTCTCTCTCAGAGGACCTGAGCCCTAGGACCATACCTCAGGACTACTTGGCCTGATGACTCCTTGCTGTCCCCAGTCAACCTGGCCGTGCTGCTGCTCCAGTTTCAACTGTTCTGCCTGCGGCTATGGAACCCTGACCTGTACACCGGACGTGCTCCCTGTCCCAGACCTGCTGTTTTCAACTCTCTAGAGACAGCAGGAGCGGTAGACATAATCTGAATGATCGGCTATGAAAAGCCAACTGACATTTACTCCTGAGGTGCTGACCTCTGGCACCCTCGACAAACACTGTGATTATTATTATTTGACCCTGCTGGTCATTTATGAACATTTGAACATCTTGGCCATGTTCTCTTATAATCTCCACCCGGCACAGCCAGAAGAGGACTGGACACCCCTCATAGCCTGGTTCCTCTCTATGTTTCTTCCTAGGTTCTGACCTTTCTAGGGAGTTTTTCCTAGCCACCGTGCTTCTACACCTGCATTGCTTGCTGTTTGGGGTTTTAGGCTGGGTTTCTGTACAGCACTTTGAGATATCAGCTGATGTAAGAAGGGCTTTATAAATACATTTGATTTGAAATTTGATTTGATATATGCTCCTTAAAACCAATGAGGAGATATCACGTGTGTATATGCTCCTAAAAACCAATGACTGCAGGACTTGCAGCGGGTCCAGTGTCCAAAATAGAACTAAGTTCTATATCAGCACCTGGCTAAGCAGATGCTCATTGTGGGTGCAATGATTGAATAACATGTGTACATTTATTTTGCAGCGCTCGCACACGCGACCCGTCTGGTCTGGTCAGCATGTTACAGAGATAGACAGGACTCCAGTCATGTCATACTGCAAAACACCACTAGATGCCGGACATACCAGTTACATAGATGGGACTAACCAAGAATTCATGTGAAATCCATTCATGAGAAAATGTAAAGAAAGGGAAAGGGGGATAGCTAGTTAGAGCACAAGTGGAGAAGCGTAGTTACTGGTGGGGACAAAAATAATGTTTGCTTCTTTCCGCCACACATTACAACAGTGGTTGTATTTTCTGTTCTGTTTGACTATCACTGGATTTGGCCTTTGTTGCTCTTGTTTACAGTGACCTAAATAATGCTCAAGTAAAAGATGGTGCCTCACACACACGAACACCCAGAGTTTATACAGAGTCACAGTTTTGACAGTGGTACAGGCTTGGTGGTCCATCATTTGTATTCCCAGCACTGCAATCAGACCTCCTTGGACTTGTCAAAGTCCCCTCCTTCTGAGTGGTTGAATGGGTGTCCATCAACTGGGTTGAAATCACAAGAGTTATAAGGAGTTTCCAGCAGGAGAGGTGGCCCGGGAGGAGGCTGGAGAGGTGGCCCGGGAGGAGGCTGGAGAGGTGGCCTGGGAGGAGGCTGGAGAGGTGGCCTGGGAGGAGGCTGGAGAGGTGGCCCGGGAGGAGGCTGGAGAGGTGGCCCGGGAGGAGGCTGGAGAGGTGGCCCGGGAGGAGGCTGGAGAGGTGGCCTGGGAGGAGGCTGGAGAGATGGCCTGGGAGGAGGCTGGAGAGGTGGCCGGGAGGAGGCTGGAGAGGTGGCCCGGGAGGAGGCTGGAGAGGTGGCCCGGGAGGAGGCTGGAGAGGTGGCCTGGGAGGAGGCTGGAGATGTGGCCCGGGAGGAGGCTGGAGAGGTGGCCTGGGAGGAGGCTGGAGAGGTGGCCCGGGAGGAGGCTGGAGAGGTGGCCCGGGAGGAGGCTGGAGAGGTGGCCCGGGAGGAGGCTGGAGAGGTGGCCCGGGAGGAGGCTGGAGAGGTGGCCCGGGAGGAGGCTGGAGAGGTGGCCTGGGAGGAGGCTGGAGAGGTGGCCGCTGGAGAGGTGGCCCGGGAGGAGGCTGGAGACGTGGCCCGGGAGGAGGCTGGAGAGGTGGCCCGGGAGGAGGCTGGAGAGGTGGCCCGGGAGGAGGCTGGAGAGGTGGCCTGGGAGGAGGCTGGAGAGGTGGCCTGGGAGGAGGCTGGAGAGGTGGCCGCTGGAGAGGTGGCCCGGGAGGAGGCTGGAGACGTGGCCCGGGAGGAGGCTGGAGAGGTGGCCCGGGAGGAGGCTGGAGAGGTGGCCTGGGAGGAGGATGGAGAGGTGGCCTGGGAGGAGGCTGGAGAGGTGGCCTGGGAGGAGGATGGAGAGGTGGCCTGGGAGGAGGCTGGAGAGGTGGCCCGGGAGGAGGCTGGAGAGGTGGCCCGGGAGGAGGCTGGAGAGATGGCCTGGGAGGAGGCTGGAGAGGTGGCCCGGGAGGAGGCTGGAGAGATGGCCCGGGAGGAGGCTGGAGAGGTGGCCCGGGAGGAGGCTGGAGAGGTGGCCCGGGAAGAGGCTGGAGAGGTGGCCCGGGAGGAGGCTGGAGAGGTGGCCCGGGAGGAGGCTGGAGGCGTGGCCCGGGAGGAGGCTGGAGAGGTGGCCCGGGAGGAGGCTGGAGAGGTGGCCCGGGAGGAGACTGGAGAGGTGGCCCGGGAGGAGGCTGGAGAGGTGGCCCGGGAGGCGGCTGGAGAGGTGGCCCGGGAGGAGGCTGGAGAGGTGGCCCGGGAGGCGGTTGGAGAGGTGGCCCGGGAGGAGGCTGGAGAGGTGGCCCGGGAGGCGGCTGGAGAGGGGGCCCGGGAGGCAGCTGGAGAGGTGGCCCGGGAGGCGGCTGGAGAGGTGGCCCGGGAGGCAGCTGGAGAGGTGGCCCGGGAGGCAGCTGGAGAGGTGGCCCGGGAGGCGGCTGGAGAGGTGGCCCGGGAGGCAGCTGGAGAGGTGGCCCGGGAGGCAGCTGGAGAGGTGGCCCGGGAGGCAGCTGGAGAGGTGGCCCGGGAGGCAGCTGGAGAGGTTGCCCGGGAGGCAGCTGGAGAGGTGGCCCGGGAGGCACCTGGAGAGGTGGCCTGGGAGGCAGCTGGAGGGGTGGCCTGGGAGGCAGCTGGCTGGAGAGGTGGCCTGGGAGGCAGCTGGAGAGGTGGCCTGGGAGGCAGCTGGAGAGGTGGCCTGGGAGGCAGCTGGAGGGGTGAACTGGGAGGCAGCTGGAGAGGTGGCCTGGGAGGCAGCTGGAGAGGTGGCCTGGGAAGCAGCTGGAGAGGTGGGCTGGGAGGCAGCTGGAGGGGTGGCCTGGGAGGCAGCTGGCTGGAGAGGTGGCCTGGGAGGCAGCTGGAGAAGTGGCCTGGGAGGCAGCTGGAGGGGTGAACTGGGAGGCAGCTGGAGACGTGGCCTGGGAGGCAGCTGGAGAGGTGGCCTGGGAGGCAGCTGGAGACGTGGCCTGGGAGGCAGCTGGGGTGGAGAGGTGGCCTGGGAGGCAGCTGGAGACGTGGCCTAGGAGGCAGCTGGAGAGGTGGCCTGGGAGGCAGCTGGAGACGTGGCCTGGGAGGCAGCTGGAGGGGTAGCCTGGGAGGCAGCTGGAGAGGTGGCCTGGGAGGCAGCTGGAGAGGTGGGCCTGATAGCAGTGGGTACAGTTGACATAAATCAGCTGCCCTCAAGAGATACTCTGACAACTTCTGCTCCTGCTCATCAATGAAGACCCTGTATCCACTACGGTTGTATACAAGCTCTCTCGACCCCTTCTCCAGTAGCTTATTTATCTCTTTACAGAATCTGCACAGCATCACATGACATATACCATATAACTTTGCAACCAATCTGATTGATTTTCCCTGCTCGGTTACATAATTTGACGCTATTTTCAAAATTTGGAGAGGTACTCCTCTGTCTGTATTTCTTTTCCATGATCTAGGCATGCTTAAAGTAAAAGAAAACATGAACCAAAAACATCCAGTTTTAGTCTGGGTTAGCTGTTTGTGCGCGTGTTATTTATTCGAGGTACTCCTCGCTGTTTTGTTTGGGTCATGACGCTGTGTTTTGTGTACGTGTTTGTTTGGTCTTCGTCCCTGTGCCCTTACACGGCACGCCGTAATTTGTGGTATAATAAAAAACCCTATTACGCATTCCTGCGCCTGTCTCCCGAATCATTGTTACCAATGTGACAATTTGGTCAAAATTAATTACTTTCTTACCTCAAAATCAGATTTCTTCAATAGAATCTGCAGAGTTTATCAGAGGGACTTGTTTTTTCACATGAGGGTTCAGGACTAAACTGAGCATGCGCACAGTTAATCATATGACTCTACCTCGCTCCTGATTGGAGGAATTGTAAGTGTTACAACCATTCCCGGTCTCTCCTACAGTCGTTGCCAAAAGTTTTGAGAATGACACAAATATTAATTTTCACAAAGTCTGCTGCCTCAGTTTGTATGATGGCAATTTGCATATACTCCAGAATGTTATGAAGAGTGATCGGATGAATTGCAATTAATTGCAATTTTTTTGCCATTTAAATGAAATTAATCCCCCAAAAACATGTCCACTGCATTTCAGCCCTGCCACAAAAAGACCAGCTGACATCATGTCACTGATTCTCTCGTTAACACAGGTGTGAGTGTTGACGAGGACAAGGCTGGAGATCACTCTGTCATGCTGATTGAGTTTGAATAACAGACTGGAAGCTTCAAAAGGAGGGTGGTGCTTGGAATCATTGTTCTTCCTCTGACAACCATGGTTTACCTGCAAGGAAACACGTGCCGTCATCATTGCTTTGCACAAAAAGTGCTTCACAGGTAAGGATATTGCTGCCATTAAGATTGCACCTAAATCAACCATTTATCGGATCATTAAAAACTTCAAGGAGAGCGGTTCAATTGTTGTGAAGAAGGCTTCAGGGCGCCTAAGAAAGTCCAGCAAGCGCCTGGACCGTCTCCTAAAGTTGATTCAGCTGCGGGATCGGGGCACCACCAGTACAAAGCTTGCTCAGGAATGGCAGAAGGCAGGTGTGAGTGCATCTGCACGCACAGTGAGGTGAAGACTTTTAGAGGATGGCCTGGTGTCAAGAAGAGCAGCAAAGAAGCTACTTCTCGCCAGGAAAAACATCAGGGACAGACTGCTATTCTGCAAAAGGTACAGGGATTGGACTGCTGAGGACTGGGGTAAAGTAATTTTCTCTGATGAATCCCCTTTCCGATTGTTTGGGGCATCCGGAAAAAAGCTTGTCCGGAGAAGACAAGGTGAGCGCTACCATCAGTCCTGTGTCACGCCAACAGTAAAGCATCCTGAGACCATTTATATGTGGGGTTGTCCTGGACTTCCTGACGGGCCGCCCCCAGGTGGTGAAGGCAGGAAACAACATCTCCACTCCGCTGATCCTCAACACTGGGGCCCCACAAAGGTGCGTTCTCAGCCCTCTCCTGTACTCCCTGTTCACCTATGACTGCGTGGCCATGCACACCTCGAACTGAATCATCAAGTTTTCAGACGACACAACAGTGGTAGGTTTAATTACCAACAATGACGAGACGGCCTACAGGGAGGAGGTGAGGGCCCTCGGAGTGTGTTGTCAGGAAAATAACCTCACACCCAACGTCAACAAAACAAAGGAGATGATTGTGGACTTCAGGAA
This sequence comes from Salvelinus fontinalis, assembly GCF_029448725.1. Taxonomy (NCBI): domain Eukaryota; kingdom Metazoa; phylum Chordata; class Actinopteri; order Salmoniformes; family Salmonidae; genus Salvelinus; species Salvelinus fontinalis. The sequence continues at coordinate 41,315,384 of NC_074690.1, forward strand.
ACAGCAGAGGGAGCACCCCCATATCTACATTGACGGGACAGTAGTGGAGAAGGTGGAAAGTTTTAAGTTCCTCGGCATACACATCACTGACAAACTGAAATGGTCCACCCACACAGACAGTGTGTTGAAGAAGACGCAACAGCGCCTCTTCAACCTCAGGAGGCTGAAGAAATTTGGCTTCTCACCAAAAACACCCAAACTTTTACAGATGCACAATCGAGAGCATCCTGTCGGGCTATATCACCGTCTGGTACGGCAACTGCTCGCCCACAACCGTAAGGCTCTCCCAAGGGTAGTGAGGTCTGCACAACGCATCACCGGGGGCAAACTACCTGCCCTCCAGGACACCTACACCACCCGATGTCACAAGAAGGCCAAAAAGTTTCTCAAGGACAACAACCACCCGAGCCACTGCCTGTTCACCCCGCTATCATCCAGAAGGCGAGGTCAGTACAGGTGCATCAAAGCTGGGACCGAGAGACTGAAAACAGCTTCTATCTCAAGGCCATCAGACTGTTAAACAGCCATCACTAACATTGAGTGGCTGCTGCCAACATACTGACTCAATCTCTAGCCACTTTTATTACATCCAATTTTTAATTATTAATGTATCACTAGTTACTTTAAACCATGCCACTTTATATAATGTTTACATACCCTACACTGCTCATCTCATATGTATATACTGTACTCTATACCATCTACTGCATCTTGCCTATGCCGTTTGGCCATCCCTCATTCATATATTTTTATGTACATATTCTTATTCATTCCTTTACACTTGTGTGTATAAGGTAGTTGTTGTGAAATTGTTAAGTTAGATTACTTGTTAGGTATTACTGCATAGTCGGAAATAGAAGCACAAGCATTTCGCTACACTCACATTAACATCTGCTAACCATGTGTATGTGACAAATAAAATTTGATTTGATCTTAGGCTTGAATGCGGATGCTTGACCATGGAAACCTATTTCATTAAGCCTCCGATGAACAGTTATTGTGCTGAAGTTGCTTCCAGAGGCAGTTTAAAACTTGAGGACAGACGATTTTAACGTTCTACGTGCTTCAGCACTCGGCAGTCCCGTTCTGTGAGCTTGTGTGGCCTACCACTTCATGGCTGAGCTGTTGTTGCAGCTAGACGTTTCCACTTCACAATAACAGCACTTATAGTTGACCGGGGCAGCACTAGCATGGCAGAAATTTGACGAACTGACTTGTTGGAAAGGTGGCATCCTATGACAGTGCCACGTTGAAAGTCATTGAACTCTTTAGTAAGGCCATTCTACGGCCAATGTTTGGCTATGGAGATTGCATTGCTGTGTGCTCAATTTTATACACCTATCAGCAACTGGTGTGGCTGAAATAGCCGAATCCACTAATTTGAAGCGGTGTCCACATACTTTTGTGTATATAGTGTATTTACTTACTTGGAAACACCAAGCAAATGCCAGGATCTCAGTTCAAGGTGTAGTTCAACTAACCGTTATCTGGGAAAGTAAATCAAATGTTGTTAGTGTGCTCTGAAAGGCCTTTGGTCAGTGACCCTGAAGCCTCGGTCACACTGACAGTATCATTGTGATTTGGTACACCAGAAGTACATTCATTTTCAACGGGACACTGCGTTTGCCTTCCATCACTTCATTGTCGAGGCAGTTGCAGTGAGTTCTTTGTGGTGCATACATTGGATTTATTGAAGGTATGCATCAAATTGTATGCATAGAGGGCTTGACAACCTGCCAACTTTACGGTTTTACTTTTTAATTACCGTTTATATTTTTAGTTTTTCCCTCGCTCTACTTTTTTCATTCAACTTTTTCACTCCGGACACTTTATCTGGACGTGGTTCGTCAGGACCTCCACCAGCTGAAGCTAAGTAGTAACATTAACATGATGCCTTCTAATTGCAGTCGCTGTACTCTCAATATACAGGGGAACGATCACCTTACGGTGAGGATAGCTGTGCTGCAAGCCCAGCTTCAGATGCAATCGTTAGGCAAGGGTATTTTCAGTGTGTGAAAGGATGAAACAGCGTCTGTGCCACCAGTAGGTACAGATAGTGGTATTAATCCCCTTGCACAGTCCCCGCAGCCGGACAATTTTCTCATGGCTTCTGGAAGGAAATGCTGCAGGAATATTCAACTGGTGGCGCTCATTCAGCCGACAGAAACTTTCAACCGGTTCTCCTCATTAAGCAGCGAGTCGGAGTCAGAGGCCGAGCCTTTCTGGTCTTTGCTCCTCCCGTTACGGGGTCTGAGACTGTTAGTGGAATTAAATAATTCCTCTAATGTACTCATTAATTAAATTCAATCTGTCTATTTATAAGAATTTGTAAGATAATTATTAACATAAAATAGACAGGATACAGTCTAATCAAAATTTAGATAATAGTGTTTATTCTCGGAGCACGCTGCCATTTGATCATAAACACAGGTTTATATACAAGATATGACGTCATAGGTTACAAAATAAGTCTCATTGTCCTGACAAATAGAAAACAGGTTCAAAAGTTCATTCCAACTTCACAGGGCACTCACATGACACACCATATAATCATTTATCCTGAAGGCTCACTATAATTTATTACCACTTTAGCAGACAACTCAAGATAATGGAAGACCTAAAAAGTTTATCTAAACACCTCAGGGCTAAGTTGGGTCAGTTCAACCATAGTTTAATGACCCTTTCTGCTTATTTTATGACCCACAACACAAATCTCTTTTCACCAGGCATGCAGAGTTCAATTAGTTATAGTTTTATCTAAAGCTAGAATTTGTTTTAACTATTTATTAACAAAAGCCTCCCACCATTAGCTCTGACAAATTGAAAACCCTAGTCATTGGAGACTCCATTACCCACAGTAGTAGACTTAAAACGAATCATCCATACCGACGTTAAGGCTAATCTAAAGATGGTGCTTGGTAAAGCTAAAACTTGTGAGTGTAGAGAGTATAGGGATATTGTTATCCACGTCGGCACCAACAATGTTAGGATGAAACAGTCAGAGGTCACCAAGCGCATCATAGCTTCAGCATGTAAATCAGCTAGAAAGATGTGTCGGCATCGAGTAATTGTCTCTGGCCCCCTCCCAGTTAGGGGGAGTGATGAGCTCTACACAACTCAATCGCTGGTTGAAAACTGTTTTCTGCCCCTCCCAAAATATAGAATTTGTAGATAATTGGCCCTCTTTCTGTGACTCACCCACAAACAGGAACAAGCCTGGCCTGTTGAGGAGTGACGGACTCCATCCTAGCTGTACGGGTGCTCTCATCTTATCTATGAAGATAGACAGGGTTCTAACTCCACTAGCTCCACAATGAGATAGGGTGCAGCCCAGGCAGCTAGCTGTTAGCCAGCCTGCCAGCCTGCCAGCTGCATAAGCACCGAACAGCCCCCGTGATATTCAACTTTTCAGGGAAGTTAGAAACCAATATACACAGGCAGTTAGAAAAGCCAAGGCTAGCTTTTTCAAGCAGAAATTTGCTTCCTGCAACACACACTCAAAAAAGTTCTGGGACACTGTAAAGTCCATGGAGAATAAGAACACCTCCTCCCAGCTGCCCACTGCACTGAGGATAGGAAATTCTGTCACCACCGATAAATCCACTATAATTGAGAATTTCAATAAGCATTTTTCTACGGCTGGCCATTCTTTATACCTGGCTACCCCTACCCCGGTCAACAGCACTGCACCCCCCCACAGCAACTCGCCCAAGCCTTCCCCATTTCTCCTTCTCCCAAATTCAGTCAGCTGATGTTCTGAAAGAGCTGCAAAATCTGGACCCCTACAAATCAGCCGGGCTAGACAATCTGGACCCTTTCTTTCAAAAACTATCAGCCGAAATTGTTGCAACCCCTATTACTAGCCTGTTCAACCTCTCTTTCGTGTCGTCTGAGATTCCCAAAGATTGGAAAGCAGCTGCGGTCATCCCCCTCTTCAAAGGGGGGAGAGACTCTTGACCCCAACTGCTACAGACCTATATCTATCCTATCCTGCCTTTCTAAGGTCTTTGAAAGCCAAGTCAACAAACAGATTACCGACCATTTCGAATCCCACCGCACATTCTCCGCTATGCAGTCTGGTTTCAGAGCTGGTCATGGGTGCATCTCAGCCACGCTCAATGTCCTAAACGACATCTTCACCGCCATCGATAAGAAACAATACTGTGCAACCGTATTCATTGGCCTGGCCAAGGCTTTCGACTCTGTCAATCACCACATCCTCACCGGCAGACTCGATAGCCTTGGTTTCTCAAATGATTGCCTCGCCTGGTTCACCAACTACTTCTCTGATCGAGTTCAGTGTGTCAAATCGAAGGACCTGTTGTCCGGGCCTCTGGCAGTCTCTATGGGGGTGCCACAGGGTTCAATTCTTGGGCCGACTCTCTTCTCTGTATACATCAATGATGTCGCTCTTGCTGCTGGTGAGTCTCTGATCCACCTCTATGCAGACGACACCATTCTGTATACTTCTGGCCCTTCTTTGGACACTGTGTTAACAACCCTCCAGACGAGCTTCAATGCCATACAACTCTCCTTATGTGGCCTCCAACTGCTCTTAAATACAAGTAAAACTAAATGCATGTTATTCAACCGATCGCTGCCTGCACCTGCCCACCCGTCCAGCATCACTACTCTGGACGGTTCTAACTTAGAATATGTGGACAACTACAAATACCTAGGTGTCTGGTTAGACTGTAAACTCTCCTTCCAGACTCACATCAAACATCTCCAATCCAAAGTTGAATCTAGAATTGGTTTCCTATTTCGCAATAAAGCATCCTTCACTCATGCTGCCAAACATACCCTTGTAAAACTGACCATCCTACCGATCCTCGACTTCGGCGATGTCATTTACAAAATAGCCTCCAATACCCTACTCAATAAATTGGATGCAGTCTATCACAGTGCCATTCGTTTTGTCACAAAAGCCCCATATACTACCCACCACTGCGACCTGTATGCCATCGTTGGCTGGCCCTCGCTTCATACTCGTCGTCAAACCCACTGGCTCCAGGTCATCCACAAGACCCTGCTGGGTAAAGTCCCCCCTTATCTCAGCTCGCTGGTCACCATAGCAGCAACCACCTGTAGCACACGCTCCAGCAGGTATATCTCTCTGGTCACCCCCAAAACCAATTCCTCCTTTGGCCGCCTCTCCTTCCAGTTCTCTGCTGCCAATGACTGGAACGAACTACAAAAATCTCTGAAACTGTAAACACTTATCTCCCTCACTAGCTTTAAGCACCAGCTGTCAGAGCAGCTCACAGATTACTGCACCTGTACATAGCCCAGACGAAGATTAGCCCAAACAACTACCTCATCCCCTACTGTATTTATTTATTTATTTTGCTCCTTTGCACCCCATTATTTTTATTTGTACTTTGCATATTCTTCCATTTCAAATCTACCATTCCAGTGTTTTACTTGCTATATTGTATTTACTTTGCCGCCATGGCCTTTTTTTGTCTTTGCCTCCCTTATCTCACCTCATTTGCTCACATTGTATATAGACTTATTTTTCTACTGTATTATTGACTGTATGTTTGTTTTACTCCATGTGTAACTCTGTGTTGTTGTATGTGTTGAACTGCTTTGCTTTATCTTGGCCAGGTAGCAATTGTAAATGAGAACTTGCTCTCAACTTGCCTAACTGGTTAAATAAAGGTTAAATAAAATAAAAACATTGCAAACATTTCTTAAACCTGTTTTCGCTTTGTCATAAGGGGGCATTGTGTGTAGATTACTCAGTAAAAAAAAAAAAATCCATTCTAGAATAAGGCTATAACAAATCAAAATGTGGAAAACATCAAGGGGTCCGAATACTTTCCGAATGCACTGTCTAAGGTGAAACAGGTCACATCTGGTGGGCCACCATTATACCTCTCTCTTAAAGAGGAAAAAGAGAGATATGAGTTGTGAGAGGCAGAGGTAGAAGACAGGCACATTACGAGTCCGGATATAGTAGTCCTGGACTGGATAGTGGATCAGTTGATAGTAGTCATAAAGATGTGCGCCCAGTACGAACACTTGCGACCCCGGTTACATATGATCAGGGACAAATAGTACCAGGGGAGGACAACCCTATTTCCGTTGACGCGCATCCCCAAGTACAGATCCAAATTTAGCATCACCATCAGCCATGCATAGTATTATGAAAGAGGCACTGGATCCAGTAAAAGAGGGACAGGAATTCATCAGTTTCTGGAGGAAACAGGGTAGAATTTTTCGTTTTCATGCTGGTGATTACGATCATATTGTACGCTTGCTTTTGCCAAGGGCCATGTTGCCAACACTGACACAGGGATATCGAACGTCATCTTGGTTCTTCATATGCGAAGCGTGTGACCCAGCCACAGCAAATTGAGGGATTCTTAACCACAGTTGGGAATACATTGTTTGTGAGTAAAATGTGTAACAGTAGGAAGGAATGCCAGGGGGAGCAGTATACGTGGGCGAGGGCACCTATGGGGTTTACAAATAGTCACATCAAATCAAAATGTATTTGTCACATACACCGAATACAACAAAGGTAGACTTTACCATGAAATGCTTACTTACAAGCCCTTATCCAACAGTGCAGTTCAAGAAGAAGAAAATATTTACCAAGTAGACTAAAATAAAAAGTAATAATAGAAAGTAACATAACGAGGTAATCTGTACATGTAGGTTGGGGCGAAGTGACTAAGCATAGGTAACAAACAAATATTGAGTAGCAGCAGTGTACAAAAGGGAGGGAGGGGGGTCAATGTAAATAGTCCGGGTGGCGATTTTATTAATTGTTCAGCAGTCTTATGGGTTGGGTAGAAGCTGTTGAGGAGCCTTTTGGTCCTAGAGCTGGCTCTTGGATACCGCTTGCCATGCAGTAGCAGAGAAAACAGTCTATACCTTGGGTGACTGGAGTCTCTGACAATTGTATGGGCTTTCCTCTGACACCGCCTATTATATAGGTCCTGGATGGCAGGAAGCTTGGCCAGGCTTCAGATGCCGAGCAGTTGCCATACCAGGCGGTGATGCAACCGGTCAGGATGCTCTCAATGGTGCAGCGGTATAACTTTTTGAGGATCTGGGGACCCATGCCAAATCTTTTCAGTCTCCTGAGGGGGAAAAGGTTTTGTCGTGCCTTCTTCACGACTGTCTTGGTGTGTTTGAACCATGATAGTTTTGTTGGTGATGTGAACGCCAAGAAACTTGAAACTCTCGACCCACTCCACTACGGCCCCGTTGATGTTCATGGGGGCCTGTTCTGCCCGCCTTTTCCTGTTTGTCCACGATCCGCTCCTTTGTCTTGCTCACATTGAGGGAGAGATTGTTGTTCTGGCACCACACTGCCAGTTCTCTGACCTCCTACCTATAGGCCGTCTCATCGATGTCGGTAATCAGGCCTACCACTGTTGTGTTGTCAGCAAACTTAATGATGGTGTTGGAGTCGTGTTAGGCCACGCAGTCGTGGGTGAACAGGGAATACAGGAGGGGACTAAGTACACACCCCTGAGGGGCCCCAGTGTTAAGCATCAGTGTGGCAGACATGTTGTTTCCTACTCTTACCACCTGGGGGTGGCCCGTCAGGAAGTCCAGGATCAAGTTGTAGAGGGAGGTGTTTAGTCCCAGGATCCTTATTGATGAGCTTCGTGGGCACTATGGTGTTGAATGCGGAGCTGTAGTCAATGAACAGCATTCTCACATAGGTGTTCCTTTTGTCCAGGTGAGAAAGGGCAGTGTGGAGTACAATTGAGATTGTGCTATCTGTGGATCTGTTTTGGCGGTATGCGAATTGGAGTGGGTCTAGGGTGTTCGGAAGCATGCTGTTGACGTGAGCAATGACCAGCATTTCAAAGCACTTCATGGCTAACGACGTGAGTGCCACAGGGCGGTAATCATTTAGGCAGGTTACCTTTGCTTCTTTGAGCACAGGGACTATGGTGGTCTGCTTAAAACATGCAGACTCGGTCAGGGAGAGGTTGAAAATGTCAGTGAAGACACTTGATAGTTGGTCTGCGCATGCTTTGAGTACACGTTATGGTAATCCGTCTGGCCCAGCGGCTTTGTGAATGTTGACCTGTTTAACCTGTTTGGGCTGCGGGGGCAGTATTGAGTAGCCAGATAAAAGGTGCCCATTTCAAACGGCCTTGTACTCAATTCTTGCTCGTACAATATGCATATTATTATTACTATTGGATAGAAAACACTCTCTAGTTTCTAAAACTGTTTGAATTATATCTGTGATTCAAACAGGACTCATTTGGCACAAACATCCTGACCAGGAAGTGGAAAGTCTGAAATCGAGGCTCTGTTCTACTTCCTGCCTATAAATGGGCATGATACATATTAGTATATATGCACTTCATAGACCTTCCCCTGGATGTCAAGAGGCGGTGAGAGAAGAAATTGAGTGTTTATCTTGGTCTGAAGTGGAATACAAGCTCTTTGTATGACGTGTCCCCCATTTCCTGTTTTCTGGAGAGCGCGAGGAGGTACCTGGATTTGCCTTCTGTTTAGCTGCCGTTATAGGCGACTAATATCTCCGGCTTTGATTTTATTTGATACATGTGACCATATCATCGTAAAGTATGTTTTTTCAATATAGTTTAATCAGATGATTGAAATTTTTTCGGGAGTTTTGCCGTGTTCCGTTCTCTGACTTTGTTTGACGATGGAGAGATTCATGGCACTTGGCTAGTGTGCTTGCTAAATCGAGAGGCAAAATGGACGTTCTAAATCCAAACAACGATTGTTCTTGACAAAGGACCCCTTGTCCAACATTCTGATGGAAGATCAGCAAAAGTAAGAAACATTTTATGATGCTATTTCATATATCTGTCATACATGTGAACTAGTCGTCGGCGCCCAACTCTTGTACTCTAGCTATACCGAAGCTGGATGTCGTAATGAAGTTATTTTTTAGAATTCTAACACTGCGATTTCATTAAGAACTAATGGATCTATCATTTCCTATACAACATGTATTTTTTAGTTATGTTTATGAATAGCTATTTGGTCAGAATATGTGTGTCAGAAAAAGTGTCAGAAAAATATCCGGACGTTGTGGAAAAAGTAGCTACGATAGCAACATGTATAACCACTTATTTCAGCTCTAAATATGCAAATTTTTGAACAAATCATAAGTGTATGTATAACCTGATGTTATAGGACTGTCATCTGATGAAGAATATCAAGGTTAGTCAAAAATTATATATCTTTTACTGGTTTGTTACGATCGCTAACTTTTACTGCTGGGAAATGGCTTGTGTTTCTGGCTATTGTGGTAAGCTAATATAACGCTATATTGTGTTTTCGCTGTAAAACACTTAATAAATCGGAAATATTGGCTGGAATCACAAGATGCCTGTCTTTCATTTGCTGTACACTATGTATTTTTCAGAAATGTTTTATGATGAGTAATTAGGTATTTGACGTTGGTGTCTAATTATTCTGGCTGCTTTCGGTACAATTTCTGATTGTAGCTGCAATGTAAACTATGATTTATACCTGAAATATGCACATTTTTCGAACAAAACATAGATTTATTGAATAACATGTTATAAGACTGTCATCTGATGAAGTTGTTTGTTGGTTAGTTTGGTTGGTTCTTGGTTAGTTAGGTTGGCTTTGTGCATGCTACCTGTGCTGTGAAAAATGTCTGTCCTTTTTTGTATTTGGTGGTGAGCTAACATAAATATACGTGCTGTTTTCGCTGTAAAAAAAATAAAAAAATCGGACGTGTTGGCTGGATTCACAAGATGTGTACCTTTCATTTGCTGTATTGGACTTGTTAATGTGTGAAAGTCAAATATTTAAAAATTATATATTTTGAATTTCGCGCCCTGCACTTGAGCTGGCTGTTGTCATAAGTGTACCGACGTCGGGCTTGCAGCCAGAAGAAGTTAAAGGATTTGTTCACATCGGCTACCGAGAGCGTTATCACACATTCATCCAGAACAGCTGGTGCTCTCGTGCATGCTTTAGTGTTGCTGCCTCAAAGCGAGCATTAGAGGCATTTAGCTCATCTGGTAGGCTCACGTCACTGGGCAGCTCGCGTCTGGGTTTCCCTTTGTAGTCTGTAATAGTTTTCAAGCCCTGCCACATCCGACGAGTGTCAGAGCCGGTGTAGTAGGATTCAATCTTAATCCTGTATTGACGCTTTGCTTGTTTGATGGTACGTCTGAGAGTATAGTGGGATTTCTTATAAGCGTCCATATTAGTCTCCCGCTTCTTGAAAGCGGCAGTTCTAGCCTTTAGCTCGACACGGATGTTGCCTATAATCCATGGCTCCTGGTTGGGATATGTATGTACGGTCACTGTGGGGAAGACGTCACAGATGCACTTATTGATGAAGCCAATGACTGAGGTGGTGTATTCCTCAATGCCATTGGATGAATCCCGGACCATATTCCAGTCTGTGCTAGAAAAACAGTCCTGTAGTGTAGTATCTGACCACTTCCGTAATGAGCGAGTCACTGGTACTTCCTGCTTTAGTTTTTGCTTGTAAGCAGGAATCAGGAGGATAGAATTATTGTTACGCTCGTCGATGGAATGATCGGACCAAGGTGCAGCGTGGTAGGCTTATATCATAAGACAGTACCCTCCCCCACAAAGGTGCGGACTCCGGCCGCAAAACCTGACTCTATAGGGGAGGGTCAGGGTGGTTATCCAGCCTCGGTGGCGGCTCCGGTGCGGGACGTCGACCCCGCTCCGCTCGCGGATCCGCCAGCTTAGGTGGCGACTCTGGTGCGGGGATCGTCGCCGGAAGCTCCGGACCGTGGATCGTCGCCAGAGACTCCGGACCGTGGATCGTCACCGGAAGCTCCGGACCGTGGATCGTGGCGGGAAGCTCCGGACTGGGAACCGTCGCTGGAGGCTCCGGACCTTGGATCGTCTCTGGAGGCTCCATGCCATGGATCGTCACTGGAGGCTCCGGGCCATGGATCATCACTGGAGGCTCCGGGCCATGGATCATCACTGGAGGCTTCGTTCGGGCCATGGATCATCACTGGAGGCTTCGGGCCATGGATCATCACTGGAGGCTCTGGGCTATTGATTATCACTAGAGGCTCCGGGCCATGGATCATCACTGGAGGCTCCGGGCCATGGATCATCACTGGAGGCTCCGGACCATGGATCATCACAAGAGGCTCCTGGCCATGGATCATCACTGGAGGCTCCGGGCCATGGATCATCACTGGAGGCTCCGGGCCATGGATCATCACTGGAGGCTCCGGGCCATGGATCATCCTGGAGGCTTCGGGCCATGGATCATCACTGGAGGCTTCGGGCCATGGATCATCACTGGAGGCTTCGGGCCATGGATCACCACTGGAGGCTTCGGGCCATGGATCATCACTGGAGGCTTCGTGCCATGGATCATCACTGGAGGCTTTGTGCCATGGATCACCACTGGAGTGGAGAGACACACAGGAGGACTGGCTCTGGGAGCAGGCACAGGACTCAACAGGCTGGGGAGACATACAGGAGGGTTAGTTCTTGGCCGAGGCACAGGACTCACCAGGCTGAGGAGACCAACAGGAGGACTGGCTCTGGGAGCAGGCACAGGACTCACCAGGCTGGGGAGATGTACAGGAGGGTTAGTTCTTGGCCGAGGCACAGGGCTCACCAGGCTGGGGAGACCAACAGGAGGCCTTGTCCTTAGCCGAGGCTCTGGATACACTTGGCCGTGGAGGCACACTGGAGGTCTCGAGCTAAGAGCCTGCACAACCCGTCCTGGCTGGATGGTGACTTTGGCCCGGCACATGCGGGGCGCAGGCACAGGACGCACTGGGCTGTGCAGACGCACTGGAGACACAGTGCGCAGAGCCGGCGCAGGATATCCTGGGCCGTAGAGACGTCCTGGAGGTCTGGAAAGCAGGGCTGGCACACTCCGTCCTCGCTCGATGCCCACTCTAGCCCGGCCGATGCGAGGAGCTGGGATATAGCGCACCGGGCTATGAGTGCGCACTGAGGACACCGTGTACATCATCCCCATAACACGGGGCCTGACCAGTCACATGCTCCCCACTGTAAGCACGGGGAGTTGGCTCAGGTCTCCTCCCTGACTCTTCCAATCTCCTCATGTGCCACCCCCCAATTTTTTTTGGGGGGGGGGTTGCCTCTCGGGCTTCCTTGCCAGCCGTGTTCCCTCATACCACTGGTTCCTTTCTCCTGCTGCCTCCGCTCTCCTGGCTGCCTCCACCTGTTCCCATGGGAGGCGATCCCTTCCAGCCAGGATCTCCTCCCATGTGTAGGATGCCTTGCCGTCCAGAATGTCCTCCCATGTCCAGTCCTCTCTTCCACGTTGCTTGGTCCCTTGGTGGTGGGTAGTTCTGTCACGATCGTCTAAGGGAGGAGACCAAAACGCAGCGTCGTAAGTGTTCATTTTCATTTAATAAATAAACTGAACACTGAAACAACAAAAAAAAAACAAAGAGAGTGAACGAAACGAAACAGTCCTGTAAGGTGCAGCAAGACAAAACAGAAAACAACTACCCACAAAACACAGGTGGGAAAAGGCTACCCAAGTATGGTTCTCAATCAGAGACAACGCTAGACAACTGCCTCTGATTGACAACCACACCCGGCCAAACACAACATAGAACACAAACATAGACAACATAGAACACAAACATAGAATGCCCAGCCCAACTCACGCCCTGACCAAACCAAAATAGAGACATAAAAAGGATCTCTAAGGTCAAGTCTAAGCGTGACAGAGTGTCTAAAGTGGAGTATATATACTTGTGGTGGTGGAAACACGTGGTGTTTGAATACAGCTGTGTCGACCCTTTGGGAAGAATTACACTTGGTTAAGCTTCTCTAGTGTTCGTGAGTTATTTACTCTGAAAATAATCCAGTTATGGACAGGGGGGAGTGTTTCCACTTTGAACGAATTGCGTACCCAAACGGAATTTCCTCCTACTCTGCCCCAGAAGGTAATACATGCATATTATTATTACTATTGTATAGAAAACACTCTGAAGTTTCTAAAACTGTTTGAATTATGTCTGTAAGTAGAACAGAACTCATTTGGCAGACAAAAACCTGAGAAGACTTCCACACAGGAAGTGAGAACTCGATTTTCAAAACAGTGCCAAATGATACCCCTTCTAGTTGTTGATAAGCAAACTCTTCAAACTCTAGGGTTTAGATTTTAGTTATGTGATTCTACTATAAAGGAGGGGCTCATAGGAGCTATTTTAGTGAGTGGTCATCAGAAATCTGTCTCGTTTTGCGCTAGAGCGAGAGAGAGTGCTCTCGTTCCAATGCTCTTTCTTCAGACAATGAAATTCTCCGGTTGGATCCTTATTGACAATTAATGTAAAACACATACTAAATATGGATTGCATACATCATTTGACTTGTTTTTACAACCTGTAACAGAACTTTTTGAGTTTTTGTCTGGAGGGATTGCTCGTGCGTCATGAAAATGGATTCGTGGGCTGAACATGCTAACAACAGGTGGCTAAATGATGGGCTTTATGGAACTTTTCAGTCATTTCTGTTGAACTGGGAATCCTGGGAGTGCCTTCTGATGAAGTTATTCGAAGGTAAGTGCATATTTATAGTGTTTTTGTAGCTTCTGTTGATGCCAAAATGGGGACTATTTCTTTGGCTGGATTGTGCTCTGAGCGCAATCCGTAAAGTTTATTTTGAAATCTGACACAGCAGTTGCATAGAGGATAAGTTTATCTTTAATTTTGTGAATGACACTTGCATCTTTTATCAATGTTTATTATGAGTATTTCTGCAAAATCACCGGATGTTTTGGAATCAAAACATTACTGCACGTAACGCGCCAATGTAAACTGAGATTTGTTTTTGTAACGCGTTCCTCCTCCTCTTCATCCGAAAAGGAGGAGCAGGGATTCGACCAAAATGCAGCGGGTTTTGAAAACATAATGATTTATTAAACAAGACACAAAACGAACTATACTTGATAAACTACAAAACAAATAAACGATGTAGACAGACCTGGACACGAACTTACATATAACACGAAGAACGCATGAACAGGAAACAGACTACATACAAACCGAACGAACGAACGATACCGAAACAGTTCCGTGTGGCGTAACATACAGACACTGACACAGGAGACAACCACCCACAAACAAACAGTGTGAAAACACCTACCTTAATATGGCTCTCAATCAGAGGAAATGAAAACCACCTGCCTCTAATTGAGAGCCATATCAGGTCACCCTTAACAAACATAGAAACACACAACATAGACTACCCACCCAAACTCACGCCCTGACCGTCAAACACATACAAAATAACAGAAAACCGGTCAGGAACGTGACAGTTTTAATATATATATGCACATTATCGAACAAAACACACAATACATGTATAACATGATGTCCTATGACTGTCATCTGATGAAGATAATCGAAGGTTAGTGATTCATTTTAACTGTATTTCTGCTTTTTCTAACTCCTATTGTTGGCTGAAAAAATGGCTGTGTGTTTTTGACTTGGCTCTGACCTAACATAATCATATGTTGTGCTTTCACTGTAAATCATTTTTGAAATCGGACACCATGGGTAGATTAACAAGATGTTTATCTTTCATTTGCTGTATTGGACTTGTTAATGTGTGAAAGTTAAATATTTAAAAAAATATATTTTGAATTTCGCGCGCTGCCTTTTCAGTGGAATGTTGGGGGTGTTCCGCTAGCGGAACCCCGGGGCTAGAAAGGATAAGAACTTAACAATGCAAATGTATTTAAAGACATACTCCAATGATTTTGTTTTACTTTTCCTGTTGAAATGAGATATCCAAAGTTTCGATACACTGTTGGGTTCGACATTTTGAACATTGAGATATTAATTAAATAAAGAGACTGGCCCTCTGTAGAAAGACAGATAGCTGTGGAATGTGTTGGAATGTGTTGGGGGACGGGAGCAGAGCACCGTGTTGATACAGGAAAGACAGATAGCTGTGGAATGTGTTGGAATGTGTTGGGGGACAGGAGCAGAGCACCATGTTGATACAGGAGAGACAGATGGACATCTATGGATTAGATGAAGGAGGGGTTGAGGTCAGGAGGTGAGGACAGGTCACCTGAAGGGAGTAATAAGGGTTTGGTATCTTGTTACACTTTTCCTGTTAACTTCTTGAGAATACAGGGGGTGCTATTTCGCATTAGCATAATTGCCTCTACAGACTAAACTGCCTCTTATTCAATTATTGCTGTTACTATATGCATATAACCATATAGCATTGGATAGAAAATAAGCTATGGTTTCTAAAACCGTTCCAATTGAGTCTCTGAGTCAAACACAGGTCATTTCACAGCACTTTCCCTGAGCCTGAAAAAGATTGCAAGATGTGTATGCTCGCTTCAAAGCTCTGCCTATATATGGTCACGCCACCTATGACCCGAATGACACTTCCTACTTCTTCCTATGGGTGTTTGGAAGACGTCAGAGGAGAAATTTTTTGTTTATCTTGTACTGACGTGAAATAAGACTTATTTCTTTAGCGTGACCGACAACTTCCGGTTTCTGAGATGCGCGTTTTCAGAGGTGGCATTGTCTTTTGTTATGCTGACGTTATGGATGAAAACTATCTCCGTGTCGAAGTTTGTTTGCTACATGTGACCATATCACCGTAATGTATGTTTTTTCAATATAGTTTAATCAGATTATTAGAATTTTTTCGGGAGTTTTGCCGTGTTCCGTTCTTTGAGTTTTTTAACTTTGGGAATTGACCGTGCCAGTCGACCAGTACCCAGGCTGAATGAAGAGGGGAGGTTGCCATTGTGAATGGATTGAACGACTCATCAGGACTAAGGACACCTTGATCAACATTCTGATGAAAGACCAGCAATAGTAAGACCCAATTTACGATGTTATTTCATATATCTGTCGTGCATGTGAACTGGTCGCGCGCGTCCAGCTGGTTTTGGCTGGCCTGGTTATGCTAATTAGCGATACATTTTGTTTTCGCTATAAAACATTTAAAAAATCTGAAATATTGTTTGGATTCACCAGATGTTGGGCTTTCAATGTCTGTACGCTGTGTATTTTTTCTGAAATGTTTTAAGACAAGTAATTAGTTATATAACGTTGGTCTCTGTAATTGTTCTAGCTGCATCAGCACTATATCAGATTGCAGCTGCAATGTAGAACTGTGATTTATACCTGAAAAATGCACATTTAAAAAAAAAAAACTATGCTATACCATAAATATGTTATCAGACTGTCATCTTATAAATTTGTTTGTTGGTTTGTGGCTATCAATATCTTAGTTTAGCCGAATTGGTGATAGCACCTGATGGAGTAAGAAACTGTTGGAGTAAGAAAATGGTGTCTTTTGCTAACGTGTTTAGCTAATAGATTTACATATTTTGTCTTCCCTGTAAAACATTTAAAAAATCTGAAATGGTGGTTTTATTCACAAGATCTGTGTCTTTCATTGGGTGTCTTGGACTTGTGATTTAATGATATTTAGATGCTACTATTTAATTGTGACGCTATGCTAGCGATGCTAATCAGTGTGTGGGGGGGGGGGGGTGCTCCCGGATCCGGGTTAGGTACTCTGTAGAGGTTAAACCATAAGAAGGATTGGAGAGAAGGAGGAGTGTCTAAAGTGGGATATATATATCTGGATGGGAGAAGTGTTGGGTTGTCTGAATTACAGCTGTACAGAACCTTTGGGAAGAATTAAACTTGGTTAAAGCTTCTCTAGTGTCCGTGGGTTATTTACTCTGAAAAATAAGAACCTAACAACACTAAAATACACACACTAAAGTGGGAAAAAAACATGTTTTCAAATTGTATTTGATCATTGTTGTTCTGCTACTGGTACTTTCAACCACAGTTCCAGGAAGTGATTGTATGTGAAAACTGTATTATTGTGTTTGGTGTGTCATGGGGTTGGGCATGATAACAAAAATACATGTTTCCATTATACACATGCACACCCTGTATGTGTGGGTATATAGCAGTACATTATGTGTATTTTGGCAACACAAAAGGAGGTACACCATAATGAATTCATTAGACCTTTATTAAATAATGAATAACCCCTTCATGAATGTTGCAATACTGCATCATACCACATTAATACAACATCAATCACATGTAATCTTCCAAATAAAATGTTTTCATTACAGTATTACAAGTTATTTTGTCGTAGAAATATCTGGTGGGATTGAATTGGATAGTTGCTGGGTGTTACTGATGAGGAAAATTTTGCATACCAATAGACTCTGCTAAACTTAAGCCAAGATGTTAGCTTGAGTAGCTAATGAAAGGTTTCAGGTTTCCAGCAAGGTTACTCAACATTTTCAAATGACACGAATTGCCCTGGTGCATTTCAGATCTTGGTTCAAATAGTATTTGAAATACTTTTAGCTTTGCCCTGATTGGCCCAATTGATGGGTTCTACACTTTTGGGACTATTCCATGTACATCAAAATAAAGGACATAATACATAAAAACATAGATTTTAGTATGCTATTACATGATCGGTTGAAGTTATTACGTTATTCATCATATGTTTACACCTCACAGACTTATGGCCTCTGATCTATAATCACACTGTGCACACTCTTATTCCCCCCTCTCGTCATACAACTGATAATGACATTTCAGCTGGAGCTTTTGACTTTCTCCGTTTCGGCTGGAGCTTTTGACTTTCTCCATTTCGGCTGGAGCTTTTGACTTTCTCCATTTCGGCTGGAGCTTTTGACTTTCTCCATTTCGGCTGGAGCTTTTGACTTTCTCCATTTCGGCTGGAGCTTTTGACTTTCTCCATTTCGGCTGGAGCTTTTGACTTTCTCCATTTCAGCTGGAGCTTTTGACTTTCTACATTTCTTTTGACTTTCTCTTGACTTTCTTTCTTTTTTTTGTTGACTTTCTACATTTCAGCTGGAGCTGAAGCTGGAGCTCTTTGGCTTCAAAGAGAGTGATAGCACAATACTTGAAAAGCAAAGGAAACACGAAAAATAACAAGTATTAACCTAGACTCTCCCATTATTGCCAGATCACTAATGTGAATAACATCAGTCTAAAATGTTGCACATACACTGCTTCCATCTAGCAAAGATCTAAATTGCCCCTGGGCTGGATTAATACATTATGGCCTTTCTCTTGCATATCAAAGATGATGGTACAAAAAAAATACAAAAACAATGTTTTTTTTTTCTTTTTATGATCTTTTACCAGATTTAATGTGTTATATTCTCCTACATTCCTTTCACATTTTCACAAACTTCAAAGTGTTTCCTTTCATTTTTCCAATTTTCCCAAGTATGTGGTACATTTTCACAACTTTTAGTACAAAACTCAAAACAGATCATCAAAAAGGCAGTTGTTTCAGAATTCTAAGCACATTTTCAATTGACTAAGTACAACACACAAAATCATACAGTCCCTTTTTCACCAAACTGAATCAGTGTTTCATCTAGAAATACGTTTCACATTGCAACACATGTTCATATAAAGTACATGCTTTTCACAATGCAATGCTCACATTACTTTTGACATGATTGTCTTCTCATTTGTAAAAAAAACAAAAACATGTTAAAACCATTTCCTGCAATTCTACACTGTTTCGTCACAGGAGGAGTCCATATGTATGAACAGAACACATATCATTTTCTTAGGTTCTGCCACAATAAATCATATTGAACTGGGGTACTCAAATAAATTCAAAAAGTAGAGATTTTTTTTTGTGTATTTATCTATATGCCAACAGTGCCAACAATGCCTAATTTGTCATTACCATTACAGATAACAAATCCCAATTGATAAACTGCTCAATATACTGTTTATTCAGTCAATAAAAAAACAAGTGGCATTAAATGCCAATTTATGATTGATTTATTGAAACCGTAATATCAGCTGGTTATATTGTAGATATATATTGCTGCTTGTAGAAGCCTATGGCTGTGCAATGACACAGCCAGCCATGTTTTGTTCATTTAGTAGACAGACGCTCCTTATTTCCCAAACACTTATCACAGTCAAGACACACCTATTTTATAGTAAAGAACATGATTTAATATAACAGAATAAAATGGAATAGAATATTTTTCCATGTGCAAAGTAATGCACATCTCAAAGAGTGATCGTTTGAAACGGGGCTCAGTTTGGCAAGTTGAAAGACATTTTTTCCACGGTTACAAACCAATAATGGTCTTCTTTTCTATATACAGATGTTTGATTTATTTTATTCTGCCTATTCTTTGGAATTTTCTAAATGGGCAATTCCACATTGAACACTGCATGGTGATGAATTATGGCCACAGCATCTGTTTGGCAAGGAATGTAGCTTGTGTATACCATCAGTTAGATACGTTTTTATAGGCATTTATTTCTGTGTGTCTAGTGGATGCTTGTGCGCACACTCAGGAAACGTGTGTAGAGGGAGGGGTCAGAACGCAATTGAGTGAGTGAGACACAGAGGGGAAAGGGAATGTACAGAGAGGAACTTGGCTTGGTTTCTTTTTTTTTGTGCCCTGCAAAGTCACATGTAGACCTATGGAACAGCAGAGTCCAAGAAAATTCATTTCAAAATGTGTGATCTCTGGTTTAAGATCGAGTTTTGTCGTACGTCGAAACTGATGCCCATCCCTATCTCTAACATGTATTATAAGCAGAACTGTTTAATCGAGGTACAAATATCCTCTGCTTTATCATTTTGCGCATAGGCACAGCATACAGCTTGGCAACATTGTAACCGCCAAGCGGCCACAGTACGCTTCCATATGGGGCTCTACCAGGACTTACTTCTGTAACTGAATGAAACATTTTAGCAATGTGATTTAACCGATTGATGTTGGAAAAATAGATGGCAAAATGCAGAACGGTGTTAAATGCCTGTAAACAACTTGAGGATACATTTTTTTTCACAGATTTAATCATGTAATATTATGCGATACAGCAAATCAGACATGACCGTGTTCATCATGGTTCTTACAGGCAAAGTGAAATGACAACATTTTCTTTCAAATGAAACTCTCAAATGGTGTAAAACAACACTTTTTTTCATTTTAAACACCAGCAGTGCAACTGGTCCTTTCTAACTGCACTGAACCAAAACAGTGGAGCACTAAGGGTTACACAACTTTCATGTGGGCAAAACCATTTATCTTGAGGCGACAGGGGGAGGGGGTACAAAATGCAATTTGTTAATTATTATATCTATTTTAACACCGACTAGCTCAAAACATTACTAATCACTGAAAATGACAAATTACCCAATGGATAATTGTCACGCCCTGGCCTTATTCTTTGTTTTCTTTATTATTTTAGTTAGGTCAGGGTGTGACATGGGTATTTATGTGGGTTTTGTAGTGTCCAGGGTGATTGTAAGGTTTAGGGGGTTTATTTAGAGTAGTTGGGTTTATGTTTAGTATAGTTGTCTAGCTGTGTCTATGTTGAACGTCTGTAGCCTGTGTGTGTGCACTACGTTTATAGCTTCACGGTCGTTTGTTGTTTTGTTAGTTTGAAAGTGTTTTGTTTCGTTTTGCCTTCTTCAATAATAAATGAAGATGGCTTATTTTCCTCATGCTGCGTTTTGGTCCGTCTGTCCCCCACACGATCGTGACAGTAATGATCCTTTTCTGGTAAAAAAAAAGTGGGTTTACACCCATATTTGAAATCATTAAAGGTGAAGACTGTTATTTATCAAATCAATTCCCCGTAATTATTATTACGTGATTAAACTACTCGTGTAACTTTAATTAACTAGGTAGTCGGGGCACCATGGAAAATATTCAGATTACAAAATTATACTTTTCCAAATATAACTCTTCAGATATTTTAATATCTGATCAATTAGTCTTCTATTATGAAGTATTCTTTACCTCACATCAGTCTTATCTCAACGTCGTAAATTGTTGGTTTTCTGCACAAACCCAGCCTTTACTATAAATCATCCATACACTAATTGGCTTAATCATTTATTTACTAACTAACTAAATAATCACAGAAATGCATAAACAAACAAACAGTAGATATGGTTGCAAGGAAATGATAGGGAAGATTCCCTAGTGAGCTAAACCAATATGATGGCTTGTTGGACAAAGGGAAGGGGATGTGGAATGAGAAAGAGCGGGAAAGACAAAATTAATTCATTACACAGTCTATAGTTATATACATTGAAATGCTAATCCATTGAAATGCTAATGAACGGCCGCTCATTCGAGAATAATTGCAAGTACATATTTACGGCGTGTCATTATTGTCTTCTCTGTTGGAATCCGGTCTGTCTGCTGGAGAGTTCATCTCAGTCTCTCTCTCTGTTACGAATCCCGCCGAGGATGGTGCCTCTTCCCGTTCGGGCGGCGCTCGGCGGTCGTCGTCTCCGGTCTACTAGCTGCCACCGATCCCCTTTTCTGTTTTCTTTTGAGTTTGTCTAATTTGTATCACCTGTTTTGTGTTTAGGGTAGGGGGTATTTAAACCCAGTTGGCCCGCCGACTTTTTTGCGGGCTTGTTTTTCTGTTTGTGTTGGTGGTGTTCCTTATAGTGGATTTCAGTCCTACTTTTATTGGACAGTATTTTGACGCGCCCGTTGTTTGTGTGGCGTCGCCGTTTATGTGATTATTTCTGGGAGAAATAAATATCCAATTGATTGAGATTACCCTGCTCTCTGCACCTGACTCTTTCATTCCATCATTGGAACTGTTACACTCTCACTCTTTCTGTTTCCCTTAAGATCAAAGTCTTTCTTGGTTAGAATGGGTTCTTCAGAGTACCATTCAGAAATGTTCTCATAGAATAATAGATGTTTCGGCAGTTGTCGTTATTTGCTTCCCAGGTTTATCAAATTTCTATCTGCAGACTAGTAATTCGTTTCTAAGATTTGCTCTGATTCTGTTGGGATCGATAGTCTCAGAGTTGAACCATTTCTAGCCGTGTAGCCAATGCTCCACGTGGAATGGTTTTCTAGTCGTGGTACTCAAACCTGTGCCACCTCAGCTTACACGAGGTATGCATGGTCTTAACTATTCGCAATCACAGATCACTCTGTGGGTTTGCTTAGTCTAAAGGGGATTTTCTTAAGCTGGGCTTTCATTCGTAACAGTAGAAGAGGCCGGTTCCATGATGCCAGATCATGTCTGTGCTCACGGGGTGTGGCCGCTGACTAGTTAAACTTTACAGGGAATACAGTTCTCTAAAAATTAAAGGTTAACATCACGTTACATAATTTCATAAATAGTTTCCTCTTTACTCATTAATTTTATACAAGAATTAGATGCAAAACCCATTATTGATAAATGTACACATTCAGAGATACAGTTATGTGTGTTTTTTGTCCTTCGTGAAGTCACCAAATGAAACACACTCAACAAAGCTGTCCCTTAAGTGTCCACGGACCCTTCCCACATTCTCACAAGTGGACATTTTGTATCAAATCCCAATTTAGGGGATTTAGGAGTTTGGCCACGTGAAATCCATTGTTCACTCTGTAGTCTCTCTCTGCATGTAAGGGAAGTCCCCCCCCCAATTGTACAAAATAACATGACAAGTTATTGGCACCGAGCGGAGCATATACACGATGAACAAGTACACTACTTCTGGCGGTGTTTCATCCAAAGTTGATGGCAAATGCCATGCTGCAAATGAGCTGTGTAACACTCCAAAATTCCTATAGTGGGCGAATGTGTTCTATCTAAATTTTTCATAGGCTTTGTGTAACGCAAGTCAAGACCCAAGAGTAAAATTTTGAGATTTTGAAAGTTTTGGCAAAAACTTATCACCCCCTTAATAAAAAAGTGCTTTCTGGACCGTTTTTCGAAATTCTTTCGAGTTTTATGTCAATTACACATGTGTAAGAACTATATGAAAATACTTTTTTCAAATTTTATTAACAATTTTTTTTGATTTTTTTTTTTGAACTTAAGGTATATGTTTTGTGCATTTGGAATGTGATTTCATAGGAAGTCAAAAGTCAAAAGTCAAAAATGTCAAAAATTTGGAAAACACGTATCACCCCCTTTAAAAAAGTGCTTTCTGGACCGTTTTTCGAAATTCTTTCGATTTTTAGGTCAATTACACATGTATAAGAACTGTATGAAAATACTTTAGTCACATTTTATTATCATAATTTTTTGTAAATGTTTATTTGTACTTAAGGAATATGTTTTGTGCATTTGGAATGTAATTTCATAGGAAGTCAAAAGTCAAAAGTCAAAAGTCAAAAATGTCAAAAATTTGGAAAAAACGTATAACCTCCTATTAAAAAGTGCTTTCTGGACCGTTTTTTGAAATTCTTTCGATTTTTAGGTCAATTACACATGTATAAGAACTGTATTTTATTTATTTAACTGCATTTTATTATCATAATTTTTTTTGAAATGTTTACTTGTACTTAAGGAATATGTTTTGTGCATTTGCAATCTGATTTAATATGAAGTCAAAAATGTGAATAAATTAGAAAAAACTTATCAACCCCTTTAAAAAAGTGCTTTTTGGATTTCATAGTCGAAAATAACATTTTGTTTTTAAAAGGCCAAAATGAAGCATTTAAAACCGTTTTGAAAAATGACGCCTGGTAACCCAAAACATGAAACATAGAATATTTTTTGACTTTTTTTGGAAACCTCCTTAAATCACTCAGGCCGGACCCCCATTGACTCGAGAAGAAAAAACAAAACAAAAATTCCAGAAGAAAAAACAGAATATTTTCTGACTTTTTTTGAAAACCTCCATAAATCACTCAGGCCAGCACACATTGATTTTTGCCCGTAGAATAGTGCTCCCAGAGCGGGTATGGAATTCTGGATGCCCCCTAAAAGCAATTTCAACCACGGCACCTGGTAACCCCAAAAAAATACCAGGTGCACGAAAAGTTTGGACTTAGAATATTTTTTGAGTTTTTTGGAAAAACTCCATAAATCACTCAGGCCATTGACTCGAGAAGAAAAAACATAAAATATTTTCAAGAAAAAACAATGTTTTCTGACTTTTTTTGAAAAACTCCATAAATCACTCAGGCCAGCACCCATTGATTTTTGCCCGTAGTATAGTGCTCCCAGAGCGGGTATGGAAGTCTGGATCCCCCCTAAAAGCATTTAAGGCTCTGTGTGTCTTTAAGCACCATACTTTTTCATTCCATCCTTGCTGTGTGTGTCTGTGTGTGTGTATGTGAGCTTTTCTTTGACATCTGTTTAGAGAAATTACTGATTTACAGTTCATGAAGGTTGCCTAATAACACACTTAAAGTTTTGGAGAGATCTGACTTTTTTAACCCTTTGAAACAGCACCTATGACCCCATTTTAAGGCACTTCCGGTTGGCACAGGAAGCTATAAGTAAAACCTATCGTGATCGGGGTATGCTTTTACAGAATCCTGAGTTTTAAGTCTATACGTTAAGAACTGACTGATTTACACAGGGTTGAATGCACTATATATCACAAACTGCTGGTTGGGTATGTCAAAACACTTTTAGGGTGATTTTATCACTTCCGGTTGCTCCAGGAAGCATAGAATCAACACAGGTAGACCTCATAGTGGCCTGATGGACTGACATCAAAGACAGGTTCATAAGACATTCATAACCCACATAGGCTTCAGGTTGAATTTAGAGGTGCAGTCAATGTATTCCAATGGGGAGACATGTCATTGTAAACTGTTTGATGTAAACACCTTCTTTTAACTGTCAAGGGTTAATGCCACAAGGTCAAGGTTAGGCTTGCACAGATCGGGAGGACCTTAACCTGTTGAGGATGGGGGCGCTGTTGTGACTATTTATGCTAATCGTGTAATTTTTGAAACGGCTTCCCACAAAATCCTTGATCGTACAATATGCATATTATTATTATTATTGGATAGAAAACAGTCTATAGTTTCTATAGGAGTTGAAATTTTGTCTCTAAGTGGAACAGAGCCCATTCTACAGCAATTTCCCTGACATGGAGTCAGATTTCAGAAATTTTGGCCCCTGATCTGGAGTCAGTTAAAAGGGCACTGTTATTGCTATGAGTATACGGACACTGCTTACGTCTTCCCCTGGATGCCTTTACGTGATGACGATTTGAATGGGGTCGATTGCGCGTTCACAGGCACTACAAATTAAAAAACCCTGAGGCTAGTCACTCTTTTGGAGCTGCGTCATGCGCCTAGAGGACACCGACCCGCACCTGTTCCAAGCATTAGTGGAGGGAGTAATATTACCCGGGTCATGTTTCTACTCGTTATGGGAGTTAAAAACATCATAAGGTAGTTAATTTAAAGCGTTTTATAGCCATTTATATCCGTTTAGTGCGATTTTGGGACATTTATTTCTGAAACGCTGTGAATTGCTGGGCACGCTTCCAGTTCATCCCGAACGCAGTTGGCATTTCCACATGGCAAGAGGACAGCTTTCCACCAAAAGACGATTGGACCCAAGAAAGGATCCTTTGCCCAAGATACTGATGGAAGAACAGCTCAAAGTAGGACATTTTTATTATGATAAATCGTGTTTCTGTCGAAAAATGCTAGTGGCTTAGGACGCCATGTCTTTTGACGTAGCTTCGCTTGGCGCAAACTGTATTGAAAAGTAAGGATAGTTTAAAAAATGTAATTCCGCGATTGTATTAAGAATTAAATTGTCTATCAATCCCTGTCCACCCTATATTTTTTAGTCACGTTTATGAGTATTTATGTATAAGAGTAGATCACTGTCTAAGTGGCGCACGGACATTTTCTCACCAGCTGGGCTACATTTCACATTGTCTAACCATGATTTTGGTGGCTAAATATAAACATTTTCGATCAAACTCTATATGGATTGTGTAATATGATGTTACAGGAGTGTCATCTGAAGAATTCTGAGAAGGTTAGTGAAAAAATTAATATCTTTTGGCGATGTTGACTTTTATCGCTCACTTTG
This sequence comes from Salvelinus fontinalis, assembly GCF_029448725.1. NCBI lineage: Eukaryota > Metazoa > Chordata > Actinopteri > Salmoniformes > Salmonidae > Salvelinus > Salvelinus fontinalis. Next base: position 41,341,207 of record NC_074690.1, read on the forward strand.
GCTAGAATCAATGCTGGGCTGCTATGTGCTATGTGCTATGCTAATATAACGATTTATTGTGTTTTCGCTGTAAGACACTTAGAAAATCTGAAATATTGTCTGTATTCACAGGATCTGTGTCTTTCGATTAGTGTATGCTGTGTATTTTTACGAAATGTTTGATGATTAGTAAGTAGGTAAACACGTTGCTCAATGTAGTTTTTCTATTCCATTTGTGACGGTGGGTGCAATTGTAACCTATGCCATCTACCTGAAATATGCACTTTTTTCTAACAAAACCTATCCCATACCATAAATATGTTATCAGACTGTCATCTGATGAGTTTTTTTCTTGGTTAGGGGCTATAAATATCTTAGTTTAGCCGAATTGGTGATAGCTACTGGTGTTGGTGGACAAATAAAAGATGGTGGATTATGCTAATGTGTTTTTAGGTAATAGATGTACATCTTTACATATTGTGTCTTCCCTGTAAAACATTTTAAAAATCGGACATGTTGGCTGGATTCACAAGATCTGTGTCTTTCATTAGCTGTATTGGACTTTAATGTGTGAAAGTTAAATATTTAAAAAAAATATTTTTTTTGAATTTCGCGGCACTGGTTTTTCAGTGGGGGTGGGGGGGGAGTGCCGCTAGCGGCACCCTCATCCTAGACAGGTTAAGAACATTCCTGAGGTCAAATTGTGTTTCTAACCTTAACGGTTCTCTCTCTGTCTCCCAAAAGCAAATCAAATTGACATTGAGGTCAAAGGGTCATTCGTGTCCGTCTTCTTGTAACGGTCGCTGCGCTCAGACCGAGCGAGCTACGGTCAAGCGGGGCATCTCGTTGAACTCGGCACGGCCTGGAGATAATAGTAATGCCATTGCGGGCTTTGTGTGTCTTTAAGCACCGTACTTTTTCACTCCATCCCTGCTGTGTGTTTGTGTGAGAGCTTTTCTTTGACATCTGTTTAGAGAAATGACTGATTTACAGTTCATGAAGGTTGCCTAATCACACACTTAAAGTTTTGGAAAGATCTGACTTTTTTAAGCCTTTGAAACAGCACCTATGTCCCCATTTTAAGGCACTTCCGGTTGGCACAGGAAGCTATAAGTAAAGACTTATCCTGATCAGGGTATGCTTTTACAGAATCCTGAGTTTTAAGTCTATACGTTAAGAACTGACTGACTTACACAGGTTTGAATGCACTATATATCACAAACTGCTGGTTGGGTAAACACTTTTAGGGTGATTTTATCACTTCCGGTTGCTCCAGGAAGCTTAGAATCAACACAGGTAGACCTCATAGTGGCTTGATGGATTGTCATTGAAGACAGGTTCATAAGACATTCATAACCCACATAGGGTTTATTTAAAGAATGCACGTTACATTTGCATATGATTCAACAGTGAAAAACATCACATCATATTGCAAACATAACACAGTGTTACATTTGCAATATGATGTGGTGAATCATATTGCAAACATAACACACAGTGTTACATTTGCAATATGATGTGTTGAATCATATTGCAAACATAACACAGTGTTACATTTGCAATATGATGTGTTGAATCATATTGCAAACATAACACAGTGTTACATTTGCAATATGATGTGGTGAATCATATTGCAAACGTAACACACAGTGTTACATTTGCAATATGATGTGTTGAATCATATTGCAAACATAACACACAGTGTTACATTTGTAATATGATGTGTTGAATCATATTGCAAACATAACACACACTGTTACATTTGCAATATGATGTGTTGAATCATATTGCAAATGTAACGTGCATTCTTTAAATACTTTAGAAATACAAAATTGAACGTCCTGATGACCTCAGGATGGCCGGGCAGTGTTAGTGGTTCCTCTCCATCGCTCGTTGCGTGGAAATTTCATCATGTCGATTTTGGTGATGGTACCCCCGCGTTGAAACATATTGCAATTGTACAAAAGTCAACTAGCAAGTCGGTGTCCATCAGTCAATTGGATATTGTCAGACACCAAACTGATACCATCTGACTCCAAACTCACTTTTTACAACTCCTTTAGAAGCCAACTATAACATATTTCAGAGCAGGCCCAAAATTCACAGCGCTTTCTCTTTAAACCATAATAAAACAAATAATACGTAGTTATGTCCTAGCTGCGGGTCCAATTTTCACATTATGTTTAGCCCTATGTGAGGCGACCTCGAATCCCAAGTTTCGGCTCGATAGGTCATTCGGTGCCCGAGCAAAACCCTAATTGGTGCTGAAAATCCACTTTTTTCATTGCCTTGCTACGGGGTCCTTGAATGAGCAATCAAACAGGCTCGTTGGGGTCTGTCTCTATGGGCCGAGCCGGTTTCAATGCACCTAGTCTTGAGACTCTGGGACGTTTCTAAATGTCGTCAGTTTCGTTGAGCTCAAAATGAATTGAAAACACTGCAAATACACAAGGCTTTTTATCGGTCCGAGAACCTTCTAGAGCCACATAAATCACCGTGCACAATCGACCTGAGGTCTAGAACAGGTTTGTAAATTTTCAGAACTCTAGGTCTGACGGTTCTTTAAAAGTTCAAACAAAAGTAACTACCACAGGCACTGTCTGCCTCTTAGCCCCTCAGTGTCCCTCCATCATTTCTATGTGGGTGTGTATTTTTTTAAATTTTTTAAATCTGATGCGATGAATGACTGATTTACAGTTCAGGAGGGTTGTCTATTCACATATATGAAGTTTTGGAAAGATTTGACATTTTTAACCCTTTGAAACAGCCCATTTGACAACAATTATGGCACTTCCGGTTGGCACAGGAAGCTGAAAATAAACACATATCATCATTGGAGTATGCTGTTACAGAATCCTGAGTTTTAAGTCTGTATGTTAAAAATTGACTGATTTACATAGGGTTGAATGCACTATTTCTCTCAAACTGCAGGTTGGGTATGGCAAACACTTTTAGGGTGATTTAACCACTTCCGGTTGCTCCAGGAAGCTTAGAATCGACACAGGTAGACCTCATGGTGGCCTGATGGACCAACATCAAAGACAGGTTCATAAGACAATCATAACCCATCTCCATAACCCACATAGGCTTTAGGTTGAATTTAGAGGTGCTGTCAATGTATTCCAATGGGGAGACATTTCATTGTAAACTTTTTGATGTAAACACCTTCTTTAAAACTGTGAACGGTTAAGGCCACAAGGTCAGGGTTAGGCTTGCACAGATCGGGAGGACCTTAAGAACACTCCTGAGGTGAAATTGTGTTTCTAACCTTAACGGTTCTCTCTCTGTGTCCCAAAAGCAAATGAAATTGACATTGAGGTCAAAAGGTCATTTGTGCCCGTTCTCTTGTAACGGTCGCTGCGCTCAGACCGAGCGAGCTACGGTCAAGCGGGGCATCTCGTTGAACTCGGCACGGCCTAGAGATAATAGTAATGCCATTGTGGGCTTTGTGTGTCTTTAAGCACCGTACTTTTTCACTCCATCCTTCCTTTTTGTGTGTGTGTGTTTGTGTGAGAGAGCTTTTCTTTGACATCTGTTGGGAAAATTGACTGATTAGGGTTCATGAGGGTTGTCTACTCACACAAGTGAAGTTTTGAAAAGATCTGACCTTTATTACCCTTCAAACCTGACCCTGTGGCACCATTTTAAGGTACTTCCAGTTGACATAGGAAGCTGAAATTGAACACATACCCTCCTTGGCGTAGGCTCTTATATAATATTGAGTTTTAAGTCTTTATGTTAAGAACTGATTTATTTAAAGAGGGTTAAATGAGTGTGTGTTTTTTCATAAAATCATATAAAATCACAGGATTCTCGCAGAGCTTCGAGACCCACTTTAAAAATGTACGTCTGAACACACTGCAACTGGATCTGGGAATTTTTTGAAAAAAAAAATCCTCTTTGTGAACATCACCAAACGGTCAATGTACGATTTCTCTTAAATTACGATAGATAAATGGCTGGTTCTTTTTTTCCTGACACCGTATGCTTATGTACTTTGACATGAAGCGGTCAAATTAGCACCCTACTTGAGTTTTAACCCTTTAATCCCAGAAAAATGGCCATAACTCAAAAAGCGCCGAGGTCTCGACGCCATCTTGTTCGGGGCCAACTGCCCATTACTCCAAACCTACGCTCACCGAGTTTCGTCTTCGAAATATTTTCAGTTTAGGAGAAAAGGCCGCGCTCGTTTGCCACGTGCTCGTGCGCTTGCAATATGATTTATTTTCCCTCTTGTGGGAATTTTCGAGAATGCAGAAAAAAGTCAAAAATGTGTCATTTTTATAAAACGGAAACCGAAAGTCTGAGATGTTTTTTTGGGTGACTTCCTGAAAGAGCTCTCCGCCGCCCACGGCCCGACGCCGTCCGCGATTTTCTGCGACGTCGTAAGACGTCAGGTAAGGGACCGTACATTTGCAATGGGACTTTCTTCACTAACCATACGGCTCCCGTCTCAGAGTTCCCTTAAGGTATGAAAAGGGGGAGAGAGTCTCCTCCAGGAATTTACGACCTGAGATAACAGAACCTGGGTGTTGGAGAGAGTGAAGGATGGGGAAGCCACGATCTACACCCAGAAAGGGCCACGTCATGACAGCTTGTTGGTGGTGTTATGTATATCAAATTGAGAAAATAGTACGTAAAAACATTGATTTTGGTATTTTATTACACCGGTGGAAGTTATTACATTATTAATCAAAACAGTTGTTACGTAATAACAGTTGTTAAGGTAATAACTACTGGTTGAACTCATTACATATATTACATTCAAAAAAAGTTTTACTAAATTCCACATCACAATACGTTGACAAATTACATTGAAACAACATTGATTCAATCATTTAGTATCAACTTTTCAACATTTTATTACATTAGCCGGCAAGTTATTACGTTAACCAGTTTTATTATTAACAAAATTGAAAAGTTGTTACATCTAGAAAAGTTATTACATGAACCGTTATTAGTTTGATTACCCTGACTTAAAGCGTGTGGTGTATTTGAGGTTGAAAAAGTCTTCGGAATGTTGTAATTTCCACTTTGAAATTTCAGACTTGATTTTGCCTTACGAAAAATGTATCAACACCTACGAAAATGTCAATTTATTACAATCCACATAATAATTCACATTTCCTGTTGCTGCAGTTTTATTTGCCTGTCTCAAAGTAAGATCCTATACTGTAACTAACTGCAATGTTGTTGATCCATCCTCTGTTTTCACTAATCACAGTGGTAAATCCCAGCAACAAATAAATGTGTATTTGGGTTTATTTGGCTTTTCTATAACCAGCTAATTTTCTTGGGAACAGTACTATTTAGACAACATGATGCCAAGTGTGTTGTTTTTACATAAACAGCCACTCCTTTCCCTTTTTGCAATATATCACACCTGAAGATATATTAACCACAAATCTCAATGTCCTTATCCGAGACCGAATTAGTCAGCCAAGTCTCTGTTAGAACCAGAATATCAGGGATTGTGTCCTGCACCCAGATATGAGGAAGGTCCAACTGAGATACAAAGACACAGGAGTACACTCAGACTAGCTTGGAACATAGACTGGCTTTTTTGTACCTCTTATCAGGGTGTTTGACAGTTTGTTGATAATTGTGAGACCTCTGTTGTTTTGGAACAAGAGGTTTCTCTTCTGCACATTGTTTCAGACTAGAAGGACAGACAAAGAGACATAGACAGAAAGAAAAGAGAGAGACACACAAAGCAATAAACAGACAGACATTCAGTGTTGGAAGACAGCCATGGGAGTGGAGCAGCAGAGGGCTGGGGAGTTTTACGTGGAGAGGGATGTATTGAATGAGCTTTGCTTGGACGAGTTGGCCAGAAGACGGACTCACTCCATCAGACCTCCCCTGAAGGAGCGGGTGAAAGATTCCCTCAGGTAAGATAGTAACATCCCACTGGGCACAAAATGGTTGAATCAATGTTGTTTCAATGTAATTTGTCAACGTATTGTGATGTGGAATTTAGTAAAATACATTGGATTTGAAAAAGTAATCAATGTAGACTGATTTAGAGGGTGACATTTCAACAACGGGATTATGTCATGGCAACCAATTTTCAACATAGACAAACCTTGCATAAATGATTCTCCACTTAAAAACTAAAAACATTCACTATTGCAATCAAAGTCATTTCAAAGGGTAGAATAAACAGAGCAAATGAAAAGTAAATATACTTTATCAATCATATATCATCAATTATGCTTTTTAGGCCCATGTCTTCAACGGCTATCATTATAATTCAACTCAGGATTCAACAAGAACATTGAAAATAGGCCTAGGGTTTCAAGCTTTGGTTGATTTTACATTAGTAGTAGGTTGAATTCACATCTCCATCGCAACCAAAAAATCAAAGTTAAAGAATAAGCCTAAATCAAATCAAACTTTAAAGTTTGATCTGATTTGGGGCTCGATTCAATCTGTATCGCGGAAGTGTAGTATAATACTGGGATTTAAATTTAAAGCCAACGTTCCCGTGTTCGCGGAGACTGCATTCATGATAAATGCTGCATATCTGGGCTCAATCAGAAATGACATTTACATTTCAATTGCGCCATAGCACTAAACTTGCTGGCCTGCTGGAGGTCATTTTGGAGGTCATTTTGCAGGGCTCTGGCAGTGTACCTCCTTGCTCAAAGGCGGAGGTAGCGGTCATGCTGCTGGGTTGTTGCCCTCCTACGGCCTCATCCACGTCTCCTGATGTACTGGCCTGTCTCCTGGTAGCGCCTCCATGCTCTGGACACTACGCTGACAGACACAGCAAACCTTTTTGCCACAACTCGCATTGATGTGCCATCCTGGATGAGCTGCACTACCTGAGCCACTTGTGTGGGTTGTAGACTCCGTCTCATGCTACCACTAGAGTGAGAGCACCGCCAGCATTCAAAAGTGACCAAAACATCAGCCAGGAAGCATAGGAACTGAGAAGTGGTCTGTGGTCACCACCTGCAGAATCACTCCTTTTTTGGGGGTGTCTTGCTAATTGCCTATAATTTCCACCTTTTGTCTATTCCATTTGCACAACAGCATGTGAAATTTATTGTCAATCAGTGTTGCTTCCTAAGTGGACAATTTGATTTCATAGAAGTGTGATTGACTTGGAGTTACATTGTGTTGTTTAAGTGTTCCCTTTATTTTTTTGAGCAGTGTATATACTTTATATATATATACAGTGCATTCGGAAAGTATTGAGACCCCTTGACTTTTTCCACATTTTGTTACATTACAGCCTTATTTTCCTCATCAATCTACACACAATACCCAATAATGACAAAGCAAAAACAGTTTTTTGGACATTTTTGCATATGTAATAAAAAAAAATATATATCACATTTACATAAGTATTCAAACCCTTTACTCGGTACTTTGTTGAAGCATTCCCACCTTCTCACAAGTGGACATTTTGTATCAAATCCCCATTTTGGGGTAAAGAGTTAGGAGTTTGCCATGTGAAATCCTTTGTTCTCGCTATGTGTCTCTTTCTGCATGGCCAGGGGGAGAGAGTCTCCTCCAGGAATTTACGACCTGAGATGACAGAACCTGGGTGTAGGAGAGAGAGAGAGAGAGAGAGAGAGAGAGAGAGAGAGAGAGAGAGAGAGGGGGAAGCCACTAGCTATACCCAAAAAGTGCCATGTCATGCCATCTGAGACCAACCACCCAGACAGCTGATGAAACTGTGGGTTTGCACAAATCTAGAGTGTTCTTGCCTTCAGCAAGCACACTAATAAACATAGTTACATTAGTTTGTAAGATAGCAGTAACTTTAGGGTATTTACAATATTAAAAAGTAATAGTCTCATCTACCAGCCGGCTCTTCCTCTGTCAAGACGTCTGGTTTCACAATGCCCTCAGAATGGGACTTGACTAGGAGTCAATGGCAGAAGTGGCAAAAACAGTTGCTGGTTTTAAATGGCTGATCTCCAAGTTCATCACCATGTAGCGCAACCCTTAGAACACCGATCATCAACTAGGCGAATGGTCGGGCGGTCAGAACATAATTACAAGTCAGTTTGACGGAAAGAATCCCAAACAGATATAATATTTGACTAAAACATAATAATTTCAAAACTTTCTTTCATTTTTACATAATCATGTCACTCTACTATCAGTGGGAATACTTGGGAACAGATTTCAAAAATGTAAATCACTTGGAGCTGATTTCCTGGTGTTTTTACAGTCTTTTGTGTCTAATGACATAAGACAATTTTGGGGGTCAAATAAAACCACTCGTGGGCCAAGTTCGTCTAGTAGGCCGCCAGTTGGGGAACCCTGCCTTAGAACCTCTTAAAACATTGTGGACTTCGAGCAGCGCAAGTGATTTATACAAAATCTGAGCGTAAACATCTTATTAATAGATTGATATGCTCAAACTCAGAATCAATTGTGCTTCCCCAAAAGAACATGGTCAATGTGATAAAACATTTATTTTAATTGCTGAATTTCGCCTTTTTTTCAAAATCCTATGTAGGCTTACACCCTCGATTTTAACTACAGCCCTATGGCACGTGTTACCAGGCTCTATGTGCCACCAAAGGAGAGGAAACCTGGTACTGAATGGCCACCATGTGTGCTGGCTTATGTTCCAGCCTAGCTGTAAGACTCCTGGTTAGTTTAATTAGAAGTGTAAGAGATGGAATGGAACAAAACCTTGCACTCACTGTGGCACTCAAGGAGCTGAGTTGCCTGCATGCCCTATCCACCAACTTCAACTTCAACACACAGCAGACAAATATCTGTTGTCACAAATGGATAACAAAAATGTATTATTCTTTTCTCCACTTCTCCACATCTCCACCACTCCAACTCTTCCCCCTGGTCTCAGGTGTTCAGTGCCCAAGCTGAAGCGTTCTGTGCTGAGCTTTATACCTATCCTGTCATGGCTGCCTCGTTACTCATTGAGACAAGATGCACTGGGAGACCTGATATCTGGCATAAGCATTGGCATCATGCACCTGCCTATGGGTCTGTACCACCTCTACTGTTTGAACACACACACAGGGCCCAATCCTAACTTGAAATTGAGAACACATGGTGGGAAAAGTACTAAAGAGTCATACCTGACTAAAATGTATAGAAAATGACTCAAGTAAAAGTGAAAGTTAACCAGTAAAGTACTACTTGAGTAAAAGTCTAAAACTATTTATTTTAACATGTACTTACTATAAGTACAATGGGGGGAAAAAGTACCAATTGCTATACTTGAGTAAAAGTAAAGATAAATGCTATGAATCAAATTCCTTATATTAAGCCAACCAGACAGCAACATAAAAAAAATCCAACAATCTGACATAATTTACAATTGAAGCATTTGTGTTTAGTGAGTTCACCAGATCTGAGGCAGTAGGGATGACCAAGGATGTTCTCTTGATAAGTGAATAAATTGGACCGTTTTCATGTCCTGCTAAGCATTCAAAATGTAACCAGTTCTTTTGGAGGTGAAGGAAAATGTTTAAAAAGTACATTGTTTTCTTTAGGAATGTAGTTGAGTAAAAGTAAAAGTTGCGAAAAATAGAAATATTAAAGTACAGATAGAACCAGTGGCGTGCCGTGGGCCTGGGGCCTGGGCCTTCAGTGAGGTATTACACAGTCCAAACCGAATTAATCCACCTCATTATGATGCCATGGCTCTAGACACTATACATTTAGACAGAAACGCAGTATAACCAGGCGTTGCGTCACCTTGAAATTGACAAATTGACATTTGACAAAAACATGACACAATCAATGAGTCTTTTCAATATTTCCCTTCACCTTTTCATTGTGCAGCTCCGTTGCCCTGCGCGCGTGTTCTTTGAGCTGTAGATCCACTCCGGTGTCCCCAAAAGTTTTCAAAAGCACCATTGCTTGTTAGTGCCCAGCCGTACTTTGGTGTCTCGTTGCTGCCTTGGTTAGACAACTCAAGTTTGCAAAGCCAGTGTGGCTCCAAACACCAAATCCATCACTTGCAAATAATAGGCATTCCCAGCAGTACAGTTTGCAGTGCTTCTCGGAGCCAAGGAGCCATTGACAGCGCTCACCCCATTGACAGCGCTCGTAGTTGAAACTTTGAAAGTGGCGAGCGAACGAAGCCCTTTCCCGCCTGTGACAGGCTTTGTGGCGTTGGGCGACCTCTCCTTACAATGTCTAACTTTTCTTGAAAAGTTCGTCTTGAGAATGGCGTTATAATTATATCCTCGACCAAATCGATATCTTCTCCTCCTTCCGCCATTGTGGGTTGAAAAAACAGCTTAGTAGTACGCGAATTAATTCGTTTATCAAATTCAGTTTCCTAGATCTCCATAGGACCTGCCTCTCAATATTGGTAATCCAATCAAAAGACGTGCACGGACTACGCCTGCTAGCTGGCTCCTGTGTAACACTGGAGCCAGCCAGCAGGCGTACAATAGCCAACTCTAAAGCTGATTGGTTGACACTAAATTTTCATTTCCATTCACTATAAGCGACAAGCGCCCGCACTGTTGATTCTGAAGGCCCGAGGGCAGATTTTAGACCCCTGGCAACACATGATGGCTGAATATGATTGGATAAAAGATCTAACATAAAGACAAGCCCTCCAAATCTCAACCTGGGGCTGGAAGCAGTGCAACCAAGAGGAAAGCTATGAAATGAAGAGTATAACTCTTACTCTGGAGAATAATTTAATACATATTTGTGGGAAAATATATTTAAATTTTTTTTTTATATTCTAATGATGTTTAGGCCAGCAGAGAAGACCTTGCAGGCCCTGACGGCCCACCACTGGATAGAACTACCCATATAAATTACTTAAGTAGTACTTTACACCACTGAGTACTTAGTTACTTTACGTCACTGCATGTAACCACATGTAAATCTTTCATTGATACCAATGCTTGAGGTATGTGAAAGCCTGATTTACACAAGTTGATCTCAAGTTAGTGTTGCCTCTCTTTGGGCTGAGAATACTATATGATAACTATCTACTTTGTGAAGACGATGGAGACTGACATTTCTGTAATGTTTCCCCAGGTTTGGCCTATGCTCTCCTGGCCTCTGTGCCCCCAGTGTATGGCCTCTACACTGCCTTCTACCCTGTACTCATGTACTGCATCTTTGGCACCTCCAAACACATCTCCGTAGGCAAGACAGAGCGTTGAAGGGGGGAAGGAGAAAGAGAGAGAATTTTTTAGTATAATTTGGTCAAAGGAATATGCTAATGATTTCACTAACATGATCTTGTGTGGGTAATGTGTGTGTGTTCCCTCAGGCCCATTTGCTGTGACCAGCATCATGATAGGCACCACGACAGAGAGACTGGCCCCAAACAGTAACTTCATGACCCTAAATGGAACCAATGGGACTGCAGTTCTAGATGTAGTAGCCCGCGATGCCCTCAGAGTACAGATAGCAGCCAGCACCACTTTACTGAGTGGGATCTTTCTGTTTCTGCTGGGCATGATTCGGTTTGGTTTTATGGTGACGTTCCTCTCGGACCCCATGGTACGTGCCTACATGACAGGAGCAGGTATACATGTGGTACTTTCCCAACTCCCAAGCCTCTTTGGGATCCGCACTGGACGCTTCACAGGACCGCTGTCTCAGGTCTATGTGAGTGCACACAACACATCCACACACAGAAACAGGTGATTCATACATTCAGAAGTTGAAAATGTTTTCCAACACACACTCTCTCTCTCTCCTATTCTCTCTGTCTTCTCTTCTGTCTCTCCCTTCTCTCTCCCTTCTCTCTCTCTCTCTCTCTCTCTCTCCCTTCTCTCTCTCTCTCTATCCCTATCTATTCTCTTCTCTCTCTCCCTTCTCTCTCTCTCTCTCTCTCTATCCCTATCTATTATCCTCTCTCTGTCTTCTCTTCTTTCTCTCTCTCTCTAGCTCCTAATAGATATCTGTAGACATCTGCCAGAGACTAACGTTGCGGCCGTGGTGGTAACTCTAGTGGCCTTGGCGGTCCTCATAACGGTCAAAGAACTCAACATTTACTTTGAGAAGAAAATGCCTGTGCCTGTTCCTATAGAACTCATAACGGTAAGTCCTCTACACCAGGGTTAACCAACCTCGGTTATTTGAATCAGCTGTGTAGTGCTAGGTCAAAAACAAACACGTGGACCAAGTTTGGGAAACCCTGCTTTACATCTAACACCTCTCTGTGTGTTTCTGTTTATTTGTCATACAATCATCCCCAGGTCTTTGGCATCTCATTCCTGTCTCTCTTTTGGTCTCTTGAATGACACTTCTAGTGAAAACCACTAGAGGGCAACCTGTCCCCATAGCTGATAGGAGAGTAAGGCCAGAACGTGGTTCATCAGTATCATATGTTCCAATTCAATGTTCCAGTTCAATGTTCCAGTTTTTTGTTCCAGTTTATTGTTCCAGTTTAATGTTCCATATTTGCACATAATTTCGTCGAATTTCGTCAAGAGGAGTGAATGTGTCTCTCTGTGTGCATGTGTGTGTGTGTGCCCAGTCAGTCTTATTGATCCATTAAAATATGGTAAAGTGATTAGTTATGTTAAATATTTGGCCTGTAGTTGTGCATGGATTCCGAACACAGCAAAGCAACTAAGGTCTGAAATAATGATTTACTCACAAATACACATGTACACAACAGGACAGGCGATGTTGTGTTTCTGTGAGCATGGTAACTTATGCGTGTCTATGTGTGTGTTACAGATCATAGGAGCAACACTTATCTCTTACTACTGCAAACTGCACAACCTATACAAAGTGGCCGTCATCGGACAGATCCCCAAAGGGTGAGTGTTTATGAGTGTGTGTGTGTTTATGCGTTATTGTTTGTGGGTGGGTGGGGAGTTCTAAGATCAGTTGAGTCCACAGGAGAAGAGGAGAGGAAGAGGAACGATAGGAGAAGGTGATATGGTGTAGTTCATTGGGAAAGAGTCATCCTATTCGCCTTGTTCTGGAACGTCACAGTGATCGCGGCGAGTTAGTTGCAATTGTGTTTCTATTTCCGGCAACATTCGTGCGACGCTGGCGCATGCAAAAGTGGTACTTTTAGTTGAGAGCTTGATAGTTTTACACTGACAGAACCGCACAAAATCCTAAAATTGGTCAACATGACAAACATATGTTCAGTACGAGGCTGTCTCAACAATTGGATGAAGAGGATGCAGTTTTTACAGCAATGTTTTGATACCCAACCTCTACGTCGATCTGAATGTACCTGTGGAGCCCCTGCATCCACCTCCTAAAGACACAGAGTCTTTGTGGCTCTGCCTCAAAGCGGTGGACTTGACACACCAACTCCTGATGACACTGATGAAGCTGAAGCTCAATTTGCTGCAGCAGTAACTAGCAGTGTGTTGTCAGTCGAGTGATTAGTTATTGGATTGACATGATGGAAGAGAATCTGAGGGAGTACATTCCATGGCTGCCATCGGGAGACCATCCGTGCTACAATGCAACAATGTTTTAACGACCACCTCCCAGGAACAACCTGCATTATTGACTGCTCAGAAACTGCTTTACAGAAGTGAAAGAATCTGGATTCAGAGGGAGAGTCATTCAGCCATTACTACGCCCAGAACACTGTCAAGTACCTGGTGGCCATTGATGTTCATCTCCTCAGCATATGGAGGTAGATGTAGCGACATCGGATTCTGGGTTCCTGGAGTACCTCTGTCCAGGTGATGAGGTCATGGCTGACCGGGGCTTCACAATCCGTGATCTGCTACATGAGAGGAAGGTCAAATGAACAATTGCAGCCTTCACAAAAAGAGGCGCGCAGCTGTCAGAGGGCGACACCACATGTACAAGACGGATAGCTAACGTGAGGGTTCATGTGGAACGCGTAATTCAAAGGGTCAAACGGTTTAGATTCATCTCACAGACAGTGCCAATCAACCTCTCATCTAAAATGGACAAAATACTTTGCTACCCTGTGTAACCTGCGTGGTGATATCATTCGTGAAGATGCTGAATGAACTGACCAGTCAAATGGCATTCACAGGGTCGATATCATACATACTTCTACAGAGCTGCATATATTGTCACTGACAATCTGCCTGCCTGATGCTCCTCAACAATAAATGGCAGCATGTGTGTAAAGTAGAATGCCTTCAAACTCAGAACAGCCTCTGCTGGCCCATGGGGTTGCAGTTGGGGTGTGCCCTCCACCACCTTCACATCACAGGTTGTCCCATTGAAGACATCATCCAGAGAACCACAGCCATTCCCCTTGACAGGACACTTGATCTCCAACAGTTCCTTGGAGTTCAGCACTCCGTCACGTCTCATCTGTCCAGGCTATGCCAGTTAGCCCATTGGACACTGCATTCTGCACCTGTGATATAATGTTTGTTAGAAAAAAAGACATTCAGAGAGAATGCCATTATTAACAATTGTGTGTGTCACGCCCTGACCGTAGAGATCCTTTTTATGTCTCTATTTTGGTTGGTCAGGGCGTGAGTTTGGGTGGGCATTCTATGTCTGGTGTTCTATGTTGTCTTTGTTTTGTATTTCTATGTGTTTGGCCTGGTATGGTTCCCAATCAGAGGCAGCTGACAATCGTTGTCTCTGATTGAGAACCATACTTAGGTAGCCTGTTCCCACCTGTGTTTGTGGGTAGTTATTTTCTGTTTAGTGTGTGTCGTCACCCTACAGAACTGTTCGTTTGTCGTTTTTGTTGTTTTGTTCAGTGTTCAGTTGTTTAATTAAAATAATGAACACTTACCACGCTGCACCTTGGTCCTCTTCTCCTTCTCCCGACAACGTTTGTTATAGAACTACCCACCACCAAAGGACCAAGCAGCGTGGAAGGATGGACTCCTGGACATGGGAGGAAATATTGGACGGCAAGGGACCCTGGGCACAGTCGGGGGAGTATCGCCGTCCGAAAAAGGAGCTGGAGGCAGCTGGAGCAGAGCGGCGACACTACGAGGAATTGGCTCGAGGTAACGGGCACGAGAGGCTGTCCCAAAAATTTTTGTTTGGGGGGGGGGGACATGGGGAGATTGGCGGACTCAGGTAGGAGACCTGAGCCAACTCCCCGTGCTTACCGTGGCGAGAGAGTGACTGGGCAGGCACCGTGTTATGCTGTGAAGCGCACGGTGTCCCCAGTGCGCACGCATAGCCCGGTGCGCTACATCGCAGATCCTCTTATCGGCCGGGCTAGAGTGGGCATCGAGCCAGGAGGGATGATGCCGGCTCAGCGCATCTGGTCTCCAGTGCGTCTCCTCAGCCCTACGCACGGTGTCCCCGGTTCACCAGCACAGCCCAGTGCGGCCTGTTCCAACTCCCCGCACTTGCCGCGCTACAGGGGGGAGCCAGCCAGGACGAGTTGTGCTAGCTCTGTGCTCGGGACCGCCAGTGCGCCTCCACGGTCCAGTGTATCCGGTGCCTCGGCCAAGGACAAGGCCTCCTGCATGTCTCCCCAGCCTGGTGAGTCATGTGCCTTCTCCCAGAGCCAGGCCTCCTGTGTGGCTCTCCATTCCAGTGATGATCCATGGCAAGAAGCCTCCAGTGATGATCCATGGCACGAAGCCTCCAGTGATGATCCAGTGCACGAAGCCTCCAGTGATGATCCAGGGCACGAAGCCTCCAGTGATGATCCTTGGCACGAAGCCTCCAGTGATGATCCATGGCACGAAGCCTCCAGTGATGATCCATGGCAAGAAGCCTCCAGTAATGATCCTTGGCACGAAGAATCCAGTGATGATCCATGGCAAGAAGCCTCCAGTGGTGATCCATGGCACGAAGCCTCTAGTGATGTTCTATGGCACGAAGCCTCCAGTGATGATCCATGGCACGAAGCCTCCAGTGATGATCCATGGCACGAAGTTTCCAGTGAGGATCCATGGCACAAAACCTTCAGTGAGGAGTTATGGCACATGGCCTCCAACGAAGGACATCAGTCAGGAGCCTCCACAAACGCCTTATAGTCTGGAACCTCCAGCGACGCCCTCCAGTCCGGAGCCTCCAGCGACGCCCTGCAGTCCGGTGCAGCCAGAGTCTCCCTCCTGTCCGGAGCAGCCAGAGTCTCCCTCCAGTCCTCTTCTCCTTCTCCCGACGACATTCGTTACAATATGATCAACTTAATCCAAACACATGTTAGTTTCATCATAAACTTACCTTGCTAGTGTTCCCAATGAGATGAGACCACTTATACTTACCATGCTTTAGGCATTACCCCCAACCACAAGGATATTTTACAAACCTTATTCACCCAGAAAAACAATAACACTAAAGAAATACATGTGACGCTGACATGTCTAAATTAATGTTATACCCTACTTACCTGGATAAACCTCACCTGGATAAACCTACCTTGGTTCACCAACGTGAGATTTGACAGGATACTTACAGAAATGCATGTGATGCTGACATGTCTAAATTAATGTTAAACCCTACTCACCTGGATAAACCTCACTTGGATAAACCTACCTTGGTTCACCAACGTGAGATTTGACAGGATACTTACAGAAATACATGTGATGCTGACATGTCTAAATTAATGTTATACCCTACTCACCTGGGTAAACCTACCTTGCTTCACCAACATGAGATTTGACAGGATGCTTACAGATTCCCCTATTAATACAGAAGTTCAGTTGATCCACAAATACATGTTAACTTAACCAATAAATCTTGACATTTTCAAGTCAGCCATCTCTACTGATCCATTGTTGGATACAAGTACCCAAGCAGAGCTGCTTGGTTGGCTGGGCTGAACATCGGCCTTCAAAAATCCCAATCCTTGGTGAAGAAGAACTCGGCCCACCTTAACACTGTGGAGGTAGTGATAAGACTCTGTACTCTTGTAATTTTTTATAGTGGAACCATCCACTCCCAGGGAGAGCATGAAGTAATTAAAAATGTCCCCATACGTCCTCCACCCAATTATTACTCATGGACGGATGGGGTACGGTGATACCATCTGACCTCCGAAGAGCCATTTGTGTGTGTTCCCAAATGTCAGCCATGTTTTGTTTTTGCTTATTTTTAAGATGTGTTAATGATGCGTCTTTTTTTAATTATTAGCTGGCTACCACTCTGAGATAATTCGCTAGCGTTGACAGAAGTTGTGAAAGGGAAACACAATCGCGTTCGAATGGAACTGGGTCGAGTGGGCCGGGCTAGATAAGGCGAATAGATAAAAATGTAAAAGTCAGATAAGGAAACACAGATTCAGTGAGCAGAGAAGTGTGTTGACAGCGAAACCATTATCAACAGCCAGTAAATGTCAACCTGATTCATCAAGGTTTGCGAAGGCAGCAATGGACACGTGTTTGAGCTGATTCTGCATGGTCTTCAGATTGCAGGACTGCCAAAGACAAAAGTTACAGTAAGAAGTGGCTACTGCTACTAATCAATATCAGCTGTTGAAGGCAGCTTATCTGAATGTATTCATAAGCTTGATCATTGTCACTGGTGTAAATTGATAATTTAATTCTTTCAAGTATCAAATCATTTTCTTCATAACAATGCTTTACCTCAGGTAGCCTATAGATCCTTTATCACTTTGTTTATCATTTAGGTTACTTTGAGCCATCATTCCTTAGCCTGTGCATTGATACACAATTAAACCCCAATGTAATTATTTGTTTGTGTACATGTTTCAACACTTGTTACCAGCAGCAATAATCAAGGGGATGTGTTGTGCAAGGAGGGGTCTGGACGAGGCAGTAATCAATGAGATACATTTTTACAGTGTCTTTGAACCACAAAATTCTCCTCTATCCCTTCCTCCCGCTGTCCGCTTTAATCTCTTCCTCTCCCTTTCTAACAACTCCTGTCTTCTCCTCTTCACCTTTCCTCTCTATCCTTAGACTACAGCCTCCCAGGTCACCTGATGTTAGTATGTGGGGTTCGATAGTTGGTGATGCATTCGTAGTAGGCATAGTGGGATATGCTCTTAACATCTCCTTGGGCAAAATCTTCGGCCAAAAACACGGCTACAACGTGGACAGCAACCAGGTGGGACATGCACGTACAAACACACACACACACACACACACACACTGGCATGCAATCAGACCAACAGAGACACGTGCTTGGGGTTTTTTTGCTCTGAAGGATTGAGACAGGAAGGGAACACACAGTGTCTGTACCAGCTTACAGCTCTGGTCCTGAATGTTTAATGGCCGACACGCTCTGCTCAGTCAAGTATAAAAGAGATGTACACCAAATACTGAATATACCACTGAATAAGCACTATGACTTATTTACTGGGGGTGGCCACAAGTAAATAAACCCCAATTTAATTGAGCATCTCCATTCTTTTGATCTCACCCCTCTCTTTCAAACTCTTTCTCTTTTTCTCTCTCACTCTCTTGGTCTTCTTTCTCTCTTTCTAGGAGATGGTGGCTCTTGGTCTCTGTAACATAGTGGGAGGATGCTTTCAATGCCACGCTATTGCTGCTTCTCCGTCCCGTACCCTCCTCCAGGATAGCACTGGGGGCAAGACACAGGTATACAACTCATGCATGCACATACACGTATCTCCACTTGCTAATATTTACACAAACATACACACTAACTGATGTGTGTGTTTGTACATGTTGTCAGGTTGTTGGGCTGATTTCTTCAGTGCTTGTGCTGATCTTCATTCTGCAACTGGGGACACTGTTTGAGGAGCTACCCAAGGTATCTATCTCTCCATCACCTCCACGCCAGCCAAACACAGACAACACTGATCTGATGAGTGTTTGTGTGTCTCCTAGGCTGTCCTGGCCTGTATAGTGCTTGTGAACCTGAAAGGCCTTTTTATGCAGTTTAAAGACATTCCTGAACTCTGGAAGAGCAATAAGGTCGACCTGGTGAGCACTTTTTTATTTTTTTTATTTTACCTTTATTTAACCAGACAAGTCAGTTAAGATCAACATCTTATTTACAATGACGGCTTACCCTGGTGAAGCAGAGCCAATTGAGTGCAGCCCTATGGACTCCCAATCCCAGCCGGATGTAATTCAGCCTGGATTCCTACCAGGGAGTGTAGTGACGCCTCTTGCACTGAAATGCAGTGCCTTAGACCGCCGCGCTACTCGGTAGTCCGAGGGGCGAGTTACACATTTATACACTTCATAGTTACATCCTAAAACATGCATCCTAACTTGAAATTAACTTATATGACTCAAATGGGGTTTGGGAAACCCTGATTCCTGGGTATTCCCCATATTGATTACCTGTGTCTCTGCTGTCCCCTAGCTGGTGTGGTTGGTAACTCTGGTGTGTACTATCTTGCTGAACCTGGACCTCGGCCTAGGTGCATCCATCGGCTTCTCTATGCTCACTGTCATCTTCAGAACACAACTGTGAGTCTGAATGTATTTTATTTGTATTTATTAAGGATCCCCATTAGCTGCTGCCTTCTCTTCCTGGGGTCCAGCAAAAGAAAGGCAGATTATACAATTTGAATAAGTGTGTTTGTGTGTATGAGTGTGTGTGCATGAGCACACATATTTGTGTTTGTTTGTTTTCTTATGAGAGAGAGTAAGAGAGAATAATCCTTCTAAAACAATGGCATTCAAACTCTTTCAGAGGGGGCCCCATTTTTTAAAGATGATACATCCTTAAAATTGGTTCATTTACATTTTTACATCAACAAATAACCTTCATTACATTTTAAGCTCTTACCGAAAAGAAAAGAAACCAGTAAATATCTTTCTCAAAATTTTTATATACTGTCCCATACAAAAATGTTATATATTGTTCCATACAAAAATGTTATATATTGTCCCATACAATTTTTTTATATATTGTCCCATACATAAATGTTATATATTGTCCCATACATAAATGTTATATATTGTCCCATCCATACATGTTATATATTGTCCCATACATAAATGTTATATATTGTCCCATACAAAAATGTTATATATTGTCCAATACATAAATGTTATATATTGTCCCATACAAAAATCTGTACTCGTATTATTCTAATTTTTGGGGCGACCCGGTAGGTCGCGACTCTTTCTTCCTCTTTCTTCATAAAGTAGATAACATCCGTTCTCTCTCTCTCGCGCTCTCTCTCTCCCAGGCCGCGGTACTCTATCCTGGGGCATGTTCCTGGGACTGAGCTCTACCTGGATACAGACACATATGAGGAGGTGAGACGGAGGAGTTTACAGGTTTTCTTTTTATCGCTTTAGTGCAATTTTTACAAGTATTCGTTACATTTTCACAACTTTTAGTACAAAACTCAAAACAGATCATCAAAAAGGTAGTTGTTTCAAAAACTCTAAGTACATTTTCAACTGACCAACTACAACACAAAATCATACAGTCCCTTTTTCACCAAACTTAATCAGTGTTTCATCTAGAAAAACGTGTCTCACATTGCAACACATGTTCCTTTTAAGTATTTGCCTTTTACAATGCAATGCAGAGTTCACACTGCTTAACTAAAATTGCGTTGGCCAATACAGTAATATATGCCAATTACACAGCAGACACTTTCAAGTTTTTTATATATTTTTATTATTATTATTATTTTTTCTCCCCTTTTTCTCCCCAATTTCATGGTATCCAATTGTTAGTAGTTACTGTCTTGTCTCTTCGCTACAACTCCCGCACGGATTCAGGAGAGGCGAAGGTTGAGAGCCATGCATCCTCTGAAACACAACCCAACCTACCCACACTGCTTCTTAACACAGCGCGCATTCAACCCGGAAGCCAGCCGCACCAATGTGTCTGAGGAAACACCGTACACCTAGCAACCTGGACAGCGTGCACTGCGCCCGGCCCGCCACAGTAGTCGCAAGTGCGTGATGAGACAAGGATATCCCTGCCGGCCAAACCCTCCCTAAACCGGACGACGCTAGGCCAATTGTGCACCGCCCCATGGGCCTCCCAGTCGCGGCCGGCTGCGACAGAACCTGGGCTCGAACCCAGAGTCTCTGGTTGCGCCTTAGGCCACTGCTCCATCCGGGAGGCCCATTGCAGACACTTTCATCCAAAGTGACAACATTTTTGGTTTGTGACCACAGTTGGAATCGAACCCAGAGCTCTGGTGTTGCTAGTGCCATGCTCTTACAAACTGAGCCATGTACAGGACTACTACAATACATAAGTACAATACATTACTGTAAAATACACATTACATCATTACAATACAGGTGAAAGATTTATGATTGCCATCCCCATGAGCGTACCACCTCATGGATGAGTCATGCAACGATTTCAGTGGTTGTGTGGTGAACAAACAACATTAATGCACAATGAAAGGTTTTGAATGCAAGGCTGTCCATGTTACAAGTGTTACCAGTTTGGAGCTTTGTACTAAGAGTTTTGGAAACTCATCACATACTTTTGAAAATATGACCAAAGCAAAAAAACAGAACTGTAATATGTAATTAGGTGGGTGTGAGTGGGTTATTCAACAGTGGGTTTTAAAACAGTTTTTAGATGACCATCTATTGAAGTCCCCTGTTTGTGTGTTGGTTTGTCCCACAGGCAAAAGAGATACCAGGTATCACTATCTTCCGTTCCTCCACCACAATGTACTATACCAACGCTCAGCTATACCTGGACGCACTGCAGGAGAAGGTAGTGTGATTTTTTATGACCGGTATAAGCCCACACCATTCCAACACAGAAAATCTGCTTTTTAACATACTTAATTAAAACAATTCTGAAGGAAAATTATTTCACTCATATTGTAATTAATTATAGGTCATATCTCATTGAAATCTGTAAACACTGGGCAGTTGCTTTAAATACACACATCAGTAGTCACATGATTAGTACAATTGCCCAATTGGAAACTTGCTTTACTATAAGGGCAATATTGGTCACACCTTTTTTACAGTTGTTATTACTCCGAAACACAACCGCACTGCTTCTTAACACAGTGCGCATCCAACCCGGAAACCAGCTCCACCAATGTGTCGGAGGAAACACCGTACACCTAGCGACCTGGTCAGCGTGTACTGCACCAGGGCCGCCACAGGAGTCGCTAGTGCGGCCAAACCCTCCCTAACCCGGACAAAGCTAGGCCAATTGTGCACCGCCCCATGGGCCTCCCGGTCGCAGCCGGCTGCGACAGAGCCTGGGACTCCCATTCCCAGCCGGATGTGATTCAGCCTGGATTCCTACCAGGGACTGTAGGAAATGTCCTTGTTTTTGAACTGTACCACGGACTGTCGTTTCAATCCACAATGGAACCCTTCAACTGAAGAACCATATCTCAGTTTTGGATCATTTTGGTGATATGGTGTAGTTGTTTAGTCGATATGAATCATCCAGAGTCTTGATATTACACACAGACTATAAGCAAGTAGCCTAGTGGTTAAGAGTGTTAGGCGAGTGACCAAAGGTTTGCTGGTTTGAATCCGCTATCCAACTAGGTGAACAATCTGAAGATGTGCTCATGAGCATGGAACCCTAATTGCTTCTGTAAGTGACTCTGGATAAGAATGCTAGAATAGAAATACTGGTGTGCAAAAGAGCAGAAAGCTAAATGAGTTAAATGCACAATACATTAATGTCAGTTGAGAACTCTGAACATTCCAGAAAATAATAAGATCAGCACTCATCTGAAAAGAAAAATGCACATAGGGTTTTTTGGATGAAGTGTTCTACTAGGAATATTCAGAGTTGATGACAACGCAAAGACTGTCAGTGAACTTGAAACAACGGCATGCCATATTAGGCTGGCTTCACTTGCTCGTGGGAAGTCGTAAGTCTGACGTGGATGTGTTCAAGTGCTTCTGAACTCTGAACAATTCTTCAACCAATAAGATTTTAGATTGCTTGATAAGCTTGCTAACATTGCTAATAATTAAGTTAGCTAGCCTTTCAAGGACACACGTTCCGCTAGCGGCACACCCCCCCCACCCCCACTGAAAAGGCAGAGCCGCGAAATTCAAAAAAAATGTTTTTTAAAAATATTTAACTTTCACACATTAAAGTCCAATACAGCTAATGAAAGACACAGATCGTGTGAATCCAGCCAACATGTCCGATTTTTAAAATGTTTTACAGGGAAGACACAATATGTAAATATGTAAACCTATTAGCTAAACACATTAGCATAAGACACCATCTTTTCTTTGTCCACCAACACCAGTAGCTATCACCAATTCGTCTAAACTAAGATATTGATAGCCCCTAACCAAGAAAAAACCTCATCAGATGACAGTCTGATAACATATTTATGGTATAGGATAGGTTTTGTTAGAAAAATGTGCATATTTCAGGTAGATATCATAGTTTACAATTGCACCCACCGTCACAAATGGACTAGAATAAATACATAGAGCAACGTGTTTACCTAATTACTAATCATCAAACATTTCGTAAAAATACACAGCATACACTAATCGAAAGACACAGATCCTGTGAATACAGACAATATTTCAGATTTTCTAAGTGTCTTACAGCGAAAACACAATAAATCGTTATATTAGCATAGCACATGTGCAAACATTACCCCAGCATTGATTCTAGCCAAAGAGAGCGATAACGTAAACATCGCCAAAATGTATTAATTTTTTCACTAACCTTCTCAGAATTCTTCAGATGACACTCCTGTAACATCACATTACAACATACATATACAGTTTGTTCGAAAATGTGCATATTTAGCCACCAAAATCATGGTTAGACAATGAGAAAAGTTGCCCAGCTGGTCAGAAAATGTCCTGCGCCACATTAGACAGTGATCTAGTCGTATACATAACTACTCATAAACGTGACTAAAAAATATAGGGTGGACAGCGATTGATAGACAATTTAATTCTTAATACAATCGCGGAATTACATTTTTTAAATTATCCTTACTTTTCAATACAGTTTGCGCCAAGCGAAGCTACGTCAAAAAAGATGGCGTCCTAAGCCACTAACATTTTTCGACAGAAACACGATTTATCATAATAAATTGTTCCTACTTTGAGCTGTTCTTCCATCAGTATCTTGGGCAAAGGATCCTTTCTTGGGTCTAATCGTCTTTTGGTGGAAAGCTGTCCTCTTGCCATGTGGAAATGCCAACTGCGTTCGGCATGAACTGGAAGCGTGCCCAGAGATTCACAGTGTCTCAGAAATAAATGTCCCAAAATCGCACTTAACGGATATAAATTGCTATAAAACGCTTTAAATTAACTACCTTATGATGTTTTTAACTCCTATAACGAGTAGAAACATGACCGGAGTAATATTACTCCCTACACTAATGCTTGGAACAAGTGCGGGTCGGTGGCCGCCGCGCGCATGACGCACCAAGAAAAGAGTTCCTATCTACAGGTTTTTTTTATTTATAGTGCCTGTGATTGCGCAATCGACACCATTCAAATCGTCATCACGTAAAGGCATCCAGGGGAAGACGTAAGCAGTGTCCGTATACTCATAGGAATAACATTGGCCTTAAAACTGACTCCAGAACAGGGGCCAAAATTTCTGAAATCTGACTCCATGTCAGGGAAATTGCTGTAGAATGAGTTCTGTTCCACTTAAAGACAAAATTTCAACTCATATAGAAACTATAGACTGTTTTCTATCCAATAATAATAATAATATGCATATTGTACGATCAAGAATTTTGTAGGAAGCCGTTTACACGATTACCATAAATAGTGACAACAGCACCCCCTAGCCTTAACAGGCTAGCTTGCTTAACATTTACAATATGGTCAGACTAGCTTTATTATTCATATTGATAAGGAATTTGTTGTCATCTTTTGGTTGAAAGAGTAAAAGGTCAGTGGTGAAACGTCACAACTCGGCAACTCGGCTAACAACATTTTCTCAGAGTTTCCCACTTGTTATTCTGACTTGGATTCGGGGTCATTCAAGTGAAATTTCCCACTGGGAACTAGTAGCTTCCGATAACTCCGATAGCATGTGGACACGGCATTAGGTCATGAAATATGTTGATTGGCCAGTGAGTGGCCATGCCCTCGTCACACCTACAATCTTTTTATTCATCAAAACCCAGTCCTTTTGTACCACTTCCACCCCACGCTCATAATTCCCACTGTGAAAATAGCACAAATATTTCTGACACACCCCTGTGGTTGAAAATGTGTTATTAGCAATTGTGGGTGGGTGCGGGTGAACAAACAGCTCACCCATGCATCACTAGTGTTTGTGTGTCATTCTCTCAATAGCCCTCTTTCTCTGAATTGCTTTCTCTCTCCTTCACTCTCTTTATCTCAAGCGCTCCGTGTCATTTTCTTACAGAGTGGAATTGACATTGGAATGCTGCTGATGAAGAAGAAGAAAAGAGACACTGAAGAAAAGAGGAAAGTCAAGAAAGAAAAGAATAAAGCCAAAAAGGAGGCAAAAAAACAGGTATAATACACACACGTCCAACACACATTTGCTACCGTTCAAAAGTTTGGGATCACTTAGAAATATACTTGTTTTTGAAAGAAAAGCAAATTTTTTGTCCATTTAAATAACATCAAATTGATCAGAAATACAGTGTAGACATTGTTAATGTTGTAAATGACTATTGTAGCTGGATTTATAATGGAATATCCAATGGCACATTGTGTTAGCTAATCCAAGTTATTATTTTAAAAGGCTAATTGATCATTAGAAAACCCTTTTGCAATTATGTTAGCACAGCTGAAAACTGTTGTGCTGATTAAAGAAACAATAAAACTGGCCTTCTTTAGACTAGTTGAATATCTGGAGTATCAGCATTTGTGAGTTCGATTACAGGCTCAAAATGGCTAGAAACAAAGACCTTTCTTCTGAAACTCGTCAGTCTATTCTTGTTCTGAGAAATGAAGGCTATTCCATGCGATAAATTGCCAAGAAACTGAAGATCTCATACTACACTGTGTACTACTCCCTTATTTTTTACCCCTTTGCACCCAAGTATCTCTACTTGCACTTTCATCTTCTGCACATCTAACACTCCAGTGTTTAATTACTAAATTGTAATTACTTCGCCACTACAGCCTATTTATTGCCTTACCTCCCTCTTACCTCATTTGCACACACTGTATTAAGATTTTTTTCTATTGTGTTATTGACTTTGTTTATTCCATGTGAATCTCTGTGTTGTTGTTTGTGTTGCACTGCTTTGCTTTATCTTGGCCAGGTTGCAGTTGTAAATGAGAACTTGTTCTCAACTGTCCTACCTGGTTAAATAAAGGTGAGATAAATAAATAAATAAAAATGTAATGAAGCTGCCAGTTGAGGACTTGTTTCTAAAACTAGACACTCTAATGTACTTGTCCTCTTGCTCAGTTGTGCACCGGGGCTTCCCACTCCTCTTTCTATTCTGGTTAGAGCCAGTTTGTGCTGTTCTGTGAAGGGAGTAGTACACAGCGTCGTACAAGATCTTCAGTTTCTTGGCAATTTCTCACATGGAACAGCCTTCATTTTTCAGAACAAGAATAGACTGACGAGTTTCAGAAGATAGGTCTTTGTTTCTGGCCATTTTGAGCCTGTAATCAAACCCACAAATGCTGACGGTCCAGATACTCAATTAGTCTAAAAGCCAGTTTTATTGCTTCTTTAATCAGGACAACAGTTTTCAGCTGTGCTAACATAATTACAAAAGAGTTTTCTAATGATCAGTTAGCCTTTTAAAATGATAGCTAACACGATTAGCTAACACAACATGCCATTGGAACACAGGAGTGATGGTTGCTGATAATGGGCCTCTGTTCGCCTATGTAGATATTCCATAAAAAATCTGCCGTTTCCAGCTACAATAGTTATTTACAACATTAACAATGTCCACACTGTATTTCTTATCAATTTGATGTTATTTTAATGGACAAAAAAATTGCTTTTCTTTCAAAAACAAGGACATTTCTAAGTGACCCCAAACTTTTGAACGGTAGTGTAGGATTAACAAACACACACACAAAAATTGCACTGTTAGTGACCTTATTTCTCTTCCCTTCCCAGAATGGTGTGAATGGATGCCTACCCAACAATACAGTCCATCCAGAGGACAAGGGGGATGAAGAGAAAGGTTCCCCAGACCTGAAATTGAACCAGACGGCCATTGCTCTAGTTGATCAACCCATCAACGGGCAGGTGTGTAATGTGATGTACTAAAGTATAGTGAGGCATTTAAGCAAAACAATTGTGTAGATGTATGTACCCTGAAAGATTCAGAAATGGAGCCACCCCAGATTTGGCCCCTCGGGGTGTGGCAGACATTTTTCTAAATGGCAGCATATGGCAACAGTATTTTAAACAGATTGTTTTGAGATAAACACACCAAATCTGGCACAGAGGTAGATTTATGTAGCTTGAAAATATTTACATCTGGAGCCACCTGGGGCACCTGGGGGTCGTGGCATCTTACACAATGGCCGCTGTTGGTAAGACTATGTTACAGTACCGAAGGCCTTTTTTTAGATACACTTACAGAAGGTGCCATATAGGTAGATTCCTAGGGGCATGCAGGTGGGACAACCCAGCTATATTGTGTGCCAGTAAAGAACTCTACATTATTATTATTATTATGAGATGAATTCTATGGAGGCTGTGCTTTGTCTGTGTGTATATTTATGAATATTTGTGTTTTTTGTTGTTTCATCTTTGACATTTGTTTCTGAACCTTTCCTTTGGGAAATTATAAAAAAGGTGGGAAGGAAATAGTGTTGGGGAGAGTTAAATTATTGACAGGCTGGCTGTGCAATCTCGCTGTTCTACTGGTCACTCTTGTGGCGGTCGAAGGGCTTGTCGGCCCGGGTGGCTTGGGCTGGTGGCAAGAGTCTTGGACCCTCCTATTTCTGACCAGTGTCATATGGTTGGACCCATTCTGGTATGTGTGTGCATGGGGGTGTGTGTGGGGGTGTGTGCATGGGGGTGTGTGTGGGGGTGTGTGTGAGTCTGCTTGTCCGCACGCATAAACATGGACTGAGTATGCTCGAGGGTAATGTGGCTCCCTGTATCTTTGTGGCAGCCGTCTTACAAAATGCATTAGACCCCAATTAGGCTAGATGTTATACTGTATGTTATAGTGAAGAGACCCTTGTGTGCATCTCCTAACATTATTGTAACATGCCTGACATTGGTTGATATACAGCATTGGTTGATGTGCAGCATACACTTGAATACAGGGATTTAGGTCAGGTCCAAGGCCTGAGTTTATTTTGCTTATTAGCCACTAGTAAATTAGCTGGTTAGTGTCATGGCTTTGATGCTGTACTCATCTCTTTCTATTCTGTGTATGGCTCCACTGACCCAGTCATTATTTTTTGAATGATGATTTTAGAGGTCCCTGAGGGTGCATGAAATACACCTTTACCTGATGCTGTCTCAAATCAACAGTTACCAGCTAAATCCATGTCAGACTAAACTCTGTTATAGACTTTAATTTCTTCCAATTGCAGTCCATTATAATCAACTGGAATTAGAAAAACTGGATGAAATTCAAATATTTTGCTCGACAGGCACATTTCTGACTGAAACATAACCTGAGATAACAGTTCACTATTCAACCTCATTGGCTAGTATATTTTCCAAAGTAGCTTTAGTGGCCATTTGTTAAATTCTCATGTGGTAGGACGTGAACCCCGGTCTCCCGCTCCGGGACCAAACGTCTTAACCAGTAATCCAAAATATTATTCTGTGTTTGGCTGAGGGTGGTTTTAACTCACTTACACTGCATTCGTCTCAGAAAATGTATTTATTCTACAATTTGGCCTACTGTAATATACTATGTTACTTTGAGAATTTTTGGTTTTCAGGTGATCCAGGGCAGGAATTATAGGCCAAATGTATATCAATCAAAGAAGTACAGGCAATAACTTTTTGTAGATTAAAGTTTTGTAAAGTAGTGGTACAGTCTGCAACCTTTTAGTAAAATGTCTGTCACGGTCCAGGGGCCAAATCTATGATGGGTCTATATCTAAATCTTTAGAGGATACATGCATCTTCCTCTGTACCAAAATTGGTGTGTTTACCCAACATTGTTTTACTGACAGTGGCCTTTTTGTAAGATGGCCGCCACAGACCCCAAGGTCCAATCAATTAATCAATCAATCAAATGTATTTATAGAGCCCTTCTTACATCAGCCGATGTCACAAAGTGCTATACAGAAACCCAGCATAAAACCCCAAACAGCAAGCAATGCAGGTGTAGAAGCACGGTGGCTAGGAAAAACTCCCTAGAAAGGCCAAAACCTAGGAAGAAACCTAGAGAGGAACCAGACTATGAGGGGTGGCCAGTCCTCTTCTGGCTGTGCCGGGTGGAGATTATAACAGAACATGGCCAAGATGTTCAAATGTTCATAGATGACCAGCAGGATCAAACAATAATAATCACAGAGGGTGCAAAAGGTCAGCACCTCAGGAGTAAATGTCAGTTGGCTTTTCATAGCCGATCATTCAGAGTATCTCTACCACTCTTGCTGTCTCTAGAGTTGAAAACAGCAGGTCTGGGACAAAGTAACACGTCCAGTGAACAGGCCAGGGTTCCATAGCCGCAGGCAGAACAGTTGAAACTGGAACAGTAGCATAACGAAGTGGACTGGGGACAGCAAGGAGCCATCAGGCCAGGTAGTCCTGAGGCATGGTCCTAGGGCTCAGGTCCTCCGAGAGAAAGAAAGAAAGAGAGAAAAAGAAAGAGAGAGAATTAGAGAGAGCATAGTTAAATTCACACAGGAGACCGGATAAGACAGGAGAAATACTCCAGATTTAACAGACTGACCCTTGCCCCCGACACAAACTATTGCAGCATAAATACTGGAGGCTGAGACAGGAGGTGTTGGGAGACACTGTGGCCCAGTCTGACGATATCCCCAGACAGGGCCAAACAAACAGGATATAACCCCACCCACTTTGCCAAAGCACAGCCCCCACACCACTGGAGGGATGTCTTCAACCACCAACTTACTACCCTGTGACAAGACCGAGTATATCACGAATATATACTCACGAAGATCTCCCCCACAGCACAAACCCAAGAAGGGGGCGCCAACCCAGACAGGAAGATCACTTCAGTGACTCAACCCACTCAAGTGACGGACCCCTCCTTGGGACGGCATGAAAGAGCACCAGTAAGCCAGTGATTCAGTCCCTGTAATAGGGTTAGAGGCAGAGAATCCCAGTGGAGAGAGGGAAACCGGCCAAGCAGAGACAGCAAGGACGGTTCGTTGCTACAGTGCCTTTCCGTTCACCTTCCCACTCCTGGGGCAAACTACACTAAATCATAAGACCTACTGAAGAAATTAGTCTTAAATAAAGACTAAAAGGTCGAGACCGAGTCTGCTTCTCTCACATGGATAGGCAGACACTTCCATAAAAATGCCCTGCCTCCAGCTGTTCGCTTAGAAATTCTCGGGACAGTTAGGAGGCCTGCGTCTTGTGACCGTAGCGTACGTGTAGGTATGTACAGCAGGACCAAATCGTAAAGGTAGGTAGGAGCAAGCCCATTTACTGCTTTTTAGGTTAGCAGTAAAACCTTGAAATCAGCCCTAGTCTTAACATGAAGCCAGTGTAGAGATGCTAGCACTGGGGTAAAATGATACAATTTTTAGGTTCTAGTCTAGATTCCTGCTGCCGTTTTAACCTGTTAAGGCTAGGGGGTGCTGTTGTCACTATTTCTGGAAATCGCGTAATTTTTAAACGGCTTCCTACAAAATTCTTGATCGTACAATATGCATATTATTATTATTATTGGATAGAAAACAGTCTAGTTTCTATAGCCGTTGAAATTTTGTCTCTGAGTGGAACAGAACTCATTCTACAGCAATTTCCCTGACATGGAGTCAGATTTCACACATTTTGGCCCCTGATCTGGAGTCGGTTTAAAGGCCACTGTTATTGCTATGAGTATACGGACACTGCTTACGTCTTCCCCTGGATGCCTTTACGTGATGACGCTTTGAATGGTGTCGATTGCGCAATCACAGCCAGTATAAAACAAAAAAACGTGTAGGTAGGAACTCTTTTCCAGATGCGCCGGACGCGCGGTGGACACCGACCTGCTCTTTTTCCAAGCATTAGTGTAGCCAGTAATATTTCTCCGGTCATATTTTTACTCGTTATAGGAGTTAAAAACATCATAAGGTAGTTAATTTAAACCGTTTTATAGCAATTTATATCCGTTTAGTGCGATTTTGGGACATTTATTTCTGAGACACTTTGAAGCGCCGGGCACGTTTCCAGTTCATGCTGAACGCAGTGGGCATTTCCACATGGCAAGAGGACAGCTTTCCACCAAAAGACGATTAGACCCAAGAAAGGATTCTTTGCCCAAGATTCTGATGGAAGAACAGCTCAAAGTAGGAACAATTTATTATGATAAATCGTGTTTCTGTCGAAAAATGTTAATGGCTTATGACGCCATCTTGTTAGACGTAACTTCGCTTGGCGCAAACTGTATTGAAAAGTAAGGATAATTTAAAAAATGTAAATCAGCGATTGTATTAAGAATTAAATTGTCTATCAATCGCTGTCCACCCTATATTTTTTAGTCACGTTTATGAGTATTTATGTATACGACTAGATCACTGTCTAATATGGCGCACGACATTTTCTGACCAGCTGGGCTACTTTTCTCATTGTCTAACCATGATTTTGGTGGCTAAATATGCACATTTTCGAACAAACTGTATATGTATGTTGTAATGTGATGTTACAGGAGTGTCATCTGAAGAATTCTGAGAAGGTTAGTGAAAAAATTCATATATTTTGGCGATGTTTACGTTATCGCTCTCTTTGGCTAGAATCAATGCTGGGGTAATGTTTGCACATGTGCTATGCTAATATAACGATTTATTGTGTTTTCGCTGTAAGACACTTAGAAAATCTGAAATATTGTCTGTATTCACAGGATCTGTGTCTTTCGATTAGTGTATGCTGTGTATTTTTACGAAATGTTTGATGATTAGTAATTAGGTAAACACGTTGCTCTATGTATTTATTCTAGTCCATTTGTGACGGTGGGTGCAATTGTAAACTATGATATCTACCTGAAATATGCACATTTTTCTAACAAAACCTATCCTATACCATAAATATGTTATCAGACTGTCATCTGATGAGGTTTTTTCTTGGTTAGGGGCTATCAATATCTTAGTTTAGACGAATTGGTGATAGCTACTGGTGTTGGTGGACAAAGAAAAGATGGTGTCTTATGCTAATGTGTTTAGCTAATAGGTTTACATATTTACATATTGTGTCTTCCCTGTAAAACATTTTAAAAATCGGACATGTTGGCTGGATTCACACGATCTGTGTCTTTCATTAGCTGTATTGGACTTTAATGTGTGAAAGTTAAATATTTTAAAAATATTTCTTTTTGGAATTTTGTGCTCTGCCTTTTCAGTGGGATGTGGGAGGAGTGCCGCTAGCGGCACCCCTGTCCTAGACAGGTTTTAAGCACTAACTGAGGTTTATTTAGTGCTTTATCTGGGTAGCCGGAAAGTGGAGCATTGCAGTAGTCTAACCTATAAGTTACAAATGCATGGATTCATTTTCCTGCATCAATTTTGGACAGAAAGTTTCAGATTTTTGCAATGTTACGTAGTCCAAATCTGTGGTGGCTCCATATCTAAATACAATTGTTTCATTCATCCCCCTCCTCTCCCCTGTAACTATTCCCCAGGTCGTTGCTGCAAATGAGAACGTGTTCTCAGTCAACTTACCTGGTAAAATAACGGTAAAATAAAATAAATAAATAAAATAAATGTTTTCATGCTAGATAAATCTGTGTGTTTTTCTCAAAATAGATCTTCTGAATTGTAAAATAGTGTTATCGTATACGGCTATTTTTAAAAATTGCTGCCACGTTCCCCCATGGGCCAAATCTAGGGTGGCTCCATATCGACATTTTCCAGTTTACATAAATCTACCGCTGTGCTACATTTAGTGCTTCAGTACAACCTCCAGGTGCACCTAGGCTAGCCCATAATGCTTTTGAAATTTGTATTTTATCAGAGCAGAGTAAAGATTGAAACTCTGTCTCTCTGTCAATCTAAGGTGAACTGGGCCTTTGAGCAGCAAGGTAACGGGTTCGACCAGGACTCTAAAACTGGTATTCATGACGATGATCACATAACACAGACGTCCAGTACCGGAGAAGAAGGAGAGATGGGGAGGACCTCCGTCAACAACACACACACCATCATCCTGGACCTATCCACAACCAACTTTGCTGACACGGCCACTGTGAAGACGCTGAAAAACGTAAGAGTGTCTGTTTTTGAACAATGGTGATGAAGGAGTGGGGTATGAGTGCAAAGGGGATAGAGAGGAGACAAGGAAAGTGAGAGGGAGATAGAGAGAGAGAGAGAGGTTAGGTTAACAGATGTTTTCAGAAATGTGTTATTATTAGTTTAGTCTCTTATTAGTCTCCTATGTAACATTGTTTGCAGTCGCTCCCCTGTGTGGTCTTGAGCTCAAAACAAACAATGGTCTTGTGTTCTGTGAGTTGGCAGGCCTAAATTATATTTTTATGTACCCTACATAAAAGAGGCACAGATAGAAAGAGGAGGTGGAAATGAAGAGGGATGGAAGAGAAAAACAAGATAAATCAAACTGTGTAACAAACGGTGTAACAAAAACAGTCCCTGAGAGAAACATGGACTTCTTTTTGACCTTCTCTGTCTCTCACTTTCTTTGTTTGCAGATATTCCTAAACTACAGAAAGATCGACATTGACATTTTTTTAACTGGATGCCAAGGTGAGCATGTGTCAGTGGAGGCTCCTCAGAGGGGGAAGGGGAGGACCATCCTGTTCAGTGAAATTCTGAAAAATAAAAATAGTCAAACATTAAAAAAGTTAGCCTTTTTAGATAAAACGACACTAAATATATTCACGTCACCAAATAATTTTTTAAACCACACTGTTTTACAATGAAGGTCTACAGTATAGTCAACAACACTCTGTAGGGTAACACCGTAGTTTCCGTCCTCCTCTGTATACATTGACTTCAATACAAAACCTAGGAGGCATGTGGTCCACACCCATTTCCATAGACGTACACAGTAATTATGACAACTTCCTGAGGACATCCTCCATCAGAGTTCTTGCAGTATGAACTGACATGTTGTCCAGAGAATGAATGTAGTGCTGAAAGCATAAGCTACAGCTAGCTAGCAGTGCATAAAATGTGGTGAGTAGTTGACTCAAAGAGCGAGAAAGACAATAGTTGTACAGTTTTTTTAACAAATTAATTAATTAACAAGTGAAGGAGAAGCGAGAAAGAGATATTTAGATTTCTTTTAAAAATTACTTCACTTTCACTTACTAAGCTAGCGAATGCAGCTTGCTAGTTTAGTCTACTCAAATACCCGGCTCACTCAAACAGAAAGGGATGCTATGTTAGCTAGCTGGCTATGGCTATCCAACACTGAAACTCTTCCAAGTCAAGGTAAGCTTTTGGTTTTATAATTTTTTTGCCTCCAGTGCCCACCTGTGTAACTGCTCAACTGCTCAACTGACTGTACACTGTTCTGCATGATTGTAGTGGGTTTACTAACGCATTTGATCTAGTAGCTATGTTGACTATGACGTTAATATGGTGACAACAATGTACGCTGTGTGTTAGCTTTTATTATATTAAGGTTTGGCTTGGAAAGTTTTTTTCGCCTGGTCACAGATAGCTGATGTGTTGTTACTGAAGTCCACATGTGAAGGGAAAAGGTGAGAGGAGGAAAAGCGCGTAGATGCGAGAAGGAATTGCACAATGATCAAAGAGATCATGCTGTATGTATGTGGCTGATATGAAAGTTAAACGTGTTTGCTTTTGATCAGGGGTTTGTATTCATTCCGCCGATTCTGTTGAGAAAAAAATCTTAAACAGAAGCAAACGGAGCAAAACAGAGAAACATGTATTTAAATTTGAATTTGTCCAATAGAAACTATCATTTACAACTGTTGGACTAATGATTACACTCTAGATCAGCTAGATGCAGGCAAGAGTGTGTAAGGCGGTATTGAATGTGTCAATGTCTGTCACCTGGATTACTAAAATGTATCTCAACCTTTGCTCCTACATTGTAAACGTTCATTCATATGCAACCTCATGATGGGTATAAAAAACATTTGAGTATCATGTAGTAACCTAAACCTATTAATGTTACGTTGAGCTGGGTGAATGGAATAGGAATGACAGTCATCCAATATGCTGTAATAGAAATTCTGTAAGGCCATGCTCATAAAGAAATAATCGTCATCGCTCATCTTAAACGGCACCGACCGCCACTGGTATGTGTGGTAATTCAGGCTCGTCGCTCTGGCCTTAGCTTGTGTTGTCTGTGTGTGTGTTTGTGGTTCACGTGTGTATTGTCTAACCTGGTTTGTCTTTCCTCCAGTCTGTGTGGTGGAGCAGTTATCGAGTGCAGGCTTCTTCTCTGAGTCCATCCCTAAGAGCTGTCTGTTCACTACGATCCACGACGCGGTGCTACACAGCCTCCGACTGCATGGGGCGTCAGACGTACCCATCATCTACGAGTATGCTCTGGTGAGTGGAGAGGACTTTATGAGCTACTTTCTTGTTGTTTTTTCTTAGGCGATACCTAGAAATGTATTAATTGATTAATTTAATTCATATAGTCACAGAATCATATCTTATGTTCCTTCTGACATCTCCTCTTCTATTAGGACTTGACCTGCACTACCAAGATGTAACCAACAGAGGTCACTTTGTTCCTCTTCCACTCCACCTCCCTTCCACTCCACCTTCCTCCTTCTCCTCCTCTCGTCACTCCGCCTTGCGCTGCCTGGCTTCCCATTGGTTCCCCTCACCTCTTCCCCCTCTGTGAACGAGAATGCACCAACGTGTGTGTTTGTGTGTATGTATGTGTGTGTGTGTGTTTTCTTCCGGTTGGACCAAGGCAGTTCCCCCTTCACATTATGTTTAATAACTGAATACAGAATACCTCCCTGAATTATTTGTCAGCCACCTGAGATGTGTAGTCTAGTCAGCAGTTCTCTTCACTTCCCCCATCCCCAGCTCCCTAATCCTTTTTAATCCATTACTCCTGTGGCCAGTGTGACCCAGACAGTAGTATGTCCTGTACCAGTCAAAAGTTTGGAAACACCTACTCATTCAATGGTTTTTCTTAATGTTTACTATTTTCTACATTGTAGAATAATAGTGAAGACATCAAAACTATGAAATAACATATATGGAATCATGTAGTAACCAAAAAAGTGTTAAACAAATCAAAATATGTTTTCAATTTGAATTTCTTCAAAGTAGCCACCCTTTGCCTTGATGGCACACTCTTGGCATTCTCTCAACCAGCTTCATGAGGTAGTCACCTGGAATGCATTTCAATTAACAGTTGTGCCTTGTTAAAAGTTCATTTGTCATTTATTTCATTCTTCATACATTTGAGCCAATCAGTTGTGTTTTAAAAAATAAAGAAAAACCCTTGAATGAGTAGGTACTGTACATATAAATATAACACACTTGCTTTTCATGAACTAACACTCACACTTGCCTTTTTCCCCTTCTAGCACTGACTTTGCTGGTAGCTGCTTTATTGATGAAAAATGTACTTACTTTGACTGAGATATGTGGTTGTCCCACATAGCTATCTTAAGATGAATGCACTAACTGTAAATTGCACTAACTGTAAATTGCACTAACTGTAAATTGCTCTGTATAAGAGTGTCTGCTAAATGACTAAAATGTTTATGTAAATGATAATTGCTTTAATAAAATTAGCTCTAGCTAAGTCCTATGTCTCTCATAGGCTAGGGTTATATGGTTTCAATGCCAAGGGGAAAACATACAATGGGTTATTTCTTAATCCTCACTGCTGATAATGTAATCATAATAATGTTGAAAATTATGTAAATCATCCTAAAACAGAAACATGTTCAATATCCACTGAGTGAGTATGAGTAGCAGCTACTCACTCTATTATCCAAAGGTGTTTGTATCATATCACTGACAACTTTCACATTTTAGTTAATTAGCAACTACTTACTACATGTTAGCTACTTTGCAACAACATAGCATCCTTCCCCTAAACCCTAAACCCCTAACCCCTAACCCCTAGCCTAGCTAACGTTATCCGCCTAGCTAACGTTATCCACCTAGCTAACGTTATCCGCCTAGCTAACGTTATCCGCCTAGCTAACGTTATCCACCTAGCTAACGTTATCCGCCTAGCTAACGTAAGCCACAACAAATTGGAATTCTTAACATATACAGTCCAGGTTGGCATCACAGCCTTGACCCACATCTATACATCATATATTTCATGGTCAAATCAATGCCAAAGGGAGTATAGTTCTCCCCTAGTTTGAACACTGTTATAGAGCTAATCTCGTTGTATCTTTCTGTATTTTTCTAAAGAGGATGTGAATAATTCATGTTAATGTGCATTTTGAACATTTTACTAAATTGTTCATTTCCTGATCTAAGTTAATGTACTTTGAATACATTGAATACGATTTGTAATTATCTAGCATTGATCGAACACATTCCAATATCTTAAAGTAAAAATTATTGTTTCTGAGTTCATGGCTAAATAAACGTCAGTAAAATCAGCAGATCTATTGTGTGATTTATTGTGTGGATCTGTTTCATATTCAGCACTTGTATGATTGAATACACTTCTGAAGCATAGCTGCACTCTTTATTCTCTCCCCCCCAAAATCCTACAAGTTTCATCATGAGTTACACATTGCAAACTAGGGGAAACATCTGTTGTTGTGTCCTTGAGCAAGGCTCTTTACCCAAATTGCTCCTGCAGTTGCTCTGGATATGAGTGTCTGTTAAATGACTAAAATGTACATGTAAATGTTTTATCCTGGTCCCAGATCATATCTCTATGTGCTTTAAACATCTCTCCTGACATGTAGTTGGTTCAAGACCATACCGATCTGAGACCAGGCTATGAATGTGTGACTCTCTGATAGTAACCATCAGTGATTGAGCTTTGAGAGTATCTGCAAATACATATATTTGTTTAAGTGATAATACCCTCAAAGCTGGAGTTTGGAGGATATATTTGCACGGGTGTCAGGGGTCAGTCAACCGTGCCAATGTATCCTCCAAACACCAGTTTCGAGGGCATTGTCACACTTATACAACGGGTGACCAACATATTCAAATAATGATTGAGATATTTTCATAAATGTACTCATTCTATTTCATCCTTCCAGAAGATATAGTCCCGACAAGTCTGGAGTTGCTACCCAAGCCGGCTGGTCGTTCATTCTATCGGTTCGGTTGCCAGAGATGCAACCTAGTTGTTCAGTCTTTTGGTTCTGTATCTATGGACGTTTGTTCTAAATGTTCTAGTCGTTTGTTCTAAATGTTCTATTTCCATACTAGCTGGCAACGTTCTTATCCCTTGCCTGCTAGCTAGACAACTACGGCTAACTTAGTCACATCCAAAAGTGCAGCCAGAATAACAGCAAAGTAGCCACACCTGCATATGTTTAAACTGTTTTCTAGTGACATTTATTTGGATACATCTATAACAATGAGCTAAGGAGGTGCGATTTCGCCTGGCATAGAAAATGTAGTCACTCGTCAGGACCCTGTTGTTCAGAGGAGCTAGCCAACAACACAGTTAACACAATCACTTCATACTGAAGCTGGAAAGACTGCAAACTAGCTGCACTTTTTATCAATGTACATTTTTGTATATATCCATAAAAATGATGCCAGTTGATTCATGACTTCTACTGGCTGAGAAACGCTGCCTGACTGTCTGTCTCGTCTCGACACGTTCATCCCTATGGGACAGCTGGAGATTGAATTTGAATATTGAACAATGTTGCAAATGCCGGACAGACCGTAAGGTTTATACAAATCTCTGCTGTTGAAACTAAATGTTAGTCTCAAAGAAATGTGAGATAATGTCTAGATGCTTTTAATTGTGGAGATCAAGTTCTTAAAGTGCCTGGCTGGGCTGATGAGAGTGTATTGCACAGTCAGACAGAACAGAGTACATAGCCTTATTAAAAACCTCTACCGCTTCTCTCTCCTGGATCCGGGATCCTCCTCATCCAAAAAGCTGACTAGCATAGCCTAGCCTAACGGGACAGGGATATCATATAATATAATTTTCATGAAATCACAAGTCCAATACAGCAAATGAAAGATAAACATCTTGTGAATCCAGCCATCATTTCTGATTTTAAAATGTTTTACAGCGAAAACACAATATGTATTTCTATTAGCTAACCACAATAGCCAAACACACAACCGCATGTTTTCACCGCATAGGTAGCTTTCACAAAACCGACAAAATAGAGATACAATTAGTCACTAATCAAGAAACAACTTCATCAGATGACAGTCTTATAACATGTTAAACAATACATTTATGTTTTGTTCGAAAATGTGCATATTTGAGGTATAAATCATAGTTTTACATTGCAGCCACCATCAAAAATTGGACCAAAGCAGCCAGAATAATTACAGAGAGCAACGTGAAATACATAAATACTCATCATAAAACATTTATGAAAAATACATGGTGTACAGCAAATGAAAGATAAACATCTTGTGAATCCAGCCAATATTCCCGATTTTTTAAGTGTTTAACAGCGAAAACACAATATAGAATTATCTTAGCTTTTTTTTTTTTTTTTTTTTTTTTAGGGGTGGATCAGCTTAATATTGCGGAAAGAATGTTGCTTCCAATATAATTGTCTGCATCATTTCCAATCCCCCATATTTTTGGGGGTAAATATATATATATCCATACACGTATGCATACATATACACATATATACATACACATACCTATATAGACATACATACTTTTTAAAAGAATATACCTTTATTATTATTCCCCGCAAACCTTACCACCGATCCCCCAATTGGAGTAAACTGATAAACATTTCTGTCTTTACCTTCAATTTATACATCTTATACACATTTTACAGACACAGTCTACTTTATAATAGTTCTCTCTTGTTTGTTCTTAGTCCTTCCTCTATTTCTGTTGTCCATCCAGTTTGATTTCCACTTGTAACTGTGCTATTTCACAAAAGCTCCGCACCTATACACATTTCACAGATCCCGTATGCCCTACATTGTTTATCTTGTTATTAGTCCCACCCTTCAGCTCCACTCAACCCTTCCCATCTATCTTCCAACATCATCCATTTCTGATTTTTATTTGCCATATATTTTTCAACTGTGCTGTGATGCTTCACAAAAGATTTGAATCTTCCTATCCTCATAGCTTCCATGGATTGTAAATTAAAAATAAACATTTTTGCTAAAATAATTATTATATTATTGATTGATTGACTATGGATTTTCAATTCCCCCATTATTGCGATCTGTAGCGTTAGTTCTACGCAAATGTTGCAATTCTTCAGCCATTCCTGGACCTGTGACCAAAAACGAGCTACATACGGACAATACCAAAATAAATGATCTAGTGACTCTGCCTCATCACAGCAGAATCTGCAGAGCTGGGAAGATTCTATCCCCCATATATATAACATTCTATTAGTTGCAAGAATTTTGTACAGTAATTTAAATTGAAAAATTCGAAGTTTTGAATCCGGCGTTGTTTTGCGTATCAATTCATAAACCATGTGCCATGGAATGGGTACATCGAAAATCTCTTCCCAACTATTTTGCAATTTATATCTGTCACGTTCCTGACCTATTTCTGTTAGTTTGTTATGTGTGTTAGTTGATCAGGACGTGAGGTTGGGTGGGCATTCTATGTTTTCTGTTTCTATGTTGGTTTATGGGTTGCCTGGTATGGCTCTTAATTAGAGGCAGGTGTTTGGCGTTCCTCTAATTAAGAGTCATATTTAGGTAGGCGTTTTCACAGTGTTCCTTGTGGGTGATTTTCTTCCGTGTCTGTGTCTGTACACCACGCGGGACTGTTTTCGGTTTGTTTGTTCCTCGTTCATTTGTGTAGCCTATGTTTCCTATTCGTGCGTTCTTCTTGTTTTATGTAAGTTCGTCGTCTAGGTCTGTCTACACCGTTTGTTGTTTTTGTTAGTTTAGTCAAGTTCGTGTTTTCTTTAATAAATTATGTGTTCAAACTCCGCTGCGCCTTGGTTCCCTCAATACTCCTCCTTTTCGGTCGAAGAGGAGGAGGACCGCCGTTACAATATCGCACAGCTATCAGTTTTTTAGTCCTTAAATTAAATTGGTATATGTTTTTATTTATCACACTTTTCTTTAACCATTTATGTTCTTTAATATAGGGCCGACATACAAGTTCCTTACTTTTTCCCCTTCTACTTGCCTCTTCCATTTTTGTGGTAATGCTGCAATTAATTGGTTGTAATTTTGGGTAGAGCAGACATTTCCATATGTCTGTGTTAGCTGCATGTGTGACATTACTCCACCAGTCCTATTTATGATATCATTCACAAAAATTATACATTTTTTGAACATTTCTTCGATAAATACATTTTTTTTTATCAATTACTATATTTGAATTTAACCACAATATTTGTTGTACTATTTGTTCCGTCCTTTCAGATGGATTAAACTGAAATTGCAACCAACTTTCTAAGGCTTGTTTAAAAAATAAAGATATTTTGGAGATTATTTCCTTTTCAAACAACCGAAAGTGAGCAGGTGTAATCTGAATAAAGGGAAAAAGCCCCTTCTTGAACATAGGATGAGACATTTGTACCAATTTACTAGAGAACCAGTTTGGATTTAAGTATAACTTTTGTATGACTGATGCCTTTAGTGAGAGGTCTAATGCTTTAATATTTAATAATTTCTGCCCTCCGAATTCATATTCGTTATATAAATAGGCCCTTTTAATTTTATCTGGCTTGCCGTTCCAAATAAAATGGAATATTTTTTGTTCATATCATTTAAAAAGCAGGTCACTAGGTGTAAACTAGTGACCTGCAAATAGGTAAACTGTGATATGATTAAAGCAAATAGGTAAACTGTGATATGATTAAAGAGTTAATCAGGGTGATTTTCCCACAAATAGACAGGTATTTTCCTTTCCATGGTAGCAAGATCTTATCTATTTTTGCTAACTTTCTATAAAAATTTATTGGAATGAGATCATTTCTTTCTTTTGGGATTTTTATACTGAGTATGTCCACATCTCCGTCAGACCATTTAATTGGTAAACTACATGGCAATGTAAAATGTGTATTGTTTAGTGATCCAATACCTAATATGGTACATTTATCATAATTTGGTTTTAATCCAGAGAGGATAGCAAATGTATCTAGATCCTCTAAGAGGCTGTGGAGAGACTCTAGTTGTGGTTTTAAAAGAAAACATGAATCATCAGCGTACAATGACACCTTAGTTTTTAGGCCCTGGATTTCTAATCCCTTAATATTAATGTTTGATCTAATTTTAACAGCTAACATTTCGATGGCTATAATAAATAGATATGCCGATAGTGGACAACTTTGTTTTACTCCTCTAGATAGTTAAAAACTTTCTGAGATGTAGCCATTATTTACTATTTTACACCTAGGGTTACTATACATAATTTTAACCCATTTTATAAGAGATTCCCCAAAATTGAAATATTCTAGGCATTTATATATAAACTCCAGTCGTACTTTATCAAAAGCCTTTTCAAAATCCGCTATGAAAACCAGTGGTGTCCCCGATATTTCATAGTGTTCTATTGTTTCCAGTACTTGCCTAATATTATCTCCAATGTATCGTCCATGTAAAAAACCTGTCTGATTAGGATGAATAATATCTGACAAAACGTTTTTTAATTCTATGCGCCAAGCATTTTGCTAGTATTTTTGCATCACAACACTGAAGTGTAAGAGGTCTCCAATTTTTTTAATGGACTGGATCTGTATATATACCACTTGGGTCCTGTTTCAGTAATAATGATATCACACCTTCTTGTTGCGTGTCTGATAATCTATCATTTATATAGGAATGGTTAAAACAAGCTAATAATGGTCCTTTGAGTATATCAAAAAAAATTGTATACTTCCACTGGTATGCCATCCAGCCCTGGAGTTTTCCCATCCTTAAAGGCCCCAATTGCATCAAGTAGTTCCTCCTCTGTAATTAGGCCTTCACATGAGTCTTTCTGTACAGATGTTAATTTTACATTATTATTAAGAAAAAAATCCATACAATTAGTTTCAGTTAGTGAAGTTGGAGGAGCCTGAAATGAAAACGTATTCTTAAAGTACTTTACTTCCTCTTTCAAAATATAATTTGGTGAATCATGCGTGACTCCATCATTTGTAACAAGTTTTAATACGTTTTTTTTGGTAGCATTTCTATATTGAAGATTGAAAAATAATTTGGTGCATTTTTCCCCATATTCCATCCAGTTCGCTTTATTTTTATAATATATTACACTGGATCTTTCTTGAATAAGTTCCTCCATTTCTTTTTGTTTTTCCTCTAACTTATTCTGTGCCTCTATGGTACTGTTTTTATTGTTATCTAACTGTACTGTTAGTCCTTCAATTTCCTTTGTTAATATGGACTCTTTTGATCTAAATTGCTTTTGTTATATAGATGAGTACTGAATTGCATGGCCTCTAAAGGCACACTTAAAAGTGTCCCATACAATATGGGGATCTGCTGTACCTATGTTATGTCTAAAAAAGTCAGTTATAAATTATTCTGTCCTAGTTCTAAACAATTTATCATCTAGTAGGCTTTGATTAAATTTCCAATATCCACGCCCACGTGGAAATTCTGTAAGAGTAATATATATGCCAATTATGTGATGGTCCGACCGCATTCTGTCCCCTATCAAACACTTTTTAACTTTTGGTGCCAGAGATAATGATATAAGAAAGTAGTCAAGGCGACTAGCTTGATTAAGCCTCCGCCATGTATATTTCACTAGGTCAGGGTATTTAAGTCTCCATATATCCACTAATTCCAATATATCCATGACATTCCTGATTTCCTTAAGTGCCTGAGGGTGATAGTTTGTAGTGTGATTTCCTTTCCGGTCCATAGAGGTATTTAAGACCGTATTAAAATCTCCCACTATAATAATAGTCTAGTGTTGCTTGTAGAGTTGATACATTCTTATATATATTGTCAAAGAAGCTTGGATCATCATTATTCGGACCGTATAGGTTAATAAGCCATATCTGTTTATTGTCCAATAACATATTTAAAATAATCCATCTACCTTGAGGATCTGTT
Organism: Salvelinus fontinalis; assembly: GCF_029448725.1. Classification (NCBI taxonomy): domain Eukaryota; kingdom Metazoa; phylum Chordata; class Actinopteri; order Salmoniformes; family Salmonidae; genus Salvelinus; species Salvelinus fontinalis. The sequence continues at coordinate 41,385,126 of NC_074690.1, forward strand.
TGGACAAGTTGCACATTTGGATCAAAATTATTGTTAATTTAAACCATCACCCCTTTTGAATTTCTTTGCCCATGGGAGAAATATATTTCATCCCCCCAGTTCTTTTTCCACAAAACTTCATCTAAAACTGTTGAATGGGTTTCCTGTAAACAATAGATATTATAATCCTTCTCTTTTAGCCAGGTAAATACTGATCGTCTTTTCTTATTATCTGCTAAGCCATTACAATTGTAACTGGCTATACTTATTTCACCACTTACCATGAGACACACCTTTCAATTATTTTTATCAAAATATATGTTTGTAAACGTCCTATTAAAAAGTAACATAATGATTGAGTGTCTATATAGTTGTACCATGATATTTGCATTTCTATTAAGTAAACCTCCAATTGGTCCCTACTATTCCATTTGCTAAAAGCCCTCATCTCGAGTTGGGTTGTCATCCCAATGCCCGGCAGAACACCCTCGACCCCCTGTATCCCATAGCCCTGGACCGACTGGGATCCATCCTTTGAAAAGAGCACACAGTGCCATTTACCGAATTGAAGTAGATCCATTGCCAAATGCATTTCCATTGCCCTCACCTCGATTTTTATTATATATTGCTGTGGATCATCCTCTATAGTCCCTAACATCTTTTACTTCTTCCTTCGCAACAGTTGTGGGATACACGCATACACCCACACACATTCAGCCCTTACCCCCACACAACCATAAGCTCACTTTCTCAACAATTGCACCATCCCAGAGCCCAACTCAAGATAGGTCATGATTTACAAATGTACTTGCAGTTGCATGAGAAGATAATAAATAATTAGATATAATTTATTTTAAAAATGTAGTTCCCCATTATAGGACAATAAATAAATAAGACGTATAATTCATTATAAAAGTTTATCCATCATCTGAACAACATCAAAAGCCCTCTCATACCCGGCTCACAGCAAGACATTGGCTCTGGGATATGCAACCATTTCATTACTCACTCACTCAACTTTCCAAACATAACAAATAAAATAAACACACACCACACCATGCACACATACTGTGCCTTCTGTTTACTTAGTTTTTATCTTCACTATGTAGAAATAGTGCTTGTGTGTTCAATTAGTTATATGTGAAGATTTATAGAAAAGCTATGTTTTTTATTGTATTGTTACAATCAATAACCTGGGCTAGAATTGTGTTTATTTTCCTTATCTATGAGAACTTTGTAATTTTTTAAATAACCATGGAGTAGTCTTTGTGTCTCTGAACAACTGTTTATCAATATATAGTTTATCAACGACGAGAGCTACTCGTTTCGCTTTTAATCTATTTTCTTTGAAAATTGGATACAGAACTTTGCGCCGTTCTGCAGTTTCCTTTGGAAACTGATCATTCATGCCAATTTTGGTCCCAGCAAGTCTTTTACCCAGGCTTTTAACCATTATTTTGCAAATTTGGCAACGATTGGGCGTTCGTACCACTGCCCTCTCTGTCCGAAGCGGTGTACACGTTCAAGTTGGATCTTGTCGATAACTTCGTGTGGAATCTGAAGCGCTGTAAGAAGGAACTCTCTAACTACAGATTCAGGAACTTCTCCTTCTTTCTCTTGGATATTTGTAAGTACCAAATTCTCTCTCATGGATCTAGTTTGTATGTCCAGTAAGGCTTCCTTCAGAACGGTGTTCTCCTTTTTAATTTCATTTATTTCGGTTTCAATCTTATTGACTGTCCTTTTAGCTTGTGTGTTTCCTTCTCCAATGTCGCAGCTTTTTCATCACTCATCTCTAGGCTTGCCTTCAACTCTTTTATATCCTTACTAACTAATTCAAGTATACCCAGTTTGTCATTTATTGATTTTAACAGATCGGTTTCGACCTTTACCATTCCCGGTGGGGAGAATATTAAATCATCAGTGTCTGTTGAAGAGTCACGTTTTCGTTTTTGAATTGGTTCCCCTGTCTTACTCTCCGTCATGTTTGGGTGTTGCTTGTTTTCGTAATATTTGTCGATAAATGTCTCTAGTCTTAGGATTTGTTTTGTGTTATTATCCAGATTGAAGGTTATCACTCACCAGAATATTTAGTGCTAATATTTTAGTCTAATTTAGCAGATATTTTGAATATTATGTTTTATGAGGTGCTCTACATAACTTCGTTCAGTCCGCCGTTACCTTTACGTTACCTTTACGTCCGCCAAATTATATTAGCTTACCACAATAGCCAAACACACAAAGGCATTTATTCACCGCAAAGGTAGCTTTCGCAAAAACCAGCAATAGATATAAAATTAATCACTAACCTTTGGACAACTTCATCAGATGACAGTCTTATAACATCATGTTATACAATACATTTATGTTTTGTTCGAAAATGTGCATATTTATAGCTACAAATCCTGGTTATACATTGTGAATAATTAGCAACGATTCACCAGAATCTCCAGAGATATTTTGGACACTCATCTAATCTGACCAAAGAACTCATCATAAACGTTACATAAAAATACTTGTTGTATGGCAAATGAAAGATACACTGGTTCTTAACCTTTCACGCCTCTCTACCCCGGGTCCGGGAGCACCCCCCCCCACCCCCCCCCCACACACACTGAGTAGCATCGCTAGCATAGCGTCACAATTAAATAGTAGCATCTAAATATCATTAAATCACAAGTCCAAGACACCTAATGAAAGATACAGATCTTGTGAATAAAGCCACCATTTCAGATTTTTAAAATGTTTTACAGGGAAGACAAAATATGTAAATCTATTAGCTAACCACGTTAGCAAAAGACACCATTTTTCTTTGTCCACCATTTTTTCTCAACACCAGTAGCTATCACCAATTCGGCCAAATAAAGATATTGATAGCCACTAACCAAGAAAAAACCTCATCAGATGACAGTCTGATAACATATTTATGGTATAGGATAGGTTTTGTTAGAAAAATTTGCATATTTCAGGTATAAATCATAGTTTACAATTGCACCCACCATCACAACTCGACTAGAGCAACGTGTATTACATAATTACTAATCATAAAACATTTCGTAAAAATACACAGCTCACAGCAATGGAAAGACACAGATCTTGTGAATTCAGACAATATTTCAGATGTTCTAAGTGTTTTACAGCGAAAACACAATAAATCGTTATATTAGCATACCACATGTGCAAACGTTACCAGAGCATTGATTCTAGCCAAAGAGAGCGATAACGTAATCATCGCCAAAATATATGAATTTTTTCACTAACCTTCTGAGAATTCTTCAGATGACACTCCTGTAACATCATATTACAAAATACATATAGAGTTTGTTCGAAAATGTGCATATTTAGCCACCAAAATCATGGTTAGACAATGAGAAAAGTAGCCCAACCGGTCAGAAAATGTCGTGCGCCATATTAGACAGTGATCTAGTCTTATACATAAATACTCATAAACTTGACAAAAAAATACAGGGTGGACAGCGATTGATAGACAATTTAATTCTTAATACAATCGCTGAATTACATTTTTTTAATTATCCTTACTTTTCAATACAGGTTGCGCCAAGCGAAGCTATACCAAACAAAATGGCGGCATAAGTGTTTAACATTTTTCGACAGAAACACGATTTATCATCATAAATTGTTCTTACTATGAGCTGTTCTTCCATCAGAATCTTGGGCAATGAATCCTTTCTTGGGTCTAATCGTCTTTTGGTCGAAAGCTGTCCTCTTGCCATGTGGAAATGCCCACTAACGTTCGGCATGAACTGGAAGCGTGCCCAGCGGTTCAAAGTGTCTCAGAAAGAAATGCCTCAAAATCGCACTAAACGGATATAAATTGCTATAAAACGGTTTAAATTAACTACCTTATGATGTTTTTAACACCTATAACGAGTAAAAACATGACCGGAGAAATGTTACTGGCTAAACAACTGGTTGGAAGGAGGCGAGTCCGACGTCCTTCGTGCGTCAGGCGCAGGCAGCAAAGGGAAGCTACTTCCGGTATTTGCTGTTTTATACAGCCCCTGATTGCGCAATCGACTCCATTCAAAGCGTCACCACGTACTGACACCCAGGGGAAGACGTAAGCAGTGTCTGTTTCTCCATAGCATTTACAGGGACCTTTAAACCGACCCCAGATCAGGGGCCAAGATGTCTGAAATCTGACTCCCTCTCATGAAAAGTGCTGTAGAAGGAGTTCTGTTTCACTCAGAGACAAAATTCCAACGGCTATAGAAACTAGAGAGTGTTTTCTATCCAATAATAATAATAATATGCATATTGTACGAGCAAGAATTGAGTACTAGGCAGTTTAATCTGTAGAGCAAATTATGCTAATGCGAAACAGCACCCCCTATATTCGCAAGAAGTTAATGCAACCGCTGTGTTAGATTTTTAAAATAACTTTACCATAACATACAGCTTGCGTTATTGTGAGACAGCACTCACCAACACGGCGGAGAATAGGAGTCAACATTTTACACAGAAATACGAAATAACATCATAAATGTTTTCTTACTTTTGCTGAGCTTCCATCAGAATGTTGTACAAGGAGTCCTTGGTCCAGAATAAATCGTTGTTTGGTTTTAGAATGTCCATTTCTTCTACTACTTCTACTACTATAGACTACTATACTAAACATAAACCCAACTACTCTAATAAACCCCCTAAACCTTACAACCACCCTAGACACTACAAAAACACATACATTCCCCATGTCACACCCTGACCTAACTAAAATAATTAAGAAAACAAAGAATACTAAGGCCAGGGCGTGACACTCTTGGCGCAAAGAACGGAAAACTCCAAAAGTCCCAATAAACGTCGGTTGAAAAAACCTACTTTATGATGTTATTATCATATGTATCAAATAAAATCAGAGCCGGAGATATTCGCCGTGTATACCGAACGCTTTTCAGAAGACAATGTCGAGCTCCCCCGCCGCCTTCGAAGACAAAGAAATGCCGGACCTGTCACTCCAAAAGCTCTTATTCGACCTCAGATCAAGCTAGACATCCCATTCCACCTTTCACTGCCTGTTGACATCTAGTGGAAGGCGTATGAAGTGCATGCATATCGATAAATAAAAGCCAGTTGAATAGGCAGGCCCTGAAACAGAGCCTCGTTTTCAGATTTTTCACTTCCTGTATGGAAGTTTGCTGCCAAATGAGTTCTGTTTTACTCACAGATATAATTCAAACAGTTTTAGAAACTTCACAATGTTTTCTATCCAATAGTAATAATAATATGCATATTGTATGATCTAGAATAGAGTACGAGGCAGTTTATTTTGGGCACGATTTTTTCCAAAGTGAAAACAGCGCCCCCCTTTTGACAAGAAGTTCTAACGTCATAGATTTAGATTAGTGGAATCTGTGTGGGTAGCTGGACAGGTGGGATGACTGACAGTGAAGGTGAACAGGTGGTCACGTGTCAGGTGACAGAAGAATGGATGAGACGGAGGCAGGAATTCCTTTAACCATAAAGTGGTATATTTACTGAGTAGTCTGTGCTGCATAACAAAGGAAACAAAATAACATGTATCCAATCAAATTCATAATCACAAAGATTAAATCATAACAATCATTCATTATTAACATAATTAGGGAATTCAACAATCCAGTTCATTAAGAAGTAAATAGTAATCACCCGCGAGTCATTTAGGCTCTTAACTATTTATCATAAATCATGAAATAAATACAAACAGTGAATGGTCATTCAATCTATAATCCCCTTTAGTTTGATATCAAAGTCGATCAGTTAGCAAACAATGACGTTTCTCATTTCACCCTTTCAATTGTCTTCATGTGTACATGTAATTAATTGAATTACATATTAACCATATCGATTGCATAATTGGCCTATGATGATCCGTAGGGCTGCGATCATTGACAAATCACATTACACCATATGTTTGAAGCGATAGGTCCACACCTCCCATGCTCTTGTTGTAGTCCTTTACTGCAGTTGGAATGGGGACATTTTTGGTGGTCTAGGCCCCGGCAACGTCCTTCACACGCCTGACAACATGATGAAGCACTTGTGGATTGTTGTGCACATCACCAACTCTCTGGTATCCATCCACTTTACAAAAAGCAGGCCATCTTCACGGATCCATCGCATGGTCCCCCGCTCAGCCCGCTTAGGCATGTCGTTCACCTTCGTCTTCGGAAAGCCCATCCTGTTGGTACGAATGGTGCCACAAGCCCACACTTCCTGCTTCCTAAGGTCTGCAAACAAGGTAGGGCTTGTGTAGAAGTTATCCACAAACAGTTTGTAGCCCTTCCCTAGCAGTTGAAAATCCAATAACTCGCGCGCATGATCTACTCTGAGGACACTTGACTCGTTTTGAAAAATGTCATTCATTTTTCAAAATAAAAGCCTGAAACTATGTCTAAACCCTGGTCACAGCATGAGGAAGCCATTGGAAAATGAATCTGGTTGATACCCCTTTAAATGGAAGAAAGATGGGCCAGGAAACAAATAAAAAATAAAGAAAATCACTTCCGGGTTATTTTTCCTCAGGTTTTCGCCTGCAGAATTAGTTTTGTTATACTCACAGACAATATTTTGACAGTTTTGGAAACTTTGGAGTGTTTTCTATCCTAATCTGTAAATTATATGCATATTCTACGATCTGGCTCTGAGAAAATCTCTCTTTACCTTGGGAACGTTATTTTAATGTGTGAAAGTTAAATATTTGTAAAAACTATATTTTGAAATTTCGCGCTCTGCCTTTTCAGTGGAATGTGGGAGGAGTTCCGCTGGCGGAACGCCAGAGCAGTACAGGTTAAGAAAAAAAAAATCTGACCCCTAGCGCTAAGAAGTTAAGTTCTTTGGGGTAGGGAGCAGTATTTTCACGTCCGGATGAAAAACGTGCCCAGAGTAAACTGCTTGATACTCAGGCCCAGATGCTAGGATATGCATTTTATTGGTATATTTTATTGGTATATTTATTGGTATTGATTTGGATAGAAAACACTCTAAAGTTTCTAAAACAGTTTGAATGATGTCTGTGAGAATAACATAACTCATATAGCAGGCAGAAAACCTGAGAAAAAATCTAACCAGGAAGTGGGAAATCTGAGGTTTTTAGTTTTTCAACTCCTTGCTTTTCCAAGATACAGTGGAAATGGGGTCATGTTGCACTTCATAGGGCTACCACTAGATGTCAACAGTCTTTAGAACCTTGTTTGATGCCTCTAATGTGAAGTGGGGGCAAATGAGAGGGGATTGAGTAAGGCCTCTCCCAGAGTTAGCTTGAGTTCCATTGCATTTCTGAAGACAAAGGAATTCTCCGTTTGGAACATTATTGAAGATTTATGTTAAAAACATCCAAAAGATTGACTCTATACTTCGTTTGACATGTTTCTACGGACTGTAATATAACTTTTTGGACTTTGTCCGTACTTTCCGCTGGACTTGCACGCGCGTCATGAGTTCAGATTGTGTACTGAACGCGCGAACAACAAGGATGAATTTGGACATAAATGATGGACATTTTCGAACAAAACAAACATTTATTGTGGAACTGCGATTCCTGGGAGTGCATTCTGATGAAGATCATCAAAGGTAAGTGAATATTTATAATGCTTTTTCTGATTTCTGTTGACTCCAACATTGCGGATATCTGTTTGGCTTGATTTGTCATCTGAGCGCCGTACTCAGATTATTGCATGGTTTGCTTTTTCTGTAAAGTTTTTGGGAAATCTGACACAGCGTTTGCGTTTAACTTCTTCTGGCTGCAAGCCCGAGGCCGCCCACAATATGACAACAGCCAGCTCAAGTGCAGGGCGCGAAATTCAAAATATATATTTTTTTAAATATTTAACTTTCACACATTAAGGAGAAGTGGGTTTATTTTATCTCTATTTCTGCTTTTTGTTACTGCTCTCTTTAGCTGGAAAAATTGCTGTGTTTTTCTGTGACTTGGCTCATACCTAACATAATCGTTTAGTGTGCTATCGTCGTAAAACCTTTTTGAAATCGGACACTTTGGCTGGATTTAGAACAAGTGTAGCTTTAAAATGATGTAAAATACTTGTATGTTTGAGAAATTTAAATTATGGGATTTCTGTTGTTTTGAATTTGGCGCCCTGCAGTTTCATTGGCTGTTGACGAGGTGGGACGCTACCGTCCCACATACCCTGGAGAAGTTAAAGGACCCTTCCCCTCACATCCCTTTCTCCCGGGCTGCTGTTTTTGACTATGTGCGGTCGATCCTCGGTAGAATCAGTCAGTCCTTCTCCACGGATGACCTCCAGAGCCTTTTTTATATGAGCTCTGTCTGTGCCTTTGTGGCAGACGAGGTGCAGAGCTGCTTCCAGCCCCCTGCAGCCACCCTACCAGTCCCCCCTGTCCTCGCGGTGGCCGTCTCCACCACACTACCAGCTGACATCCAAGCAGGTGAGTAGCAATGATAGAGAGCACTCTGACAGATGTCTGTTCTGATTACATCTTGGTGCCTTGTAGTAGTAGAGCTCATCAGGATTTATTGTTGTCACCCATAACACTTTGCGGCTTCTTCCCACCTAGAGGTTGTAGACATCATCCCTAACACAGAGGCAGACCAGGCCTCTTCCCACCTGGAGGTTACAGACATCACCCCTAACACAGAGGCAGACCAGGCTTCTTCCCACCTGAATGTTGTGGACATCACCACTTACACAAAGGCAGAGCCCATCTCTTCCCTCTTGGAGGTTGTGGACGTCACACCTGAAGAAAGGACTCTGACGATGGCCGACTTCGCCACTCTGCCAACTGACATCCAAGCAGGTGAGTAACACTTTAAGAGCACTCTGACAGGTGCCGTTTGTCATGACATCTTAGTAGAACCTTTCAACTGGCCAGTGTTTACAACCTACGGTTTGCATTTGTTTACATTCTGTTCCCTTTCCAGAGGATGTTGCTGTGGTCATCCCGGATGTCTCCCCACACGTCACCAAGGACGTGACACTGGATGTTTCATGCAGAGCTAGGAAAGGGGAAGTCCGGCGATTTTTTTGCAGTCTTTGGAGGGCAGTGTGCTGCTGCGCCTGCCACAAGGAAGAGGAGGAACAATATGAATTATTCATCAGACCTTCAGAAATGGGATTGAACCATAGACCATTAAATTATTTGCATTATAATTGTACTCAATTCTGCTTTTCTTCTGTTTACTACTTAATTTCAGAACTTTTCTATAAACTTTCACTTTGCAAGTGTGGAGTAGGTTGTGTAAATACCTGGAAAACATCACAATTTGAATGCTTTTAATAATTTACTTAGTAATTTTTTTTTTCAAATGTATTATTTGACAACCAAAAAACGAAGGGCGCTCAACCAATTTGAGTTGAGGTGCAACCAAAAACTTGAATCATCATAGAAAAGGAAAAAGCGCAACTCTTGCTCACTATAAAACATGCATTGTTTTATTCAAGCAAGGTTAAAAGATTAACGTTTTGGCTTAGTCTATGACCATATTCAAGTTGTGTTTGCCCAGTAGAAGGGTGACCCATACTCACCGTGGTTCCTGAGGGTTGAAGACAGTGAAAAATTATCATGAAGTAAATGGGACTTTTCAATTCTTGAATAAAAATCGTTAATGAACATGAATTTAAATACAATTGACTTGAGGATTAGAGCAGGCAGGCTGACTGGCTAGCCCTGAAGGCCATCTGCCTCTACCTCTGTGTGGTTCATCTCAACCAAGAGGTTGTGTGGGTTGTCATTCTCTCTGTGGGTGTGAATCACTATGACCTCTCCCTCTGCCTGCCATTTGGCTGATCAGAAGCCTTCTGCTCTTTCTTGCTCACATGAACAGAAGGAATGGCCTCTGGGGTAACCTCCTCCTCTATCTAACGCCTCTTCCACCTCCTCTTTCTGACTGTGTTCGACTGAGGTAACTCGTTCTCTCTCCCTGGGAGTTGGATAGTTCCTCCTCCTCTGTGTCTTTGTGAGTTTGGAGGGAGTTATCCTGTTCCGGCTCCCTCTAAGGGTGTGCACCTTAATCTCTTTCAGTGTGTTGAGGGGTTCAGTGGTTTTGGAGGGTCTAAAGTTCGATCTCTAGCGATGAGTGTGGGGGCTGTCCCGTGGTGCTGTCCTCCTCCCTCCTAAGGAGGAGCCACTGAGACATGTGAAGAGGCCAAGGAAGATCACTCTGCGAGGACGGGAGAGGACACATCACAACACTGCTGCTCATTCATATTCAAACACACCTCAGAGTACGCACACAAATATGGAGTAAAATTGGTATTGGTGTAAAACAACACTATCAGTATCGTTAACCTGAAGAAATCAATTGATTTCAATGCTGAGGAAGTAAAAACTCTCGCAGAACGCAACATTGAACATTCAGGTTGCAAAGCAGGAGAAGAAACTCACTGAAATGGAGTCAAAGGTAAACGAGAATGACCGGTATAGCCGGAGATGGAGTCTAAGAATTTATGGAATAGCAGAAAAATATGCCGAGAACATCAAAGCAAGAGTGAAGGACATTTGCAGGGCAATAGTCCCGGAGGAGGAGCAAAATGTTGTTGTAGGTTCTCTGGATGTAGTGCACCGCCTGGGTAGGCTGAGAGATGGGGAAAACAACCAGCCACCACGACCAGTGATCATGAGATTCATCTGCAGGACAGCGAGGGATATGACATGGAAAAGTGCAAAGATAAATGACTATTTAAAGAAGAACAACCTGAGGATCTGACAGCATTTGACAAAGAAGCTCGGAATCGTCTGTGACCGATAATTGAGAGAGCAAGAAAGGAAGGGAAAAGTGCATACTTTGCTGGAGCTAAGGCTTTTGATAATGGAAGGGAAATTCACGCTGACGCCTAGTTTGTTGACTGCTGGACTTATCAAGTGTGTTGTGCAGAACTGAGTTTTATTTGCATTTATTTATTATTTGCATATTTGCATATTTCTTGAGGAATGAGCATTGTTTGTGTGAGCCAAACTTTTTTAAATATATATTTTTTTTATGGCAAGGAAATTTGCACTGACACTTAATGTTAGCTTGATAGCTATTCGTTTTTACCAATCTATGGTACAATGTCATTTGTAATTGTATAAAAAAATATAGATAATTTAGGTCAACCACTTGCGTGGTGCAAAGGACTGTTTTTATTTGCTACTAGTAAAAACGTTTCTTTTTGTGAGACCCTGATTCATGTGAACGTATACAAGTGCAATGTGCTTCATCTAGTCACTGTGATAGTAAATGTCCATTTCAGTTTTTCTATTAATGCCAGGGGAATCCGTAATATTTTGAAAATGAAATCTTTATTTTTGTATTGTAAAGGTAAGAGTGCCGACTTGTATTTCATTCAAGAAACTCATGCCTGTTCCACAGATACTGCGTTTTAGAAGTGTCAATGGGGGAATGATATTTGGTTTTCATTTGGTACTAATCGGTCAGTAGGTGTCACTATTTTAAAAGGTAACTTTAAGGTCCATATATTGAGTTATGAAGCAGATAATACAGGGAGATGGATTATACTATTGGTAGATGTCAAACATGTTCAATGAATTGTTGTAAATACTTATGCTTCCAATAACAAGTCAAGTAACTGTATTTTATTTAGAGACATTGAGAGGAAAATAAGTAAAATGATGTCTAAATTTCCATTGGCAAAAGAAGTATGGAGTGGAGATTTTAATACAGTATTACATGATAATCTAGATAGATGGCCTCCTAAGGATAGCAATTATGTTTATGAGATAAGGAATATATGTCTAAGGTTAGGTGTTCTAGATATTTGGAGACATAAGAACCCAGATAAAATTATGTTTACATGGAGTACCAAAGATTTATCTATACAATCCCGAAATTGATTTCTGGCTGATATTTGAAGATATGGCTGTGTCGTGTCTTTACTATCATTAAATGAAGACTTCGTTTTTATCAAAGATTCTCTGTAATTAGTATTAGGCAATTAAACTGATTAATCATGTAACTGTAATTAACTAGGAAGTCAGGGGACCAAGGAAAATATTCAGAAGGACAAAGGTATAATTTCCTAATATAACCTTTCAGATATTTTCATATCTGATCAATAGTCTTCTGATTAATGAATTATTTACTTTACCTCACGTTAGTCTCATTCCAAACGTCGTAAATTGTTGGTTATCTGCACGAGGCCAGTCTTCAATATGTGTCATCCATACATCAATTGTCTTAAATCATTTATTTACTACTAACTAAGTAATTCACAGAAATGCATAAACAAACAAACAAAGTAAATATGGTTACAGGAAATGATAGGAGAATGTGCCCTAGTGGGCTAAACCGGCATGGCGGCTGGGTTAGACCAAAGGGAAGTGGGGGTCGACTGAGAAGTCACTACAGAGTTGATAATTATAACAATTGAAATGCTAATCCTTTGCACATGAACGCTCACTCATTCGGGAACAATTGCAATCAATATATTTATTTACGCTCAGTGTGTCGTCTTGATCGGTGTTGAAAAGTTAGTTTCTGTTGGAGAGTTTCCGTCCTCTCTCTCTCTCTCTCTCTCTCTCTGTCGTGGGTAGTTCAGAGTGACATTCATTCGTGTTGTTGTAGAATGGATGTTTCGGTGGTTGTCGTTCTTCGCGTTCAATTATAGCGAATTCCTAGCTGCAGACTAGTAATTAATATCAAAGACTTGTTCTTATTCTGTCGGTATCGATAGTCTAAGAGTTTAACAACGTGGTATGGTTAAAAGATTCAGCAGTCTGGTCTCAAACCTTGGCCCTATCAGTATCGAGGTAAGCTGGTCTGGTGATAGAAAACCTGAGGGGTTTTATTCGGAAGGGGAGAAAAAGGGCCTGTCCCAGGATGCCTGACCCTAACTGGGCTCATGGGCGGTCCTCTGATTTAGTTCAACTCAAAAGGGAATTGGAGTTTCCTTCATTAAACAGTCAAAAATCACATTACACAATTTTACAAACAGTATCATACTCACTCATTCATCTTATATACAACAACAATTAGATGTAAACCTCATATCTGAGGCTATTATATAAGCAGCACTATGGTAATGTGGCCGCACTGTCTCCCATGAGCTTCCCCAAGTTGTGACAAACGGACCAGTTCGTAGCTGGATTCTTCACCAATCTTTTATTTTGAACGTAAATGTTGTTCGGACCTCAAGTTCTGTGAGGTGGAAGAAATTCCTTTGTTCTCTATGAAAGCTCACTCAATCTCTATACTGTGTGGCCATGAGGCAGGGTCTTCACTAGGAATTTACGACCTCAATGACCACAGCAGCCTGGTTGTAGGAGGCAGGGAGAGGCAGGGAGAGGCAGGGATGGGGCTTGCTGTACCCAAAGAGGGCAACAGTGTCAAAGGCTCATGACAGTGTCAAAGGCTTTTATTGACAATTACATGAAGTTGATGCAAAGAGTCAATATTTGCAGAGTTGAACCTTCTTTTTCAAGACCTCTGCAATCCGCCCTGGCATGCTGTCAATTAACTTCTGGGCCATATCCCGACTGATGGCAGCCCATTCTTGCAAAATCAATGCTTGGAGTTTGTCAGAACTTGTGGGTTTTGGTTTGTCCACCGGCTTCTTGAGGATTGACCACAAGTTCTCAATGGGATTAAGGTCTGTGCAGTTTCCTGGCCATGGACCCAAAATATCAATGTTTTGTTCCCTGAGCTACTTAGTTATCACTTTTGCCTAATGGCAAGGTGCTCCATCATGCTGGAAAAGGCATTGTTCGTCACCAAACTGTTCCTGGATGGTTAGGAGAAGTTTCTCTCGGAGCATGTGTTGGTACCATTCTTTATTCATGGCTATGTTCTCAGGCAAAATTGTGAGTGAGCCCACTCCCTTGGCCGAGAAGCAACCCCACACATGAATGGTCTCAGGATGCTTTACTGTTGGCATGACACAGGACTGATGGTAGAGCTCACCTTGTCTTCTCCGGACAAGCTTTTTTCCGGATGCCCCAAACAATCGGAAAGGGGATTTATCAGAGGAAATGACTTTACCCCAGTCCTCAGCAGTCCAATCCCTGTACCTTTTGCAGAATATCAGGCTGTCCCTGATGTTTTTCCTGGAGAGAAGTGACTTCTTTGCTCACTGTGCGTGCAGAAGCACTCACACCTGCCTGCTGCCATTCCTGAGCAAGCTCTGTACTGGTGGTGCCCCGATCCCGCAGCTGAATCAACTTTAGGAGACGGTCCTGGCGCTTGCTGGACTTTATAGGGCTCCCTGAAGCATTCTTCACAACAATTGAACCGCTCTCCTTGAAGTTCTTGATGATCCAATAAATGGCTGATTTAGGTGCAATCTTACTGGCAGCAATATCCTTGCCTGTGAAGTCCATTTTGTGCAAAGCAATGATGACGGCACATGTTTCCTTGCAGGTAACCATGATTGACAGAGGAAGAACAGTGTTTCCAAGCACCACACTCTTTTTGAAGCTTCCAGTCTGTTTTTCGAACTTAATCAGCATGACAGAGTGATCTCCAGCCTTGTCCTCGTCAACACTCGCATCTGTGTTAACGAGAGAATTAACGAGAGAATCACTGACATGATGTCAGCTGGTCCTTTTGTGGCAGGGCTGAAATGCAGTGGAAATGTTTTTGGGGGATTCAGTTCATTTGCATGGCAATTCATTGCAATTCATCTGATCACTTTTCATAGCATTCTGGAGTAAATGCAAATTGCCATCATACAAACTGAGGCAGCAGACTTTGTGAAAATTAATATTTGTATAATTCTCAATTTTTGGCCACGACTCTCCGTATCTTCGTTCAGCTACTTCTCTGTGAAACATAAGATGGTACAGTTTTTAAATGTAGGATAATCTTCTTCTAAATATTTGGGATTAAGGATTATTTTCACTTTGGGAAACAATCGTGCCCAAATTAAACTGCCTCGTACTCTGTTCTAGATCATACAATATGCATATTATTATTACTATTGGATAGAAAACACTCGGAAGTTTCTAAAACTGTTTGAAATATATCTGTGAGTAAAACATAACTCATTTGGCAGCAAACTTCCAAACAGGAAGTGAAAATTCTGAAAATGGGGCTCTGTGTCAGGGCCTGCCTATTCAACTGGCTTATATTTATAGATCTGTATGCACTTCATACGCCTTCCACTAGATGTCAACAGGCACTAGAAATTTGAACTGGGGTGTCTAGCTTGATGTGAGACCGAATGAGAGCTTTTGGAGTGACAGGACCGCTCTTTTGTCAGTATTCAACTGCGCACCAGGGAACCTCACATTGTCTTCTGAAATGCGTTAGGTATACACAACGAAATGCTCCGGCTCTGATTTTATTGGATTCATATGAGAAAAACAACATAAAGTATGATTTTCAACAGAGTTTGACTAGTTTATTCAACGTTTATTGGGACTTTTGGAATTTTTCGTTCCATGCGCTAAGATTTCTTGGACATGTGCCCTCCACATGGCTAGCCAAAGCTGCTAATTCGACAGAAGAAATTGACATTCTAAAACAAAACAACAATTTATTCTGGAACTAGGACTCCTTGCATAACATTCTGATGGAAGATCAACAAAGGTAAGAGAATATTGTTGGCTCCAACAAGGCGGAGAATTGTTGGGCGCTGTCTCACAATATTGCATGCTGTACGTTGTACTAAAGTTATTTTTTTAAAATCTAACACAGCGGTTGCATTAAGAACCAGTGTATCTTTCATTTGCTGTACAACATGTATTTTTTAGTAAAGTTTATGATGAGTTTTTTGGTTAGATTACGTGACTGTCCAAAATATCTCCGGACAATTCGTGCATTATGGCGCCGTATTCACAATGTAAAACCAGGATTTGTAGCTATAAATATGCACATTTTCGAACAAAACATAAATGTATTGTATAACATGATGTTATAAGACTGTCATGTGATGAACTTTTCAAAGGTTAGTGATACATTTTTTCTCTATTTGTGGGTTTGTGAAAGCTATGTTGGCGGTGAATAAATGGCGTTGTGTGTTTGGCTATTGTGGTGAGCTAATATAAATATATATTGTGTTTTCGCTGTTAAACACTTAAAAGATCGGAAATATTGGCTGGATTCACAAGATGTTTATCTTTCATTTGCTGTACAACATGTATTTTTCATAAATGTTTTATGATGAGTATTTATATATTTCACGTTGCTCTCTGTAATTATTCTGGCTGTTTTGGTGCTATTGTGACGGTGGCTGCAATGTAAAACTATGATTTATACCTCTAAATATGCACATTTTCGAACAAAACATAAATGTATTGTATAACATGATGTTATAAGACTGTCATCTGATTAAGTTTTCAAAGGTTAGTGATTCATTTTATCTCTATTTGTGGGTTTTGTGAAAGCTATGTTGGCGGTGAAAACATGGTGAAAACATGGCGTTGTGTGTTTGGCTATTGTGGTGAGCTAATATAAATATATATTGTGTTTTCGCTGTAAAACATTAAAAAAATCGGAAATGATGGCTGGATTCACAAGATGTTTATCTTTCATTTGCTGTATTGGACTTATGATTTCATGAAATTATATTATATGATATCCCTGTCTGTAACGGCAGTCTACTTCGTCCTCCTCCTCAGACGAGGAGAGGCGAGAAGGATCAGAGGACCAATGTGCAGCGTGGTAATTTGACATAATGAATTTAATGGACAAAACAAAAACACTATACAAAATAACATACCGTCACAGTCCTAGCTGGTGCAGAACACAAACACAGAGACAGGAAACAACCACCCACAATCCCCAACACAAAACAAGCCACCTATATATGATTCTCAATCAGGGACAACGATTGACAGCTGTCTCTGATTGAGAACCATATCAGGCTGAACATAGAAACAGACGAACTAGACACACAACATAGAATTCCCACCCAGCTCACGTCCTGACCAACACTAAACAAGCAAAACACATAAGAACTCTGGTCAGGACGTTACACTGTCGCATTAGGCTAGGCTATGCTAGTCAGCTTTTTTGATGAGGAGGATCCCGGATCCGGGAGAGAGAAGCGGTCTAAATCATCAATTTTATTTTCCAATGATTGCACGTTAGCAAAAAGTATGGAAGGCAGTGGGAGTTTACTCACTCGCTCGCCTCCGGATTCTCAGAAGGATGCCCACCCTTCTCACACGCCCACACACAAAATAAAGTAACGGAATAATCATACATTGAGACACACTCACAAGCACACATTGAAATGAGATTGGCATTCATGAAACCTTTGAAACCATTCGACATCAGTGGAATGTGATTTTCAAAATAAAAGTTGCAATAGAAAACACCTTTACTTAGGCCGGGATTCAATCCGATAAATTGTTCACCGGTTAACGTATTACCTTTTCCTGTTTATTATTATGTTATCTGGTGGTTATTACATTATCAGGTGAGTAGCAACTTTTTGGATGAATAACGTAATAACTTCAACTGATCATGTAATAGCTGTCACGATCGTCGTAATGATGAGACCAAGGCGCAGCGTGAGTAGAGTTCCACATCATTTTAATCAACTGAAACTCACCTAACAAAACAACAAACAACCAAACAAAACGTGAAGCTACAGATGTGTACTCAGGCAATTCAAGGTAGACAAGATCCCACAAATGACAATGGGGAAAATGGCTACCTAAATATGATCCCCAATCAGAGACAACGATAAACAGCTGTCTCTGATTGGGAACCATATCAAGCCAACATAAACATGCAAAACCCCTAGATGAAATACACAAACCCTAGACATACAAAAACGAGAGTACCCACCCTAGTCACACCCTGACCTAACCAAAGTATATAGAAATACAGAGACATCTAAGATCAGGGCGTGACAATAGCATACTAAAATCTATGTTTTTATGTATTATGTCCTTTATTTTGATGTTCATGGAATCGTTCCAGAAGTGCAGAACCCATCAATCTGGCCAATCAGGGCAAAGCTAAAAGTATTTCAAATACTATTTGAACCAAGATCTGGAATGCACCGTGTCTTTTGAAAATGTTTCCTTGCTGGAAACCTGAACCTTTCATTAGCTACTCAAGCTAACATCTTGGCTTAAGTTTAGCAGAGTCTATCAAAGTATTTTGGTGTGCAGAATTATTCTCGTCAGTAACACCAGCGACTATCCAATTCAATCCCACCAGATATTTCTACTGCAAAATAACTTGTAATACTGTAATGAACAGGGCTTTGGTTTAGAAGATTGCATATGATTGATGTTGTATTAATGTGGTATGAGGGTTATCATGAATGATGCAATCTTTGCAACATTCATGAAGGGGTTATTAATTATTTAATAAAGGTCTAATGAACGCATTATGGTATACCCGCTTTTGTGTTGACAAAATACACATAATGTACTGCTATATTCCCACACATACAGGGTGTGCATGTGTATAATGGAAACAAGTATTTTTGTTGTCACTGTGCCCAACCCTATGACACACCAAACGCAGAACAATAAAAAATAATAATACCGTTTTCAATTACGTACAATCACTTCCTGGAACTGTGGTTGAAAGTACCAATAGCAGAACAACAATGATCAAATAAAATTTGAACACTTTTTTTTACACTTTAGTGTATTTAAACTTGGGAAATCCCTTTTCAACAGGAAAACAAAAAATAATCATTGTAAGTATGTCTTTAAATACATTTGCATAATGTCTGGTAATTTTTTGGGGTCTTAGACCCACTTTTGTAAAACTTTAAATAGAACATTTATTGTACTGTGTTTTGTTCACAGGAAACATTAACAGTTTGTTTTCATCAGAAAACATCAGAAAACATGACTGTTTATGGAAATCAGTAAATACTACTAAACAAAATTGTGAATGGCTTCATCAGTCGTCAATCAGGTATAATATAGGGAAAGATCTAGGCAACGGGGGCTATCGATTTGTATGATTTTTTTTACAACACTGTGAACATGCAGAGATGCAGATAAGGAAGTTTGTATTACTTCTACTTCTAAGTAACTTTGGGTTACTCCTACATGTACATATGTCGGATCTTAATTTGAGCCAGTTTCACACAGCAGGAAAATATTCCTGCAGCAACAAGAAATGTGAATTGTCATGTGGATTATAATTAATGAAAAGTTTGTGGTCATACGCACATCCTTAAAAACATACTGTAGGTGCTGGGCTAATAAATCATTCTAGTGTAGAACAAGAAGGCCCGCACACTGTTAAAGCTCCCAATTCACTGCTTTATTGACAACACTTTGATCTGAAACAAAGATCCGTTTCAGATGGAAGCATTGTCAATAAAGCAGTGCATTGGGAGCTTTAACAGTGTGCGGGCCTTCTATTTCTATACGCTTATAATTAATTTAAATTTTTGAGGGGTTGATACATTTTTTGGTTAGGGCGTATCAAGTCTGGCATTTTAAAGTGGAAATTAAATGTGGATGTATTTTTAAACCATGCATACACTACAAGTTTGCATTTCAAATGTATGCAAGAAGAGAATGATCAAATTAAGATGGGGCATCTGTAAGTCATCATTTCAACATTGTGACCTACCATTGCAGAGCGTTGCTTTGGTGTAGTTGAGGCCTATACATTCATATCAGTTGTGTTCCTCCACTGTGTTCACCATTCCTTATTTGTATTGGGGATTGTGTTTATGCTTGCTGAAGGTAAAGTCTACAAAACTATGAGCAGACCAGTCTTTATATTGAATACATGAAATTGGATTGTGATGAATGAATCCTGCACACATTGTGATATTTCCCATTTCCTTTTCGATCAGGAATTCTATTTGATTTTTGGTGTTTGAAAGCAATCCCTGATCTAATACATATGCTTAAACTTAGTAGGGTAACAGTGTTCTGTGGCCTGCAGGAGACCTAGGTTAGGAACTAGTCTGTCCCGTTGGTGCCGTGACCTGGATAGGTGTGTGAGGAAGTGAAATGTGGTTCTGTAAACCATTAGAAACCTTTTTTGATACCTAAAGAGGTTAAAGTGGCAGGTCAGTAACTGGAAGGTTGCCAGTTTGAATCCTAGGACTGACAGGAAACATCTGCCGGGTGTGAGATAGACAGTTGGTGGTGTTTTCGACTTAGTTCAAATCAAATCACATCGCATTTTATTTCTCACATGCGTCGAATACAGCGGGTCTAGACTTTACAGCTAAATGCTTGCTTACAAGCACTTCTTAACGATGCAGAGTAAAAAATAAACACAAATAAAATAGTAACACAAGAAGAATAAAACACACAGAATGAAGCTACAGTATATACAGGGAGTACTAAGACCCTGCTGAACTATGTAGCCTAGAAGTTAGAGGGTTGCTGGTTTGAATCCTGTGTCTGATTGGAAAGATCTGGTGGATGTGAACCAGCAAATGGAGGGTTGCTGGTATCTAATTCTAGATTCCATCTCCTGCTGTTGTACCCTTGAGCACGCCACAACTGCAAAACAATTCCAAGATGTAATCTTCTTTATCTCGGGGGAGCTAATGCAATCTTCAGCTCCCACACAAAAATTACACAACATACAAGTGCGGTTCATTAACAAACAACCCTCTCTTACAATTTTAGACCTTTCTGGGCAGAGACTGGATTGTGACCCGGGTCTCTCTAACCACCACAAAGTCGCAAGCTAGGTTACTCATCATGATACACATCCTGTTGTGTTTTTGCTGTCACAGTGCCCAACCCTTGACACAAGTTCCAGGAGTCAATTTCGATCCGCATTGTTGCGCGGTTGACATTTAATGAATAACATTTTTTTAATTGCTTTGGTGCAATTTTCAAAACGGTATGTGGTACATTTTCACAACGCTTAGTACAAAACTCTAAATTCTAAGCACATGTTCAATTGACTAAGTACAACACACAAAATCATACAGTCATTTTTTTCACCAAACTTAATCAGTGTTTCATCTAGAAATACATGTTTTACATTGCAACACGTGTTCATATAAAGTACATGCTTTTCACAATGCAATGCTCATATTACTTTTGATATGATTTACTATTAATCCAAGTTCTCTTAATTGATCATCTCAAAGTGGAGGTGCATACTTTTTATATAGAATTAAACAGGTTAGAATATATATATATATATATATATATATATATATATATATATATATATATAACACATAATTTTCTTAGGTTCTGCCACAATAAATTATATTGAACTGGATAAATAAATGTAAAAAATTAAAGAAAGTCCAGAAGAAAATATGTGTATATTTATCTACATGCCAACAACGCCTAATTTATCATTACAATTACAGATAACAAATCCCAATAGCTAACCTGCGCAATATGCTGTATATTCAGTCCATAAAATAAGTGGCATTTAAGATTGATTTATTGAAACAGTAATATCAGCTGGTTATATTGTAGATATATATTGTTGCTTGTAGAAGCCTATGGCTGTGCAATGACACAGCCAGCCATGTTTTGTTCATTTAGTAGACAGACGCTCCTTATTTCCCAAACACGTATCACAGTCAAGACACATCTATTTTATAGTAAAGAACATTATTTATTATAACAGAATAAAATATAATAGAATATTTTTCAAAATGGAAAAAGTTGGCAGTGCAAAGTAATGCACATCTCAGAGTGATCATTTGAAATGGGTTTGGCGAAGTTGAAAGACAATTTTTCCATGGTTACAAACCAAAATTGGTCTTCCTTTCTATATACATATGTTTGATTTATTTTATTCTGCCTGTTCTTTGACGTTTTCTAAATGGGCAATTCCATTTTGAAGACTGCATGGTGATGAATTACGGTCACACCATCTGTTTGGCAAGGAATGTAGCTTGTGTATCCCATCAGTTAGATACGTTTTTATAGGCATTTATTTCTGTATGTCTAGTGGGTGCTTGTGCGCACATTCTGGACACGTGGGTAGAGGGAGGGGTAAGAACGCAATTGAGTGAGTGAGACACAGAGGGGAAAGGGAATGTACAGAGAGGAACATGGCTTGGTTTCTTTTTTGTTGTGCCCTGCAAAGGCACATGTAGACCTATGGAACAGCATAGTCCAAGAAAATTCATTTCAAAATGTGTGATCTCTGTTTAAAGATCGAGTTTTGTCATCCGTCGAAACTCACGCCATCCCTATCTCTAACATGTTTTTTTAAAGCGCTGTCACAGTATCACCATGAAAATGTTGCTCACCCTGTCCCAGCAGCATACATATTTGATCCATATAGGGTAGAATTTACTTATTTGGTTGATTTTACTTACCAAGCAAAGCAGAACTGTTTTATCAAGGTACAAATACCCTGTGCTTTCTCATTTTGCGCATAGCCAGGCACAGCATACAGCTTGGCAACATTGTAACCGCAAAGCGGCCAGAGTACGCTTCTATATGGGGCTCAGCCAGG
The DNA here is from genome assembly GCF_029448725.1 of Salvelinus fontinalis. Classification (NCBI taxonomy): domain Eukaryota; kingdom Metazoa; phylum Chordata; class Actinopteri; order Salmoniformes; family Salmonidae; genus Salvelinus; species Salvelinus fontinalis. Next base: position 41,407,402 of record NC_074690.1, read on the forward strand.
ACTTACTTCTGTGAATGAAACATTTCAGCAATGTGATTTAACCAATTCATGTTAGGAAAAAAGATGGCAAAATGCAGAATGGTATTAAATGCCTGTAAACCGCTTGAGGACAAAACATTTTCATATATTTAATAATGTAATATAATACTATACAGCAAATCAGACATGCCCGTGTTCATCGTGGTTCTTACAAGCAAAGTGAAATGACAAAATTTGCTCATGGTGAACGCCTCTCAAATGATGAATAATAAAAAAAAAAAATTGCAAGCCTTTTCCATTTTAAACACCAGCAGTGCAACTAGTGTTTTCAAACTGCACTGAACAAAACAGTGGAGCAGTAATGTGTAACGTGCTTCCTCCTTCTCCTTATCCGAAGAGGATTAGCAAGGATTTGACCAATGTGCAGCGGGTTGTGAATACATAATGATTTATTAGACAAAAGACGAAACACGAAAACAAACACTTGGAAAGATTTACAAAATAACAAAACAACGTAGACTGACCTGAACGTAAGAACTTACATGTAACACGAAGAACGCACGAACAGGGAAAATCAGACTACACAAAAACCGAACGAACAAACATACCGAAACAGTCCCGTGTGGCGCAACATACACAGACACGGAAGACAACCACCCCCAACAAACAATGTGAAACAACCTACCTCAATATGACTCTCAATCAGAGGAAACGCCAAACACCTGCCTCTAAATGAGAGCCATACCAGGCAACCCATTAACCCAACATAGAAAACACATAACATAGACTACCCACCCAAAACTCACGCCCTGACCAATTAAACACATACCACACAACAGAAAACAGGTCAGGAACGTGACATAATGATTGCAGAACTTTCCAGTGGGCAAAACCATTCATCATGAGGCGACAGGGGAAGGTGTGCAAAATGCAAATAGTTAATTATTGTTTAATGTTTATAATGGTCAAATCTATTTTAATACCGACTAGCTCAAAACATTACTCATCACTGAAAATGACAGATTACTCAATGGATAAAGATACTTTTCTGGTAAAAAGTGGGGGTGTAAAAACACATTTAAACCCCTATTGTAACTGCTTTCTTCCTGGGATGAAGGAGAGGACCAAAATGCAGCGCAGTTAGTGTTCAACATGTTTAATTAAACAATAAACATTAACAAATAACAAAATAACAAACGTGAACGCCGAGACAGTCCTATCTGGTGCAGACCACAAACACAGAGACAGGAAACAACCCCCCACAATCCCCAACACAAAACAAGCCACCTTTATATGATTCTCAATCAGGGACAACGATTGACAGCTGTCTCTGATTGAGAACCATATTAGGCTGAACACAGAAACAGACGAACTAGACACACAACATGGAATACCCACCCCAACTCACGCCCTGACCAACTAAACACATACAAAACAACAGAAAACAGGTCAGGAACGTGACACCTATTTTGAAAGTGGGGATGCAGCTCCTCCGTTTGCTCCATTGCTCAGGTGCCTGTGTGTGTGCGTGTGCGTGTGCGTGTGCGTGTGTGTGTGCATTTAAATGAAGTTTGGTAGTTTGGTGAACATACTTACGTGTCTTGTATGAGTTTATGACTATTCCGTTACTTTGGTGTTCGTGTGCTTCTATGACTGTGCATGTGCGTAGCCTACATATAAATGAGTGCTTATGAATGTCTGAGTATTAACGTGTGATGTGCATGAGTTTGTTGGTGGTGTTATGTATATCAAATTGAGGGAAATAGTACGTTAAAACATTGATTTTGGTATTTTATTACATCGGTTGAAGTTATTACCTTATTCATCAAAACAGTTGTTACTCACCGGTTAAGGTAATAACTACTGGTTGATGTAATAACTTATTACATTTAGCGAAAAAAAGTTGTTATATCAAACTTTCAACATTTTATTACGTCCGACACGTTATTACATTAACTGGTTTTATCAAACGAAATTGAGAAGGTATTACATTTAGAAAAGTTATTACATTTAGAAAAAGTTATTACATTAACCGTTATTCATTTGATCACCCTGACATAAAACGTGTAGTCTATTTGAGGTTGAAAAAGTCTTCTGAAGTCTGTAATTTTCACACTTGATTTTCCCTTCCCTTACAATCCACATAATAATTCACATTTCCTGTTGCTGCAGGATTATTTTCCTGGCTCAAAGTAAGATCCCATACTGTAACTAACTGCAATGTTGTTGATCCATCCTCTGTTTTCACTAATCACAGTGGTAAATCCCAACAACAAATACATGTGTATTTGGGTTTATTTGGCTTATCTATAACCCGCTAATTTTCTTGGGAACAGTAATATTTAGACAACATGATGCTATGTGTGTTGTTTTTACATAGACAGCCACTCCTTTCCTTTTTGCAATATATCACACCTGAAGATATTTTAACCACAAATCTCAATGTCCTTATCCAAGACCGAATCAGTCAGCTAAGTCTCTGTTAGAACCAGAATACCAGGGATTGTCCTGCACCCAGATATGAAGAAGGTTCCGACTGAGATACAAACAAAGACACAGCCAGGAGTACACTCAGACTAGCTAGGAACATAGAGTAGCTTCTTGTTTTTTGTACCTCTTATCAGGGCGTTTGACAGTTTGTTGATAATTGTGAGACCTTTGTTGTTTTGGAACAAGAGGTTTCTCTTCTGCACATTGTTTCAGACTAGAAGGACAGACAAAGAGACATAGACAGAAAGAAAAGAGAGAGACACACAAAGCAATAAACACACAGACATTCAGTGTTGGAAGACAGCCATGGGAGTTGAGGAGCAGAGGGCTGGGGAGTTTTACGTGGAGAGGGATGTTATGAATGAGCTTTGCTTGGACAAGTTGGCCAGAAGACGGACTCACTCCACCAGACCTCCCCTGAAGGAGCGGGTGAAAGATTCCCTCAGGTAAGATAGTAACATCCCACTGGGCACAAACTGGTTGAATCAACGTTGTTTCAATGTAATTTGTCAACGTATTGTGATGTGGAACTTAGTAAAATACATTGGATTGAAAAAGTAATCAATGTAGACTGATATTTAGAGGGTGACATTTCAACAACGGGATTAGTATGTCATGGTAACCAATTTTCAACATAGACAAATAAATGGGCAAATAAATTTGCATAAATGTGTCTCCACTTAAAAACTACATTCACTATTGCAATCAAAGTCATTTCAAAGGGTAGATTTAACAGAGCAAATGAAAAGTAAATATACTTTATCAATCATATATCATCAATTATGCTTTTTAGGCCCATGTCTTCAACATCTGTCATTTTAATTCAACCCAGAATTCAACAAAAATATCGGCCTAGGGTTTCAAGCTTTGGTTGATTTCACATTTATTCCACAAGTTAATAATTAATATGTTGAATTCACGTCTCCATCGCAACCAAAAATCTAAGTTAAAGAATTGGTCTAAATCCAATCAAAATTTAAATAAAGTTTGATCTGATTTGGGGCTCGATTCGACCTGTATGGTAGAAGTTCAGCATAATGGTGGGATTTCAATTTAAACCCAATGTTCACAATGCGTTCGCATTGATGGTAAATGCTGCATATCTTGGCTCAATCAGAAATTTACTTTACATTTCAATCGTGCAATTGCAATGCACTTCCGCGATATGGATTAAATCAAAATCAAATGAAATTTTCTGGGTCGCATACACATATTTATCAGATGTTATTGCGGGTGTAGCAAAATGCTTGTGTTCCTAGCTCCAACAGAGAAGTAATATCTGACAATACACAACAATGCGCACAAATCTTATTCCATCCCTTTACATTTGTGTGTATAAGGTAGTTCTTGTGGAATTGTTAGATTACTTGTTAGATATTACTGCACTGTCGGACCTAGAAGCACAAGATTTGATTTGATTTGATAAATCTACAAGTAAAATAATAGAATTAAGAAATATTTAACATTTACATTTACATTTAAGTCATTTACCAGACGCTCTTATTTAAATATTAGGACGAGCAATGTTGGAGTCCGGAGTGTATACTATATATAAATATATATATATACATATACTTTATACATATATACAGTGCATTCTGAAAGTTTTGAGACCCCTTGACTTTTTCCACATTTTGTTGCGTTACAGCCTTATTGAAGACTCTTGGTGGTTCCAAACATATTCCATTTAGGAATGATGAAGACCACTGTGTTCTTGGGGACCTTCAAAACTGTAGAAGTTCTTTGGTAACCTTCACCAGATCTTTGCCTCGACACAATCCTATCTCGGAGTTCTTCGAACAATTGCTTTGACCTCATGGCTTGGTATTTGCTCTGACATGTATTGTCATCTGTGGGATCTTATATAGACAGATGTGTGCCTTTCCAAATCATGTCCAATCAAATGAATTTACCACTCCAATAACGTTGTGTAAACATCTCAAGGATGATCAATGGAAACAGAATGTACCTGAGATGAATCTCATAGCAAAGGGTCTAAATACTTATGTCAATACATTTGCAAAATTTCAAAAAAACTGTTTTCACTTTGTTATTATTGGGTATTGTGTGTAGATTGACAAGGAAAAATAAATAATTTAATACATTTCAAAATAAGGCTGTGACGTATCAAAATGTGAAAAAAGTTAAGGGGTCTGAATACTTTTCCGAATGCACTTTATATACTGAACAAAAATGTAAATGCAGCATGCAACAATTTCAATATTTTACTGAGTTACAGTTAATATAAATGAATTAGGGACTAATCTATGGGCGCAGCCATGGGTGAGCCAGGGAGGGCATAAGCCCACCCACTTGGGAGCCAGGCCCACCCAATGGGGAGCCAGACCCAGCCAATAAGAATGAGTTTTTCCCCAACAAAAGGGCTTTATTACATACAGAAAAACTCCTCAGTTTCATCAGCTGTCCGGGTGGCTTGTCTGAGATGATTCTTCTACCTGAAGCCGGATGTGGAGGTCCTGTGCTGGCATGGTTATATGTGGTCTGCAGTTTTTAGTCTGGTTGGACGTTTTGCCAAATTCTCTAAAACGACGTTGGAGGCGGCTTATTGTAGGTAAATTAACATAAAATTCTCTGGGAACAGCTCTGTTGGATATTCCTGGAGTGAACATGCCATTTAGACGCTCCCTCAAAACTTGAGACATCTGTGCAATTGTGTTGTGTGACAAAACTGCACATTTTAGAGTATATTTCTATTGTCCCCAGCACAAGGTGCACCTGTGTAATGATCATGATGTTTGTCCAGCTTCTTGAAATGCCACACCTGTCAGGTGGATGGATTATCTTGGCAAAGGATACATTTCTCACTAACAGGGATGTCAACAAATTTGTGCACAACATTTGAGAGAAATAAGCTTTTATTGCGTATCTAACATTTCTTGGATCTTGGGAACAACACTTTACATGTTGAGTTAATATTTTTGTATGCAGTACCAGTCAAAAGTTTGGACAAACCTACTCATTTAAGGGTTTTTCTTTATATTTACTATTTTCTACATTGTAGAATAATAGTGAAGACGTCAAAACTATGAAATAACACATATGGAATCATGTAGTAACCTAAAAAGTGTTAAACAAGTTAAAATATATTTAATATTCTGAGATTCTTCAAAGGAACCAACCTTTGTGTCACGCCCTGGCCTTATTATTCTTTGTTTTCTTTATTATTTTAGTTAGGTCAGGGTGTGACATAGGGAAGGTTTATGTTTTGTTGGTTTTGGGTGTTTATTTGGTAAAGGGGTTATGGGGTGTAGTAGATGGTTTTGTGTTGAGTGTATATGTCTAGAGTTGTCTATGTTGGTTAGTTATCTAGGAGAGTCTATGGTTACCTGAATGAGTTCCCAATTAGAGACAGCTGATTTCGGTTGTCTCTGATTGGGAGCCTTATTTAGGGTAGCCATAGGCTCTCATTGATTGTGGGTAATTGTCTATGTAAGAACGTTAGTAGCCTGTATGTTTGTGCACAACGTTTGTAGCTTCACGGTCGTTTTGTTAAAGTGTTTTTGTGTCGTGTTCATCTTCATGTTATAATTAAAGAAGATGGCTTATTTTCCAACTGCTGCATTTTGGTCCGTTAATCCGCCACACGATCGTGACACTTTGCCTCTTTCTATGTGCACAAAAATTACATGAATGGCACGACAGTGGGCCTCAGGATCTCATCATGGTATGTCTATGCATTCAAATTGACATGAATAAAATGCAATTTTGATCGTTGTCCGTAGCTTATGCCTTCCCATACCATCACCCCACCGCCACCATGGGGCACTCTGTTCACAATGTTGACATCAGCAAACCGCTCCCCCACACAAGGCCATACATGCTGTCTGCCATCTGCCAGTTCAAACCGGGATTCATCCATGAAGAGCACACTCCTCCAGTGTGTCAGTGGCCATCGAAGTAGAGCTTTTGCCCACTAAAGTCAGTTACGACGCCAAACTGCAGTCAAGTCAAGACCCTGGTGAGGACCCACCAGAAATCTAGAGTGTTCTTGCCTTCAGCAAGCACACTAATAAACACAGTTACATTCGTTTGTAAGATAGCAGTAACTTTAGGCTATTTACTGTTTTAAAAAGTAATAGTCTCGTCAACCAGCCGGCTCTTCCTCTGTCAAGATGTCTGGATTCACAATGCCTCAGAATGGGACTTGACCAGGAGTCTATGGCAGGAGCTGCAAAAACAGTTGCTGGTTTTAATTGGCTGATCTCTAAGTTCATCACCATGTAGCGCAACCCTTAGAACACGGATCATCAACTAGGCGGATGGTTGGGGGGCCGGAACATAATTACAAGTCAATTTGACGGAAAGAATCCCAAACAGATATAATATTTGACTAAAACATAATAATTTCAAAACTTTCTTTCATTTTTATACGATCATGTCACTCTACCATGTGTGGGAATACTTGGGAACAGATTTCAAAAATGTAAAATCACTTGGAGCTGATTTCTTGGTGTTTTTACAGTCTTTTGTGTCCAATGACAAAAGGCAATTTTGGGGGCCAAATAAAACCATTTGTGGGCCAAATTCGGCCAGTAGGACGCCCTTTGGGGATCCCTGCCTTAGAACCTCCCCCCTACATTGTGAACTTCAAATCTTATTAAGATGTTTAAACTTAGAATCAATTATGCTTCCCCTAAATAATATTGTCAAAGTGATCGAAAATTTATTTTAATTGCAGAATTTTGCCATTTTTCTAAATCCTATGTAGGCTTACTCCCTCGATTTTACCTACAGCCCTATGGCACAGTGTTACCAGGCTCCATGTGCCACTAAAGGAGATGAAACCTGGTCCTGAATGGCCACAATATGTGCTGTCTTATGTTCCAGCCTAGCTGTAAGACTCCTGGTTCGTTTAATTAGATGTGTAAGAGATGGAATGGAACCAAATCCTGCACTCACTGTGGCACTCAAGGAGCTGAGTTGCCTGCATGCCCTATCCACCAACTTCAACTTCAACACACAGCAGACAAATATCTGTTGTCACAAATGGATAACAAAAATGTATTATTCTTTTCTCCACTTCTCCACCTCTCCACCACTCCAACTCTTCCCCCTGGTCTCAGGTGTTCAGTGCCCAAGCTGAAGCGTTCTGTGCTGAGCTTTGTACCTATCCTGTCATGGCTGCCTCGTTACTCATTGAGACAAGACGCACTGGGAGACCTCATATCTGGCATAAGCGTTGGCATCATGCACCTGCCTATGGGTCTGTACCACCTCTACTGTTTGAACACACAAACAGGGCCCAATCCTAACTTGAAATCAACAACACATGGTGGAAAAAGTATTAAATTGTCGAACCTGACCAAAATGTATAGAAAATGACTCAAGTAAAAGTGAAAGTTAACCAGTAAACTACTACTTGAATAAAAGTCTAAACTATTTATTTTAAAATGTATTTACTGTAAGTTCAAAAGTACCAATTGTTATACTTGAGTATAAGTAAAGTTAAATTCTTATATTAAGCCAACCAGACAGCAGCACAAAAAAATCTCCAACAATCTGACATTATTTACAAATGAAGCATTTGTGTTTAGTGAGTTCGCCAGATCTGAGGCAGTAGGGATGACCAAGGATGTTCTCTTGATAAGTGAATAAATTGGACCGTTTTCATGTCCTGCTAAGCATTCAAAATGTAACCAGTTCTCTTGGGGGTGAAGGAAAATGTTTAAAAAGTACATTATTTTCTTTAGGAATGTAGTTGAGTAAATGTAAAAGTTGTGACAAATAGAAATATTAAAGTACAGAAAGGCCTTCCCACATGAATTACTTAAGTAGTACTTTACACCACTGAGTACTTAGTTACTTTAAGTCACTGCATGTAACCACATGTAAATCTTTCATTGATACCAATGCTTGAGGTGAAAGCCTGATTTACACAAGTTGATCTCAAGTTAGTGTTGCATCTCTTTGGGCTGAGAATACTATATGATAACTATCTATTTGGTGAAGACGATGAAGACTGACATTTCTGTAATGTTTCCCCAGGTTTGGCCTATGCTCTCCTGGCCTCTGTGCCCCCAGTGTATGGCCTCTACACTTCCTTCTACCCTGTACTCATGTACTGCATCTTTGGCACCTCCAAACACATCTCCGTAGGCAAGACAGAGCGTTGAAGGGGGGAAGGAGAAAGAGAGAGAATTTGAATGTTTTAATATCATTTGGTCAAAGGAATATGCTAATTAATTCACTAACATGATCTTGTGTGTGTTATGTGTGTGTGTTCCCTCAGGCACATTTGCTGTGACCAGCATCATGATAGGCACCACAACAGAGAGGCTGGCCCCAAACAGTAACTTCATGACCCTAAATGGAACCAATGGGACTGCAGTTCTAGATGTAGTAGCCCGCGATGCCCTCAGAGTACAGATAGCAGCCAGCACCACTTTACTGAGTGGGATCTTTCTGTTTCTGCTGGGAATGATTCGGTTTGGTTTTGTGGTGACGTTCCTGTCCGATCCCCTGGTACGTGGTTACATGACAGGAGCAGGTATACAGGTAGTACTTTCCCAACTCGCAAGCCTCTTTGGGATCCGCACTGCACGCTTCTCCGGACCGCTGTCTCAGGTCTATGTGAGTGCACACAACACATCCACACACAGAAACAGATGATTCACACGTGCAAAAGTTGTACATGTTTTCCAACTACTGCATGTATGCAGAAACACTCTCTCTCTCTCTCTCTATCCCTATCTATTATCTTCTCTCTGTCTTCTCTTCTTTCTCTCTCTCTCTAGCTCCTAATAGATATCTGTAGACATCTGCCAGAGACTAACGTTGCGGCCGTGGTGGTAACTCTAGTGGCCTTGGCGGTCCTCATAACGGTCAAAGAACTCAACATTTACTATGAGAAGAAAATGCCTGTGCCTGTTCCTATAGAACTCATAACGGTAAGTCCTCTACACCAGGGTTAACCAACCTCGGTTATTTGAATCAGCTGTGTAGTGCAACGGGCAAAAACAAACACGTGGACCAAGTTTGGGAAACCCTGCTCTACACCTAACACCTCTCTGTGTGTTTCCGTTTATTTGTCATACAATCATCCTCTAGTCTTTTTCTCCTCATTCCTCTCTCTCTCTTTTGGTCTCTTGAACGACACTTCTAGTGAAAACCACTAGAGGGCAACCTGTCCCCATGGCCTGATAGGAGAGTAAGGCCAGAATGTGGTTAACCTTATTTTCAGTTTAATGTTCCATATTTTCACATCATTTTGTAATTTCATCAAGAGGAGTGTATGTTTTCTCTGTGTGCATGTGTGTGTGTGCCTAGTCAGTCACATTGATCCATTAAAATATGGTGAAGTGATTAGTTATGTTAAATAATCGGCCTGTATTTGTGCATGGAATCCAAACACAGCAAAGCCACAAAGGTCTGAAATAATGATTTACTAAAAAATGCACATGTACACAACAGGACAGGCGATGTTGTGTTTTTGTGAGCATGGTAACTTATGTGTGTCTATGTGTGTGTTACAGATCATAGGAGCAACACTTATCTCTTACTACTGCAAACTGCGCAGCCAATACAAAGTGGCCGTCATCGGACAGATCCCCAAAGGGTGAGTGTTTATGAGTGTGGGTTTGTGCGTTAGTGTTTGTTTGTGGATGGGTAGGGTGTTCTAAGATCAGTTGAATCCACAGGAGAAGAGGAGAGGAAGAGGAAAGATAGGGGAAGGTGATATGGTGTAGTTCATTGGGAGAGAGTCATCCTATTCGCCTTGTTCTGGAACGTCACAGTGATCGCGAGTTAGTTGCAATTGTGTTTCTATTTCCGGCAACATTTGTGCGACGCTGGCACATGCAAAAGTGGTACTTTTAGTTGAGAGCTTGATAGTTTTACACTGACAGAACCGCACAGAATCATAAAATTGGTCAACATGACAAACATATGTTCAGTACGAGGCTGTCTCAACAATTGGATGAAGAGGCAGTTTTTACAGCAATGTTTTGAACACCAACCTCTACGTCGATCTGAATGTACCTGTGGAGCCCCATACGACCTGCATCCACCTCCTAAAGATGCGGAGACTGCGGATTTGTCTCAAAGCGTTGAACCTAAAGAAATCACCAAAACATCCCTTTGTGGGCTCCTACCACTTCTTTGACAAGAAGCCTACAGTGGAGCATCCTTACCCCCAAAAATGGCTTGGCTACGATGCTCCACTCATGAAGAAGCATCGGGTGTTGGTCAGGCAGTCATCTGTGACAGGTAAGCCAAATGCTTGAGCAGTTTTCCTGCTCTCATTTTGTGTCTCCCTCTTACATTTGTATCTTAGCACAGTCTCATAATATACGCATTTTTTTCCTCTACAACTCAATAATAAAAACTCACATTTTATATGTAATTAAAACTTCTTCAGGCTAGGATCTGTTTTTCTCCACTTCCTGTCTGATTGACGTGCCCAAAGTCAACTGCCTGTTACTCAGGCCCAGAAGCCAGGATATGCATTTAATTGGTACATTTACATTTACATTTAAGTCATTTAGCAGACGCTCTTATCCAGAGCGACTTACAAATTGGTGCATTCACCTTATGACATCCAGTGGAACAGCCACTTTACAATAGTGCATCTAAATCTTTTAAGGGGGAGGGGGGGGGGGGGCATAAGGATTGCTTTATCCTATTCTAGGTATTCCTTAAAGAGGTGGGGTTTCAGGTGTCTCCGGAAGGTGGTGATTGACTCCGCTGTCCTGGCGTCGTGAGGGAGTTTGTTCCACCATTGGGGTGGAACAGTTTTGACTGGGCTGAGCGGGAACTGTACTTCCTCAGTGGTAGGGAGGCGAGCAGGCCAGAGGTGGATGAACGCAGTGCCCTTGTTTGGGTGTAGGGCCTGATCAGAGCCTGAAGGTACTGAGGTGCCGTTCCCCTCACAGCTCCGTAGGCAAGCACCACGGTCTTGTAGCGGATGCGAGCTTCAACTGGAAGCCAGTGGAGAGAGCGGAGGAGCGGGGTGACGTGAGAGAACTTGGGAAGGTTGAACACCAGACGGGCTGCGGCGTTCTGGATGAGTTGTAGGGGTTTAATGGCACAGGCAGGGAGGCCAGCCAACAGCGAGTTGCAGTAATCCAGACGGGAGATGACAAGTGCCTGGATTAGGACCTGCGCCGCTTCCTGTGTGAGGCAGGGTCGTATTCTGCGGATGTTGTAGAGCATGAACCTACAGGAACGGGCCACCGCCTTGATGTTAGTTGAGAACGACAGGGTGTTGTCCAAGATCACGCCAAGGTTCTTAGCGCTCTGGGAGGAGGACACAATGGAGTTGTCAACCGTGATGGCGAGATCATGGAACGGGCAGTCCTTCCCCGGGAGGAAGAGCAGCTCCGTCTTGCCGAGGTTTAGCTTGAGGTGGTGATCCGTCATCCACACTGATATGTCTGCCAGACATGCAGAGATGCGATTCGCTACCTGGTCATCAGAAGGGGGAAAGGAGAAGATTAATTGTGTGTCGTCTGCATAGCAATGATAAGAGAGACCATGTGAGGTTATGACAGAGCCAAGTGACTTGGTGTATAGCGAGAATAGGAGAGGGCCTAGAACAGAGCCCTGGGGGACACCAGTGGTGAGAGGACGTGGTGAGGAGACAGATTCTCGCCACGCCACCTGGTAGGAGCGACCTGTCAGGTAGGATGCAATCCAAGCGTGGGCCGCGCCGGAGATGCCCAATTCGGAGAGGGTGGAGAGGAGGATCTGATGGTTCACAGTATCGAAGGCAGCCGATAGGTCTAGAAGGATGAGAGCAGAGGAGAGAGAGTTAGCTTTAGCAGTGCGGAGCGCCTCCGTGATACAGAGAAGAGCAGTCTCAGTTGAATGACTAGTCTTGAAACCTGACTGATTTGGATCAAAAAGGTCATTCTGAGAGAGATAGCAGGAGAGCTGGCCAAGGACGGCACGTTCAAGAGTTTTGGAGAGAAAAGAAAGAAGGGATACTGGTCGGTAGTTGTTGACATCGGAGGGATCGAGTGTAGGTTTTTTCAGAAGGGGTGCAACTCTCGCTCTCTTGAAGACGGAAGGGACGTAGCCAGTGGTCAAGGATGAGTTGATGAGCGAGGTGAGGTAAGGGAGAAGGTCTCCGGAAATGGTCGGGAGAAGAGAGGAGGGGATAGGGTCAAGCGGGCAGGTTGTTGGGCGGCCGGCCGTCACAAGACGCGAGATTTCATCTGGAGAGAGAGGGGAGAAAGAGGTCAGAGCACAAGGTAGGGCAGTGTGAGCAGAACCAGCGGTGTCGTTTGACTTAGCAAACGAGGATCGGATGTCGTCGACCTTCTTTTCAAAATGGTTGACGAAGTCATCTGCAGAGAGGGAGGAGGGGGGAAGGGGGAGGAGGATTCAGGAGGGAGGAGAAGGTGGCAAAGAGCTTCCTAGGGTTAGAGGCAGATGCTTGGAATTTAGAGTGGTAGAAAGTGGCTTTAGCAGCAGAGACAGAAGAGGAAAATGTAGAGAGGAGGGAGTGAAAGGATGCCAGGTCCGCAGGGAGGCGAGTTTTCCTCCATTTCCGCTAGGCTGCCCGGAGCCCTGTTCTGTGAGCTCGCAATGAGTCATCGAGCCACGGAGCGGGAGGGGAGGACCGAGCCGGCCTGGAGGATAAGGGACATAGAGAGTCAAAGGATGCAGAAAGGGAGGAGAGGAGGGTTGAGGAGGCAGAATCAGGAGATAGGTTGGAAAAGGTTTGAGCAGAGGGAAGAGATGATAGGATGGAAGAGGAGAGAGTAGCGGGGGAGAGAGAGCGAAGGTTGGGACAGCGCGATACCATCCGAGTAGGGGCAGTGTGGGAAGTGTTGGATGAGAGCAAGAGGGCAAAGGATACAAGGTAGTGGTCGGAGACTTGGAGGGGAGTTGCAATGAGGTTAGTGGAAGAACAGCATCTAGTAAAGATGAGGTCAAGCGTATTGCCTGCCAGGTGAGTAGGGGGGAAGGTGAGAGGGTGAGGTCAAAAGAGGAGAGGAGTGGAAAGAAGGAGGCAGAGAGGAATGAGTCAGAGGTAGACGTGGGGAGGTTAAAGTCACCCAGAACTGTGAGAGGTGAGCCGTCCTCAGGAAAGGAGCTTATCAAGGCATCAAGCTCATTGATGAACTCTCCGAGGGAACCTGGAGGGCGATAAATGATAAGGATGTTAAGCTTGAAAGGGCTGGTAACTGTGACAGCATGGAATTCAAAGGAGGCGATAGACAGAAGGGTAAGGGGAGAAAGAGAGAATGACCACTTGGGAGAGATGAGGATCCCGGTGCCACCACCCCGCTGACCAGAAGCTCTCGGGGTGTGTGAGAACACGTGGGCAGACGAAGAGAGAGCAGTAGGAGTAGCAGTGTTATCTGTGGTGATCCATGTTTCCGTCAGTGCCAAGAAGTCGAGGGACTGGAGGGAAGCATAGGCTGAGATGAACTCTGCCTTGTTGGCCGCAGATCGGCAGTTCCAGAGGCTACCGGAGACCTGGAACTCCACGTGGGTCGTGCGCGCTGGGACCACCAGGTTAGGGTGGCCGCGGCCACGCGGTGTGAAGCGTTTGTATGGTCTGTGCAGAGAGGAGAGAACAGGGATAGACAGACACATAGTTGACAGGCTACGCTAATGCAAAGGAGATTGGAATGACAAGTGGACTACACGTCTCGAATGTTCAGAAAGTTAAGCTTACGTTGCAAAAATCTTATTGACTAAAATGATTAAAATGATGCAGTACTGCTGAAGTAGGCTGGCTAGCAGTGGCTGCGTTGTTGGCTTTGTTTGAAAGTGTAGCTCGATAGCTAGCTAGGTAACCTCGGTAACTGGCCAGATAATTAGTCTAAAACTACACAATTGTCTTAGATACAAGGACAGTAAAGACAACTATGTACTTAGCTAACACTAGCTAGCTAACACTACACTATTCAAATCGTTCCGTTGTAATGTAATAGTTTCTACAGTGCTGCTATTCGGTAGAAGTTGGCTAGCTAGCATTGGTACCATTGGATAGAAACACTTTGAAGTTTGTAGAAATGTTAAAATAATGTATGAGACTATAATGTCAGACGTCCTTTGTCCTCGTCTTGTCCCGTGTATATATATTTTATATATTTTTCTTCGCATATCTTTTTATATATATTTTTTTTCTTCTTAAAAACTCAACTTCAAAACACTCTCCTGCAACCCACCTCACCAAATGTGGTGCGGATCTGTTTTTTTTCCTCAAAAGTATTATTCACCTCGTATCCGAAATCTACAACAGAAGCTAGCCAGAAGTTACCCAGCTCACAAGCTAACGTTAGTAGTTCAGCTAACCACAGCTAGCGCTCATCAGCTATCCTTTAGCTCGGAAAACTATTGCCAGTTTTGTACAACGCGACTCAGACCAGAGCATACCAGACCTATTTTCTCTCCATATCCCCGGATTTTTACAGCAAGCTCTGGACATTTACACCTGGATCTTGCAGCTAACTAGCTGCTATCCGAGTGACTATTGGCTAACATCAATTCCGGAGCAAACACCAATTATCCCGGAGCTAGCCAGCTGAAGAGTTCCATCAGCCACTCCTGGGCTACAATCACCTATCCGGACCTGTTTTACTGCCGATGCGGAGCCCCACCGGGCCTTCACGACTGGGATACCGACGTAATCTGCCCGAGGGAGTTATTCAACTGGCCCCTCCATCGCGACGTAACCTGAACGCCCATATGCTAACTGCGGCTCGCTAATCGTTAGCTGTCTTGAGCATATCGGCTGCTATCTGAACAGGTCTATCGAACAATCTTCTTAGGCCACTATAACTATTTTGACATTTGGATTGGTCCCCTCTACCACACGGAACCCCACTAATCTACCGACGGAAATGCACGGCGTGGCTAAAAACAGACCTCCATCTTCTGCTAGCTTGCTACCCATGACTAGCTGTCTGAATCACGAAGCTAGCACCAGTTAGCAAACACAATTCTACAATTCACAACCACTCTTTCGCCATCGCCATCCGGCTTGGATTCTCTGTCGACACGACCACGTCTGGTCTGCAGACGAATACCCCATCCGCTGTGCCCTCAACCGGCCTCCGTCTGAGCAGACCCCCTCCGTCTGAGCAGACCACCCCCCGGGCTACTAACTTTAAACGCCGCGGGCTAGCTTAGTGGAGGCCTCACTGCTCCATCTACGGCTGCCCCCTGGACACTATGATCACTTGGCTACATAGCTGATGCCTGCTTGACTGTCCATTAATTCACGGTACTCCATTCGGTTTATTTGTCTTTTATCTGTCGGCTCTGTGCTTTAACTCAGGATCTGTGTGTAGTTAATCCGACCCTCTCTGCCTAGTCGTCGCCATTTTTACCTGCTGTTGCTGTGTTAGCTGACTAGCTGCTGTTATCTCACCTGTTGTTTTAGCTAGCTCTCCCAATCAAGACCTGCAATCACTTTATGCCTTATTGTATGTCTCTCTCAAATATCAATATGCCTTGCATACTGTTGTTCAGGCTAGTTATCATTGTTTTGGTTTGCAATGGACCCCGTAGTTCCACTCTCCGTACCTCTGATACCTCCTTTGTCCCACCCCCCACACATGCGGTGACCTCACCCATTGAGACCAGCATGTCCAGAGATACAACCTCTCTTATCATCACCCAGTGCCTGGGCTTGCCTCCGCTGTACCCGTGCCCCACCATACCCTGGTCTGCACATTATGCCCAGAATCTATTCTACCACGCCCATAAATCTGCTCCTTTTATTCCTTGTCCCCAACGCTCTAGGCGACCAGTTTTGATAGCCTTTAGCCGCACCCTCATCCTACTACTCCTCTGTTCCTCGGGTGATGTGGAGGTAAACCCAGGCCCTGCATGTCCCCAGTCACCCTCATTTGTTGACTTCTGTGATCGAAAAAGCCTTGGCCTCATGCATGTCAACATCAGAAGCCTCCTCCCTAAGTTTGCCTTACTCACCGCTTTAGCACACTCTGCCAACCCTGATGTCCTTGCCGTGTCCGAATCCTGGCTTAGGAAGGCCACCAAAGATTCTGAGATTTCCATACCCAACTATAACACTTTCCGTCAAGATAGAACTGCCAAAGGGGGAGGAGTTGCAATCTACTGCAGAGATAGAATGCAAAGTTCTGTCATACTTTCCAGGTCTATGCCCAAACAGTTCGAACTTCTAATTTTAAAAATGAATCTCTCCAGAAATAAGTCTCTCACTGTTGCCGTCTGCTACCGACCCCCCCTCAGCTCCCAGCTGTGCCCTGGACACCATCTGTGAATTGATCGCTCCCCATCTAGCTTCAGAGTTTGTTCTGTTAGGTGACCTAAACTGGGATATGCTTAACACCCCGGCAGTCCTACAATCTAAGCTTGATGCCCTCAATCTCACTCAAATCATCAAGGAACCCACCAGGTACAACCCTAAATCCGTAAACATGGGCACCCTAATAGACATTATCCTGACCAACTTGCCCTCCAAATACACCTCTGCTGTCTTCAATCAAGATCTCAGCGATCACTGCCTCATTGCCTGTATCCGCCACGGGTCCGCGGCCAAACGACCACCCCTCATCACTGTCAAACGCTCCCTAAAACACTTCTGCGAGCAGGCCTTTCTAATCGACCTGGCCCGGGTACCCTGGAAGGATATTGACCTCATCCCGTGAGTTGAGGATGCCTGGTCATTCTTTAAAAGTTACTTCCTCACCGTATTAGACAAGCAAGCTCCGTTCAAAAAATGCAGAACCAAGAACAGATATAGCCCTTGGTTCACTCCAGACCTGACTGCCCTCGACCAGCACAAAAACATCCTGTGGCGAACTGCAATAGCATCGAAGAGCCCCCGCGATATGCAACTGTTCAGGGAAGTCAGGAACCAATACACGCAGTCAGTCAGGAAAGCAAAGGCCAGCTTTTTCAAGCAGAAATTTGCATCCTGTAGCTCTAACTCCAAAAAGTTCTGGGATACTGTAAAGTCCATGGAAAACAAGAGCACCTCCTCCCAGCTGCCCACTTCACTGAGGCTAGGTAACACGGTCACCACTGATAAGTCCAAGATAATCGAAAACTTCAACAAACATTTCTCAATGGCTGGCCATGCCTTCCTCCTGGCGACTCCAACCTTGGCCAACAGCCCCGCCCCCCCCCGCTGCTACTCGCCCAAGCCTCCCCAGCTTCTCCTTTACCTATATCCAGATAGCAGATGTTCTGAAAGAGCTGGAAAACCTGGACCCATACAAATCAGCTGGGCTTGACAATCTGGACCCCCTATTTCTGAAACTGTCCGCCGCCATTGTCGCACCCCCTATTACCAGCCTGTTCAACCTCTCCTTCGTATCATCTGAGATCCCCAAGGATTGGAAAGCTGCCGCCGTCATCCCCCTCTTCAAACGGGGAGACACCCTGGACCCAAACTGTTACAGACCTATATCCATCCTGCCCTGCCTATCTAAGGTCTTCAAAAGCCAAGTCAATAAACAGATCACTGACCATCTCGAATCCCACCGTACCTTCTCCGCTGTGCAATCCGGTTTCCGAGCCGGTCACGGGTGCACCTCAGCCACGCTCAAGGTACTAAACGATGTCATAACCGCCATCGATAAAAGACATTACTGTGCAGCCGTCTTCATCGACCTGGCCAAGGCTTTCGACTCTGTCAATCACCATATTCTTATCGGCAGACTCAGTAGCCTCGGTTTTTCTAATGACTGCCTTGCCTGGTTCACCAACTACTTTGCAGACAGAGTTCAGTGTGTCAAATCGGAGGGCATGTTGTCCGGTCCTCTGGCAGTCTCTATGGGGGTACCACAGGGTTCAATTCTCGGGCCGACTCTTTTCTCTGTATACATCAATGATGTTGCTCTTGCTGCGGGCGATTCCCTGATCCACCTCTATGCAGACGACACCATTCTGTATACTTCCGGCCGTTCCTTGGACACTGTGCTATCTAACCTCCAAACGAGCTTCAATGCCATACAACACTCCTTCCGTGGCCTCCAACTGCTCTTAAACGCTTGTAAAACCAAATGCATGCTTTTCAACCGTTCGCTGCCTGCACCCGCACACCCGACTAGCATCACCACCCTGGACGGTTCCGACCTAGAATATGTGGACATCTATAAGTACCTAGGTGTCTGGCTAGACTGCAAACTCTCCTTCCAGACTCATATCAAACATCTCCAATCCAAAATCAAATCTAGAGTCGGCTTTCTATTCCGCAACAAAGCCTCCTTCACTCACGCCGCCAAACTTACCCTAGTAAAACTGATTATCCTACCGATCCTCGACTTCGGCGATGTCATCTACAAAATAGCTTCCAATACTCTACTCAGCAAACTGGATGCAGTTTATCACAGTGCCATCCGTTTTGTTACTAAAGCACCTTATACGACCCACCACTGCGACCTGTATGCCCTAGTCGGCTGGTCCTCGCTACATGTTCGTCGTCAGACCCACTGGCTCCAGGTCATCTACAAGGCTATGCTAGGTAAAGTGCCGCCTTATCTCAGTTCACTGGTCACGATGGCTACACCCACCCGTAGCACGCGCTCCAGCAGGTGTATCTCACTGATCATCCCTAAAGCCAAAACCTCATTTGGACGCCTTTCCTTCCAGTTCTCTGCTGCCTGCGACTGGAACGAATTGCAAAAATCTCTGAAGTTGGAGACTTTTATCTCCCTCAACAACTTTAAAAATCTGCTATCCGAGCAGCTAACCGATCGCTGCAGCTGTACATAGTCCATCTGTAAACTACCCACCCAATTTACCTACCTCATCCCCCATACTGCTTTTATTTATTTACTTTTCTGCTCTTTTGCACACCAGTATCTCTTCTTGCACATGATCATCTGATGATTTATCACTCCAGTGTTAATCTGCTAAATTGTAATTACTCGATTTATTGCCTACCTCATGCCTTTTGCACACATTGTATATAGATTCTCTTTTTTTCTACCATGTTATTGACTTGTTTATTGTTTACTCCATGTGTAACTCTGTGTTGTTGTCTGTTCACACTGCTATGCTTTATCTTGGCCAGGTCGCAGTTGCAAATGAGAACTTGTTCTCAACTAGCCTACCTGGTTAAATAAAGGTGAAATAAAAATAAATAAATATGTAGCGACAAATATATAACATCGGAATCTGGGTTCCTGGAGTACCTCTATCCAGGTGATGAGGTCATGGGTGACCGGAGCTTCACAATCCGTGATCTGCTACACGACAGGAAGGTCAAATGAACAACTCCAACCTTTACAAAAAGAGGCACACAGCTGTCAGAGGAGGACACCACATGTACAAGATGGATAGCTTGAGATAGAAGAGCCATTTGTGTGTGTTCCTAAATGTTTTGTTTTTGTTAATTTGTTAAGATGTGTTAATGACGCATGTTTTTTAATTATTAGCTGGCTACCACTCTGAGGTAATTCGCTAGCGTTGACAGAAGTTGTGAAAGGGAAACACAATCGCGTTCGAATGGAACTGGGTCGAGTGGGCCGGGCTACATAAGGCGAATAGATAAAAATGTCAAAGTCAGATAAGGAAACACAGATACAGTGAGCAGAGAAGTGTGTTGACAGTGAAACAATTATCAACAGTCTGTAAATGTCAACCTGTTTCATCAGGATTTGCTAAGGCAGTTTTGTACATGTGTTTTAGCTGATTCTGCATGGTCTTCAGATTTCAGGACTGCCAAAGACAAAAGCTACAGTAGAAAGTGGCTACTGCTACTGCTCAATAGCAGCTGTGGTAGGCAGCTTATCTGAATGGAGGAGACAGTATTCATAAGCTTGATCATTGTTACTGGTGTAAATTGATCATTTCATTCTTTCAAGTATCAAATCATTTTCTTCATAAGAATGCTTTACCTCAGGTAGCCTATAGGTCCTTTATCACTTTGTTTATCATTTAGGTTACTTTGAGCCATCATAACATAGCCTGTGCATTGATACACAATTAAACCCCAATGTAATTATTTGTTTGTGTACATGTTTTAACACTTGTTACCAGCAGCAATAATCAAGGGGATGTGTTGGGCAAGGAAGGGTCTGGATGAGGCAGTAATCAATGAGATACATTTTTACAGTGTCTTTGAACCACATAATTCTCTTCTATCCCTTCCTCCCCCTGTCCACTTGAATCTCTCCCTCTCCTTCTCTCCCTTTCTCTCCACTCCTGTCTTCTCCCCATCTCCCTTTCCTCTCTATCCTTAGACTACAGCCTCCCAGTTCACCTGACATTAGTCTGTGGGGTTCGATAGTTGGTGATGCATTCGCAGTTGGCATAGTGGGATATGCCGTTAACATCTCCTTGGGCAAAATCTTCGGCCAAAAACACGGCTACACTGTGGACAGCAACCAGGTGGGACATGCACGCACGCACGCACAAACACACACACACACACACACACACACACACACACACACACACACACACACACACACACACACACACACACACACACACACACACACACACACACACACACACACACACACACACACACGCACAAACACAAACACAAACACAAACACACTGGCATGCAAGCAGACCAACAGAGGCATGTGCTTGGGGTTGCTTTGCTCTGAAGGAGTGAGACAGGAAGGGAACACACAGTGTCTGTACCAGCTTACAGCTCTGGTCCTGAATGTTTAATTGCCGACACGCTCTGCTCAGTCAAATATGAAGGAGAAGTACACCAAATACTGAATATACCACTGAATAAGCACTATGACTTATTTACTGGGGGTGGCCACAAGTAAATAAACCCCAATGTAATTGAGCCTCTGCATTCCTCTAATCCTCCCCCTCTCTTTCACTCTCTTGGTCTTCTTTCTCTCTTTCCAGGAGATGGTGGCTATTGGTCTCAGTAACATAGTGGGAGGATTCTTTCAATGCCACGTTGTTGCTGCTTCTCCACCCCGTACCCTCCTCCAGGATAGCACTGGGGGCAAGACACAGGTAACACACAGAGATATACACTCATGCATGCACATACACGCATCTACACTTGCTAATATCTACGCAAACGTACACACTAACTGAGGTGTGTGTTTGTACATTTTGTCAGGTTGTGGGGCTGATTTCTTCAGTGCTTGTGCTAATCTTCATTCTGCAACTGGGGACACTGTTTGAGGAGCTACCCAAGGTATCTATCTCTCCATCACCTCCACGCCAGCCAAACAAAGATACCACCACTGATCTGATGAGTGTTTGTGTGTCCCCTAGGCTGTCCTGGCCTGTATAGTGCTTGTGAACCTGAGAGGCCTTTTTATGCAATTTAAAGACATTCCTGAACTCTGGAAGAGCAGTAAGGTCGACCTGGTGAGAACTTTTATTATTATTGTTACCTTTATTTAGCTAGACAAGTCAGTTAAGATCAAATTCTTATTTACATTGATGGCTTACCCTGGCGACGCTGGGCCAATTGTGTGTCCGGCTGGACTCCCAACCCCAGCCAGATGTGATTTAGCCTGGATTCGAAATAGGGTCTATAGTGACGCCTTGTATACTGAAATGTAGTGCCTTAGACCGCCGCACCACTCGTGAGTCCGAGTGGTGAGCAACACATCTATACACTAAAACATGCATCCTAACTTGAGATTAACGCATATGACTCAAATGGGGTTTGGGAAACCCTGATTCCTGGGTATTCCCCATATTGATTACCTGTGTCTCTGCTGTCCCCTAGCTGGTGTGGTTGGTAACTTTTGTGTGTACTATCTTGCTGAACCTGGACCTCGGCCTGGCTGCATCCATCGGCTTCGCTATGCTCACTGTCATCTTCAGAACACAACTGTGAGTCTGAATGTATTTTATTTGTATTTATTATGGATCCCCATTAGCTGCTGCCTTCTCTTCCTGGGGTCCAGCAAAATTAAGGCAGTTTATACAATTTTAAAAGTGTGTATGTGTGTGTGTGCATGAGCTCACGTGTTTGTTTGCTTTGTTTTGTTATAAGAGAGAGTAATAGAGAGATAATATATAAGAGAGATTTACCTTCTAAAACAGTGGTATTCAAACTTTTTCAGCGGGTACCCCATTTTTTTGCACAATAATTTCTCGCGACCCCACCCCAAATATGATGATAAAACCTCAAAATCGGTACATTTACATTTTTACATCAAAAAATAACCTTCATTACATTTTAATCTCTTACCGAAAAGAAATGAAACCAGTAAATATCTTTCTCAAAAATGTTATATATTGTCCCATACAAAAATGTTATATATTGTCCCATACAAAAATGTTATATATTGTCCCATACATAAATGTTATATATTGTCCCATACAAAAATCTGTACTCGTATTATTATAATATTTGGGGCGACCCTGTAGGTCGCGACTCTTTCTTCCTCTTTCTTCATAAAGTAGATAACATCTGTTCTCTCTCTCTCGTGCTCTCTCTCTCCCAGGCCGCGGTACTCTATCCTGGGGCATGTTCCTGGGACTGAGCTCTACCTGGATACAGACACATATGAGGAGGTGAGTCGGAAGAGTTTAGAGGTTTTTTTGTATCGCTTTAGTGCAATTTTTACAAGCATGCAGTACATTTTCACAACTTTTAGTACAAAACTCAAAACAGGTCATCAAAAAGTACATTTTCAACTGAACTACTACAACACAAAATCATACAGTCCCTGTTTCATATAGAAATACATGTTTCACATTGCAACACATGTTCATATAAAGTAATTGCCTTTCACAATAAAATGCAGAGTCGACACTGCTTTACTAAAATTGTGTTGGCCAATACAGTACTGTAATATATGCCAATTCCTTAGCAGACACTTTTGTTCAAAGTGACAACATTTTTGGTATGTGACCACAGTTGGAATCGAACCCAGAGCTCTGGTGTTGCTAGTGCCATGCTCTTACAAACTGAGCCATGTACAGGACTACTACAATACATAAGTACAATACATTACTGTAAAATACACATTACATCATTACAATACAGGTGAAAGATTTATGATTGCCATCCCCATGAGCGTACCACCTCATGGATGAGGCATGCAACGATTTCAGTGGTTGTGTGGTGAACAAACAACATTAATGCACAATGAAAGGTTTTGAATGCAAGGCTGTCCATGTTACAAGTGTTACCAGTTTGGAGCTTTGTACTAAGAGTTTTGGAAACTCATCACATACTTTTGAAAATACGACCAAAGCAAAAAAACAGAACTGTAATATGTAATTAGGTGGGTGTGAGTGGGTTATTCAACAGTGGGTTTTAAAACAGTTTTTAGATGACCATCTATTGAAGTCCCCTGTTTGTGTGTTGGTTTGTCCCACAGGCAAAAGAGATACCAGGTATCACTATATTCCGTTCCTCCACCACAATGTACTATACCAACGCTCAGCTATACCTGGATGCACTGCAGGAGAAGGTATACACCCACACCCTTCCAACACAGAAAATCTGCATTTTAACATACTTAAAACAATTCTAAAGGAAATTATTTGATGATGAAATATGAAAATGATAATAAAATATTTACCAAATAAACGAAAGTAAAAAAATAATAAAAAGTAACACAATAACATAACATTAACGAGGCTATATACAGGGGGCACCAGTACCAAGTCAGTGTGCGGGGGTCCAGGTTAGAGGTCATTTGTTCGTGTAGGTAGGGGTGAAGTGACTATGCATAGATAATTAACAGCGAGCAGCAGTGTACAAAACAAATGGAGGGGGGAGTCAATGTAATAGTCCGGTGGCCATTTGATTAATTGTTCAATAGTCTTATGGCTTGGGGTAGTGCCCCATTGGTAGGATAATCGTAAACGTAGGTCATCAATTTCATTTTCCAATGATTGCATGTTAGCAAGTAGAATTGATGGTAGTGGGAGTTTACTCGCTCGCCTACGGATTCTCAAAAGGCAGCCCGATCTGCGTCCTCTTTTCCTCCGTTCTTTCATCACACAAATGACGGGGATCTGGGCCTGTTCCCGGGAGAGCAGTATATCTTTCTCATCGTTAAAGGAAAAAGATTCTTCCAGTTCGTGTTGAGTAATCCCAGTTCTGATGTCCAGAAGTTATTTTCGTTCATAAGAGACGTTAGCAGCACGTCGATATGTATCATCCAGGGTCTTGATATTATATACAGACCATAAGCAAGTATCCTAGTGCTTAAGAGGGTTAGGCAAGTAATCAAAAGTTTGCTGGTTTGAATCCCAGATCAAACTTGGTAAAAAATCTTACGATGTGCTCATGAGCAAGGCATGGAACCCTAATTGATCCTGTAAGTCACTCTGGATAAGAATGTCTGCTAAATGAGTTAAATGCAACTTAAGACAAAGCAGATGATTGTGGACTACACGAAAGAGAGAACCGAGCACACCCCCATTCTCATTGACAGGGTTGTAATGGAGCAGGTTGAGAGCTTCAAGTTCCTTGGTGTTCACATCACCAACAAACTAATATGGTCCAAGCATACCATGACAGCTGTGAAGCGGGCACGACAAAACCTATTATAACCTATAAGTTTTTGCGTGGGTCGTCAGATCCACGTTGCACCATCGAGAGCATCTTGACTGGTTGCATCACTGCCTGGTATTGCAACTGCTCAGCCTCCGACCTAAAAGCACAACAGAGGGTAGTGCTAAAAGCCCAGTACATCACTGGGGCCAAGCTTCTTGCCAACCTTGACCTCTATACCAGGTGTTGTCAGAGGAAGGCCCTAAAAATTGTCAAAGACTCCAGCCACCCTAATCATAGACTGTTCTCCCTACGACCACACGGCAAACGCTACCGGAGCGCCAAGTCTAGGTCCAAGAGGATTCTAAACAGCTTCTACCCCCAAACTATAAGACTCCTGAAAATCTAATCAAATGGCTACCCAGACGATTCGCACCCCCCCCCTCCCCATCTCCACACCACTGCCACTCTCTGTTGTTATCTATGTCACTTTAATTAACTCTACCTACTTGTACATACTACCTCAACTAACCTGTGCCCCGCACATTGACTCTGTACCGGCACCCCCCTGTATACAGTTGAAGTCGGAAGTTTACAAACACCTTAGCCAAATACATTTACACTCAGTTTTTCACAATTGCTGACATTTAATCCTAGTAAAAATGCTCTGTCTTAGGTCAGTTAGGATCACCACTTTATTTTAAGAGTGTGAAATAATAATAGTACAGAGAATTATTTGTTTCAGCTTTTATTTATTTCATCACATTCCCAGTGGGTCAGAAATGTACATACACTCAATTAGTATTTGGTAGCATTGCCTTTAAATTGTTTAACTTGCGTCAAACGTTTCAGGTAGACTTCCACAAGCTTCTCATAATAAGTTGCGTGAATATTGGCCCATTCCTCCTTACAGAGCTGGTGTAACTGAGTCAGGTTTTTAGGCCTCCTGTGCGGGGCACATGCTTTTTCAGTTCTGCTCACAAATGTTCTATAGGATTGAGTTTTTTAATTTCACCTTTATTTAACCTGTCTAGGATCAGCGTGGCGCTAGCGGCACACCCCCCCCCCCCCCACTGAAAAACCAGTGCCGCGAAATTCAAAAAAAATATTTTTTTAAAATATTTAACTTTCACACATTAAAGTCCAATACAGCTAATGAAAGACACAGATCTTGTGAATCCAGTCAACATGTCCGATTTTTAAAATGTTTTACAGGGAAGACACAATATGTAAAGATGTACATCTATTACCTAAAAACACATTAGCATAATCCACCATCTTTTATTTGTCCACCAACACCAGTAGCCATCACCAATTCGGCTAAACTAAGATATTTATAGCCCCTAACCAACAAAAAAACTCATTAGATGACAGTCTGATAACATATTTATGGTATGGGATAGGTTTTGTTAGAAAAAAGTGCATATTTCAGGTAGATGGCATAGGTTACAATTGCACCCACCGTCACAAATGGAATAGAAAAACTACTTAGAGCAACGTGTTTACCTACTTACTAATCATCAAACATTTCGTAAAAATACACAGCATACACGAATCGAAAGACACAGATCCTGTGAATACAGACAATATTTCAGATTTTCTAAGTGTCTTACAGCGAAAACACAATAAATCGTTATATTAGCTTAGCACATTGCAATTAGCAGCCCAGCATTGATTCTAGCCAAAGTGAGCGATAAAAGTCAACATCGCCAAAAGATATTAATTTTTTCACTAACCTTCTCAGAATTCTTCCGATGACACTCCTGTAACATCACATTACAACATGCATATACAGTTTGATCGAAAATGTTTATATTTAGCCACCAAAATCATGGTTAGACAATGTGAAATGTAGACAAGCTGGTAAAGAAAAAGTCCTTGCGCCACTTAGACAGTGATCTACTCTTATACATAAATACTCATAAACGTGACTAAAAAATATAGGGTGGACAGGGATTGATAGACAATTTAATTCTTAATACAATTGCGTTATTACATTTTTTAATTTATCCTTACTTTTCAATACAGTTTGCGCCAAGCGAAGCTACGTCAAAAAACATGGCGTCCTAAGCCACTAAAATGTTTCGACAGAAACACGATTTATCATAATAAAAATGTCCTACCTTGAGCTGTTCTTCCATCAGTATCTTGGGCAAAGGATCCTTTCTTGGGAGGAATCGTCTTTTGGTGGAAAGCTGTCCTCTTGCCATGTGAAAATGCCAACTGCGTTCGGGATGAACTGAAAGCGTGCCCACCTATTCACAGCGTTAAAGAAATAAATGTCCCAAAATCGCACTAAACGGATATAAATTGCTATAAAACGCTTTAAATTAACTACCTTATGATGTTTTTAACTCCTATAACGAGTGAAAAGATGACCGGAGAAATATAACAGGCTAAACTAACGCTTGGAACAGGAGAGGGTCGGTGTCCAGCACGCGCGTTACGCACCAAGGAAAGACTTGCTAGCTACAGGGTTTTTTGATTTATAGGGCCTGTGAACGCGCAATCGACCCCATTGGAATCGTCATCACGTAAAGGCATCCAGGGGAAGACGTAAGAAGTGTACGTATAGTCATAGCAATGATAGTGCCCTTTTAACTGACTTCAGAACAGTGGCCAACATTTCTGAAATCTGAATCCATGTCAGGGAAATTGCTGTAGAATGGGCTCTGTTCCACTTAGAGACAAAATTTCAACTCCTATAGAAACTATAGACTGTTTTCTATCCAATAATAATAATAATATGCATATTGTACGATCAAGGATTTTGTGGGAAGCCGTTTCAAAAATTAGCCAAATTAGCATAAATAGTCTAAACAGCGCCCCCATCCCCAACAGGTTAACATGGCTTTCGAATACTTTAGAAAGGCAGGGCAGGATGGATATAGGTCTATAACCGTTTGGGTCTATAGTGTCACCCTATTTGAAGAGGGGGATGACCGCGGCAGCTTTCCAATCTTTAGGGATCTCGGACGATATGAAAGAGGTTGAACAGACTGGTAATATGGGTTGCAACAATGGCGGGCGGATAATTTTAGAAAGAGAAGGTCCAGATTAACTAGCCCAGCTGATTTGTACTGATCCAGGTTTTTCAGCTCTTTCAGAACATCTGCTATTT
Organism: Salvelinus fontinalis; assembly: GCF_029448725.1. Taxonomy (NCBI): domain Eukaryota; kingdom Metazoa; phylum Chordata; class Actinopteri; order Salmoniformes; family Salmonidae; genus Salvelinus; species Salvelinus fontinalis. Next base: position 41,435,355 of record NC_074690.1, read on the forward strand.
GGGTGAAGGAGAAGCTGTTTAGGCTTGGGCATGTAACTGCGGGGGGTGCAGAGATGTTGGCCGGTGCAGGGGTAACCAGGAGGAAAGCATTGCCAGCCGTAGAGAAATGCTTATTGAAATTCTTGATTATCGTGGATGTCTCGGTGGTGATAGTGTTACCTATGCACAGTGCAGTGGGCAGCTGGGAGGAGGTGCTCTTGTTCTCCATGGACTTTAGTGTCCCAGAACTTGTTGGAGTTAAAGCTACAGGATGCAAGTTTCTGTTTGAAAATGCTAGCCTTTGCCTTCCTGACTGACTGCGTGTATAGTTTCCTGACTTCCCTGAACAGTTGCATATCGCGGGGACTATTCGATGCTATTGCAGTCCGCCACAGGATGTTTTTGTGCTGGTTGAGGGCAGTCAGGTCTGGAGTGAACCAAGGGCTATGTCTGTTCTTAGTTCTACATTTTTTGAAAGGGGCATACTTATTTAAGATAGTGAGGAAATTACTTTTAAAGAACGACCAGGCATCCTCGACTGACGGGATGAGGTCAATATCCTTTCAGGATCCTCGAGCCAGGTCGATTAGAAAGGCTTGCTCGGAGAAGGGTTTTAGGGAGCGTTTGACAATGATGAGGGGTGGTCGTTTGACCGCGGACCCATAGCGGGTGCAGGTAATGAGGCAGTGATTGCTGAGATGCTGGTTGAAGAAGACAGAGGTGTATTTGGAGGGCAAGTTGGTCAGGAATATATCTATGAGGGTGCCCATGTTTACGGATATAGGGTTGTACCTGGTGGGTTCCTTGATAATTTCTGTGAGATTGAGGGCATCTATTTTAGATTGCAGGACTGCTGGGGTGTTAAGCATAGCCTAGTTTAGGTCACCTAACAGAACAAACTCTGAGGTCAGGGCTTTGTGATGGCCACTCCAATATCTTGACTGTGTTGTCCTTAAGCCGTTTTGCCATAACTTTGGAAGTATGCTTGGGGTCATTGTCCAATTGGAAGACCCATTTACGACCAAGTTTTAACATGATGCCATCTATTTTGTGAAGTGCCCCAGTCCCTCCCGCAGAAAAGCACCTCCACAACATGATGCTGCCACCCCCGTGCTTCAGTTAGGATGTTGTTCTTCGGATTGCAAGCCTCCCCCTTTTTCCTCCAAACATAACGATGGTCATTATGGCCAAACAGTTCTATTTTTGTTTCATCAGACCAGAGGACATTTCTCCAAAAAGTACGAGATTTGTCCCCATGTGCAGATGCAAACCGTTGTCTGGCTTTTTTATGGTGGTTTTGGAGCAGTGGCTTCTTCTTTGCTGAGCAGCCTTTCAGGTTATGTCAATATTGGACTCGTTTTACTGTGGATATTGATAATTTTGTACCTGTTTCCTCCAGCATCTTCACAAGGTCCTTTGCTGTTGTTTTGGGATTGATATGCACTTTTCGCACACAGTACTTTCATCTCTAGGAGACAGAGTGCGTCTCCTTCCTGAGTGGAATGATGGCTGCGTGGTCCCATGGTGTTTATACTTGCATACTATTGTTTGTACAGATGAATGTGGTACCTTCAGGCTTTTGGAAATGTATCCCAAGGATGAACCAGACATGTGGCGGTCCCAAAAAAATTCTGAGGTTTTGGCTGATTTATTTAGATTTTCCCATGATGTCAAGCATAGAGGCACTGAGTTTGAAGTTAGGACTTCAAAAACATCCACAGGTACACCTCCAATTTACGCAAATTATGTCAATTAGCCTATCAGAAGCTTCTAAAGCCATGACATCATTTTCTGGAATTTTCCAAGCTGTTTAAAGGCACAATTAACTTAGTGTATGTAAACCTCAGACCCACTGGAATTGTGATACAGTGAATTATTAGTGAATTAATCTGTCTGTAAACAATTGTTGGAAAAATTACTTGTGTCATGCACAAAGTAGATGTCCTAACCGACTTGCCAAAACTATAGTTTGTTAACAAGAAATTTGTGGAGTGGTTGAAAAACAAGTTTTAATGACTCCAACCTAAGTGTATGTAAACTTCCGACTTCAACTGTATATTGTTATTTTTTAGTGCTGCTCTTTAATTACTTTTATCTCTTATTCTTATCCATATTTTTGAAACCGCACTGTTGGTTAGGGGCTCGTAAGTAAGCATTTCACTGTTCTACATCTTGTATTCATCTTGTATTCGGCGCATGTGACTAATAAAATGTTATTTGATTGAAATACATTAATGTCAGTTGAGAACTCTGAACATTCCAGTAATAATAAGATACATCAGTACTCATCTGAAAAAAAAATGCGGATATGTTTCTTTGGTTGAAGTGTTCTACTAGGAATATTCAGAGTTGTTGACAATGCAAAGACTCTCAATGAACTTGAGACAACGGCATGCCATATTAGGTTGGCTTCACTTGCTCATGGGAAGTCGTAAGTCTGACGTGGATGTGTTCAAGTGCTTCTGAACTCTGAACAATTCTTCAACCAATAAGATTTTAGATAGCAATGTCAGCAAGGGTATCAAGCTAATAATTAGGTAGCCAGCTTGCTTAACATTGACAATATGGTCAGACCAGCTTCATTATTCATATTGATGAGCAATTTATTTCCATCTTTTGGTTGAAAGAGTAAAAAGTCAGTGGTGAAACGTCACAACTCGGCAACTCGGCTAACAACATTTTCTCAGAGTTTCCCACTTGTTATTCTGACTTGGATTAAGGGTCATTCAAGTGAAATTTCCCACTGGTAACTAGTAGCTTCCGATAACTCCGATAGCATGTGGACACGGCATTAGGTCATGAAACATGTTGATTGGCCAGTGAGTGGCCATGCCCTCGTCACACCTACAATGAATTTATTTATTCATTAAAACAGTCGTTTTGTGCCACTTCCACCTATTGCGCTCGTAATTTCCACTGTGAAAATAGCACAAATATTACCTGACACACCCCTGTGGTTGAACATGTGTTATTAGCAATTATGGGTGTGTGCGGGTGAACAAACAGCTCACCCACGCATCACTAGTGTTTGTGTGTCATTCTCTCAATAGCCCTCTTTCTCTGAATTGCTTTCTCTCATTATCTCAAGCGCACCGTTTCATTTTCTTACACAGAGTGGAATTGACGTTGGAATGCTGCTGATGAAGAAGAAGAAAAGAGACACTGAAGAAAAGAGGAAAGACAAGAAAGAAAAAAACAAAGCTAAAAAAGAGGCAAAAAAGGTATTATACACACACGTCCAACACACCACTGTTCAAATGGTTGGGGTCACTTGCTTCTACACCTGCATTGCTTGCTGTTTGGGGTTTTAGGCTGGGTTTCTGTACAGCACTTTGAGATATCAGCTGATGTACGAAGGGCTATATAAATACATTTGATTTGAATTGACTTAGAAATGTCCTTGTTTTTGAAAGAAGAGGACAAGTACATTAGAGTGTCTAGTTTGAGAAACAGACGCCTCACAAGTCCTCAACTGGCAGCTTCATTAAATAGTACCCACAAAACACCGGTCTCAACGTCAACAGTGAAGAGGCGACTCCAGGATGCTGACAATGGAACCAACCTGATATGGTTGAACCAATTCTTTGCAGAGTTGCAAAGAAAAATCCATATCTCAGATTGGCCAATAAAAAGAAAAGATTAAAGATGGGCAAAAGAACACAGACACTGGACAGAGGAACTCTGCCTAGATGGTCAGCATCCCGGAGTCGCCTCTTCACTGTTGACTTTGAGACTGGTGTGTTGCGGGTACTATTTAATGAAGTTAGTTTCTAGGCTGTTTCTCGCATGGAATAGCCTTCATTTCTCAGAACAAGAATAGACTGACGAGTTTCAGAAGATAGGTCTTTGTTTCTGGCAATTTTGAGCCTGTAATCGAACCCACAAATGCTGATGCTCCAGATACTCAACTAATCTAAAGAAGGCCAGTTTTATTGCTTCTTTAATCAGGACAAACAGTTTTCAGCTGTGCTAACATCATTGTAAAAGTGTTTTCTAATAATCAATTAGCTTTTTAAAATGATGAACTTGGATTAGCTAACACAACGTGCCAATGGAACACAGGAGTGATGGTTGCTGATAATGGGCCTCTGTACGCCTATGTAGATATTCATTTAAAAATCAGTCGTTTACAGTTACAATAGTCATTTACAACATTAACAATGTCTACACTGTATTTCTGATCAATTTTATGTTATTTTTATGGTCAAAAATTGTGCTTTTCTTTCAACAACAAAGTGACCCCAAACTTTTGAACGGTAGTGTAGGATTAACAAACACACACACAAAAATTGCACTGTTAGTGACCTTATTTCTCTTCCCTTCCCAGAATGGTGTGAATGGATGCCTACCCAACAATACAGTCCATCCAGAGGACAAGGGGGATGAAGAGAAAGGTTCTCCAGACCTGAAATTGAACCAGACGGCCATTGCCCTAGTTGACCGACCCATCAACGGACAGGTGTGTAGTGTGATGTACTACAGTATAGTGAGGCATTTAAGCAAAACAATTGTGTAGATGTATGTACCCTGAAAAGATTCAGATATGGAGCCATACCAGAGTTGCCCGCTGGGGGTGTGTCAGCCATTTTTCAAAATGGCAGCATATGGCAACAATATTTTACATTTTAAACACACCAAATCTGGCACAGAGGTAGATTTATGTAGCTTGAAAATATTTACATCTGGAGCCACCACACATTTGGCACCTGGGGGCCATGGTGGCCATCTTACAAATGGCCACTGTCTGTATTAAAATGTTACAATTCTGAGGGCCTTTTTTGAGATACATGCACCACAATTGGCACAGAGGTAGATTAATGTACCCTGGAAAGATTTAGAGATTGAGACATCATATATTTAAAAAAAAACAGAGCTAGATTTATGAACCCTGAAAAAACTTAGATATGGAGCCACCACATATTTGGCCCCTGGGGGTCGTGGCATCTTACACAATGGCCGCTGTTGGTAATACAATGTTACAGTACCGAAGGCCTTTTTTTAGATACACTTACAGAAGGTGCCATATAGGTAGATTCCTAGGGGCATGCAGGTGGGGCAACCCAGCTATATTGGGTGCCAGTAAAGAACTCTACATTATTATTATTATGAGATGAATTCTATGGAGGCTGTGCTTTGTCTGTGTGTATATGTATGAATATTTGTGTTTTTGATGTTTCACCTTTGACATTTGTTTCTAAACCTTTCCCTTGGGAATTTATAAAAAAAAGGTGGGAAGGAAATAGTGTTGGGGAGAGTTAAATTATTGACAGGCTGGCTGTGCAATCTCGCTGTTCTACTGGTCACTCTTGTGGCGGTCGATGGGCTTGTCGGCCCGGGTGGCTTGGGCTGGTGGCAAGAGTCTTGGACCCTCCTATTTCTGACCAGTGTCATATGGTTGGACCCATTCTTGTATGTGTGTGCATCGGGGTGTGTGTGGGTGTCGGTGTGTGTGGGGGTGTGTGTGGGTCTGCTTGTCCGCACGCATAAACATGGACTGAGTATGCTCAAAGGTAATGTGGCTCAATCTATCTTTGTGGCAGCTGTCTTACAAAATGCATTAGATCCCAATTAGGCTAGATGATATACTGGATGTTATAGTGAAGAAACCTTTGTGTGCATCTGCTAACATTTTTGTAACATGCCTGACATTGGTTGATATACAGCATTGGTTGATGTGCAGCATACACTTGAATACAGGGATTTAGGTCAGGTCCAAGGCCTGAGTTTATTTTGTTTATTAGCCACTAGTAAATTAGCTGGTTACTGTCATGGCTTTGATGCTGTACTCATCTCTTTCTATTCTGTGTATGGCTCCACTGACCCAGTCATTATTTTTTGAATGATGATTTTAGAGGTCCCTGAGGGTGCATGAAATACACCTTTACCTGATGCTGTCTCAAATCAACAGTTACCAGCTAAATCCATGTCAGACTAAACTCTGTTATAGACTTTAATTTCTTCCAATTGCAGTCCATTATAATCAGCTGGAATTAGAAAAACTGGATGAAGTTAAAATATTTTGCTCGACAGGCACATTTCTGACTGAAACATAACCTGAGATAATAGTTCACTATTCCACCTCATTGGCTAGGATATTTTCCAAAGTAGCTTTAGTGGCCATTTGTTAAATACCTCATGTGATAGGACGTGAACCCCGGTCTCCCGCTCCGGGACCAAACGTCTTAACCAGTAATCCAAAATATTGTTCTGTGTTTGGCCGAAGTTGGTGTTATGAGTGTGTTTTAACTCACCTCCACTGCATTCATCTCAGAAAATGTATTTATTCTACAATTTGGCCTACTGTAATATACTGTGTTACTGATACAGATTTTGGTTTTCAGGTGATCCAGGGCAAGAAGTATAGGCCAAAAATACATAAAAGAAGTATAGGCAATAACTTTTTGTAGACTAAAGGTTAGTAAAGTAGTGGTACAGTCTGCAACCTTTTAGTAAAATGTCTGTCACGATCCAGGGGCCAGATCTATGATGGGACTATATCTAAATCTTTACAGGATACATGCATCTTCCTCTGTGACAAATTTGGTGTGTTTATCTAACATTGTATTACTGACAGTGGCCTTTTTGTAAGATGGCTGCCACAGCCCCCAGGGTCCAATCAATCAATCACATGTATGTATAGAGCCCTTACATCAGCTGATGTCACAAAGTGTCGTACAGAAACCCAGCCTAAAACCCCAAACAGCAAGCAATGCAGCCGTAGAAGCACGGTTTTTAAGGAAAAACTCCCTAGAAAGGCCGGAACCTAGGAGGAAACCTAGAGAGGAACCAGGCTATGAGGGGTGGCCAGTGGTCTTCTGGCCACCAACTTACTATCCTGAGACAAGACCGAGGATAGCCCACGAAGATCTCCCCCACGGAACGAACCCAAGAGGGGGGCGCCAACCAGGACAGGAAGATCACGTCTGTGACTCAACCCACTCAAGTGACGCACCCCTCCTAGGGATTGCATGGAAGAGCATCACTATGCCAGTGACTCTGTAATAGGGTTTGAGGCAGAGAATCCCAGTGGAGAGAGGGAAACCGGCCAAGAAGAGACAGCAAGGGCGGTTCGTTGCTCCAGTGCCTTTCCGTTCACCTTCACACTCCTGGGGCAAACTACACTCAATCATAAGACCTATAGAAGAAATTTGTCTTAAATAAAGACTAAAAGGTCGAGACCGAGTCTGCTTCTCTCACATGGATAGGCAGACACTTCCATAAAAATGCCCTGCCTCCAGCTGTTCGCTTAGAAATTCTAGGGACAGTAAGGAGGCCTGCGTGTTGTGACCGTAGCGTATGTGTAGGTATGTACAGCAGGACCAAATCGTAAAGATAGATAGAAGCAAGCCCATGTATTGCTTTGTAGGTTAGCAGTAAAACCTTGAAATCCGCCCTAGCCTTAACAGGAAGCCAGTGTAGAGAGGCTAGCACTGGGGTAATATGATACAATTTTGGGGTTCTAGTCTAGATTCTTGCCGCCGTTTAAGCACTATCTGAGGTTTATTTAGTGCTTTATCTGGGTTATCGGAAGTAGAGCATTGCAGTAGTCTAACCTAGAAGTGACAAATGCATGGATTTATTTTCCTGCATCAATTTTGGACAGAAAGTTTCAAATTATTGCAATGTTACATAGTCCAAGTCTATGGTGGCTCCATATCTAAAATTTTTCATGCTAGATAAATCTGTGTTTTTCTCAAAATATACCTTCTGAATTGTAAAATAGTGTTATCGTATACGGCTATTTAAAAAAATTGCTGCCAAATTCCCCCATGGGCCAAATCTAGGGTGGCTCCATATCGACATTTTTCAGTTTACATAAATCTACCGCTGTGCTAAATTTAGTGCTTCAGTACAACATCCAGGTGCACCTAGGTTAGCCCATAATGCTTTTGAAATGTGTCTTTTATCAGAGCAGAGTAAAGATTGAAACTCTGTCTCTCTGTCAATCTAAGGTGAACTGGGCCTTTGAGCAGCAAGGTAACGGGTTCGACCAGGACTCTAAAACTGGTATTCATGGCGATGATCACATAACCCAGACGTCCAGTACCGAAGAAGAAGGAGAGATGGGGAGGACCTCCGTCAACAACACACACACCATCATCCTGGACCTATCCACAACCAACTTTGCTGACACGGCCACTGTGAAGACGCTGAAAAACGTAAGAGTGTCTGTTTTTGAACAATGGTGATGAAGGAGTGGGGTTTGAGTGCAAAGGGGATAGAGAGGAGACAAGGAAAGTGAGAGAGAAAGAGAGGTTAGGTTAACAGAGGCCTAAATTCTATTTTATGTACCCTATGTACATAAAAGAGGCACAGATAGAAAGAGGGGGTGGAAATGAAGAGGTATGGAAGAGAAAAACAAGATAAATCAAACTGTAACTAAAACAGTCCCTGAGAGAAACATGGACTTCTTTTTGACCTTCTCTGTCTCTCACTTTCTTTTTTTGCAGATATTCCTAAACTACAGAAAGATCGACATTGACATTTTTTTAACTGGATGCCAAGGTGAGTATGTGTCAGTGGAGGCTACTCAGAGGAGGAAGGGGAGGACCATCCTCTTCAGTGAAATTCTGAGAAAAAAATAGTCAAACATATAACATAAACTATACTAAATATATTCACGTCACCAAATCATTTATTAAACCACAATGTTTTGCAATGAAGGTCTACAGTATATTCAACAGCACTCTGTAGCGTAGCACCGTAGTTTCTGTCCTCCTCTGGGTACATTGACTTCAATACAAAACCTAGGAGGCATGTGGTTCTCACCCCTTTCCATGGACGTACACAGTAATTATGACAGTTTCGGAGGACATCCTCCAACCTATTAGAGTTCTCGCAGTATGAACTGACATGTTGTGCAGAGAATGAACGTAGTACTGAAAGTTACAGCTAGCTAGCAGTGCATGTAGGCTGTGTGTAGAGGTTAGTGGTTATTATATTAAGGTTTGGCTTGGAAAGATTTTTTCGTCTGGTTTTAGACAGCTGATGTGTTGTTACTGAAGTCCACATGTGAAGGGAAAATGTAACGGGTGACGCTCTCCTCATCCTCGGAAGAGGTGAGGAGAGAAGGATCTTCAGACCAAAACGCAGGCTCAGGGAAATAAGCCATCTTTATTATAAATTACGATGGCACACGAAACGAAACAAAACACTTTCCAAACTACAAAATAAGAAAACGACGTTGACGCAACCTGAACATAAACTTACATAATTAAACATAAACTTACGTACAGGAAAACAGACGACATCGAAACGAAACGAAACAAACAAACGCTACAGTCCTATGTGGTACGAACATAACATACGGACATAGGAGACAATCACCCACAAACAAACAGTGAGAATGCCCTACCTAAATATGACTCTTAATTAGAGGCAAACGCAAACCACCTGCCTCTAATCAAGAGCCATACCAGGCAAACCGAAACCAACATAGAAACAGATAACATAGAATGCCCACCCAACCTCACGTCCTGACCAACTAACACACAAAAACTAACATAAATAGGTCAGGAACGTGACAGTACCCCCCCCACAAGGTGCGAACTCCGGACGCACCAGCACAAAGTCTAGGGGAGGGTCTGGGTGGGCATCTAACCACGGTGGTGGCTCAGGCTCCGGGCGCGGTTCCCACCCCACCATAATCCATCCTAGCCCCCTCCCTTCAAGAATGTCCACCCTCTTACTTCCCCCACAAAATCCTCCTAATAACATATCTAATAATGACAATACCGGGACAGAGAGATAAACCAAGACAGAGGGATAGATAAGACTATAGAGGTAGATAAAGATAGAGAGGGAGATCAGGATAGAGGGGCAACTCCGGACTGAAAGGCAGCTCCGGACAGAGAGACAGCTCTGGACTGATGGGCAGTTCTGGGTATCTAGCCTTTTCAGGCTGAAGGGCAGCTCATGGCTGACTGACGACTCTCGACGCTCATGGCTGGCTGACGGCTCTCGACGCTCATGGCAGGCTGACGGCTCTCGACGCTCATGGCAGGCTGACGGCTCTCGACGCTCATGGCAGGCTGACGGCTCTCGACGCTCATGGCAGGCTGACGGCTCTCGACGCTCATGGCAGGCTGACGGCTCTCGACGCTCATGGCAGGCTGACGGCTCTCGACGCTCATGGCAGGCTGACGGCTCTCGACGCTCATGGCGCTCTGACGGCTCTGGCTGCTCATGGCGCTCTGACGGCTCTGGCTGCTCATGGCGCTCTGACGGCTCTGGCTGCTCATGGCTCGCTGGCGGCTCTGGCAGATCCTGTCTGGTTGGCGGCTCTGGCAGATCCTGTCTGGTTGGCGGCTCTGGCAGATCCTGTCTGGTTGGCGGCTCTGGCAGATCCTGTCTGGTTGGCGGCTCTGGCAGATCCTGTCTGGTTGGCGGCTCTGGCAGATCCTGTCTGGCTGACGGCTCTAGCGGCTCCTGTCTGGCTGACGGCTCTAGCGGCTCCTGTCTGGCTGACGGCTCTGTGGGCTCATGGCAGACGGGCGGCTTTGCAGGCTCCTGGCAGACGGATGGCTCAGACGGCGCTGGGGAGACGGATGGCTCAGATGGCGCTGGGGAGACGGATGGCTCAGATGGCGCTGGGGAGACGGATGGCTCAGATGGCGCTGGGGAGACGGATGGCTCTGGCCGGATATGGCGCACTGTAGACCTGGTGCGTGGTGCCGGAACTGGAGGCACCGTGCTAATGACAAGCACCTTCCTACTAGTGCGGGGAGCAGGAACAGGGCACACTGTATTCTCAAAGCCTACTCTATCCCTGATGCGTGGTACCGGCACTGGTGACGCCGGGCTGAGGACAAGCACATCAGGATTAGTAGGGGGAGAATATACAGTGTGTACAGGGCTCTGGAGACGCACTGGTAGCTTAGTGCGTGGGGCCGGAACTGGAGGCACCGGGCTAGATACACGCACTACAGGGAGAGTGCGTGGAGGAGGAACAGGGCTCAGGATACGCACTGGTAGCCTAGTGCGTAGTGTATACACTGTAGGTACTAGGCTGGGGCGGGGAGGTGGTGCCGGAAATACCGGACCGTGGAGGCGTACTGGCACTCTTGAGCATTGAGCTTGCCCAACCTTACCTGGTTGAATACCCCCGGTTGCCCGACCAGTGCGGGGAGGTGGAATAACCCGCACCGGGCTATGTAGGCGAACCGGGGAAACCATGCGTAAGGCAGGTGCCATGTATGCCGGCCCGAGGAGACGCACTGGAGACCAGACGCGTTGAGCCGGCCTCATGACACCTGGCTCAATACCCAATCTAGCCCTACCAGTGCGGGGAGATGGAATAACCCGCACTGGGCTATGCACTCGTACAGGAGACACCGTGCGCTCTACTGCGTAACACGGCGCCTGCCCGTACTCCCGCTCTCCACGGTAAGCCTGGGAAGTGGGCGCAGGTCTCCTACCTGCCCTTGGCCCACTATCTCCTAGCCCCCCCCCAAGAAATTTTTGGGAATTACTCACGGGCTTTTTTGGCTTCCGTGCCAGACGCGTTCCCTCATAGCTCCGGTTCCTCTCCCCGGTAGCCTCTGCTCTCCTCAGTGCCTCCACCTGTTCCCACGGCTTTTCGGGCTTCCAGCCACGTCTCCTTGCTGCCTCCTCAAACCACCGCTCCTGGGCTTTAGCTGCCTCCCTCTCTTCCTGTGAACGGCGATTTTCTTCTGCCTTAGCCCAGGGACCTTCTCCATTCATTATCTGTTCCCATGTCCAGAAATCCTTTCTCTCCTGTCCCTTGCTCCGTTTCGTTTTCCTTTGCCGCTTGGTCTTAGCTTGTAGGTGGGTGATTCTGTAACGGGTGACGCTCTCCTCATCCTCGGAAGAGGTGAGGAGAGAAGGATCTTCAGACCAAAACGCAGGCTCAGGGAAATAAGCAATCTTTATTATAAATTACGATGGCACACGAAACGAAACAAAACACTTTCCAAACTACAAAATAAGAAAACGACGTTGACGCAACCTGAACATAAACTTACATAATTAAACATAAACTTACGTACAGGAAAACAGACGACATCGAAACGAAACGAAACAAACAAACGCTACAGTCCTATGTGGTACGAACATAACATACGGACATAGGAGACAATCACCCACAAACAAACAGTGAGAATGCCCTACCTAAATATGACTCTTAATTAGAGGCAAACGCAAACCACCTGCCTCTAATCAAGAGCCATACCAGGCAAACCGAAACCAACATAGAAACAGATAACATAGAATGCCCACCCAACCTCACGTCCTGACCAACTAACACACAAAAACTAACATAAATAGGTCAGGAACGTGACAGTACCCCCCCCACAAGGTGCGAACTCCGGACGCACCAGCACAAAGTCTAGGGGAGGGTCTGGGTGGGCATCTAACCACGGTGGTGGCTCAGGCTCCGGGCGCGGTTCCCACCCCACCATAATCCATCCTAGCCCCCTCCCTTCAAGAATGTCCACCCTCTTACTTCCCCCACAAAATCCTCCTAATAACATATCTAATAATGACAATACCGGGACAGAGAGATAAACCAAGACAGAGGGATAGATAAGACTATAGAGGTAGATAAAGATAGAGAGGGAGATCAGGATAGAGGGGCAACTCCGGACTGAAAGGCAGCTCCGGACAGAGAGACAGCTCTGGACTGATGGGCAGTTCTGGGTATCTAGCCTTTTCAGGCTGAAGGGCAGCTCATGGCTGACTGACGACTCTCGACGCTCATGGCTGGCTGACGGCTCTCGACGCTCATGGCAGGCTGACGGCTCTCGACGCTCATGGCAGGCTGACGGCTCTCGACGCTCATGGCAGGCTGACGGCTCTCGACGCTCATGGCAGGCTGACGGCTCTCGACGCTCATGGCAGGCTGACGGCTCTCGACGCTCATGGCAGGCTGACGGCTCTCGACGCTCATGGCAGGCTGACGGCTCTCGACGCTCATGGCAGGCTGACGGCTCTCGACGCTCATGGCGCTCTGACGGCTCTGGCTGCTCATGGCGCTCTGACGGCTCTGGCTGCTCATGGCGCTCTGACGGCTCTGGCTGCTCATGGCTCGCTGGCGGCTCTGGCAGATCCTGTCTGGTTGGCGGCTCTGGCAGATCCTGTCTGGTTGGCGGCTCTGGCAGATCCTGTCTGGTTGGCGGCTCTGGCAGATCCTGTCTGGTTGGCGGCTCTGGCAGATCCTGTCTGGCTGACGGCTCTAGCGGCTCCTGTCTGGCTGACGGCTCTAGCGGCTCCTGTCTGGCTGACGGCTCTGTGGGCTCATGGCAGACGGGCGGCTTTGCAGGCTCCTGGCAGACGGATGGCTCAGACGGCGCTGGGGAGACGGATGGCTCAGATGGCGCTGGGGAGACGGATGGCTCAGATGGCGCTGGGGAGACGGATGGCTCAGATGGCGCTGGGGAGACGGATGGCTCTGGCCGGATATGGCGCACTGTAGACCTGGTGCGTGGTGCCGGAACTGGAGGCACCGTGCTAATGACAAGCACCTTCCTACTAGTGCGGGGAGCAGGAACAGGGCACACTGTATTCTCAAAGCCTACTCTATCCCTGATGCGTGGTACCGGCACTGGTGACGCCGGGCTGAGGACAAGCACATCAGGATTAGTAGGGGGAGAATATACAGTGTGTACAGGGCTCTGGAGACGCACTGGTAGCTTAGTGCGTGGGGCCGGAACTGGAGGCACCGGGCTAGATACACGCACTACAGGGAGAGTGCGTGGAGGAGGAACAGGGCTCAGGATACGCACTGGTAGCCTAGTGCGTAGTGTATACACTGTAGGTACTAGGCTGGGGCGGGGAGGTGGTGCCGGAAATACCGGACCGTGGAGGCGTACTGGCACTCTTGAGCATTGAGCTTGCCCAACCTTACCTGGTTGAATACCCCCGGTTGCCCGACCAGTGCGGGGAGGTGGAATAACCCGCACCGGGCTATGTAGGCGAACCGGGGAAACCATGCGTAAGGCAGGTGCCATGTATGCCGGCCCGAGGAGACGCACTGGAGACCAGACGCGTTGAGCCGGCCTCATGACACCTGGCTCAATACCCAATCTAGCCCTACCAGTGCGGGGAGATGGAATAACCCGCACTGGGCTATGCACTCGTACAGGAGACACCGTGCGCTCTACTGCGTAACACGGCGCCTGCCCGTACTCCCGCTCTCCACGGTAAGCCTGGGAAGTGGGCGCAGGTCTCCTACCTGCCCTTGGCCCACTATCTCCTAGCCCCCCCCCCAAGAAATTTTTGGGAATTACTCACGGGCTTTTTTGGCTTCCGTGCCAGACGCGTTCCCTCATAGCTCCGGTTCCTCTCCCCGGTAGCCTCTGCTCTCCTCAGTGCCTCCACCTGTTCCCACGGCTTTTCGGGCTTCCAGCCACGTCTCCTTGCTGCCTCCTCAAACCACCGCTCCTGGGCTTTAGCTGCCTCCCTCTCTTCCTGTGAACGGCGATTTTCTTCTGCCTTAGCCCAGGGACCTTCTCCATTCATTATCTGTTCCCATGTCCAGAAATCCTTTCTCTCCTGTCCCTTACTCCGTTTCGTTTTCCTTTGCCGCTTGGTCTTAGCTTGTAGGTGGGTGATTCTGTAACGGGTGACGCTCTCCTCATCCTCGGAAGAGGTGAGGAGAGAAGGATCTTCAGACCAAAACGCAGGCTCAGGGAAATAAGCCATCTTTATTATAAATTACGATGGCACACGAAACGAAACAAAACACTTTCCAAACTACAAAATAAGAAAACGACGTTGACGCAACCTGAACATAAACTTACATAATTAAACATAAACTTACGTACAGGAAAACAGACGACATCGAAACGAAACGAAACAAACAAACGCTACAGTCCTATGTGGTACGAACATAACATACGGACATAGGAGACAATCACCCACAAACAAACAGTGAGAATGCCCTACCTAAATATGACTCTTAATTAGAGGCAAACGCAAACCACCTGCCTCTAATCAAGAGCCATACCAGGCAAACCGAAACCAACATAGAAACAGATAACATAGAATGCCCACCCAACCTCACGTCCTGACCAACTAACACACAAAAACTAACATAAATAGGTCAGGAACGTGACAGAAAAGGTGAGAGGAGGAAAGCGCGTAGATGCGAAAAGGAATTATACAACGATCAAAAGAGATCATGCTGTTTGTATGTGGCTGATAAGAAATTTAAACGTGTTTGCTTTGATCAGGGGTTGTATTCATTCCGCCAATTCTATTGAAAAATGTTTCTTAAACGGAAGCAAACAGAGAAACATTTATTTGATATATTTAATTTTACCAGCTTTGTTGACTGAGAACACATTCTCATTTACAGCAACGACCTGGGGAATAGTTAAAGAGAAGAGGAGGGAGGATGAATGAACCAATTGTAAACATACCTGAATTTGTCCAATAAAAACTATAATTTGCAACTGTTGGACTAATGATTACGCTCCAGATCAGCTAGACGCTGGAAAGAGTGTGTAAGGCGGTATTGAATGTCTTTTACCTTGTTTACTAAAATTTCTCTCAACCTGTGCACCTACATTGTAAACGTTCATTCATATGCTAGGTTGTTTCAACCCCATGATGGGTATAGGAAACATTTGAGTATCATGTAGTAGCCTAAAACTATCGATGTTACGTTTCGCTGGGTGACTAGAATATGAATGACAGTCATCCAATATGCTGTAATAGAAACACTGTTAGGCCATGCTCATAAAAAAATTATCGCCATCCCTCTTCTTAAACGGCACCGACCGCCACTGCTATGTGTGGTAATTCAGGCTCGTCACTCTGGCCTTAGCTTGTGTTGTCTGTGTGTGTTTGTGGTTCACGTGTGTATTGTCTAACCTGGTTTGTCTTTCCTCCAGTCTGTGTGGTGGAGCAGTTATCGAGTGCAGGCTTCTTCTCTGAGTCCATCCCTAAGAGCTGTGTGTTCACTACGATCCACGACGCGGTGCTACACAGCCTCCGACTGCATGGGGCCTCAGACGTACCCATCATCTATGAGTATGCTCTGGTGAGTGGAGAGGACTTTATGAGCTACTTTCTTGTTATTATTTCTTAGGAATGGATTCATTCACATAGTCACAGAATCATATCTTATGTTCCTTCTGACACTTCTGATATCTCCTCTTCTATTAGGACCTGACCTGCACTACCAAGATGTAACCAACAGAGGTCACTTTGCTCCTCTTCCACTCCACCTCCCTTCCACTCCGCCTTCCTCCTTCTCCTCCTCTCGTCACACCGCCTTCCGCTGCCTGGTTTCCCATTGGTTCCCCTCAACTCTTCCCTCTCTGTGAAAGAGAATGCACCACCACTGTGTGTGTGTGTGTATGTGTGTGTGTGTGTGTGTGTGTGTGTGTGTGTGTGTGTGTGTGTGTGTGTGTGTGTGTGTGTGTGTGTGTGTGTGTGTGTGTGTGTGTGTGTGTGTGTGTGTAGCCGGTTGGCCCAAGGCAGTTCCTCGTTCATGTAATGTTTAATAACTGAACACAAAATACTTCCCCGAAATAAAACTATAATACTCCCCAAATTATTTGTCAGCCACCTGAGATGTGTAGTCTAGTTAGCAGTTCTCTTCACTTCCCCCATAATCATCTCCCTCATCATATTTAATCCATTCCTCCTGGGGCCAGTGTGACCCAGACAGTAGTATGTCCTGTACCTCAGGGGCCTTCTCCGAAATATATACACGTATACACACACAGTACCAGTCACAAGTTTGGACACACCTACTCATTCAAGGCTTTTTCTTAATTTTTACTATTTTCTACATTGTAGAATAATAGGTAAGACATCAAAACTATGAAATAACATATAGGGAATCATGTAGTAACCAAAAAAATGTTAAACAAATCAAAATATATTTTACATTTGAATTTCTTCAAAGTAGCCACCCTTTGCCTTGATGGCACACTCTTGGCATTCTTTCAACCAGCTTCATGAGGTAGTCACCTGGAATGCATTTTAATTAACAGTTGTGCCTTGATAAAAGTTAATTAATTTATTTCATTCTTCATACATTTGATCCAATCAGTTGTGTTGTAAAAAATAAAGAAAAACCCTTGAATGAGTAAGTGTGTCCAAACTTTAGACTGGTACTGTATATATAAATATAACACCCTTGCCTTTCATGAACTAACACTCACACTTGCCTTTTTCCCCCTTCTAGCACTGACTTTTCTGATGGATGAGGATGGATGATTGAGAAAAAATGTACTTACTATGACTGAGATATGTGGTTGTCCCACCTAGCTATCTTAAGATGAATGCACTAACGGTCAGTTGCTCTGTAATAGAGTGTCTGCTGAATGACAAAAATGTTAATGTAAATTACAATTGCTTTAATATAATTAGCTCTAGCTAAGTCCTCTGTCTCTCATAGGCTAGGGTGACATGGTTTCATTGCCAAGGGGAAAAAATACAATGGGTTATTTCTTAAGCCTCACTGCTGATAATGTAATCATAATGATCATAATCATAATCATAATAATTTCCTAAAACAGAAACATGTTCAATATCCACTGAGTGAGTATGAGTAGCAGCTACTCACTCTATTATCCAAAGGTGTTTGTATCATATCACTGACAACTTTCACATTTTAGTTAATTATCAACTACTTACTACATGTTAGCTACTTTGCAACAACATAGCATCCTTCCCCTAAACCCTAAACCCTAAACCCTAACCCCTAGCCTAGCTAACGTTATCCACCTAGCTAACGTTATCCACCTAGCTAACGTTATCCACCTAGCTAACGTAAGCCACAGCAAATTGGAATTCTTAACATATACAGTCCAGGTTGGCATCACAGCCTTGACCCACATCTATACATCATATATTTCATGGTCAAATCAATGCCAAAGGGAGTATAGTTCTCCCCTAGTTTGAACACTGTTATAGAGCTAATCTCGTTGTATCTTTCTGTATTTTTCTAAAGAGGATGTGAATAATTCATGTTAATGTGCATTTTGAACATTTTACCTAAATTGTTCATTTCCTGATCTAAGTTAATCTACTTTGAATACATTGAATACGATTTGTAATTTTCTAGCATTGATCGAACACACTCCAGTATCTTAAAGTAAAAATTCTTGTTTCTGAGTACATGGCTAAATAAAATCAGCAGATCTATTGTGTGATTTATTGTGTGTATCTGTTTCATATTCAGCACTTGTATGATTGAATACACTTCTGAAGCATAGCTGCACTCTTTATTCTCTCCAAAATAATATCCTTGTAACGTCAGGAGAATGATGGGTGTAGAGTCAGGCGCAGAGAGCAGAAGTTTCACGGGAACAAACGCTTTAATGTCCACAGTCAACAGGAATAGGTACAAAAGGGGTGACGGCAAAACACAGGCGCAAAACACAACCCAAAGACCACTGTTAAATAAACTGGACAGCGAAAACCCAAAATCAATAATACACCTCCTACGTACAATGACAACCAATAAGCCCGCACAAACACTAGCGGGCGAAACGAAACTAAATAGTACACCTCCCAAAACCCCAACAAGGAACAGGTGAAAACAATTAGACAGACATAAACGAAAAGGAAAAAGGGATCGGTGGCAGCTAGTAGACCGGCGACGACGACCGCCGAGCGCCACCCGAACGGGAAGGGGAGCCACCTTCGGTAGTATTCGTGACAATCCTACAAGTTTCATCATTAGTTACACATTGCAAACTAGGTGAAACATCTGTTGTTGTGTCCTTGAGCAAGGCTCTTTACCCAAATTGCTCCTGCAGTTGCTCTGGATATGAGTGTCTGCTAAATGACTAAAATGTAATGTTTTATCCTGGTCCCAGATCATATCTTTATGTGCTTTAAACATCTCTCCTGACTAATCATGACATGTAGTTGGTTCAAGACCATACCGATCTGAGACCAGGCTATGAATGTGTGACTCTCTGATTGTAACCATCAGTGATTGAGGTTTGAGAGTATCTGCAAATACATATATTTGTTTAAGTGATAATACCCTCAAAGCTGGATTTTGGAGGATATATTTGCACGGGTGTCAGGGGCCAGTCAACCGTGCCAATATATCCTCCAAACACCAGCTTCGAGGGCATTATCACTCTTATACAACGGGTGACCAACATATTCAAATAATGATTGAGATATTTCCTTTAATTTATTCATTCCGCTTCATCCTTCAACAAGATATTGTCCCGACACAAGTCTGGAGTTGCTACCCAAGCCAACTGGTTGCTCGTTCTATCGGTTCG
Organism: Salvelinus fontinalis; assembly: GCF_029448725.1. Lineage (NCBI taxonomy): Eukaryota > Metazoa > Chordata > Actinopteri > Salmoniformes > Salmonidae > Salvelinus > Salvelinus fontinalis. Next base: position 41,454,554 of record NC_074690.1, read on the forward strand.
GTTGCCAGAGATGCAACCTAGTCGTTCAGTCTTTTGGTTCTGTATCTATGGACGCGACCCAGTCGTTTGTTCTAAATGTTCCATTGCCATACTGGCTGGCAACGTTCTTATCCCGTGCTTGCTAGCTAAACAACTATGGCTAACTTAGTCACGTCAAAAAGTGCAGCCAGAATAACAGCAAAGTAGCCACACCTGCATATGTTTAAGGTGGACACAAATCTCTGCTGTGGAGATCAAGTTCTTAAAGTGTCTGGCTGGGCTGATGAGACAGCGGATTGCGAGGTCAGACCTAACAGTGTAAATTGCCTTATTAACGTCATAGATTTAGCCTATGGTAACTTGTGGAATAGACACCGGCTGGAATGCTGTTTTAACCAATCAGCATTCAGGATTAGACCCACCCGTTGTATAAATACATAATATTGTCTATAGATATAGAGACGAATATAGATATAGAGACGAAAGAATAAAGTGTTTCCATCTTGTATTTTATTGCTTCTCTCTTGGCTTGGCGTTAAGACACATCTCTCTCTCCCTCCCTCCTTCCCTCTCTCTTTCTTTCTCAATCGGTAGGCTTCTCTCTCTCTCACAAGGTGGAAATATTGATAATGATCTCCTCCCCAATATTATCATTAATTCACACTCACACAATACTCAGGATTCACATTAGTTAGTTACACTGGAAGTGGTGGTGCTTTGTTTTTTAATTTTACAGAGGGAAGTTTCTTTACAGTTTGAAAGGCGAGGGAGGATAGAAAATGGCAGTTGGGTGACAGGTTGAGCTCAGAGTCAAAGGCGAACACAAACACAGAAAACATGGAGAACAGTACATCTCTTCCTAAGTCGCATGCACACACAAGCTCGCACACATGCTCACACACGTAAACGCTCACATCTACAGTACAGTAGACAGATGTGTTTATCAGCTTGGGATCAGTAACATTAATTCAATACCATCAGCAGGGACTGTTGGGTTAATACAAAGACTGGGTCAGCAGTGCTGAACAGCCCCACAAAATCCATTACACAGGAAGGAATGACAAACACACACCCACAGGAGAGAGGAGAAAGGGAGAGACACAGTGCAAAGAGAGAGATGAGATATGGGGGCAAGATATTGTAAATGTGTTTGACATCACAGAATGAGACAGGACCAGACAGCACTGAGGCACAGATCAAAGGAGGGAAAGAGAGAAAATGAAGGATGAGAGAGGTAAAGAGATAGAGAAAAGCAGGAGGAATGTCAGCCTGAATTTATTGTGTATTTGAGCCCATAATTTCTTTGGTTCATTGGGATATTTAGTGTGTACGGTGTATGTGTGTGATCTGTTTTGGAGTGCCTGCGTGTGTATTTCTGGCTCAGACAGGGCAGGGTGTGTGAGTGTATTGTGACGGCCCTGAATTTGTCTGAACCGTCTCAGTGCTTCTCCTTCCAATAGGGTGCTTCCCCTTAAATTACCAATTAAATAGCCAGCCTCAGCTGCGCAAAAGTGGGGTTGTGATGGAGCCGCGAATGAGGAATTGTTCAACCCTCAGTTCCGAAGCGTCTCTATTCCGTTTGTTTTGTTCTTCTTTAAAAGTGTGCTTTTGTATGAACGGACAAACATTGCGTGACTAAGGTCACTTGAGTTCCCTGCACTTCTTTACCGGGCTGGACTCTTTTTAGGCCCGAGGTACACGACTTTTCTGGAGGAACCGGAGCTCATTATTTGTTATATTGTTATATGTGTGTGATCATTTATGTTGGTAATACAACCCACGCAAAAGAATAGTGGTTTTTTTAAGTTATTAACAATGTTTAAAGGGTTTATGAAAAGTGTATGTCCATCCTGACTTTTAAAAGTCATTTGTATTGGTGTAGACTTGACGGACCAGATGGGACTCATTCCCTCCCAAACCAAAAGGAGAAAACAATATTTTCTCTGGTAGGCACAACCTACCTGGCACCCCTATAAACAATAACCTCAAGTCAAGACTGTTACAGTATGTGTTTGTGTGTGACTAAGGCCATGAGTGTTTGTGACTAAGGCCATGAGTGTGTGACTAAGGCCATGAGTGTGTGTGACTAAGGCCATGAGTGTGTGTGACTAAGGCCATGAGTGTGTGTGACTAAGGCCATGAGTGTGTGTGACTAAGGCCATGAGTGTGTGTGTGTGTCTGTGACTAAGGCCATGAGTGTGTGTGTGTGCATCCTTTCCAAGGAAAGGGCTCTGGGATTTTTTACTTCAGAAGGTGCTCTTTCAGAACATCAGCTATCTGGATTTGGGTGAAGGAGAAATGGAGGAGGCTTGGCCGAGTTGCTGTGGAGCACGCAGGGCTGTTGACCGGGGTAGGGGTAGCCAGGTGGAAAGCATGGCCAGCTGTAGAAAAATCCTTATTGAAATTCTCAATTATAGTGGATTTATCGGTGTTAACAGTGTTTCCTAACCTCAGTGCAGTGGGCAGCTGGGAGGAGGTGCTCGTATTCTCCATGGACTTTACAGTGTCCCAGAACTTTTTGGAGTTTGTGCTACAGGATGCAAATTTCTGCTTGAAAAAGCTAGCATTAGCTTTCCTAACTGCCTGTGTATATTTGTTCCTCACTTCCCTGAAAAGTTGCATATCACGGGGGCTGTTTGATGCTAATGCAGAACGCCACAGGATGTTTTTGTGCTGGTCAAGAGCAGTCAGGTCTGGAGAGAACCCATGCCTGGTTCTACATTTTTTGAATGGGGCATGCTTATTTAAGACTGTGAGGAAGGCACTTTTAAAGAATAACCAGGCATCCTCTACTGATGGGATGAGGTCAATATCCTTCCAGGATACCCGGGCCAGGTCGATTAGAAAGGCCTGCTCGCTAATGTGTTTTAGGAAGCGTTTGACAGTGATGAGGGGTGGTCGTTTGACCGCAGACCCATTATAGATGCAGGCAATGAGGCAGTGATTGCTGAGATCTTGGTTGAAAACAGCAGTGTCACGATCGTCTTGAGGATAATGAGTGGACCAAGACGCAGCGTGTGAAAAATACATCTCTTTTATTTGAGACGAGTGAAACACGAAACGAACACTTATAACAAAACAACCATGAAGCTACAAACGTAAGTGCAATACAAAAGCTACAAACGTTCTACATAGACAATTACCCACAAACGCATAATGCCTATGGCTGCCTTAAATATGGCTCCCAATCAGAGACAAATGAAAGACAGCTGTCTCTGATTGAGAACCACTCAGGCAACCATAGACATACCTAGACACATTCACTAAACACAACCCCATACACTAAACCCAACACCCCCTTTACCATATAACCACCTAAGACGAGACAAAACACAAACATTCCCCATGTCACACCCTGACCTAACTAAAATAACAAAGAAAACAAAGAATACTAAGGCCAGGGCGTGACAAGCAGAGGTGTATTTGGAGGGCAAGTTGGTTAGGATGATATCTATGAGGGTGCCCATGTTTATGGATTTGGGGTTGTACCTGGTGGGTTCATTGATAATTTGTGTGAAATTGAGGGCATCAAGCTTAGATTGTAGGATAGCCGGGGTGTTAAAACCTCTCTGGGATCATTCGGGACGTGAGCGTCCCACCTCGCCAACAGCCAGTGAAATTGCAGGGCGCCAAATTCAAACAACAGAAATCTCATAATTAAAATTCCTCAAACATACAGGTATTATACACCATTTTAAAGAACTTCTTGTTAACTTCTCTGCGCACGGATTCCCTTTACGGGATTATTTTCCTAAACAACCGCTGAATTGCAGGGCGCAAAATATTACTAAAAATACACTGCTCAAAAAAATAAAGGGAACACTTAAACAACACAATGTAACTCCAAGTCAATCACACTTCTGTGAAATCAAACTGTCCACTTAGGAAGCAACACTGATTGAAAATAAATTTCACATGCTGTTGTGCAAATGGAATAGACAAAAGGTGGAAATTATAGGCAATTAGCAAGACACCCCCAAAAAAGGAGTGATTCTGCAGGTGGTGACCACAGACCACTTCTCAGTTCCTATGCTTCCTGGCTGATGTTTTGGTCACTTTTGAATGCTGGCGGTGCTCTCACTCTAGTGGTAGCATGAGGCGGAGTCTACAACCCACACAAGTGGCTCAGGTAGTGCAGTTCATCCAGGATGGCACATCAATGCGAGCTGTTGCAAAAAGGTTTGCTGTGTCTGTCAGCGTAGTGTCCAGAGCATGGAGGCGCTACCAGGAGACAGGCCAGTACATCAGGAGACGTGGAGGAGGCCGTAGGAGGGCAACAACCCAGCAGCAGGACCGCTACCTCCGCCTTTGTGCAAGGAGGTGCACTGCCAGCGCCCTGCAAAATGCCCTCCTACGGCCTCCTCCACGTCTCCTGATGTACTGCACATTCCGCTAGCGGAACTCCTCCCACATTCCACTCCTGGGCTAAACAGGTTAAACTACTCCTGGGCTAAACAGGTTAAACTACTTAATCCTGGGCTAAACAGGTTAAACTACTTAATAAATTAACTGTAACTAGGAAGTCGGGGCACCAGAGAAAATATTCAGATTACAAAGTTATAGTTTTCCTTATATAACTTTCAGATATTTTAATATCTGATCACTTAGTCTTTTGATTAATGAATTATTCTTTACCTCAAGTTAGTCTCATTCCAAGCGTCGTAAATTGTTGGTTATCTGCACGAACCCAGTCTTCACTGAGTCATCCATACATCAATTGTCTTAAAATAATTGATTTACTAACTAAGTACTCACAGAAATGCATAACACAAACAAACAAAGTAGATATGGTTACAAAGAAATGATAGGGGAATGTGCCCTAGTGGGCTAAACTGGTATGACGGCTTGGTGGACAAAAGACTGAGGGGCGCAAAAGATAAAAGACACTACAAAGTTGATAATTATAACAATTGAAATGCTAATCCTTTGCACATGAATGCTCGCTCATTCGGGAATAATTGCAATCAATATTATTTACGCTCAGTGTGTCACGTGACCTCTGTTGGAATCATTCTTCTTTCTGTTGGAAGTTCATCCGCCCATCTTTCGTGGTTAGAATGGATACTTCAGTCCCATTCAGAAATGTTGTATTAGAATAGATGTTTTGGTGGTTGTCGGTCTTCGCGTTCAATGATACCGAATTCCTAGCTGCAGACTAGTAATTAAGATCAAAGACTTGTTCTTATTCTGTCGGTAGTCTAAGAGTTTAACCACGTGGGATGGTTAAAAGTTTCAGCAATCTACTTAACTTCTTCTGGCTGCAAGCCCGAAGCCGGGCACAATATGACAACAGCCACTTCAAGTGCAGGGCGCGAAATTCAAAATATATATTCTTTTTAATATTTAACTTTCACACATTAACAAGTCCAATACAGCATTTGAAAGATAAACATCTTGTGAATCCAGCCAACATGTCCGATTTTTAAAAAGTTTTACAGCGAAAACACCACGTATATTTATGTTAGCTTACCACCAAATACAAAAAAGGACAGACATTTTTCACAGCACAGGTAGCATGCACAAAACCAACCTAACTAACCAAGAACCAACCAAACTAACCAAGAAACAACTTCATCAGATGACAGTCTTATAACATGTTATTCAATAAATCTATGTTTTGTTCGAAAAATGTGCATATTTGAGCTATAAATCAGTTTTACATTGCAGCTACCATCACAGCTACAATCAGAAATGGCACCGAAGCAGCCAGAGTAATTACAGACACCAACGTCAAATACCTAAATACTCATCATAAAACATTTCTGAAAAATACATGGTGTACAGCAAATGAAAGACAGGCATCTTGTGATTCCAGCCAATATTTCCGATTTCTTAAGTGTTTTACAGTGAAAACACAATATAGCATTATATTAGCTTACCACAATAGCCAGAAACACAAGCCATTCCCCAGCAGCAAAAGTTAGCGATCGTAACAAACCAGCAAAAGATATATAATTTTTGACTAACCTTGATAAGCTTCATCAGATGACAGTCCTATAACATCAGGTTATACATACACTTATGTTTTGTTCGAAAATGTGCATATTTAGAGCTGAAATCAGTGGTTATACATTGTGCTAACGTAGCTACTTTTTCCCACAACGTCCGGATATTTTTCTGGCACTCACATATTCTGACCAAATAACTATTCATAAACATAACTAAAAAATACATGTTGTATAGGAAATGATAGATACACTAGTTCTTAATGCAATCGCCGTGTTAAAATTCAAAAAATAACTTCATTACGATATGCAGTTTACGTTATGGCGAGAGCGTGCCCAAAACCTGGCCGCAAACTACTAGTACAACATGTTCGACAGATATATGAAATAACATCATAAAATGGGTCCTACTTTTGATGATCTTTCATCAGAATGTTGTACAAGGGGTCCTTTGTCGGGAACAATCGTTGTTTGGATTTAGAATGTCCTCTTCTCCAGTCAATTAGCACGGAAAGATAGCATAGTGGCGCTAAGCTCTCCTTCGTGAACAAACGCAGACAACGCAACACGCCTAACGTCCCGAAAAAATTTCAATAATCTAATAAAACTATATTGAAAAAACATACTTTACAATGATATTGTCACATGTATCAAATAAAATCAAAGCCGGAGATATTAGTCGTCTATAACGACAGCTGTACAGAAGGCAAAGCCAGGTCCCTTCACGCGCTCTCCAGAAAACAGGAAACTGGTGACACGTCATACAAAGAGCATTTATTCGAGCCCAGATCAAGTTATACACTCAATTTCTTCTCTCACTGCCTGTCGACATCTAGTGGAAGACGTATGAAGTGCATGTATACTGATATATATCAAGGACATTTATAGGCAGGCCCTAGAACAGAGCATCGATTTCAGATTTTCCACTTCCTGTCAGGAAGATTGCTGCAAAATGAGTTCTGTTTTACTCACAGATATAATTCAAACGGTTTTAGAAACTAGAGAGTGTTTTCTATCCAATAGTAATAATAATATGCATATTGTACGAGCAAGAATTGAGTACGAGGCCGTTTGAAATGGGCACCTTTTATCCGGCTACTCAATACTGCCCCTGCAGCCCAAACAGGTTAACCTTATTTCCCTCTGTGATAGAGGTACTGGTCCGGTCTCAAACCTTGGCCCTCTCGTTATCGAGGTAAGCTGGTCTCGTCTCAAACCTTAGCCCTCTCGTAATTGAGGTAAGCTCGGTCTGGTGATATAAAACCTGGGTGGGGGTTTCGCCAGACCATAACTGTGCTCATATCCTCTGATTTATATCCTCTTTATACCCTCTGATTTAGTTTTCTTCATTAACCTCTCTAGGGTATGTGGAACGGTAGCGTCTCACCTCGTCAACAGCCAGTGAAACTGCAGGTTGCCAAATTCTGAACAACAGAAATCCCATAATTAAAATTCCTCAAACATGCATGTATTTTACACCATTTTAAAGATAAACTTGTTGTAAATCCAGCCACAGTGTCCGATTTCAAAAAGGCTTTACGACGAAAGCAAACCAGACGATTATGTTAGGTCAGAGCCAAGTCACAGAAAAACACAGCCATTTTTCCAGCCAAAGAGAGGAGTCACAAAAAGCAGAAATATAGATCAAATTAATCACTAACTTTTGATGATATTCATCAGATGACACTCATAGGACTTCATGTTACACAATACATGTATGTTTTGTTCGGTAAAGTTCATATTTATATCCAAAAATCTGAGTTTACATTGGCGCGTTATGTTCAGTAGTTACAAAGCATCCGGTGATTTTGCAGAGAGCCACATCAATTTACAGAAATACTCATAATAAACATTGATAAAAGATACTTCTCCTTAATGCAACCGCTGTGTAAGATTTCAAAAAAACTTTACGGAAAAAGCAAACCATGCAATAATCTGAGTACGGCGCTCAGACGACAAATCAAGCCAAACAGATATCTGCAATGTTGGAGTCAACAGAAATCAGAAATAGCATTATAAATATTCACTTACCTTTGATGATCTTCATCAGAATGCACTCCCAAGAATCCCAGTTCCACAAAAAAAATTTTTTTGTTCGATAATGTCCATCATTTATGTCCAAATTCCTCATTGTTGTTTGCGCATTCAGTACACAATCTGTACACAAAAGTCCAGCGGAAAGTACGGACGAAAAGTCCAAAAAGTTATATTACAGTCCGTAGAAACATGTCAAACGAAGTATAGAATCAATCTTTAGGATGTTTTTAACATAAATCTTCTATAATGTTCCAACCGGAGAATTCCTTTGTCTTCAGAAATGCAATGGAACTCAAGCTAATTCAAACTAACTCTGCCACGCGAATGGTCAGCTCGTGGCAGTCTGGGAGAGACCTTACTCAAAACCCTCTCATTTACCCCCACTTCACAGTAGAGTCATCAAACAAGGTTCTAAAGACTGTTGACATATAGTGGAAGCCTTAGGAAGTGCAACATGACCCCATTTCCACTGTATCTTAGATAAGCAAAGAATTGAAAAACTAAAAACCTCAGATTTCCCACTTCCTGGTTAGATTTTTTCTCAGGTTTTTGCCTGCCATATGAGTTCTGTTATACTCAAAGAAATCATTCAAACAGTTTTAGTATATCCAAATATACTAATAATATGCATATCCTAGCATCTGGGCCTGAGTAGCAGGCAGTTTACTCTGAGCACGCTTTTCATCCGGATGTGAAAATACTGCCCCCTACCCCAAAGAAGTTAAACAGTGTAACATCACATTACATAATTTCACAAATAGTTTCATCTTTACTCATTTATTTTATACAACCATTAGATGTAAGCTTCATAACTGAGACTCTTCTATAAACAGTTTCACAAAACTGTACCGAACAGGCCAATTCGTAGCTGGATTCTTCACCGACCTGTTATACCTTCTCCAGAACATGAATATTGTTCGGTTGTCAAGTTCTGTGAGGTGGAAGAAATTCATTTTTTCTCTATGAAAACTCACTCTCTCTACTCTGGCCAGGAGAGATTTTACTCCAGGAATTTACGACCTCTCTGACCACAGCAGCCTGAGTGTAGGAAACAGAGAGAGGGGGATTGTGCAGAGGTAGGGGGATGGTGCTAGCTGTGTCCAAAGAGGGCAATGTCATGACAGTTCTTGCCCTCACTCTAGTCTTCTCACATAAATTAGTAAATAGCCTACTCATAAGACTATGGGTACATTTTAACCTGTCTAGGATCAGCGTGGCGCTAGCGGCACACCCCCCCCCCCCCCCCACTGAAAAACCAGTGCCGCGAAATTCAAAAAAAATATTTTTTTTAAATATTTAACTTTCACACATTAAAGTCCAATACAGCTAATGAAAGACACAGATCTTGTGAATCCAGTCAACATTTCCGATTTTTAAAATGTTTTACAGGGAAGACACAATATGTAAAGATGTACATCTATTACCTAAAAACACATTAGCATAATCCACCATCTTTTATTTGTCCACCAACACCAGTAGCCATCACCAATTCGGCTAAACTAAGATATTTATAGCCCCTAACCAACAAAAAAACTCATTAGATGACAGTCTGATAACATATTTATGGTATGGGATAGGTTTTGTTAGAAAAAAGTGCATATTTCAGGTAGATGGCATAGGTTACAATTGCACCCACCATCACAAATGGACTAGAATAATTACAATGAGCAACGTGTTTACCTAACTACTAATCATCAAACATTTCGTAAAAATACACAGCATACACGAATCGAAAGACACAGATCCTGTGAATACAGACAATATTTCAGATTTTCTAAGTGTCTTACAGCGAAAACACAATAAATCGTTATATTAGCATAGCACATAGCACATAGCAGCCCAGCATTGATTCTAGCCAAAGTGGGCGATAACGTCAACATCGCCAAAAATATATTAATTTTTTCACTAACCTTCTCAGAATTCTTCAGATGACACTCCTGTAACATCATATCACACAATCCATATAGAGTTTGATCGAAAATGTTTATATTTAGCCACCAAAATCATGGTTAGACAATGTGAAATGTAGCTCAGCTGGTCAGAAAATGTCCTTGCGCCACTTAGACAGTGATCTACTCTTATACATAAATACTCATAAACGTGACTAAAAAATATAGGGTGGACAGGGATTGATAGACAATTTAATTCTTAATACAATTGCGTTATTACATTTTTAAATTTATCCTTACTTTTCAATACAGTTTGCGCCAAGCGAAGCTACGTCAAAAAACATGGCGTCCTAAGCCACTAAAATGTTTCGACAGAAACACGATTTATCATAATAAAAATGTCCTACCTTGAGCTGTTCTTCCATCAGTATCTTGGGCAAAGGATCCTTTCTTGGGAGAAATCGTCTTTTGGTGGAAAGCTGTCCTCTTGCCATGTGGAAATGTCAACTGCGTTCGGGATGAACTGAAAAGCGTGCCCAACTTTTCACATCGTTGCAAAAATAAATGTCCCAAAATCGCACTAAACGGATATAAATTGCTATAAAACGCTTTAAATTAACTACCTTATGATGTTTTTAACTCCTATAACGAGTGAAAAGATGACCGGAGAAATATAACAGGCTAAACTAACGCTTGGAACAGGTGCGCGCCGGTGTCCTCTAGGCTCATGACGCAGCTCCCAAAGAATGACTAGCTTCAGGGTTTTTTCATTTGTAGGGCCTGTGAACGCGCAATCGACCCCGTTGGAATCGTCATCACGTAAAGGCATCCAGGGGAAGACGTAAGAAGTGTCCGTATAGTCATAGCAACGACAGTGCCCTTTTAAATGACTTCAGAAGAGTGGCCAACATTTCTCAAATCTGACTCCATGTCAGGGAAATTGCTGTAGAATGGGCTCTGTTCCACTTAGAGACAAAATTTCAACTCCTATAGAAACTATAGACTGTTTTCTATCCAATAATAATAATAATATGCATATTGTACGATCAAGGATTTTGTGGGAAGCCGTTTAAAAAATTTGCCAAATTAGCATAAATAGTCTAAACAGCGCCCCCATCCCCAACAGGTTAATTCAGTTTTATCGTTCATTTGAATTATTTTTTATACAGATTCACTTATATTGACTAAATGAAATTCAGTCACCTTGTCCCTCAATTGTTTGTGGATGATGTCTCCTCCTGGGCAGCTCACAGTAAGGGTCATCGTCGTCTTTTGGTAAGAAGGGAATTTCCCTCACGCTTCATAAAATGCGCCACCGGTGTTCCTCACAGACCCCCACTGGACAGCTCTATAGGCAGAATCAATCATCCTGTTCATTGACGCAAAATTGTTGTGAAAATTCTACCAATTGGACACTCGAAGTCAATCTGAAATTAATCATTGTTTAGCTGGAGAGGTCACAGTCAAACTTAGACACAGTCCCATTAGATCTCTTATAGTAACTACAGACAAGTTACATCGGTTTGGTTCATGCATGTGTCTGGCACACCTATCTCCTATCTTTACTTATGGAACATATTCTGGGCATTTTGCCAGATGGTCCTAAGGAGGGGTTCATGTTGCCCCCCTCATATCTTTACCAAGCACAGGCAGGAACTAATGATTATTTTCGCGTGCATGTGCCATCGTTCGCATGCTGGTTTTGTTCATCCACACGAGACGTAATCAGGACTGAAACATCAAAACGAACTCTGAACCAACTATATTATGTTGGGGACAGGTCGAAAAGCATTAAACAATAATGGCAATTTAGCTAGCTAGTTTACTGTTGCTAGCTAATTTGTCCTGGGATATAAACATTGTGTTGTTATTTTATCTGAAATGCACAAGGTCCTCAACTCCAACAATAATCCACAGATAAAACGCTAAACCAAGTTTGTTTCTAATAACCTCTCCTCGTCTTCATCATCTTTGGACTTTATATGCGTGTTGGCAACCAACATTAAGGTGCATTACCACCACCAACTGGAATGGAGTGTGGACCTCAGTTCATCATTCAATCACCCACGTGGGGTATATGCTCCTAAAAACCAATGAAGAGATGGGAGAGTCGGGACTTGCAACGCATTAAGCCTCACAAATAAAACCAAGTTCTATTTTAGTGCCTGTTGACGCAGACGCACAAGCAGTTTTGATGCAACAACTGAATAACATATGTGTAAATGTATTTTGTATAAATGTTTTTTGCAATGCTCACGCACGTAGCGCAAGTGGTATGGTCTGCATGGCTAAGCTTGTATGTATACTGCCAGTTCTTGCAGTCTAAATGAGACTGACATAAGAGAATGTGATACCAAAAAAAGTTTCATTTTTAAGAAAGTCATTTTTAAGTATGATTTGGCAAATTTATATATGTACCATACATTTGTAATAATAAAAACAATATTTTCTTATTTAAATGCATGTTAGAAAATATTTTCCAAAACATTTCCAAATACATGTTTGTATATATTCACCAAATACACTGCTCAAAAAAATAAAGGGAACACTTAAACAACAGAATGTAACTCCAAGTCAATCACACTTCTGTGAAATCAAACTGTCCACTTAGGAAGCAACACTGATTGACAATACATTTCACATGCTGTTGTGCAAATGGAATAGACAAAAGGTGGAAATTATAGGCAATTAGCAAGACACCCCCCAAAACAGGAGTGATTCTGCAGGTGGTGACCACAGACCATTTCTCAGTTCCTATGCTTCCTGGCTGATGTTTTGGTCACTTTTGAATGCTGGCGGTGCTCTCACTCTAGTGGTAGCATGAGACGGAGTCTACAACCCACACAAGTGGCTCAGGTAGTGCAGTTCATCCAGGATGGAACATCAATGCGAACTGTGGCAAAAAGGTTTGCTGTGTCTGTCAGCGTAGTGTCCAGAGCATGCAGGCGCTACCAGGAGACAGGCCAGTACATCAGGAGACGTGGAGGAGGCCGTAGGAGGGCAACAACCCAGCAGCAGGACCACTACCTCCGCCTTTGTGCAAGGAGGTGCACTGCCAGCGCCCTGCAAAATGACCTCCAGCAGGCGACAAATGTGCATGTGTCTGCTCAAACGGTCAGAAACAGACTCCATGAGGGTGGTATGAGGGCCCGACGTCCACAGGTGGGGGTTGTGCTCACAGCCCAACACCGTGCAGGACGTTTCGCATTTGCCAGAGAACACCAAGATTGGCAAATTCGCCACTGGCGCCCTGTGCTCTTCACAGATGAAAGCAGGTTCACACTGAGCACATGAGCACATGTGACAGACGTGACAGAGTCTGGAGACGCCGTGGAGAACGTTCTGCTGCCTGCAACATCCTCCAGCATGACCGGTTTGGCGATGGGTCAGTCATGGTGTGGGGTGGCATTTCTTTGTGGGGCCGCACAGCCCTCCATGTGCTCGCCAGAGGTAGCCTGACTGCCATTAGGTACCGAGATGAGATCCTCAGACCCCTTGTGAGACCATATGCTGACACATGCACATTTGTGGCCTGCTGAAGGTCATTTTGCAGGGCTCTGGCAGTGCACCTCCTTGCACAAAGGCGGAGGTGGCGGTCCTGCTGCTGGGTTGTTGCCCTCCTACGGCCTCCTCCACGTCTCCTGATGTACTGGCCTGTCTCCTGGTAGCGCCTGCATGCTCTGGACACTACGCTGACAGACACAGCAAACCTTTTTACCACAGTTCGCATTGATGTGCCATCCTGGATGAACTGCACTACCTGAGCCACTTGTGTGGGTTGTAGACTTCGTCTCATGCTACCACTAGAGTGAGAGCACCGCCAGCATTCAAAAGTGACCAAAACATCAGCCAGGAAGCATAGGAACTGAGAAGTGGTCTGTGGTCACCACCTGCAGAATCACTCCTGTTTTGGGGGGTGTCTTGCTAATTGCCTATAATTTCCACCTTTTGTCTATTCCATTTGCACAACAGCATGTGAAATTTATTGTCAATCAGTGTTGCTTCCTAAGTGGACAGTTTGATTTCACAGAAGTGTGATTGACTTGGAGTTACATTGTGTTGTTTAAGTGTTCCCTTTATTTTTTTGAGCAGTGTATATTGATATATCCATGTGAATTTTTTTTCTTCTAGATTTAGCTAATTTCAAAAAAGTAAATAAATGAAATATTACATTTACATATGTTTTCAGACCCTTTACTCAGTACTTTTGTTGAAGCACCTTTGGCAGCGATTACAGCTTCAAGTCTTCGTGGGTATGATGCTACAAGATTGACACACCGTATTTGGGGAGTTTCTACCATTCTTCTCTGCAGATCCTATTAAGGTCTGTAAAGTTAGATGGGGAGCGTTGCTGTTCAGCTATTTTCAGGTCATTCCAGAGATATATGATCAGGTTAAAGTCCAGGCTCTGGCTGGGCCACTCAAGGACATTCAGAGAATTGTCCCGAAGCCACTCCTGCGTTGTCTTGGCTGTGTGCTTAGGTTTGTTGACCTGTTGGAAGGTGAACCTTCGCCCAAGTCTGAACCTGAGAGCTCTGGAGCAGGTTTTCATCAAGGATCTCCCTGTACTTTACTCTGTTCATCTTTTCCTCAACCCTGACTAGTCTTCCAGTCCCTGCCACTGAAAACACTTCCCCACAGCATGATTCTGCCACCGTACGAATGGTGCCAGGTTTCCTCCAGACATGACGCTGACATTCAGGTCAAAGAGTTTAATCTTGGTTTCATCAGACGTAATCTTTTTTTCTCATAGACTGAGAGTCTTTATGTGCCTTTTGGACATTCCAGGTGACTACCTCATGAAGCTGATTGAGAGAATGCCAATAGTGTGCAAAGCTGTCATCGAGGCACAGGCTACTTTGAAGAATCTCACATGTAAAATATATTTGGATTTGTTTTACACTTGCTTGGTTACTACAAGATTCCATATGTGTTATATGCATATAGTTTTGATGTCTTAAAGAAAAACCCTTGAAGGAGTAGGTGTGTCCAAACTTTTGACTGGTACTGTATATCAGGAAGTAATCACACTCTCTTCCTGTCAGTTTGTTGGGGTAGAGGGCTTTGTCAATGGGGTCATGGACATGCTGTCATCCAAATCGTTTCGATGTTTTAGTGCCGATATGCTACATCATGATGTCATAAGGTGAATGCACCAATTTGTAAGTCGCTCTGGATAAGAGCGTCTGCTAAATGACTTAAATGTAAATGTAAATGTAAATCACCTGCTTCTTCATTGACCTCTCCATGGTAACAAAGGTAAGGGAGTCAGGAAAAGAGGAGAAGGAGTCTGTGAGAAGAGGAGTTTGAAAAAGTTAAGGGGAAGATAGGAAGTGTGAAGAAGGCAGTTATTGGTAGTTATTATTTTGTTACTTTACAAGCCAACACAATCACAGATTCTTCCTCCACTTCTCTACCCTCTCTCTCTCTCAATTCAAGGGCTTTATTTGCATAGGAAACATATTTTAACATTGCCAAAGCAAGTGAAGTAGATAATAAACAAAAGCGAATTAAACAATACAAATTAACAGTAAACATTACACTCACAGATATTCTAAATGAATAAAGACATTTCAAATGTCATGTCTCTCTCTGTCTCTGGGAGGGATGTATGTGTTCCAGCTGTTTTACTACTACTTTGCCAGTGGGATGACATTGCTCTGTACGCCATACCCTCTGTACTGCCTTACGGTCGGATGCTGAGCAGTTGCCATACCAGGCAGTGATGCAACCAGTCAGGATGCTCTCGATGATGCAGCTGTATAACATTTTGAGGATCTGAGGACCCATTCCAAATCTTTTCAGTCTCCTGAGGGAGAATAGCTCTGTTGCATCCCGCAGTGTGTGTGACGTTTGGTGTGGCGTTCTTTATGTTTTTAATTTGTACACTTAGTTAACAAACAATCTGCCATCTGTCAACGATGGATTTACAGGGGTGGGGTGTTGGACTGATCTTGTTGATCGTGTACATACCCGCTACAAACGGAGTAAATTATGAAAACGCTGCTGGCAGCGGAATATAATACAGCAGAGAGTTCCTACTACAATCCAACTCAAACACAATGGATGGATGGATGGATGGATGGATGGATGGATATCCCAATGGACCATCTAATCCCCAATTGTCTGTGAGTGGATTACAAACCCAAATGTAGAAAATGCGGGGGGGATCAGACAAAGTCTTAAAAAATATAGGCACAAACTTCCCTTACCCACCTACTTGCTGATCAATGCCCAGTCACTGAGTGGGAATGAATACCGGTAGGCCTGTTTGCTGGCGTTTACTGAGACTTGGCTGGATGACAGAGTCCCGGCAGGAAAGTGGAGCCGGCCGGCTCTGACCGGCTCTGACCAAGCGAACCGTGATCTGACCGTCACAGGGAAACATCACTGCTTGTCAGTGGTGTAAATCGATCCTGGTAAGAGAGACCCCGGTCATTGAACTGCTTTCTGTGTCTCTGCGACCCTACTATCTGCCCCGTGAGTTCCCCCAATTATTAGTTACCGTTGTGTACATTCAAATGAAAGCTAATATAACAAAGGCATCAGATTATTTATAATCTGTCACAGAAACTGGAATCCATCTCCCCCGATGCACCCACATTTATTTTATGGGATTTTAACAACTGTACTTTGCGCAAAGTCCTGTGCACATGCCACCAGTATGTGAAATGTCACACTAGGAAAAATAAGACTCTTGATTTGTGCTATGGGACCATACCAAATGCGTTCTCTGCCACCACCAGACCTCCCCTGAGGACATCAGACCACAATGTTGTATACCTGTCAGCTCCTCGAGAGGGAGAAACCACAGTTAAAACTACCTCAGGCCAACCTACTGTCATCTCCTGGAGTTGGAGAAACCACAGTTAAAACTGTCCAGATCTGGAACGACAAGTATGACAGTATCACTTGTCCCCAGGGGTGTTTTGACTGTACTATGTGGGAGGTATTTGGTCTCCAGCGGTGTTTTGACTGTACTATGTGGGCGGTATTTGAAGAGGGCAGCTCTGATCTTGATGAACTCGCAGATGTTGTTTCAGACTATGTAAACTTCTGTTTTGAGTCAGTTGAGCCTACTAAAACCTGTAAAATCTTCCCTAACAGTAAGCCTTGGGTATCAAAAAATCTAAAATCACTACATAACAGAAAAGGCAGTTTGTGCTGAGAGTGATAGACAGGCTTTAAGAGATGTACAACCTGAGATCAAAAGACAGATACAGGTGGACAAGGAGGCATACAAGCAAATGGTGGAGAGGACCCTCTCCTCAGGAAACTCAAGGGTGGCCTGGCAAGGGATTTTAAATCCATGGCTAGTGCCCCCCACATAGGCAGAGGAAAAACCAGTGCTGACCTTGGGAGACATGAGGGCCAGGACATGGCTAATGAACTGAATGTTTTCTTCTCAAGATTTGAATCAGACAACTTTCTGTCGGGGGTAAAGAAATGGAAGCATCATTACAAATGTTTGAGAGGGTTATTGTTAAACAGGCTGATGTTTTGAAGTTGTTCAGGGTATGTAACGCACACAAAAGCCCAGGCACAGACAAAATAATTGGACATATATTAAAGCACTGTGCTGAACAATTGGCTGGTGTTTTTACAGACATTTTCCAAGCCTCGCTTGACCAGCAAAACGTGCCACTATTGTGAAAAAACTAAAAAATTATACCAATTCCTAAAGCATCTAATCTCTCTGTGCTGAATGACTACCACCCTGTCGCCTTGACATCCTTAGTAATGAAATGCCTTGAGAAAATTGTGAAAAGTCATAATCTCAGAATCAACCAGAAGTTCTTCGACCCATTTCAATTTGCCTATCAGCCCAGCAGAGGAGTTGATGATGCCATTCTTACTCTCCTCAACATGGTCTATAGACATCTAGAGGGTGCCAAATCCCATGTCAGGGATTTGTTTGTTGACTTTTCTTCTGCCTTCAACACAATTCAGCCTTACAAACTGGCACAGAGACTCATTCGGGACTTCTCCTTAGATGGGGGTCTGGTTTTGTGGCTGTTGGACTTCCTGAGTCAACGGTCACAGTGGGTCAAAATAGGTCCCCATGTGTCGGACATACGCAACACCAACACAGGCTCTCCTCAGGGATGTGTTTTGTCCCCACTTCTGTACATTTTGTACACTAATAGTTGTACTAGTTCCCATCCTGACACACCTTGTTAAGCTCGCTGATGACACTGCCTTGATCAGCCTGTTGCATGATGATGAGGAACACCGTGGCCCGGTCCTAAATGACTATGTAGAGTGGTGTGATGAATCAGACTTGGTCCTCAATACCAATAAAACCAAATTGTTGTCCATAGACTTCATGAAGCATACAACACCTACCTCTGCTGTTACATCTGCTCCTTCCACGCCCTCTACTGCTCATCCTGTGTCTGCTCATCCTGTGTCTTCTGCTCATCTTCTTCTTGACTGCTAATCCTTTGCCATTCTCCCTCTCTCTGTGTGTGATTGTGTGGGTGGAGACAGGTGTGCTGGAGTCAGAGCAGATCCCCACCAGCTGCAACCTGTTCCATAATCAAGACCTCTGCAAATACTCAGCCCTGCCAGATCGTAGCCTCTGCTTTGTCAGTCTGCGTTTGGCTCATGCATAGATCCTGTTTTCATGTTGTGCCCGTTTTCCCTTGCCTGGTGCTGTTTTTCGCTCCACTAAAGTTCTGTCCGCTCTGACTCTGGTCCCTGTCTCCAACCCCACGTCTCGTCAGTCCTGCCACCCTGCCCAGAACACCCACTCCACTGCTTCCTTGGATTCCACTCTGGACCTACTTACCCAGCCCCAACTCCCCTCACCTCAGCCTCAGAACCTGGCTTCCTGCAACCCTCCCAAGCTTCCGCTGGTCTGCAACCCATCTTTCCCCTGTTTTTCAATAAATAACATTGGGTACCTTATCCCAATCTCCTCGTCTGAGTTTGCTCTTGGGTTCATCTATCAGAGGTCAGAGCATAGAGATTGTAGAGGAATACAAATATCTGGGTGTCCTCTTGGACAATAAGCTTCACTGGAGCAAATGTACAGACCTCATCTACAAAAATAATCAACAGAAAAGGTACTTTCTCAAAAAGCTGGGATCTTTTAACCTTTTACGGGGGCAGCCCGACACCGGTACACTTATGACAACATCCAGCTCAAAGTGCACGGCGCGAAATTCAAAATGTATTTTTTTTTTTATATTTAACCTTCACACATTAACAAGTCCAAGACACCAGATGAAAGGTGCACATCTTGTGAATCAAGCCAACATGTCCGATTTTTTAAATGTTTTACAGGGAAGACAAAATATGTAAATCTATTAGCTAACCACGTTAGCAAAAGACACAACTTTTTCTAACTCCATCAGTTTCTTACTCCATCAGGTGCTATCACAAATTCGACCAAATAAAGATATAAATAGCCACTAACCAAGAAACAAATTCATCAGATGACAGTCTGATAACATATTTATTGTATAGCATATGTTTTGTTCGAAAAATTTGCATATTTCATGTATAAACCATAGTTTACATTTCAGCTACAATCCGAAATTGCACCAAAAGCAGCCATAATATCTACAGACACCAACGTTAAATAGCTAATTACTCATCATAAAACATTTCTGAAAAATACATAGTCTGCAGCAATTGAAAGACAGGCATCTTGTGATTCCAAACAATATTTCCGATTTATTAAATGTTTTACAGCGCAAACAAAATGTATCGCTATATTAGTGTAGCTACAATAGACAGAAATAATTGGGCGCCCACGGCCAATTCACATGCACGACAGATATATGAAATAACATCATAAAATGGGTCTTACTTTTGCTGATCTTTCATCAGAATGTTGAAGAACGTGTCCTCTGTCCAGATGAGTCGTTGTTTCGATTCAGAATGGCAAATGTCCCTCTTCAATTAGCATTGGCACTAGCGTAGTGGCATACATTTCTCCAACGTAAACACAGTCAGAGGACGGAACACGGCAAAACTCCCGAATAAAGTTTCAATAATCTGATTAAACTATATTGAAAAAACATACATTACGATGATATGGTCACATGTAGCAAAAACAATTCGAGCCGGAGACGTTAGCCGTTCGTTACCAAGGCAAAACAGAAGTCCATCCCACTTCCTCCAGAGTACCGGAAGTGGACGGTCAGGACAAAGAAATAGGTTTTTTTCCACCACAGAACAAGATGAGCAGAAAAATTTCTTCTCTGACATCCTCTTTACACCAATAGGAAGGCGTATAGAGTGTCAGCAGACTCCTAAGTGTTAACCTCTACCGAGCACCTACCCCGGGTCCGGGAGCACCCCCCACCCCCCCCACACTGATTAGCATCGCTAGCATAGCGTCACAATTAAATAGTAGCATCTAAATATCATTAAATCACAAGTCCAAGACACCTAATGAAAGATACAGATCCTGTGAATAAAGCCACCATTTCAGATTTTTATAATGTTTTACAGGGAAGACACAATATGTAAATCTATTAGCTAAACACGTTAGCAAAAGACACAATTTTTTTACTCCAACAGTTTTTTCCTGCGTCAGTAGCTATCACTAATTCGACTAAATAAAAATATATATAGCCACTAACCAAGAAACAACTTCATAAGATGACAGTCTGATAACATATTTATGGTATAGCATAGTTTTTTTTTTTTTAAATGTGCATTTTTCAGGTATAAATCACAGTTCTACATTGCAGCTGCAATCTGAAATAGTGCCGACGCAGCCAGAACAATTACAGAGACCAACGTCATATAACTAATTACTTGTCTTAAGACCATGTATAGGCATCAAATTGAAAAGAGCATCGATTTCTGACATTTTACTTCCTGGTCAGGAAAAGTGCTGCAGAAGGACTTCTGTTTCACTCAGAGAAATAATTCCAACTCTTTTAGAAACTAGAAAGTGTTTTCTATCCAAAAATAATAATAATATTCATATTGTACGAGCAAGATTTGAGTAGGAGGCCGTTTGAAATGGGCACGATTTGCTTGCTGTTTGGGGTTTTAGGCTGGGTTTCTGTACAGCACTTCGAGATATTAGCTGATGTACGAAGGGCTATATAAAATAAACTTGATTTGAGGTTGGAAATGTCAGCGAAGGCACTTGCCAGTTGGTCAGGACATGCTCGGAGTACATGTCCTTGTAATCCGTCTGGCCCTGTGGCCTTGTGAATGTTGACCTGTTTAAAGGTGTTACATCGGCTATGGAGAGCGTGATCACAAATTCATCCTGAACAGCTGATGCTCTCATGCATGTTTCAGTGTTCCTTGCCTCGGAGTGAGCATAGAAGTAATTTAGCTTGTCTGGTAGGCTTGTGTCACTGGGAAGCTCTTGGCTGTGCTTCCCTTTGTAGTCTGTAATAGTTTGCAAGCCCTGCCACATCTGACTAGCGTTGGAGCCGGTGTAGTACGATTCAATCTTAGTCCGGTATTGATGCTTTGCCTGTTTGATGGTTCGTCGTAGGGCATAGCGAGATTTCTTATAAGCTTCCGGGTTAGAGTCCCGCTCCTTGAAAGCGGCAGCTCTACCCTGGTTGTGGTATGTACGTACAGTCACTGTGGGGACGATGTCATCGATGCACTTATTGATGAAGCCAGTGACTGATGTGGTGTACTCCTCAACGCCATCAGAAGAATACCGGAACATATTCCACTCTCTGCAAAAACGTTCTGTAGCTTAGCATATGCTTCATCTGACCACTTTTTTTTTGGACCGAGTAACTGGTGCTTCTTGCTTTAGTTTTTTCTTGTAAGCAGGAATCAGGAGGACAGAATTGTGGTCAGATTTCCCAAATGGAGGGGGAGGGAGAGCTTTGTATGTGTCTCTGTGTGTGGAGTAAAGGCGGTCTAGAGTTTCTTTCCCTCTGGTTGCACATTTAACAGGCTGGGAGAAATTAGATAAAATGGATTTAAGTTTCCCTGCATCAAGTCCCCGGCCACTAGGAGCGCTGACTCTGGATGAGTGTCTTCTTGTTTGCTTGTGGCCGTATACAGTTCATTGAGTGTGGTCTTGTGCCAGCATCGGTTTGTGGTGGTAAATAGACAGCTACAAAGAATTTAGATGAAAACTCTCTTGTTAAATAGTGTTGTCTACAGCTTATCATGAGATACTCTAACTCAGGCGAGCAAAACCTTGACACTTCCTTATATTTCTTGCAACAGCTGTTGTTTACAAATACACATAGCCCGCCATCCCTTGTCCTACCAGAGGCGGCTCTTCTATCCCGCTGAAAAAGAGTAAAACCCGCCAGCTGTATGTTATTCATGTCATCGTTGTTATGAAGGATCGGGAGACAGGTGCAAGAATGAGTAATAAAGGCTTTTTATTTACAGCGTGCCATGTAAAGGCACAGGGACAAAGACCAAAGAAATACGTATACAGAACACAGGGTAGAAACCCAAACACAAGTGCAAGGAGTACCTCAAATAAATAACACTAGCGCACAATGATTATCACACGGGACGAGACCCGTACTCATTTGCGTTTTCCACATCGGCACGAAAACCAAAACAACAAGGCACAGATACTCACACGACCAATGGACGTTGTAACAATAATCGACAGGACAATGGTTAACAAAGGGAACACTTATACAATTACTAACCAATGGGAATAGGGGCCAGATGTGTGTAATGGCAGTTCCGGAGGGATCCGTGACAGTTGTCCAGCCACGACTCAGTGAAACATAAGATATTACAGTTATTAATGTCCCGTTGGTAGGATATACATGCTCGTAGGTCATCTATTTTATTATCCAATGATTTTACGTTGGCTAATATGACCGATGGTAAAGGCTGATTACCCAGTCACCGTCGGATCCTTACAAGGCACCCAGACCTACATCCCCGATATCTCCATGTCTTTCTCCCTTGAATGATGGGGATGAGGGCCTTGTCAGGTGTCTGGAGTAAATCCTTCGCATCCGACTCGTTAAAGAAAAAATCTTCCAGTATGGGGTGAGTAATTGCTGTCCTGATATCTAGAAGATCTTTTCGGTCAAGAGAATGTGGAAGAAACTTTATGTACAAAATTTGTTATAAATGACGCGAAAACTCACAATTGCAATCCAGTAGCCACACAATCCTTCATTTTCTCTCTTTCCCTCCTTTGATCTGGGCTTCAGTGCTGTCTGGTCCTGTCTCATTTTGTGATTGTGATGTCAAACACATTTGCAATATCTTGCCCCCATATCTCATCTCTTACCACTGTGTCTCTCCCTTTCTCCTCTCTCCTGTGTGTGCGTGTTTGTCATTCCTTCCTGTGTAAGTGATTTTGTGGGGCTGTTCAGAGCTGCTGACCCAGTATTTGTATTAACCCAACAGTCCCTGCTAATGGTATTGAATTAATGTTACTGATCCCAAGCTGATAAACACATCTGTCTACTGTACTGTAGATGTCAGCGTTTACGTGTGTGAGCACGTGTGTGAGCTTGTGTCTGCGTGAGTGTGTGCATGCGACTTAGGAAGAGATGTACTGTTCTCTGTGTTTTCTGTGTTTGTGTTCCCCTTTGACTCTGAGCTCAACCTGTCACCCAACTGCCATTTTCTGTCCTCCCTCACCTTTCAAACTGTAAAGAAACTTCCCTCTGTAAAATCAAAAAAACAAAGCACCACCACTTCCAGTGTAACTAACTAGGAGGGAGAGAGAAATGTGTCTTAGCGCCAAGCCAAGAGAGAAGCAATAAAATACAAGATGGAAACACTTTATTCTTTAGTCTCTTTATTTAAATAGACAATATTATGTATTTATACAACGGGTGGGTCTAATCCTGAATGCTGATTGGTTAAAACCACATTCCAGCCGGTGTCTATTCCACAAGTTACCATAGGCTAAATCTAAGACGTTAATAAGGCTATTTACTCTGTTCTGTCTGACTGTGCAATACACTCTCATCAGCCCAGCCAGGCACTTTAAGAACTTGATCTCCACAATTAAAATCATCTAGACATTATCTCACATTTCTTTGAGACTAACATTTAGTTTCAACAGCAGAGATTTGTATAAACCTTACGGTCTGTCCGGCATTTGCAACATTGTTCAATATTCAAATTCAATCACCAGCTGTCCCATAGTGATGAACGTGTCAAGACGAGAAAGACAGACAGGCAGCGTTTCTCAGCCAGTAGAAGTCATGAATCAACTGGCATCATTTTTATGGATATATTCAAAAATGTACATTGAAAAAAAGTGCAGATAGTTTGCAGTCTTTCCAGCTTCAGTTTGAAGTGATTGTGTTAACTGTGTTGTTGGCTTGCACCTCTGAACAACAGGGTCCTGACGAGTGAGCACATTTTCTATGCCAGGCGAAATCGCACCTCCTTAGCTCATTGTTATAGATGTATCCAATTAAATGTAACTAGAAAACAGTTTAAACATATGCAGGTGTGGCTACTTTGCTGTTATTCTGGCTGCACTTTTTGACGTGACTAAGTTAGCCGTAGTTTTCTAGCTAGCAGGCAAGGGATAAGAATGTTGCCAGCTAGTATGACAATGGAACATTTAGAACAAACGACTGGGTCGCGTCCATAGATACAGAACCAAAAGACTGAACGACTAGGTTGCATCTCTGGCAACCGAACCGACAGAACGATCAACCATTTGGCTTGGGTAAAACTCTAGATTTGTGTCAGGACTATATTTTGTGTAAGGATGAAATAGAATTAATAAATGTATGAAAATATCTCAATCATTATTTGAATATGTTGGTCACCCGTTGTATAAAAATGATAATGACCTCGAAGCCGGTGTTTGGAGGATATATTGGCACGGTTGACTGGCCCCTGACACCCGTGCAAATATATCCTCCAAAATCCAGCTTTGAGGGTATTATCACTTAAACAAATATATGTATTTGCAGATACTCTCAAAGCTCAATCACTGACGGTTACTATCAGAGAGTCACACATTCATAGCCTGGTCTCAGATCGGTATGGTCTTGAACCAACTACATGTCATGATTAGTCAGGAGAGATGTTTAAAGCACATAGAGATATGATCTGGGACCAGGATAAAACATTACATTTTAGTCATTTAAAAGACACTCATATCCAGAGCAACTGCAGGAGCATTTTGGGTAAAGAGCCTTGCTCAAGGACACAACAACAGATGTTTCACCTAGTTTGCAATGTGTAACTAATGATGAAACTTGTAGGATTTTTTGGGAGAGAGAATAAAGAGTGCAGCCATGCTTCAGAAGTGTATTCAATCATACAAGTGCTGAATATGAAACAGATACGCACAATAAATCACACAATAGATCTGCTCATTTTACTGACGTTTATTTAGCCATGTACTCAGAAACAAGAATTTTTACTTTAAGATATTGGAGTGTGTTCGATCAATGCTAGAATTTTTCAAGTCGTATTCAATGTATTCAAAGTAGATTAACTTCATGACATGTCATGAACAATTTAGTAAAATGTTCAAAATGCACATTAACATGAATTCTTCACATCCTCTTTAGAAAAATACAGAAAGATACAAAGAGATTAGCTCTATAACAGTGTTCAAACTAGGGGAGAACTATACTCCCTTTGGCATTGAAATACATGATGATGTTTAGATGTGGCTCAAAGCTATGTGATGCCAACCTGGACTCAGTGGTACAAAATGTAAATCTGTCTCCCGTCATTTAGTATGATATGTTACAAATTCCAATTTGTTGTGGCTTACGTTAGCTAGGCTAGGGGTTAGGGGAAGGATGCTACGTTGTTTCAAAGTAGCTAACATGTAGTAAGTAGTTGCTAATGAACTAAAATGCGAAAGTTGTCAGTGGTATGATAGAAACAACTTTGGATAACAGACTGAGTAGCTGCTAGTCATACTCATTCAGTGGATATTGAACTACCATGTTTCTGTCTTAGGATGATTTACATAAGGGTTTTTCTTTATTTCTTACAACACAACTGATTGGATCAAATGTATGAAGAATGAAATAAATTACACAAATTAACTTTTAACAAGGCACAACTGTTAATTGAAATGCATTCCAGGTGACTACCTCATGAAGCTGGTTGAGAGAATGCCAAGAGTGTGCCATCAAGGCAAAGGGTGGCTACTTTGAAGAAATTCAAATTGAAAATATATTTTGATTTGTTTAACACTTTTTTGGTTACTACATGATTCCCTATATGTTATTTCATAGTTTTGATGTCTTAACTATTATTCTACAATGTAGAAAATAGTAAAAATTAAGAAAAAGCCTTGAATGAGTAGGTGTGTCCAAACTTGTGACTGGTACTGTGTGTGTATACATGTACATATATATGGGAGAAGGCCAGTGAGGTACAGGACATACTACTGTCTGGGTCACACTGGCCCCAGGAGGAATGGATTAAATGGGATGAGGGAGATGGGGATGAGGGAAGTGAAGAGAACTGCTGACTAGACTACACATCTCAGGTGGCTGACAAATAATTAGGGGAGTATTATAGTTTTATTTCGGGGAAGAATTTTGTGTTCAGTTATTAAACATTACATGAAGGGGGAACTGCCTTGGTCCGGCCGGCCGGCCGGCCACCCACCCACCCACCCACCCACCCACACAGTGGTGGTGCATTCTCTTTCACCAGAGAGGGAAGAGGTGAGGGGAACCAATGGGAAGCCAGGCAGCAGAAGGCGGAGTGACAAGAGGAGGAGAAGGAGGAAGGTGGAGTGGAAGAGGAACAAAGTGACCTCTGTTGGTTACATCTTGGTAGTGCAGGTCAAGTCCTAATAGAAGAGGAGATATCAGAAGTGTCAGAAGGAACATAAGATATGATTCTGTGACTATATGAATGAATCCATTCCTAAGAAATAATAACAAGAAAGTAGCTCATAAAGTCCTCTCCACTCACCAGAGCATACTCGTAGATGATGGGTACGTCTGAGGCCCCATGCAGTCGGAGGCTGTGTAGCACCGCGTCGTGGATCGTAGTGAACACACAGCTCTTAGGGATGGACTCAGAGAAGAAGCCTGCACTCGATAACTGCTCCACCACACAGACTGGAGGAAAGACAAACCAGGTTAGACAATACACACGTGAACCACAAAGACACACACAGACAACACAAGCTAAGGCCAGAGTGACGAGCCAGAATTACCACACATACCAGTGGCGGTCGGTGCCATTTAAGAAGAGGGATGGCGATTATTTTTTTATGAGCATGGCATAACAGTGTTTCTATTACAGCATATTGGATGACTGTCATTCATATTCTATTCACCCAGCAAAACGTAACATTGATAGTTTTAGGCTACTACATGATACTCAAATGTTTCCTATACCCATCATGGGGTTGATACAACCTAGCATATGAATGAACTTTTACAACGTAGGTGCACAGGTTGAGAGAAATTTTAGTAATCAAGGTAACAGACATTGACACATTCAATACCGCCTTACACACTCTTGCCAGCATCTAGCTGATCTGGAGCGTAATCATTAGTCCAACATTTCAAATTATAGTTTTAATTGCAGAAATTCAGGTATGTTTACAATTGGCTCATTCATCCTCCCTCCTCTTCTCTTTAACTATTCCCCAGGTCGTTGCTGTAAATGAGAATGTGTTCTCAGTCAACTTATCTGGTAAAATAAAATAAATGTTTCTCTGTTCGCATCTACGCGCTTTGCTCCTCTCACCTTTCCCTTCGCATGTGGACTTCAGTAACAACACATCAGCTGTCTAAAACCAGGAGATAAAATCTTTCCAAGCCAAACCTTAATATAATAACCACTAATCTCTACACACAGCCTACATTGTTGTCACCATATTAATGTGAGTCTGGAAGTCGAGTTTACAGTCTAACCAGACACCTAGGTATTTGTAGTTGTCCACATATTCTAATTCAGAACCGTCCAGAGTAGTGATGCTGGACGGGCGGGTAGGTGTGGGGAGCGATCGGTCGGTTGAAGAGCATGCATTTAGTTTAACTTGCATTTAAGAGCAGTTGGAGGCCACAAATGGAGAGTTGTAGGGCATTGAAGCTCTTCTGGAGGTTAGTTAAAACAGTGTCCAAAGAAGGGCCAGATGCAAAATGGTGTCGTCTGCGTAGAGGTGGATCAGAGACTCACCAGCAGCAAGAGCGACATCATTGTTGTATACAAAGAAAAGAGTCGTCCCGAGGATTGAACCTTGTGGCACCCCCATAGAGATTGTCAGAGGTCCGGACAACAGGCCCTCCAATTTGACACACTGAACTCTGTCTGAGAAGTACTTGGTGAACCAGGCGAGGCAGTCGTTTGAGAAACGAAGGCTGTTGAGTCTGCCGATAAGAATGTGGTGAATGACAGAGTTGAAAGCCTCGGACAGGTCAAATAATATGGCTGCACAGTATTGTCTTTAATCGATGACGGTTATGATATTGTTTAGGACCTTGAGCGTGGCTGAGGTGCACCCATGACCAGCTCTGAAACCAGATTGCATAGCGGGGAAGGTACGGTGGGATTCTAAATGGTCGGTGATCTGTTTGTTAAGTTGGCTTTCGAAGACCTTAGAAAGGCAGGGTAGGATAAATATAAGTCTGTAACAGTTTGGGTCTAGAGTGTCTCCCCCTTGGAAGAGGGGGATGACCGCGTCAGCTTTCCAATCTTTGGGGATCTCAGATGATATGGAAGAGTGAGGAAGGCACTTTTAAAGAATAACCAGGCATCCTCTACTGACGGGATGTCAATATCCTTCCAGGATACCCGGGCCAGGTCGATTAGAAAGGCCTGCTCGCTGAGGTGTTTTAGGGGGTGCTTGACATGGTCGTTTGACCATTATGAACACTGGCGATCACTGAGATCCTGGTCGAAGACAGGGGAGGTGTATTTGGAAGGCAGGTTGGTTAGGATGATATCTATGAGGGTGCCCATGTTTACGAATTTGGGGTTGTGCCTGGTAGGTTCATTGATAATTTGTGTGGGATTGAGGACATCAAGCTTAGATTGTAGAATGGCCGGGGTGGTAAGCATGTCACAGTTTAGGTCACCTAACAGCACGAGCTCTGAAGATAGATGAGAGGCAATCAATTCACATATGGTGTCCAGGGCACAGCTGGGGGCAGAAGGTGGTCTATGGCAAGCAACAATGTAGAGCGACTTGTTTCTGGGAAGATGGATTTTTAACTGTACAAGCTCAAATTGTTTGGGTACAGACCTGGATAGTAAGACAGAACTCTGCAGGCTATCTCTGCAGTAGTTTGCAACTCCGCCCCCTTTGGCAGTTATATCTTGTTGGAAAATGTTAGAGTTAGGGATGGAAATTTCAGGGTTTTTGGTAGCCTTCCTAAGCCGGGATTCAGACACGGCTAGGACATCCGGGTTGGCAGTGTGCTAAAGCAGTTAATTGGCTAAATTGGTATAGTAGCCCAAGAAATTGGCTGATGGACCTCTTCATCTAACAGTCCGACATGCTCTAGACAGCTAGCAGGCTAGCAGATTTGAAAAAAAAACTCTGGCGGATTACATTGGTAGTCCAGTCGTGATGAATCGGCGGGGCTCCGTATCCGCAGTAAAAGGGGTCCAGGCCAATTGGCAAAATAGGCAATGTAGACCAAGGATTGGCTGATGGACCTCTTCAGCTAGCATGGGAGATGGGACTAGAATAGGCTAGCTCCAGGCCAATTGGTGCTTGCTTCGGGACAGAGACATTAGCCAGGAGTAGCCACTCGGATTTCAGCTAGCTAGCTGCGATGATCCAGGTGAAAAGGTTCAGAGCTTGCGGTAGAAATCCGGAAATATGAAGAAGAAGTCCAATATGCTCTGGGTTGAAGCGCGCTGTGCAGACTGGCAGGAGTTGTCTGGGTTAAAGGTTAGCTGATGACCGCTAGCAGTGGCTAGCTGACTACTAGCTAGTAGCACGTTAGCTGGATAGCTTCTGTTGTGGGTTCCGGTTCTAAAGTAAAGAAAATAGCAGATACATACCACATTGGGTGAGGGAGTTGCAGGAGAGTATGTTGAAACTGAGGTTAAAAATATATATATATGCGAAGAAAAAAAAAAATATATATATATATACACGGGACACAACAAGACGAAGACAAAGCTGCCTGACTGCTATGCCGTCTTGGATTCCCCCTAACATAGCACCCCTCTCTGTTTGAGTTTGAGCCGGGTGTTTGACTAGGCTAAACTAGCTAGCTGCATTCGCTAGCTAAATAAGTGAAAGTGAAAGTAAAAAATGTAAAGTCTAAATATCTCTCTTTCTCGCTTCTCCTTCACATCTTAATTAATTAATTTGTTCAAAACTGTACAACTATTGTCTTTCTCACTCTTCGAGTCAACTACTCACCACATTTTATGCACTGCTAGCTAGCTGTAGCTTATGCTTTCAGTACTACGTTCATTCTCTGGACAACATGTCAGTTCATACTGCAAGAACTCTGATAGGTTGGAGGATGTCCTCCGGAAGTTGTCATAAATACTGTGTAAGTCTATGGAAAGGGGTGAGAACCACATGCCTCCTAGGTTTAGTATTGAAGTCACTGTACTCAGAGGAGGACGGAAACTACGCTACAGAGTGCTGTTGAATATACTGTAGACCTTCATTACAAAACATTGTGGTTTATTAAATGATTTGGTGACGTGAATATATTTAGTATAGTTTATGTTATATGTTTGACTATTTTCTTTCTCAGAACTTCACTGAAGAG
The DNA here is from genome assembly GCF_029448725.1 of Salvelinus fontinalis. Taxonomy (NCBI): domain Eukaryota; kingdom Metazoa; phylum Chordata; class Actinopteri; order Salmoniformes; family Salmonidae; genus Salvelinus; species Salvelinus fontinalis. The sequence continues at coordinate 41,485,028 of NC_074690.1, forward strand.
GATGGTCCTCCCCTTCCTCCTCTGAGTAGCCTCCACTGACACATACTCACCTTGGCACCCAGTTAAATAAATGTCAATGTCGATCTTTCTGTAGTTTAGGATTATCTGCAAAAAAAGAAAGTGAGAGACAGAGAAGGTCAGAAAATAAGTCAATTTTTCTCTCAGGGACCGTTTTTGTTAAACAGTTTGATTTATCTTGTTTTTCTCTTCCATCCCACCTCCTCTTTCTATCTGTGCCTCTTTTATGTACATAGGGTACATACAAATATAATTTAGGCCTGCCAACTCACATAACACAAGACCTTTGTTTGTTTTGAGCACAAGGCCACACAGGATGACTGCAAACAATGTTACATAAGAGACTAAACTAATAATAACACATTTCTGAAAACATCTGTTAACCTAACCTCTCTTTCTCTCTCTCTCCCTCTCACTTTCCTTGTCTCCTCTCTATCCCCTTTGCACTCATACCCCACTCCTTCATCACCATTGTTCAAAAACAGACACTCTTACGTTTTTCAGCGTCTTCACAGTGGCCGTGTCAGCAAAGTTGGTTGTGGATAGGTCCAGGATGATGGTGTGTGTGTTGTTGACGGAGGTCCTCCCCATCTCTCCTTCTTCTCCGGCACTGGACGTCTGTGTTATGTGATCATCGCCATGAATACCAGTTTTAGAGTCCTGGTCGAACCCGTTACCTTGCTGCTCAAAGGCCCAGTTCACCTTAGATTGACAGAGAGACAGAGTTTCAATCTTTACTCTGCTCTGATAAAAGACACATTTCAAAAGCATTATGGGCTAGCCTAGGTGCACCTGGATGTTGTACTGAAGCACTAAATTTAGCACAGCGGTAGATTTATGTAAACTGAAAAATGTCGATATGGAGCCACCCTAGATTTGGCCCATGGGGGAACGTGGCAGCAATTTTTTTAAATAGCCGTATACGATAACACTATTTTACTATTCAGAAGGTCTATTTTGAGAAAAACACACAGATTTATCTAGCATGAAAACATTTAGATATGGAGCCACCACAGATTTGGACTACGTAACATTGCAAAAATCTGAAACTTTCAGTCCAAAATTGATGCAGGAAAATGAATCCATGCATTTGTCACTTATAGGTTAGACTACTGCAATGCTCCACTTTCCGGCTACCCAGATAAAGCACTAAATAAACATCAGTTAGTGCTTAAAACGGCAGCAAGAATCTAGACTAGAACCTAAAAATTTTATCATTTTACCCCAGTGCAAGCATCTATACACTGGCTTCATGTTAAGACTAGGGCTGATTTCAAGGTTTTACTGCTAACCTACAAAGCAATAAATGGGCTTGCTCCTACCTACCTTTACGATTTGGTCCTGCTGTACATACCTACACATACGCTACGGTCACAAGACGCAGGCCTCCTAACTGTCCCGAGAATTTCTAAGCGAACAGCTGGAGGCAGGGCATTTTTATGGAAGTGTCTGCCTATCCACGTGAGAGAAGCAGACTCGGTCTCGACCTTTTAGTCTTTATTTAAGACTAATTTCTTCAGTAGGTCTTATGATTTAGTGTAGTTTGCCCCAGGAGTGTGAAGGTGAACGGAAAGGCACTGTAGCAACGAACCGTCCTTGCTGTCTCTGCTTGGCCGGTTTCCCTCTCTCCACTGAGATTCTCTGCCTCAAACCCTATTACAGAGTCACTGGCATAGTGGTGCTCTTACATACAATCCCTAGGAGGGGTGCGTCACTTGAGTGGGTTGAGTCACAGACGTGATCTTCTTGTCCTGGTTGGCGCCCCCCTCTTGGGTTCGTTCCGTGGGGGAGATCTTCATGGGCTATCCTCGGTCTTGTCTCAGGATAGTAAGTTGGTGGTTGAAGATATCCCTCAGGTGGTGTAGAGTTGTTCTTTGGCAAAGTGGGTGGAGTTATATCCTGTTTGTTTGGCCCTGTCCGGGGGTATCGACAGTGTCTCTCTACCCTTCCTGTCTCAGCCTCCACTATTTATGCTGCAAAAGTTTGTGTCGGGGGCAAGGGTCAGTCTGTTATATCTGGAGTATTTATCCTGTCTTATCTGGTGTCCTGTGTGAATTTAAGTATAGTCTCTAAAGTTCTCTCTTTTTCTTTCTTTATTTCTTTCTTTCTTTCTCTCGGAGGACCTGAGCCCAAGGACCATGCCTTAGGACTACCTGGCCTGATGACTCCTTGCTGTCCCCAGTCCACCTGGTGGTGCTGCTGTTCCAGTTTCAACAGTTCTGCCTGCGACTATGGAACCCTGGCCTGTTCACCGGACGTGCTACCTTGTCCCAGACCTGCTGTTTTCAACTCTAGAGACAGCAAGAGCGGAAGAGATACTCTGAATGGTCGGCTATGAAAAGCCAACTGACATTTAGGTGCTGACATGTTGCACCCTCTGTGATTATTATTATTTGACCCTGCTGGTCATCTATGAACATTTGAACATCTTGGCCATGTTTTGTTATAATCTCCACCCGGCACAGCCAGAAGACCACTGGCCACCCCTCATAGCCTGGTTCCTCTCTAGGTTTCTTCCTAGGTTCCGGAATTTCTAGGGAGTTTTTCCTTAAACACTGTGCTTCTACACCTGCATTGCTTGCTGGGTTTTAAGCTGGGTTTCTGTACAGCACTTTGTGACATCAGCTGATGTAAGGGCTCTATACATACATTTGATTGATTGATTGGACCCTGGGGGCTGTGGCGGTCATCTTACAAAAAGGCCACTGTCAGTAATACAATGTTAGATAAACACACCAAATTTGGCACAGAGGAAGATGCATGTATCCTGTAAAGATTTAGATATAGACCCATCATAGATCTGGCCCTTGGATCGTGACAGACATTTTACTAAAAGGTTGCAGACTGTAGCACTACTTTACTAACCTTTAATCTACAAAAAGTTATTGCCTATACTTCTTTGATGTATTTTTGGCCTACACTTCTTGCCCTGGATCCCCTGAAAATCAAAAACTGTATCAGTAACACAGTATATTACAGTAGGCCAAATTGTAGAATAAATACATTTTCTGAGATGAATGCAGTGGAGGTGAGTTAAAACACACTCATATCACCAACTTCGGCCAAACACAGATTCATATTTTGGATTACTGGTTAAGACGTTTGGTCTCGGAGCGGGAGACCGGGGTTCACGTCCTACCACATGAGGTATTTAACAAATGGCCACTCAAGCTACTTTAGAAAATATCCCAGCCAATGAGGTGGAATAGTTCACAATTGGTGTGAACTATTATCCCAGATTATGTTTGAGTCAGATATGTGCCTGTCAAGCATATTTTAATTTCAACCAGTTTTTCTAATTCCAGCTGATTATAATGGACTGCAATTGGAAGAAATTCAAGTCTATAACAGAGTTTAGTCTGACATGGATTTAGCTGGTAACTGTTGATTTGAGACAGCATCAGGTAAAGGTTTATTTCAGGCACCCTCATGGACCTCTAAAATCATCATTCAAAAAAGAATGACAGGGTTAGTGGAGCCATACACAGAATAGAAAGACATGAGTACAGCATCAAAAGCCCTGACACTAACCAGCTAATTTACTAGTGGTTCCTAATCAAAATAAACTCCTGACCTTTTTAGTGTTCATAAATCTAGCTCCGTTTCTTTTATATATCATGTCTCAATCTCTAAATCTTTCCAGGGTACATTAATCTACCTCTGTGCCAATTGTGGTGCTTTTATCTCAAGAAAGGCCCTCAGAAGTGTAACATTGTATTACCGACAGTGGCCATTTGTAAGATGGTCACCATTGCCCCCAGGTGCCAAATGTGTGGTGGCTCCAGATGTAAATATTTTCAAGCTACATAAATCTACCTCTGTGCCAGATTTGGTGTGTTTATCTCAAAACAATCTGTTTAAAATGTAAAATATTGTTGCCATTTGCTGCCATTTAGAAAAATGTCTGCCACACCCCAGGGGACAAATCTGGTGTGGCTCCATATCTGAATCTTTTCAGGGTACATACATCTACACAACTGTTTTGCTTAAATGCCTCACTATACTGTAGTACATCACACTACACACCTGTCCGTTGATGGGTGGGTCAACTAGGGCAATGGCTGTCTGGTTCAATTTCAGGTCTGGGGAACCATTCTCTACATCCCCCATGTCATCTAGATGGACTGTACTGTTGGGTAGGTGTCCATTCACACCATCCTGTGAAGAGAATAGAAATAAGATCACTAACAGTATCATTTTTTGCGTGTCTTTGTTAGAAAATACACTACAGTTCAAAGTTTGTGGTCACTTAGAAATATCCTTGTTTTTTAAAGTGTTATGAATTTTATGAATAATGACTAAATGATGTATACATTTAACGTAGAACTATAACTAACAGAATTCTACCCTGTCACTATATGATTGTATGAAATGTATTATAATCATACATTTATAAATCTGACGTGTGTAGTTTTAGGGTGAATTAGAACAATTACTTTTTGTTCCTTTTTAGTATGTAAGCAGGGTGCAAGTGTGAAACAAATGATAAGAGGAGCTATCAACAGACAAGCTGTACTACTGTGTTCCTTTCAGGACATAATGTCCCCACCCAGGGAGGGGAGAGACATTGGGCTTGTAGTAGATTGTATAAGAGGTGGCAGACAATGTATGAGAAGGAGAAGACTTGTGAACTATATTGTCATTGTTTTAGAGGAGGAGGGACAGTTATGATGAAATGAGAGGTATATAAACCAATGTACATGTAAGGATGGGAAGAGCTCTCATAAATAAACATTCTGATTATTGTAGACTGGCCTCTGTCTGTTTCATTTCAACAAGAACCTTACAAATTCTTGGTAACAGACCGAGTAGTTTAATTGAAGTTCAGTTTATGAACATTGAGAACATAATTATGATATCATAAAGAAAAGCACATTTTTCGTCCATTAAAGTAACATCACATTTATCAGAAATAAAGTGTAGACATTGTTAATGTTGTAAATGACTAATGTAGCTAGAAACGGATGATTTTTTATGGAATATCTACATAGGCGTACAGAGGCCCATTTATCAGCAACCATCTCTCCTGTGTTCCAATGGAACGTTGTGTTAGCTTATCCAAGTTCATGATTTTAAAAGGCTAATTGATCATTAGAAAACCCTTTTGCAATTATGTTAGCACAGCTGAAAACTGTCCTGATTAAAGAAGCATTAAAACTGGTCTTTTTTAGACTAGTTAAGTATCTGGAGCATCAGAATTTGTGGGTTCGATTACAGGCTCAAAATGGCCAGAAACAAAGACCTTTCTTCTGAAGCTCGTCCATCTATTCTTGTTCTGAGAAATGAAGGCTATTCCACATGAGAAATTGCCAAGAAATCTCGTACAAAGATCTCGTACAACGCTGTGTACTACTCCCATCACAGAACAGCACAAACTGGCTCTAAGCAGAATAGAAAGAGGAGTGGGAGGCCCCGGTGCACAACTGAGCAAGAGGACAAGTACATTAGAGTGTCTAGTTTGAGAAACAGATGCCTCACATGTCCTCAACTGGCAGCTTCATTAAATAGTGAAGAGGCAACTCCGGGATGCTGGCCTTCTCGGCAGAGTTCCTCTGGTGTCTGTTCTTTTGCCTATCTTAATCATTTATTTTTATAGGCCAGTCTGAGATATGGCTTTTTCTTTGCAACTCTGACTAGAAGGCCATCGTCCCGGAGTTGCTTCTTGATTGTTGACGTTGACCGGTGTTTTGCTGGTACTATTTAATGAAGCTGCCAATGACCTCAAACTTTTGAAGGGTTGTGTGTTGGACGTGTGTGTATTATACCTGTTTTTTTGCCTCCTTTTTGGCTTTGTTTTTTTCTTTCTTGTCTTTCCTCTTTTCTTCAGTGTCTCTTTTCTTCTTCTTCATCAGCAGCATTCCAATGTCAATTCCACTCTGTGTAAGAAAATGAAACTGTGCGCTTGAGATAATGAGAGAAAGCAATTCAGAGAAAGAGGGCTATTGAGAGAATGACACACAAACACTAGTGATGCATGGGTGAGCTGTTTGTTCACCTGCACACACCCACAATTGCTGATAACACATTTTCAATGACAGGGGTGTGTCAGGTAATATTTGTGCTATTTTCACAGTGGAAATTATGAGCGCAATATGTGGAAGTGGCACAAAACGACTGTTTTAATTAATTAATAAATACATTGTAGGTGTGACGAGGGCATGGCCACTCACTGGCCAATCAACATGTTTCATGACGTCATGCCGTGACCACGTCCTATCGGAGTTATCAGAAGCTTCTAGTTACCAGTGGGAAATTTCACTTGAATGACCCCTAACGCAAGTCAGAATAACAAGTGGGAAACTCTGAGAGAATGTTGTTACCCGAGTTGCCGAGTTGTGACGTTTCACCACTGACCTTTTACTCTTTCAACCAAAAGATGACAACAAATTCCTTATCAATATGAATAACAAAGCTAGTCTGACCATATTGTAAATGTTAAGCAAGCTAGCTAACTTAATTATTAGCAATGTTAGCAAGCTTATCAAGCTATCCAAAATCTTATTGGTTGAAGAATTGTTCAGAGTTCAGAAGCACTTGAACACATCCACATCAGACTTACGACTTCCCACGAGCAAGTGAAGCCAACCTAATATGGCATGCCGTTGTCTCAAGTTCATTGAGAGTCTTTGCGTTGTCATCAACTCTGAATATTCCTAGTAGAACACTTCAACCAAAGAACCATATGTGCATTTTACTTTCTTCCAATGAGCACTGATTTATCTTATTATTACTGGAATGTTCAGAGTTCTCGACTGACATGAATGTATTGTTCATTTAACTTATTTACCTTTCTGCTCTTTTGCACACCAGTATTTCTACTTGCACATCATCATCTGCACATCTATCACTACAGTGTTAATTTGCTAAATTGTAATTACTTGCTATTACCTTACCTCCTCACGCCATTTGACCACACTGTATATAGACTTTCTTTTTGTATTGTGTTATTGACTGTACGCTTGTTTATTCCATCTGTAACTCTGTGTTGTTGTTTGTGTCGCACTGCTTTGCTTTATCTTGACCAGGTCGCAGTTGTAAATGAGAACTTATTCTCAACTAGCCTACCTGGTTAAATAAAGGTGAAAAAGAATATATATATATCAATCCTATAGAAGATTTGTGAGCAGAACTGAAAAAGCGTATGCGAGCAAGGAGGCCTAAAAACCTGACTCAGTTACACCAGCTCTGTGAGGAGGAATGGACCAAAATTCATCCAACTTATTGTGGGAAGCATGTGGAAGGCTACCCGAAACGTTTGACACAAGTTAAACAATTTAAAGGCAATGCTACCAAATACTATCTTCTGACCCACTGGGAAAGTGACGAAAGAAATAAAAGCTGAAATAAATCACTCTCTACTATTATTCTGACATTTCACATTCTTAAAATAAAGTGGTGATCCTAATTGACCTAAAACAGGGAATTTACTCGGATTAAATGTCAGGAATTATGAAAAACTGAGATTAAAGGTATTTGACTAAGGTGTATGTAAACTTCAGACTTCAACTGTATGTAAACGCAGCAAAAAAAGAAATGTCCTCTCATTGTCAACTGCGTTTATTTCCAGCAAACTTAATTAACATGTGTAAATATTTGAATGAACATAACAAGATTCAACAACTGAGTCATAAACTGTTCCATAGACATGTGACTAACAGAAATTGAATAATGTGTCCCTGAACAAAGATGGGGTCGAATTCAAAAGTAACAGTCAGTATCTAGTGTGGCCACCAGCTGCATGTATTTGGCTAAGGTGTATGTAAACTTCCGACTTTAAACGTATACAGGGGGGGTGCCGGTACAGAGTCAATGTGCGGGGGCACCGGTTAGTTGAGGTAGTATTTACATGTAGGTAGACTTAATTAAAGTGATGTAGATGACAACAGAGAGCAGCAGTGGTGTGGAGATGGGGAGGGGGGGGGGGGGGGCAATGCAAATAGTCTGGGTAGCCATTTGACTAGATGTTCAGGAGTCTTATGGCTTGGGGGTAGAAGCTGTTTAGAAGCCTCTTGGACCTAGACTTGGCACTCCGGTACCGCTTGCCGTGTGGTTGCAGGGAGAACATTCTATTACTAGGGTGGCTGGAGTCTTTGACCAATTTTAGGGCCTTCCGCTGACACCGCCTGGTATAGAGGTCCAGGATGGCAGGAAGCTTGGCCCCAGTGATGTACTGGGCTTTTAGCACTACCCTCTGTTGTGCTTTGAGGTCGGAGGCTGAGCAGTTGCAATACCAGGCAGTGATGCAACCAGTCAGGATGCTCTCGATGGTGCAGCGTGGATCTGACGACCCACGCAAAAACTTTTTAGTCTCCTGAGGGGGAATAGGTTTTGTCGTGCCCGCTTCACAGCTGTCATGGTATGCTTGGACCATGTTAGTTTGTTGGTGATGTGAACACCAAGGAACTTGAAGCTCTCAACCTGCTCCACTACAACCCTGTCAATGAGAATGGGGGTGTGCTCGGTCCTCTTTTTCGTGTAGTCCACAATCATCTCCTTTGTCTTAAGTTGCATTTAACTCATTCAGCAGACATTCTTATCCAGAGTGACTTACAGGATCAATTAGGGTTCCATGCCTTACTCATGAGCACATCGTCAGATTTTTACCAAGTTTGATCTGGGATTCGAAACAGCAAACTTTGATTACTTGCCTAACCCTCTTAAGCACTAGGATACTTGCTTATGGTCTGTATGTACATTGACTACCATCAATTCTACTTGCTAACATGCAATCATTGGAAAATGAAATTGATGACCTACGTTTACGATTATCCTACCAATGGGACACTACTCCAAGCCATAAGACTATTGAACAATTAATCAAATGGACACCGGACTATTACATTGACTCCCCCCCTCCATTTGTTTTGTACACTGCTGCTTCTCACTGTTAATTATCTTTGCATAGTCACTTCACCCCTACCTACACGTACAAATTACCTCTAACCTGGACCCCCGCACACTGACTTGGTACTGGTACCCCCTGTATATAGCCTCGCTAATGTTATGTTATTGTGTTACTTTTTATTTATTTTTTTACTTTACTTTATTTGGTAAATATTTTATTAACTCTTCTTGAACTGCACTGTTGGTTAAGGGCTTGTAAGTAAGCATTTCACGGTAAGGCTACCTAAGTATGATTCTCGATCAGAGACAACGATAGACAGCTGCCTCTGATTGAGAACCATACCAGGCCAAACAAACAGAAATACAAAACAAGGACAACATAGAACAGCAGACATAGAATGCCCACCCAAACTCACGCCCTGACCAACCAAAATAGAGACAAAAAAGGATCTCTACGGTCAGGGCGTGACACATATCACCAAAATGTTCCAAAACGGAGATATGGTTCTTCAGTTGAAGGGTTCCATTGTGGATTAATACTACAGTTTATTAAATAGGCTACGAGTAATAACAGCTGTAAAAAAGGTGTGACCAATGCCATTGTAGTCAAGCAAGTTTCTAATTGGCCAATTGTACTAATCATGTGACTACTGATGTGTGTATTTAAAGCAACTGCCCAGTGTTTACAGATTTCAATGAGATATGACCTATAATTAATTACAAAATGAGTGAAATAAATTTCCTTCAGAATTGTTTTAATTAAGTATGTTAAAAAGCAGATTTTCTGTGTTGGAATGGTGTGGGCTTATACCGGTCATAAAAAATCACACTACCTTCTCCTGCAGTGCATCCAGGTATAGCTGAGCGTTGGTATAGTACATTGTGGTGGAGGAACGGAAGATAGTGATACCTGGTATCTCTTTTGCCTGTGGGACAAACCAACACACAAACAGGGGACTTCAATAGATGGTCATCTAAAAACGGTTTTAAAACCCACTGTTGAATAACCCACACCCACCGAATTACATATTACAGTTCTGTTTTTTTGCTTTGGTTTTATTTTCAAAAGTATGTGATGAGTTTCCAAAACTCTTAGTACAAAGCTCCAAACTGGTAACACTTGTAACATGGACAGCCTTGCATTCAAAACCTTTCATTGTGCATTAATCTTATTTGTTCACCACACAACCACTGAAATCGTTGCATGCCTCATCCATGAGGTGGTACGCTCATGGGGATGGCAATCATAAATCTTTCAACTGTATTGTAATGATGTATTGTATTTTACAGTAATGTATTGTATTTGTATTGTAGTTGTCCTGTACATGGCTGTTTGTAAGAGCATGGCACTAGCAACACCAGAGCTGTGGGTTTGATTCCAACTGTGGTCACATACCAAAAATGTTGTTACTTTGGACAAAAGTGTCTGCTACGTAATTGATTTAATTTAATTTTAGTAAAGCAGTGTGAACTCTGCATTGCATTGTGAAAGGCAATTACTTAATATAAACATGTGTTGCAATGTGAGGCATGTATTTTTAGATGAAACACTGATTAAGTTTGGTGAAAAAGGGACTGTATAATTTTGTGTTGTAGTTGGTCAGTTGAAAATGTACTTAGAGTTTTTGAAACAACTACCTTTTTGATGATCTGTTTTGAGTTTTGTACTAAAAGTTGTGAAAATGTGCCGAATACTTGTAAAAATTGCACTAAAGCGATAAAAAGAAAACTGTAAACTCCTCCGTCTCACCTCCTCATATGTGTCTGTATCCAGGTAGAGCTCAGTCCCAGGAACATGCCCCAGGATAGAGTACCGCGGCCTGGGAGAGAGAGAGCACGAGAGAGAGAGAACGGATGTTATCTACTTTATGAAGAAAGAGGAAGAAAGAATCGGGACCAATAGGGTCGCCCCATATATTATAATAATACGAGTACAGATTTTTGTATGGGACAATATATAACATTTATGTATGGGACAATATATAACATTTTTGTATGGGACAATATATAACATTTATGTATGGGACAATATATAACATTTAGGTATGGGACAATATATAACATTTTTGTATGAGACAATATATAACATTTTTGAGAAAGATATTTACTAGTTTCTTTTCTTTTCGGTAAGAGATTAAAATGTAATGAAGGTTATTTGTTGATGTAAAAATCTAAATGTACCGATTTTAAGGTTGTATCATCATATTTGGGGTGGGGTCGCGAGATATTACTGCGAAAAAAATGGGGTACCCGCTGAAAAAGTTTGAATACCACTGTTTTAGAAGGTAAATCTCTCTTTTATATTATCTCTCTATTACTCTCTCTTATAACAAAACAAAGCAAACAAACACGTGAGCTCATGCACACACACACATATACACTTTTAAAATTGTATAAACTGCCTTAATTTTGCTGGACCCCTGGAAGAGTAGCTGCTGCCGAGGTAGCTAATGGGGATCCATAATAAATACAAATAAAATACACTCAGACTCACAGTTGTGTTCTGAAGATGACAGTGAGCATAGAGAAGCCGATGGATGCAGCCAGGCCAAGGTCCAGGTTCAGCAAAATAGTACACACCAGAGTTACCAACCACACCAGCTAGGGGACAGCAGAGACACAGGTAATCAATATGGGGAATACCCAGGAATCAGGGTTTCCCAAACCCCATTCTAGTCATATACATTAATCTCAAGTTAGGATGTATGTTTTAATGTATAGATATGTTGCGATCTAAGGCACTACATTTCAGTGTACAAGGTGTCACTACAGACCCTGGTTCAAATCCAGGCTAAATCACATCTGGCTGGGGTTTGGAGTCCATAGGGTGGCACACAATTGGCCCAGCGTCGCCAGGGTTTGGCCAGGGTAAGCCGTCATTGTAAATAAGATATTAATAATGTTACAACCGGAGAAATCCTTTGTCTGTAGAAAAGCCATGGAGCGAGAGCTACCCCTCACGTGAACAAGCGTCAGAGTTTGTGGCACTGCCAGACCACTCACTCAAAGAGCACTTATGAGCCGCTCCTTTACAGTCGAAGCCTCAAACAAGTTTCTAAAGATGGTTGACATCTAGTGGAAGCCTTAGGATGTGCAAAATGACCCCATAGACACTGTGTATTCGATAGGCCAAGCTTTAAAAAACTACAAACCTCAGATTTCCCTCTTCCTGGTTGGATTTTTCTCAGGTTTTCACCTGCCATATGAGTTATGATATACTCACAGACATCATTCAAACAATTTCAGAAACTTCAGAGTGTTTTCTATCCAATACTACTAAGAACATGCACATATTCGCATCTGGGACTGAGTAGGAGGCAGTTTACTCTGGGCACGCTTTTCATCCAAAAGTGAAAATGCTGCCCCCTATCCCAAACAGGTTAACTGACTTGTCTAGTTAAATAAAGTTAGAATAAATACAAAGTAAAAGTTCTCACCAGTTCGACCTTATTGCTCTTCCAGAGTGCAGGAATGTCTTTAAACTGCATAAAAAGGCCTTTCAGGTTCACAAGCACTATACAGGCCAGGACAGCCTAGGAGACACACAAACACTCATCAGATCAGTGTTGTCTGTGTTTGGCTGGCGTGGAGGTGATGGAGAGATAGATACCTTGGGTAGCTCCTCAAACAGTGTCCCCAGTTGCAGAATGAAGATCAGCACAAGCACTGAAGAAATCAGCCCCACAACCTGACAACATGTACAAACACACACATCAGTTAGTGTGTATGTGTACGTAAATGTTAGCAAGTGGAGATACGTGTATCTGCATGCATGAGTGTATGTCTGTGTGTGTTACCTGTGTCTTGCCCCCAGTGCTATCCTGGAGGAGGGTACGGGACGGAGCAGCAGCAGCAGCGTGGCATTGAAAGAATCCTCCCACTATGTTACTGAGACCAATAGCCACCATCTCCTGGAAAGAGAGAAAGTAGACCAAGAGAGTGAAAGAGAGGGGGGAGATTAGAGGAATGCAGAGGCTCAATTACATTGGGGTTTATTTACCTGTGGCCACCCCCAGTAAATAAGTCATAGTGCTTATTCAGTGGTATATTCAGTATTTGGTGTACTTCTCCTTTATACTTGACTGAGCAGAGTGTGTCGGCCATTAAACATTCAGGACAAGAGCTGTAAGCTGGTACAGACACTGTGTGTTCCCTTCCTGTCTCACTCTTTCAGAGCAAAGCAACCCCAAGCACATGCCTCTGTTGGTCTGCCTGCATGCCAGTGTGTGTGTTTGTACGTGCGTGCATGTCCCACCTGGTTGCTGTCCACCTTGTAGCCGTGTTTTTGGCCGAAGATTTTTCCCAAGGAGATGTTAAGGGAATATCCCACTATGCCTACTACGAATGCATCACCAACTACCGAACCCCACATACTAACGTCAGGTGACCTGGGAGGCTGTAGTCTAAGGATAGAGAGGAAAGGGAGATGGGGAGAAGACAGGAGTGGAGAGAAAGGGAGAGAAGGAGAGGGAGAGATTCAAGTGGACAGGGGGAGGAAGGGATAGAAGAGAATTATGTGGTTCAAAGACACTGTAAAAATGTATCTCATTGATTACTGCCTCATCCAGACCCCTCCTTGCCCAACACATCCCCTTGATTATTGCTGCTGGTAACAAGTGTTGAAACATGTACACAAACAAATAATTACATTGGGGTTTAATTGTGTATCAATGCACAGGCTATGTTATGATGGCTCAAAGTAACCTAAATGATAAACAAAGTGATAAAGGACCAATAGGCTACCTGAGGTAAAGCATTGTTATGAAGAAAATGATTTGATACTTGAAAGAATTAAATGATCAAGCTTATGAATACTGTCTCCTCCATTCAGATAAGCTGCCTACAACAGCTGCTATTGAGTAGTAGCAGTAGCCACTTTCTACTGTAGCTTTTGTCTTTGGCAGTCCTGCAATCTGAAGACCATGCAGAATCAGCTAAAACACATGTCCAAAACTGCCTTAGCAAATCTTGATGAAACAGGTTGACATTTACAGGCTGTTGATAATTGTTTCACTGTCACCTGTTAACAAATCAGTATGGCTTGTTAAACAAGTCAATAGACAATTAAAAACAAGACTGTCCGACAAAACACCATACTGCAAGGACGCTCCTAAGGATATTTAATAATCATAATAATGAATTACATATAAAATAGGATTTTTTATTATTGAGTTGTAGAGGAAATAAATGCGTATATTATGAGACTGATGCGGCTTTTGTGGAGCGATGGGTAACGACGCTTCGTGGGCGACCGTTGTCGATGTGTGCAGAGGGTCCCTGGTTCGCGCCCGTGTCGGGGCGAGGGGACGGTTTAAAGTTATACTGTTACATCGGTTTAAAGTTATACTGTTACACTGTTACATTATGAGACTATGAGACTTACTAGATGCTGTTCTTCCACTAACCTCATTGCAACTCCCCTCCAAGTCTCCGACCACTACCTTGTATCCTTTGCCCTCTTGCTCTCATCCAACACTTCCCACACTGCCCCTACTCGGATGGTATCGCGCTGTCCCAACCTTCGCTCTCTCTCCCCCGCTACTCTCTCCTCTTCCATCCTATCATCTCTTCCCTCTGCTCAAACCTTTTCCAACCTATCTCCTGATTCTGCCTCCTCAACCCTCCTCTCCTCCCTTTCTGCATCCTTTGACTCTCTATGTCCCTTATCCTCCAGGCCGGCTCGGTCCTCCCCTCCCGCTCCGTGGCTCGATGACTCATTGCGAGCTCACAGAACAGGGCTCCGGGCAGCCTAGCGGAAATGGAGGAAAACTCGCCTCCCTGCGGACCTGGCATCCTTTCACTCCCTCCTCTCTACATTTTCCTCTTCTGTCTCTGCTGCTAAAGCCACTTTCTACCACTCTAAATTCCAAGCATCTGCCTCTAACCCTAGGAAGCTCTTTGCCACCTTCTCCTCCCTCCTGAATCCTCCTCCCCCTTCCCCCCTCCTCCCTCTCTGCAGATGACTTCGTCAACCATTTTGAAAAGAAGGTCGACGACATCCGATCCTCGTTTGCTAAGTCAAACGACACCGCTGGTTCTGCTCACACTGCCCTACCTTGTGCTCTGACCTCTTTCTCCCCTCTCTCTCCAGATGAAATCTCGCGTCTTGTGACGGCCGGCCGCCCAACAACCTGCCCGCTTGACCCTATCCCCTCCTCTCTTCTCCAGACCATTTCCGGAGACCTTCTCCCTTACCTCACCTCGCTCATCAACTCATCCTTGACCACTGGCTACGTCCCTTCCGTCTTCAAGAGAGCGAGGGTTGCACCCCTTCTGAAAAAACCTACACTCGATCCCTCCGATGTCAACAACTACCGACCAGTATCCCTTCTTTCTTTTCTCTCCAAAACTCTTGAACGTGCCGTCCTTGGCCAGCTCTCCTGCTATCTCTCTCAGAATTACCTTTTTGATCCAAATCAGTCAGGTTTCAAGACTAGTCATTCAACTGAGACTGCTCTTCTCTGTATCACGGAGGCGCTCCGCACTGCTAAAGCTAACTCTCTCTCCTCTGCTCTCATCCTTCTAGACCTATCGGCTGCCTTCGATACTGTGAACCATCAGATCCTCCTCTCCACCCTCTCCGAATTGGGCATCTCCGGCGCGGCCCACGCTTGGATTGCATCCTACCTGACAGGTCGCTCCTACCAGGTGGCGTGGCGAGAATCTGTCTCCTCACCACGTCCTCTCACCACTGGTGTCCCCCAGGGCTCTGTTCTAGGCCCTCTCCTATTCTCGCTATACACCAAGTCACTTGGCTCTGTCATAACCTCACATGGTCTCTCTTATCATTGCTATGCAGACGACACACAATTAATCTTCTCCTTTCCCCCTTCTGATGACCAGGTAGCGAATCGCATCTCTGCATGTCTGGCAGACATATCAGTGTGGATGACGGATCACCACCTCAAGCTAAACCTCGGCAAGACGGAGCTGCTCTTCCTCCCGGGGAAGGACTGCCCGTTCCATGATCTCGCCATCACGGTTGACAACTCCATTGTGTCCTCCTCCCAGAGCGCTAAGAACCTTGGCGTGATCTTGGACAACACCCTGTCGTTCTCAACTAACATCAAGGCGGTGGCCCGTTCCTGTAGGTTCATGCTCTACAACATCCGCAGAATACGACCCTGCCTCACACAGGAAGCGGCGCAGGTCCTAATCCAGGCACTTGTCATCTCCCGTCTGGATTACTGCAACTCGCTGTTGGCTGGCCTCCCTGCCTGTGCCATTAAACCCCTACAACTCATCCAGAACGCCGCAGCCCGTCTGGTGTTCAACCTTCCCAAGTTCTCTCACGTCACCCCGCTCCTCCGCTCTCTCCACTGGCTTCCAGTTGAAGCTCGCATCCGCTACAAGACCATGGTGCTTGCCTACGGAGCTGTGAGGGGAACGGCACCTCAGTACCTTCAGGCTCTGATCAGGCCCTACACCCAAACAAGGGCACTGCGTTCATCCACCTCTGGCCTGCTCGCCTCCCTACCACTGAGGAAGTACAGTTCCCGCTCAGCCCAGTCAAAACTGTTCGCTGCTCTGGCACCCCAATGGTGGAACAAACTCCCTCACGACGCCAGGACAGCGGAGTCAATCACCACCTTCCGGAGACACCTGAAACCCCACCTCTTTAAGGAATACCTAGAATAGGATAAAGCAATCCTTATGCCCCCCCCCCCTCCCCCTTAAAAGATTTAGATGCACTATTGTAAAGTGGCTGTTCCACTGGATGTCATAAGGTGAATGCACCAATTTGTAAGTCGCTCTGGATAAGAGCGTCTGCTAAATGACTTAAATGTAAATGTAAATGTACCAATTAAATGCATATCCTGGCTTCTGGGCCTGAGTAACAGGCAGTTGACTTTGGGCACGTCAATCAGACAGGAAGTGGAGAAAAACAGATCCTAGCCTGAAGAAGTTTTAATTACATATAAAATGTGAGTTTTTATTATTGAGTTGTAGAGGGAAAAAATGCGTATATTATGAGACTGTGCTAAGATACAAATGTAAGAGGGAGACACAAAATGAGAGCAGGAAAACTGCTCAAGCATTTGGCTTACCTGTCACAGATGACTGCCTGACCAACACCCGATGCTTCTTCATGAGTGGAGCATCGTAGCCAAGCCATTTTTGGGGGTAAGGATGCTCCACTGTAGGCTTCTTGTCAAAGAAGTGGTAGGAGCCCACAAAGGGATGTTTTGGTGATTTCTTTAGGTTCAACGCTTTGAGACAAATCCGCAGTCTCCGCGTCTTTAGGAGGTGGATGCAGGTCGTATGGGGCTCCACAGGTACATTCAGATCGACGTAGAGGTTGGTGTTCAAAACATTGCTGTTGTGAAAACTGCCTCTTCATCCAATTGTTGAGACAGCCTCGTACTGAACATATGTTTGTCATGTTGACCAATTTTATGATTCTGTGCGGTTCTGTCAGTGTAAAACTATCAAGCTCTCAACTAAATGTACCACTTTTGCATGCGCCAGCGTCGCACAAATGTTGCCGGAAATAGAAACACAGTTGCAACTAACTTGCCGCGATCACTGTGACATTCCAGAACAAGGCGAATAGGATGACTCTCTCCCAATGAACTACACCATATCATCACTCTTCCTCTCTTCTCCTGTGGACTCAACTGATCTTAGAACACCCCACCCATCAACCCACAAACACTAACGCACAAACCCACACTCATAAACACTCACCCTTTGGGGATCTGTCCGACGACGGCCACTTTGTATTGGCTGCGCAGTTTGCAGTAGTAAGAGATAAGTGTTGCTACTATGATCTGTAACACACACATAGACACATATAAGTTACCATGCTCACAAAAACACAACATCGCCTGTCCTGTTGTGTACATGTGCATTTTTGAGTAAATCATTATTTCAGACCTTTGTGGCTTTGCTGTGTTCGGATTCCATGTACAAATACAGGCCGATTATTTAACATAACTAATGACTTCACCATATTTTAATGTGACTGACTAGGCACACACACACATGCACACAGAGAAACACATACACTCCTCTTGATGAAATTACAAAATGATGTGAAAATATGCAACATTAAACTGAAAATAAGGTTAATCACATTCTGGCCTTACTCTCCTATCAGGCCATGGGGACAGGTTGCCCTCTAGTGGTTTTCACTAGACGTGTTGTTCAAGAGACCAAAAGAGAGAGACAGGAATGAGGAGCAAAAGACTAGAGGATGATTGTATGACAAATAAACAGAAACACACAGAGAGGTGTTAGATGTAAAGCAGGGTTTCCCAAACTTGGTCCACGTGTTTGTTTTTGCCCTAGCACTACACAGCTGATTCAAATAACCGAAGTTGGTTCACCCTGGTGTAGAGGACTTACCGTTATGAGTTCTATAGGAACAGGAACAGGCATTTTCTTGTCATAGTAAATGTTGAGTTCTTTGACTGCTATGAGGACCGCCAAGGCCACTAGAGTTACCACCACGGCCGCAACGTTAGTCTCTGGCAGATGTCTACAGATATCTATTAGGAGCTAGAGAGAGAGAGAAAGAAGAGAAGACAGAGAGAAGATAATAGATAGGGATAGAGAGAGAGAGAGAGAGAGAAGGGAGAGAGAGAAGAGAACAGAGAGATAGAGAGAGAGAAGAGAAGACAGAGAGAAGAGAAGAGAATAGATAGGGATAGAGAGAGAGAGAGAGAGAGAGAGAGAGAGAGAGAGAGAGAGAGAGAGAGAGAGAGAGAGTGAGAGTGTTTCTGCATACATGCAGTATTTGGAAAACATTTATAACTTTTGTAAGTGTGAATCATCTGTTTCTGTGTGTGGATGTGTTGTGTGCACTCACATAGACCTGAGACAGCGGTCCGGAGAAGCGTCTAGTGCGGATTCCAAAGAGGTTTGGGAGTTGGGAAAGTACCACGTGTATACCTGCTCCTGTCATGTAACCACGTACCAGGGGATCCGACAGAAACGTCACCACAAAACCAAACCGAATCATGCCCAGCAGAAACAGAAAGATCCCACTCAGTATAGTGGTGCTGGCTGCTATCTGTACTCTGAGGGCATCGCGGGCTACTACATCTATAACTTCAGTCCCATTTGTTCCATTTAGAATCATGAAGGCACTGTTTGGGGCCAGTCTCTCTGTCGTGGTGCCTATCATGATGCTGGTCACAGAAAATGTGCCTAAGGGAACACACACACAAGATTATATTAGTGAATTTATTAGCATATTCCTTTGACCAAATGATATTAAAACATTCAAATTCTCTCTCTTTTTCCTTCCCCCCTTCAACGCTCTGTCTTGCCTACGGAGATGTGTTTGGAGGTGCCAAAGATGCAGTACATGAGTACAGGGTAGAAGGAAGTGTAGAGGCCATACACTGGGGGCACAGAGGCCAGGAGAGCATAGGCCAAACCTGGGGAAACATTACAGAAATGTCAGTCTTCATCGTCTTCACCAAATAGATAGTTATCATATAGTATTCTCAGCCCAAAGAGATGCAACACTAACTTGAGATCAACTTGTGTAAATCAGGCTTTCACCTCAAGCATTGGTATCAATGAAAGATTTACATGTGGTTACATGCAGTGACTTAAAGTAACTAAGTACTCAGTGGTGTAAAGTACTACTTAAGTAATTTATATGGGTAGGCCTATCTGTACTTTAATATTTCTATTTGTCGCAACTTTTACTTTTACTCAACTACATTCCTAAAGAAAATAATGTACTTTTTAAACATTTTCCTTCACCTCCAAAAGAACTGGCTACATTTTGAATGCTTAGCAGGACATGAAAACGATCCAATTTATTCACTTATCAAGAGAACATCCTTGGTCATCCCTACTGCCTCAGATCTGGTGAACTCACTAAACACAAATGCTTCAATTGTAAATTATGTCAGATTGTTGGTGTTTTTTTTATGCTGCTGTCTGGTTGGCTTAATATAAGCTTTTAACTTTACTTCTACTCTAGTATAACAATTGGTACTTTTGAACTTAAAGTAAGTACATTTTAAAATAAATAGTTTAGACTTTTACTCAAGTAGTATTTTACTGGTTACCTTTCACTTTCACTTTTACATTTTCTATACATTTTGGTCAGGTTCGACAATTTAATACTTTTTCCACCATGTGTTGTTGATTTCAAGTTAGGATTGGGCCCTGTTTGTGTGTTCAAACAGTAGACGTGGTACAGACCCATAGGCAGGTGCATGATGCCAACGCTTATGCCTGATATCAGGTCTCCCAGTGCGTCTTGTCTCAATGAGTAACGAGGCAGCCATGACAGGATAGGTACAAAGCTCAGCACAGAATGCTTCAGCTTGGGCACTGAACACCTGAGACCAGGGGGAAGAGTTGGAGTGGTGGAGAGGTGGAGAAGTGGAGAAAAGAATAATACATTTTTGTTATCCATTTGTGACAACAGATATTTGTCTGCTGTGTGTTGAAGTTGGTGGATAGGGCATGCAGGCAACTCAGCTCCTTGAGTGCCACAGTGAGTGCAGGGTTTTGTTCCATTCCATCTCTTACACTTCTAATTAAACTAACCAGGAGTCTTACAGCTAGTCTGGAACATAAGACAGCACACACTGTGGCCATTCAGGACCAGGTTTAATCTCCTTTAGTGGCACATAGAGCCAGGTAACCCTGTGCCATAGGGCTGTAGGTAAAATCGAGGGAGTAAGCCTACATAGGATTTAGAAAAGTGGCGAAATAAGGCAATTAAAATAAATGTTCTATTACATTGACAATATTCTTTTGGGGTAGCACAATTGATTCTAAGTTTGAGCATATCACATTTTTAATAAGATGTTTACGCTCAGATTTTGAATAAATCACTTGCGCTAATCACAGTTTGAAGTCTACAATGTAGTGGGGAGGTTCAAAGGCAGGGTTCCCCAACTGGCGGCCTACTGGCCGAATTTGGCCCACAGAGGTTTTATTTGGTCCCCAAAATTGTCGTATGTCATTGGACACAAAAGACTGTAAAAACACCAGGAAATCAGCTCCAAGTGATTTACATTTTTGAAATTTGCTCCCAGGTATTCCCACACATAGTATAGTGACATGATCGTATAAAAATGCAAGACATTTTTGAAATTATTATGTTTTAGTAAAATACTATATCTGTTTGGGATTCTTTCCGTCAAATTGACTTGTAATTATGTTCCGGCCCCCCGACCATCCGCCTAGTTGATGATCCGTGTTCTAAGGGTTGCGCTACATGGTGATGAACTTAGAGATCAGCCAATTATAACCAGCAACTGTTTTTGCAGCTCCTGCCATAGACTCCTGGTCAAGTCCCATTCTGAGCCATTGTGAATCCAGACATCTTGACAGAGGAAGAGTCGGCTGGTAGACAAGACTATTTCTTATTACTTTTTAAAACAGTAAATAGCCTAAAGTTACTGCTATCTTACAAACGAATGTAACTGTGTTTATTAGTGTGCTTGCTGAAGGCAAGAACGAACACTCTAGATTTCTTACATAGTCTTATTAGGTGTGCTTGCTGAAGGAAAAGCACAACTTTAGAATTCTATCTTAGTCTTATAATTCTAAATAATGTTTGCTTTGCTACCACACACACAACGGAAGCACAATATTGCAGCATAGCATTAGTGGAAACCAAGACTGTTCTCGGGGCAGGCCCTGGTTGTAGCTAGATTTGTTTAAGTAACCGGGGTTAACTTTTACTAACCTTAACATAATTCTCCTAACCTGCCACATTATTATCCTAACCAACCACATTAACTATTCTAACCTGTAGCGTAAGTTCTCCAATCAAAAAGTCACTGCTGCTAGTCAAAACTGGCAGACCTGGCCTGAGAACAGACTTGGTTCCACTAATGCGATACAGCCACAATCATGTCCTCGGATTCGCAGGTGGACACGTTAGAACAGACTCAGTGTCTGTTTCTGTGGCAGCAGAAATGCTAAAAGACTCAAGGTTAGTGTAATTTTGGGTGAAACCAGAAACTGACAGTAAAAACAAGACTTCTCAACACAGAGGTTGAAACATTCATACGATACAACATACGATTTGTTTAACAATTTTAGAAGAAAATATAATGTCTACGTTGCACAGTAATATTGCCATCGCTAACATACTCATCATTTATTTTAGGTATGAGACACTCTTCATGATTCCTTAGAAAAAGTTATGAAATCTGAAGACACATTGCGTTAACACATTAAACCGATCATATTTAGTCTTTCAAACATTAAAGGTGCAATATGCAGAAATCGCTACGCCATTTCCTTGTTACTAAAATTAGAATAAACTCTGTGGCACAATGAACCATGTATAGTGTAGAGAATCATTGAACCATCTAAACTGCTGTGAAATACCTTTTCAATAACCAAAAATATTGTATTTTCAGCTGTTTGAAGATGCTATGCAAAACTGAAAGTAAAAGACGCAAAAACGAAACTTTAGAACGGGAAGCATCGAAATAGCGCACATAGAATAGATCGACCGCGTCTTAGACTTGCGTTCAACACGAATGACAGATCTATAACTCACGTTTCTATGTGATTTGGTCAAGTCGCTCAAAATGTTACATATTACAGCTTTAACTTCCACACAGGTGTGTGAATCGTCTTTCTTTGCCTTTTTAGTGCAATAAACGTTATGGTTTCTTTAACACAGAAGAAGTCGCTGTTAAGCCTGAATTGGCATACCCAAAACCAACGAGGAAGTCTGCAGTGTTGAGAGCGGTTGGATGAAACCAATCAGTACGCCAAGAAAAATTCTCAAACGTGCAATCCCGCTCTAAATTTTTATTATTTTTGACTCACCATAAGTTCTATGATAGATTGCTTGCATTCAGATTTTTATACTGTGTGTACTTTTTTAACTAAAACCAATAAAGATTTGCAAAACGTAGCCCTTTCCACTCACATTCCCTGTCATCCTGTATACGGGTTGAAAATGGCACATTTTGTCATTGATAAGCGCATAAATTGAAACGCAGTAGCTGTACAGTAACATCTTATGCATGACGTAGAAATTCAAGTTCTCCACTTTACAGCGCTGTATGAGTTTTGACTGACAGCTGTTATAAACTTGAGGACAGTGCAACAAGAAGATGCCCCCATTCCACACACTAATTGGACTACTTTTGCACATTTGTTGTTGTCTGAGTGAGGGAAATGCTGTACATTGAGAAGAGTCGATGTGTTCTAAAAGATGAGACATTGAGGATTCTAATAAAGACCGTGTTGATCTCATACAATCAAACCACACACCCAAGAGTCCAAATGTCTACGTCACATTTACATATTTGAAAACTCATGTAATTTACACTATCAATGTTTATGATTGTTATGTTTAATCCACAGATGCAAGAATGTTATTCACTGGGTTGTCCTGAACCGAATGAGCATTTGTTTGTCGTATTGTGAATACAATTTGCTGTGGAACACGTACCTGAATGCACTCATGACTCCATTCTATGTGCACAAAAATGACAATCTGTTTCTCTGAAATGCCTTTTGAAAGTCTACCACTGGAAGATTGTATTTTAAAACTTAGCTAGCCATGTCCGCAATAGAATAAGCTTTAAAATGATTCCCATGTGACCCAGCTCATGCAGCGTGACACAACTCCTTTGCATAGAGTTGTCAGGCTGCTGATTGTTGCCTGTGGAATGTTGTCCCACTCCTCTTCAATGGCTGTGCGAAGTTGCGGGAAGTGGAACATGGTATCGCACACATCAATCCAGAGCATCCTAAACATGCTCAATGGATGACATGTCTGGTGAGTATGCAAGCCATAGAATAACTGGGACATGTTCAGCTTCCACGAATTGTGTACAGATCCTTGCGACATGGGGCGTCCATTATCATGCTGAAACATGAGATGATGGCAGCGAATGAATGGCAAGACAATGGGCCTCAGGATCTCGTCATGGTATCTCTGTGCATTCAAATTGACATGAATAAAATGCAATTGTGATCGTTGTTCGTAGCTTAGAACTTGGTGAGGACGATGAGCAAGCAGATTACCTTCCCTGAGACAGTTTCTGACAGTTTGTGCAGAAATTCTTTGGTTGTGCAAACCCAAACCCACAGCTGTCTGGGTGGTTGGTCTCAGATGTCATGACGTGGGCCTTTCTGGGTAGAGCTAGTTCTCCCCCCCCCCTCTCTCTCTCTCCCCTACACCCAGGTTTTGTTATCTCAGGTCGTAAATGCCTGGAGGAGACTCTCTCCCTCTGGCCATGCAGAAAGAGACACATAGCGAGAACAAAGGATTTCACATTGCGAACTCCTAAATCCCCAACATGGGGATTTGATACAAAATGTCCACTTGTGAGAAGGTGGGGATGTCCAACCTTCAGATCACGTAATAATAATTACAGAGAATTTATTTGATAAAATAACAGTCTTCACTTTAATGATGCCAAAGACATGACACAGACGATCCCTCAGGTGAAGAAGCCGGGTGAGGAGGTCCTGGGCTGGCGTGTATACAAGTGGTCTGTGGTTGTGAGGCCTGTTGAATGTACAAATTCTCTAAAACTACATTGGAGGTGGCTTATTCAGTAGTAGAGAAATGAACATTCAAATCTGGCAACAGCGTTGGTGGAAATTCCTGCAGTCTACCTGCCAATAGCACACTCCATCAAAACTTTGTGTTGTGGGACAAAGCTGGACATTTTAGAGTGGCCTTTTATTGTCCCCAGCATGAGTTGCACCTGTGTAATAATCATTCTGTTTAATCAGCTTCTTGATATGCCACAACTGTCAGGTGCATGGATTATCTTGGCCAAGGAGAAACACTCATTAACAGCGATGTAAACAATTTTGTGCAAAATATTTTAGAGAAATATTATTATTGTGCTTCTGGAACATTTCTGCAATCTTTTATTTCAGCTCATGAAACACTTTACATGTTGCATTTATATTTTTGTTCAGTACCCACTCAAAAAGACAGCCAAAAGTTTGTTAAATTCCCAATGTGTCACTGTGCTTTTAACCATTTTAATGCACAACAAAGTTCTGTGCAGATTATTAAAGCAAATGTGATCTCCACAGACCTGCAACATGTGCATGCTATCTTGAACATGCACGCTTTCTAAGATTACATAGGAGGACATTTATAGTTACAGTAAACTTCAAGACAAATATGTCCATGGATGTCTTTCTAATTTTAAGGTTGAATAAATACTGTTACAATAGTAAGATAGTGTTAACTTTAGGCTATTTACCTGTATTGCAAAACGTTTATTGAAACCATTATAAAGCTTCACTTACCTTTGCTGATCTTCATCGGAATGCACTCCCAGGACTCCCACTTCCACAAGAAATGTTCATTTTGTTCGGTAATGTCCATCATTTATGTCCAAATAGCTATTTTTGTTAGCGTGTTTGGTAAACAAATCCAAAGTCAGGAAACGCATTCACTAAAAGCAGAGGAAATGTCAAAAAGTTCCGTAACAGTCAGTAGAAACATGTCAAACGATGTATTGAATCAATCTTTAGAATGTTTAACGTTCCAACCAGAGAATTACATTGACTTCAGATGTGCGATGGAACAGAGCTCCCTCTCATGTGAACGCGCATGGTCAGAGCATTGTCAGGTCATGATAGACCTGACTAATTCCTGTCTCCTTCGGCCCCACTTCACAGTAAAGGCATCAGACACGATTCTACAGACTGTTGACATCTAGTGGAAGCCGTAGGAAGTGCAAAATCATCCATATCCCACTGTGTATTCAATAGGTTGAAAATCTACCAACCTCAGAATTCCCACTTCCTCTTTGGATTTTTTCTCAGGTTTTTGCCTGCCATATGAGTTATTTTATACTCACAGACATCATTCAAACAGTTTTAGAAACGTCAGAGTGTTTTCTATCCAATAGAAATAATAATATGCATATATTAGCAACTGCGACTGTGGAGCAGGCAGTTTATTATGGGCACCTCTGGGCACCTTTCATCCAAGCTACTCAATACTGCCCATGCAGCCATAATAAGTGTTAAGGGCTTGTACTGTAAATAAGCATTTCATGTATCTGGTTGAGAGAATGCCAAGAGTGTGCAAAGATGTCATCAAGGCAAAGGGTGGTTACTTTGAAGAATCTCATATTAAATATATTTTCATTTGTTTAACACTTTTTAGGTTACTACATGATTCCATATGTGTTATTTCATAGTTTTGAGGTCTTCACTATTATTCTACAATGTAAAAAATGGAAAGATAAAGAAAAACCCTTGAATGAGTAGGTTTGTCCAAACTTTTGACTGGTACTGTAAACAAAAAATATTAACTCAACATGTAAATAAAGTGTTGTTCCCATGTTTCTTGATTTGAAATAAAAGATTCCAGAAATGTTAGATATGCAATAAAAGCGTATTTCTCTCAAATGTTTTGCACAAATTCTTTTAAATCTCTGTTAGTGAGAAATGTATCCTTTGCCAAGATAATCCATCCACCTGACAGGTGTGGCATTTCAAGAAGCTGAACAAACAGCATGATCATTACACAGGTGCACCTTGTGCTGGGGACAATACAAAGATACTATAAATTGTGCAGTTTTGTCACACAACACAATTGCACAGGTGTCTCAAGTTTTGAGGGAGCGTGTAAATGGCATGTTCACTGCAGGAATGTCCAACAGAGCTGTTGCCAGAGAATTTAATCTTAATTTCTCAACAATAATTTTATGTTCATTTCTTGACAACAAGCTGCTTCCAAGGTCGTTTTAAAGAATGTGGCAATACATCCAACCAGACTAAAAACAGCAGACCACATGTAACCATGCCAGCCCAGGACCTCCACATCCAGCTTTGTTACCTGAAGAATCGTCTGAGAGCAGCCACCAGGACAGCTGATGAAACTGAGGAGTTTTTCAGTCTGGAATAAAGCCTTTTTGTGGGGGAAAAACTAATTCTAATTGGCTGGGTCTGGCTCCCAATTGGGTGGGGAGCAAGACTCTCCATCGCCCCTACGCAATCATGTGAAATTCAAAGACTAAGGCCTAATTAAATTATTTCAACTGTAACTCAGAAAAATCTTGATATTGGTGCAGTGGCTTCTTCATTGCTGAGTGGCCTTTCAGGTTATGTTGATATAGGACTCGTTTTACTGTGGATATAGATACTTTTGTACCTGTTTCCTTCAGCATCTTCACAAGGTCCTTTTCTGTTGTTCTGGAATTGATTTGCACTTCTCGCACCAAAGTACGTTCTTCTGTAGGAGACAGAACGCGTCTCCTTCCTGAGCGGTATGACGGCTGCGTGGTCCCATGGTGTTTAAAACCTCTCTAGGTAGCGTCCCACCTGGTCAACATCTGGTGAAATTGTCAGACAATATCTTCTTTAAGTAAATCAATTAAACCTTTTAATGCATTTGCAGACAGAAGTTGACAATGGAAACACAGTGCGTAGGTTTCAGAGTAAGTTCTGCTCCCCACCAAAGGGCACAGCTGATTTTATACATGTGGTCACTCCCTAGTGGTATGATCACCTAGGTCAATGTATGTGTGTATCAATAAGCCGAGGTTACCTAATATTACAGTAGCTTCTCTGAATTTATTAGCATTATCCACTGTAACATACGTCTCTTAATCTAGTTTCGGTCTGGCTCAGACCTAGCCTGCAAGCACACTCTCGCAACAGCCAAGGCTTAACCATAAAAACTAATATAGATAGCTTGTGCAACATATAGTGGCAGAGTTTTTAGACACATAGCAACAGTATCTCATTATAAGGCCTGCAGCAAAACATATGAATCTTAAGGTCCCCTTATTCAATAATGGGTCTTTGGGACCAACCCACTACAACGTGAATTCAACCTATTACTAATGTGAAATCAACCAAAGCTTGAAACCCTAAGCCCATTTTCAAATTTCTTGTTGAACCCTGGTTTGAATTGAAATGATAGCTGTTGAAGACATGGGCCTAAAAAGCATAATTGATGATATATGATTGATAAAGTATATTTACTTTTCATTTGCTCTGTTAAATCTACCCTTTGAAATGACTTTGATTGCAATAGTGAATGTATTGAGTTTTTAAGTGGTGTAAGGCGTTCCTCTCTCTCTTCATAAGAAGAGGTGGAGTAGTGATCGAGCCAAGGCGCAGCGGGTTGTGAATACATGATGATTTATTAAATAAACAAAACAGACAAAGACGAAAACGAACTATACTTGATATAACTAACAAAATAACAAAACGATGTAGACAGACCTGAACAAACGAACTTACAAATACACGAAGCACGCTGACACAGGAACAGACTACATAAACGCACGAACAAACCGAAACATTCCCGTATGGTGTAACATCGACACAGACACAGGAGACAATCACCCACAAACAAACAGTGAGAACGCCCTACCTAAATATAACTAACAAAATAACAAAACGATGTAGACAGACCTGAACAAACGAACTTACAAATACACGAAGCACGCTGACACAGGAACAGACTACATAAACGCACGAACAAACCGAAACATTCCCGTATGGTGTAACATCGACACAGACACAGGAGACAATCACCCACAAACAAACAGTGAGAACGCCCTACCTAAATATGACTCTTAATTAGAGGAAAACGCAAACCACCTGCCTCTAATTAAGAGCCATACCAGGCAACCCAAAACCAACATAGAAACAGATAACATAGACTGCCCACCCAAAACACATGCCCTGACCATAAACACATAAAAAACAACATAAAACAGGTCAGGACCGTTACAGAACCCCCCCCTCAAGGTGCGAACGCCGGGCGCACCAGCACAAAGTCCAGGGGAGGGTCTGGGTGGGCAGTTGACCACGGTGGTGGCTCCGGCTCTGGACGCTGTCCCCACACCACCATAGTCACTCCCCGCTTCTGTCTTCCCCTCCCAATGACCACCCTAAAACTCACATCCCCTAAATAAACGGCCAGCACCAGGAGAAGGGGCAGCACCGGGACAAGGGGCAGCACAGGGACAAGGGGCAGCACCGGGACAAGGGGCAGCACCGGGACAAGGGGCAACACCGGAACAAGGGGCAGGTCCCGGCTGATATACTCTGGCAGATCCTGGCTGAGGGACTCTGGCAGGTCTATGCAGGCTGACGGCTCTCGACGCTCATGGCAGGCTGACGGCTCTCGATGCTCATGGCAGGCTGACGGCTCTCGATGCTCATGGCAGGCTGACGGCTCTCGACGCTCATGGCAGGCTGACGGCTCTCGACGCTCATGGCAGGCTGACGGCTCTGGCTGCTCATGGCTCTCTGACGGCTCTGGCTGCTCATGGCTCTCTGACGGCTCTGGCTGCTCATGGCTCTCTGACGGCTCTGGCTGCTCATGGCTCTCTGACGGCTCTGGCTGCTCATGGCTCTCTGACGGCTCTGGCTGCTCATGGCTCTCTGACGGCTCTGGCAGATCCTGTCTGGTTGGCGGCTCTGGCAGATCCTGTCTGGTTGGCGGCTCTGGCAGATCCTGTCTGGTTGGCGGCTCTGGCAGATCCTGTCTGGTTGGCGGCTCTGGCAGATCCTGTCTGGTTGGCGGCTCTGGCAGATCCTGTCTGGTTGGCGGCTCTGGCAGATCCTGTCTGGCAGGCGGCTCTGGCAGATCCTGTCTGGCGGGCGGCTCTAGCGGCTCCTGTCTGGCTGACGGCTCTAGCGGCTCCTGTCTGGCGGATGGCTCTGTAGGCTCATGGCAGACGGGCGGCTTTGCAGGCTCATGGCAGACGGGCGGCTTTGCAGGCTCCTGGCAGACGGATGACTCAGACGGCGCTGGGGAGACGGATGGCTCAGATGGCGCTGGGGAGACGGATGGCTCAGATGGCGCTGGGGAGACGGATGGCTCAGATGGCGCTGGTGAGACGGATGGCTCTGGCCGGATACGGCGCACTGTAGACCTGGTGCGTGGTGCCGGAACTGGAGGCACCGGGCTAAGGATAAGCACCTTCCTACTAGTGCGGGGAGCAGGAACAGGGCACACTGTATTCTCAAAGCCCACTCTTTACCTGATGCGAGGTACCGGCACTGGTGACACCGGGCTGAGGACAAGCACATCAGGATTAGTAGGGGGAGAAGATACAGTGTGTTCAGGGCTCTGGAGACGCACAGGAGGCTTTGTGCGTGGTGCCGGAACTGGAGGCACCGAACTGGATACACGCACTACAGAGAGAGTGCGTGGAGGAGGAACAGGGCTCAGGAGACGCACTGGTAGCCTAGTGCGTAGTGTAGGCACTGTAGGTACTAGGCTGGGGCGGGGAGGTGGCGCCGGAAATACCGGACCGTGGAGGCGTACTGGCACTCTTGAGCATTGAGCCTGCCCAACCTTACCTGGTTGAATGCTCCCGGTCGCCCGACCAGTGCGGGGAGGTGGAATAACCCGCACCGGCCTATGTAGGCGAACCGGGGAAACCATGCGTAAGGCCGGTGCCATGTATGCCGGCCCGAGGAGACGCACTGGAGACCAGACGCGTTGAGCCGGCCTCATGACACCTGGCTCAATACCCAATCTAGCCCTACCAGTGCGGGGAGGTGGAATAACCCGCACTGGGCTATGCACTCGTACAGGAGACACCGTGCGCTCTACTGCGTAACATGGCGCCTGCCCGTACTCCCGCTCTCCACGGTAAGCCTGGGAAGTGGGCGCAGGTCTCCTACCTGCCCTTGGCCCACTATCTCCTAGCCCACCCCCAAGAAATTTTTGGGAATTACTTACGGCCTGCACTCGATAACTGCTCCACCACACAGACTGGAGGAAAGACAAACCAGGTTAGACAATACACACGTGAACCACAAACACACACAGACAACACAAGCTAAGGCCAGAGTGACGAGCCTGAATTACCACACATAGCAGTGGCGGTCGGTGCCGTTTAAGAAGAGGGATGGCGATAATTTTTTTATGAGCATGGCCTAACAGTGTTTCTATTACAGCATATTGGATGACTGTCATTCATATTCTAGTCACCCAGCGAAACGTAACATCGATAGTTTTAGGCTACTACATGATACTCAAATGTTTCCTATACCCATCATGGGGTTGAAACAACCTAGCATATGAATGAACGTTTACAATGTAGGTGCACAGGTTGAGAGAAATTTTAGTAAACAAGGTAAAAGACATTCAATACCGCCTTACACACTCTTTCCAGCGCCTAGCTGATCTGGAGCGTAATCATTAGTCCAACAGTTGCAAATTATAGTTTTTATTGGACAAATTCAGGTATGTTTACAATTGGTTCATTCATCCTCCCTCCTCTTCTCTTTAACTATTCCCCAGGTCGTTGCTGTAAATGAGAATGTGTTCTCAGTCAACAAAGCTGGTAAAATTAAATACATCAAATAAATGTTTCTCTGTTTGCTTCCGTTTAAGAAACATTTTTCAATAGAATTGGCGGAATGAATACAACCCCTGATCAAAAGCAAACACGTTTAAATTTCTTATCAGCCACATACAAACAGCATGATCTCTTTTGATCGTTGTATAATTCCTTTTCGCATCTACGCGCTTTCCTCCTCTCACCTTTTCTGTCACGTTCCTGACCTATTTATGTTAGTTTTTGTGTGTTAGTTGGTCAGGACGTGAGGTTGGGTGGGCATTCTATGTTATCTGTTTCTATGTTGGTTTCGGTTTGCCTGGTATGGCTCTTGATTAGAGGCAGGTGGTTTGCGTTTGCCTCTAATCAAGAGTCATATTTAGGTAGGGCATTCTCACTGTTTGTTTGTGGGTGATTGTCTCCTGTGTCAGTATGTTTGTTCGTACCACACTGGACTGTAGCGTTTGTTTGTTTCGTTTCGTGTTTTGCCATCATCGTTGTTAATAAAGATGGCTTATTTCCCAAAGCCTGCGTTTTGGTCTTCAGATCCCTCTCTCCTCACCTCATCCGAGGATGAGGAGAGCGTCACCCGTTACACCAGTGGGATGTTACTATCTTACCTGAGGGAATCTTTCACCCGCTCCTTCAGGAGAGGTCTGGTGGAGTGAGTCCGTCTTCTGGCCAACTCGTCCAAGCAAAGCTCGTTCATAACATCCCTCTCCACGTAAAACTCCCCAGCCCTCTGCTCCTCAACTCCCATGGCTGTCTTCCAACACTGAATGTCTGTCTGTTTATTGCTTTGTGTCTCTCTCTTTTCTTTCTTTCTGTCTATGTCTCTTTGTCTGTCCTTCTAGGCTGAAACAATGTGCAGAAGAGAAACCTCTTGTTCCAAAACAACAGAGGTCTCACAATTATCAACAAACTGTCAAACACCCTGATAAGAGGTACAAAAACAAGAAGCTACTCTATGTTCCAAGCTAGTCTGAGTGTACTCCTGGCTGTGTCTTTGTTTGTATCTCAGTCGGACCTTCTTCATTTCTGGGTGCAGGACAATCCCTGGTATTCTGGTTCTAACAGAGACTTAGCTGACTGATTCGGTCTCGGATAAGGACATTGAGATTTGTGGTTAAAATATCTTCAGGTGTGATATATTGCAAAAAGGGAAAGGAGTGGCTGTTTATGTCAAAACAACACACTTGGCTTCATGTTGTCTAAATATTGCTCTTCCCAAGAAAATTAGCGGGTTATAGAAAAGCCAAATAAACCCAAATACACATGTATTTGTTGTTGGGATTTACCACTGTGATTAGTGAAAACAGAGGATGGATCAACAACATTGCAGTTAGTTACAGTATGGGATCTTACTTTGAGACAGGAAAATAATCCTGCAGCAACAGGAAATGTGAATTATTATGTGGAGTGTAATAAATTGACATTTTCGTAGATGTTGATTCATTTTTCGTAAGGGAAAATCAAGTCTGAAATTGGAAAGTGAAAATTACATACTTCAGAAGATTTTTTCGACCTTAAACACACCACACGTTTTATGTCAGGGTGATCAAACTAATAACGGCTAATGTAATAACTTTTCTAAATGTAATAACTTTTCTAAATGTAATAACGTTTCAATATTGTTAATAATAAAACTGGTTTATGTAATAACTTGCCAGTAAATATAATAAAACGTTGAAAGGCTGATATAACAACTTTTTTTTCTGTAAATGTAATAAGTTATACCAGTAGTTATTACCTTAACCGGTGAGTAACAACTGTTTTGATGAATAAGGTAATAACTTCAACCGATGTAATAAAATACAAAAATCAATGTTTTAACGTACTATTTCCCTCAATTTGATATAAATAACACCACCAACAAGCTGTCATGACCTGTCCCTTTCTGGGTGTAGATTGTGGCTTCCCCCTCTCCCACACACAGGCTATGTTATCTCAGGTCGCACATTCCTGGGGGAGACTCACTCCCCCTTTTCATGCAGAGAGAGACCACAGAGTGAACAAAGGATTTCACGTGGCCGAACTCCTAAATCCCCAAAATGGGAAAATGAAACTTTTTGTCCACTTGTGAGAATCTGGGAAGGGTCCGTGGACACTTAACTTAAATTGGGCAGGTGGGACACTGGCGTGTGAAATTGCAGAGCGCCAAATTCAAAATACAGAAATAGTCAAATTAAACATTCATAAAAATAGAAGTGTTAAACATCGGCTTAAAGATGACCTTCTTGTTAATCCAGCCGCTGTGTCAGATTTCAAAAAGGCTTTATGGCGAAAGCATACCATGCAATTATCTGAGGACAGCGCCCCGCCGACAAAAGCATACAAACATTTTACAACCAAGTAAAGGAATTACAAAAGTCAGAAAGAGTGATAAAAATTAATCACTTATCTTTGATGATCTTCATATGTTTGCACTCTCAAGAGTCCCTGTTACACAATACATGTTTGTATTGTTTGAAGTCCCTCTTTACGTCCCAAAAACGCAGGTTTTTTTGGTGTGTTTTTTTCAGTAATCCACTGGCCCAAAGGCGGTCACAACATGCAGACGAATACATCCTAATAGTACCAGTAAAGTTCATCGAAACATGTCAAACGATGTTTATAATTAATCCTCAGGTTGTCTATTGTCTAAATAATTGATAATATTTCAACCGGACAATAGCGTCTTCAATAGAAGTAAAAAGAACGAAGGGCGTGCTCTCGGTCACGCGCACAAAGATGCTCTGCTTCAGTCTGCATGCCACTTACAAACTGGTCTCATTCTTCCTCATTTTTCAGAATACAAGCCTGAAACAATGTCTAAAGACTGTTGACATCTAGTGGAAGCCATAGGAACTGCAATTTGGGTCCTATCCAAATACATACTGTATAGGCATTCAATAGAAAAGTACCCAAATCAAAAATATCCCACTTCCTGGATGGGTTTTCCTCAGGTTTTCGCCTACTATATCAGTTCTGTTATACTCACAGACATTATTTTAACAATTTTGGAAACTTCAGAGTGTTTTCTATCCAATACTAGCACGCATTTGCATATCCTTGCTTCTGGGCCTGAGTAACAGACAGTTTACATTTGGCACCGCATTCATCTAAAATTAAAAATACAGCCCCTTACCCAAGAGAGGTTAAGGGACAGTTATGTTGAATGTGTTTCATTTGGTTACCTCATGAAGGACAGGAAATACATAACTATATCTCTATGTGTGTACATTTCTCAATTATGGAGTTTGCATCTAATTCTTGTATAAAATGAATGAGTAAAGATACAACTATTTGTGAAATGATGTAATGTGATTTTAACCTTTAACTTTGAGAGAATTGTATTCCCTGCGAAGGTTAACCTGTTGGGGATGGGGGCGCTGTTTAGACTATTTATGCTAATGTGGCTAATTTTTTAAACGGCTTCCCACAAAATCCTTGATCGTACAATATGCATATTATTATTATTATTGGATAGAAAACAGTCTATAGTTTCTATAGGAGTTGAAATTTTGTCTCTAAGTGGAACAGAGCCCATTCTACAGCAATTTCCCTGACATGGAGTCAGATTTGAGAAACGTTGGCCACTTTTCTGAAGTCATTTAAAAGGGCTCTGTCGTTGCTATGACTATACGGACACTTCTTACGTCTTCCCCTGGATGCCTTTACGTGATGACGATTCCAACGGGCTCGATTGCTCGTTCACAGGCCCTACAAATGAAAAAAACCTTTAGCTAGCAAGTCTTTTCTTGCTGCGTAACGCGCGTGGAAGACACCGACCCTCTCCTGTTCCAAGCGTTAGTTTAGCCTGTTATATTTCTCCGGTCATCTTTTCACTCGTTATAGGAGTTACAAACATCACAAAGTAGTTAATTTAAAGCGTTTTATAGCAATTTATATCCGTTTAGTGCGATTTTGGGACATTTATTTTTGCAACGATGTGAAAAGTTGGGTGCGCTTTTCAGTTCATCCCGAACGTAGTTGACATTTCCACATGGCAAGAGGACAGCTTTCCACCAAAAGACGATTTCTCCCAAGAAAGGATCCTTTGCCCAAGATACTGATGGAAGAACAGCTCAAGGTAG
Organism: Salvelinus fontinalis; assembly: GCF_029448725.1. NCBI lineage: Eukaryota > Metazoa > Chordata > Actinopteri > Salmoniformes > Salmonidae > Salvelinus > Salvelinus fontinalis. Next base: position 41,520,207 of record NC_074690.1, read on the forward strand.
GACATTTTTATTATGATAAATCGTGTTTCTGTCGAAACATTTTAGTGGCTTAGGACGCCATGTTTTTTGACGTAGCTTCGCTTGGCGCAAACTGTATTGAAAAGTAAGGATAAATTAAAAAATGTAATAACGCAATTGTATTAAGAATTAAATTGTCTATCAATCCCTGTCCACCCTATATTTTTTAGTCACGTTTATGAGTATTTATGTATAAGAGTAGATCACTGTCTAAGTGGCGCAAGGACGTTTTCTTTACCAGCTTGTCTACATTTCACATTGTCTAACCATGATTTTGGTGGCTAAATATAAACATTTTCGATCAAACTGTATATGCATGTTGTAATGTGATGTTACAGGAGTGTCATCGGAAGAATTCTGAGAAGGTTAGTGAAAAAATTAATATCTTTTGGCGATGTTGACTTTTATCGCTCACTTTGGCTAGAATCAATGCTGGGCTGCTAATTGCTATGTGCTAAGCTAATATAACGATTTATTGTGTTTTCGCTGTAAGACACTTAGAAAATCTGAAATATTGTCTGTATTCACAGGATCTGTGTCTTTCGATTCGTGTATGCTGTGTATTTTTACGAAATGTTTGATGATTAGTAGTTAGGTAAACACGTTGCTCATTGTAATTATTCTAGTCCATTTGTGATGGTGGGTGCAATTGTAAACTATGAAGTCTACCTGAAATATGCACTTTTTTCTAACAAAACCTATCCCATACCATAAATATGTTATCAGACTGTCATCTAATGAGTTTTTTTGTTGGTTAGGGGCTATAAATATCTTAGTTTAGCCGAATTGGTGATGGCTACTGGTGTTGGTGGACAAATAAAAGATGGTGGAATATGCTAATGTGTTTTTAGGTAATAGATGTACATCTTTACATATTGTGTCTTCCCTGTAAAACATTTTAAAAATCGGAAATGTTGACTGGATTCATAAGATCTGTGTCTTTCATTAGCTGTATTGGACTTTAATGTGTGAAAGTTAAATATTTTAAAAAAATATTTTTTTTGAATTTCGCGGCACTGGTTTTTCAGTGGGGGGGGGGGGGGTGTGCCGCTAGCGCCACGCTGATCCTAGACAGGTTAACTAGTCAGCAGCCATGCCCCCGTGAGCACAGACATGATCTGGCGTCATTGAACCGCCCTGTTCTACTGTTATGAATAAAAGCCCCTCCTAAGAAAATCCTCTTCAGACTAAGCAAACCCACAGTGTGAGCTATGATTGTGAATAGTTAAGACCACGCATACCTCGGTGTAAGCTAAGGTGGCACAGTTTTGAGTACCAAGACTAGAAAACCATACCACGAAGAGCATTGGCTACACGACTGGAAATGGTTAAACTCTGAGACTATCGATCCCTACAGAATAAGAGCAAATCTTAAATACTAATTACTAGTCTGCAGCTACCGACAACTGCTGAAACATCTATTCTATGAGAATATTTCTGAATGGTACTTTGAAGTGTCCATTCTAACCACGAAAGACTTTGATCTTCAGGGAAATAGAAAGAGAGAGAGACTCGGAAGAACTCTCCAGCAGAAGGACCGGATTCCAACAGAGAAGACAACAATGACATACACCGTAAATATGTACTTGCAATTATTCTTGAATGAGCGGCTGTTCATGTGCGAAGGATTAACATTTCAATGTATATAATTCTAGACTGTGTAATGAATGAATTTTGTCTTTCCCGCTTATTCTCAGTCCACACCCCCTTCCCTTTGTCCAACAAGCCGTCGTATCGGTTTAGCTCACTAGAGAATCTTCCCTATCATTGTTAGTAAGCAACATCTACTGTTATTTTGTTTATGCATTTCTGTGATTATTTAGTTATTTAGTAAATAAATTATTATGCAAATTGGTGTATGGATGATTTATAGTAAAGGCTTGGTTCGTGCAGATAACCAAAAATTTATGACGTTCAGATGAGACTGACGTGAGGTAAAGAATAATTTATTAATAGAAGACTAATTGATCAGACATTAAACTATCTGAAGAGTTATATTCGGAAAAGTATAACTTTGTAATCTGAAGATTTTCCGTGGTGCCCGACTTCTGGTTAGTTAAAGTTACATGATTAGTTTAATCACGTAATAATAATTACAGAGAATTGATTTGATAAAATAACAGTCTTCACCTTTAATGACACAACTAAGCAAACTCATGCACATCATACGTTTTTCACAATCCCTGACATTTATTATTCCTAGTAAATAATTCCCTGTCTGTAACGGTTCTCTAAATCCTCCTCCTCCTCAGACGAGGAGAGGAGAGAGGGATCTGAAGACCAATGTGCAGCGAGGTATGATGACATGATTTATTTAAGACACGACAAAACAACAAACACGACGTAGACAGAAAACGAACTATACTTGAATAAACTACAAAACAAATAAACGATGAAAACAGACCTGGACACGAACTTACATATAACTTGAAGAACGCACGAACAGGTACACGACTACAAACAAACGCTACAGTCCCGTGTGGCACGAACATACATACAGACACAGGAGACAACCACCCACAAACAAACAGTGTGAAAACACCTACCTTAATATGGCTCTCAATCAGAGGAAATGAAAACCACCTGCCTCTAATTGACAGCCATATCAGGTCACCCTTAAACCAACATAGAAACAGAAAACATAGACTGCCCACCCAAACTCACGTCCTGACCAGCTAACACATACACAAACTAACAGAAAACAGGTCAGGAACGTGACACTGTCTTAGCTCAGTTAGGATCACCACTTTATTTTAAGAATGTGAAATGTCAGAATAATAGTAGACAGAATGTTAAAGAATATGATATCAGATCAGTTGTCGTCTGAGATATTATTATTGATGATAGGATGACAAACTGTATCTTGGAAAGTCTACACGTTCTAGTTATCAGGTTCACGTGGAATTTTTGTGCAATTTAAATGTTTAAATATGAAACTATGTGTGAAAAGATTAAATTTTAGCTTCTAAATGAGAGAATTGGTTTTTATATGTGAACTAGGCTCAACACAGTGGCCCCATGTGAACAGACATTTGTTGTAAACTATTAAACACGCCCTTCTCTCCACCACTATATAAGCCGTATACGAAAATGTAACATTTGTGTTTTCGAGGACGTGAGGACAACGGTCCATACGTTAAAAGGGCTAATATCAAACTACAGAGAAATATAAGTCTCCTGCTTCAGTGATTTTTGTAATTCGTTCCAGTCACTGGCAGCAGACAACTGGAAGGAAAGGCGTCCAAAGGAGGTGTTGGCTTTGGGGATGACCAGTGAGATATACCTGCTGGAGCGCATGCTACGGGTGGGTGTTGTTATCGTGACCAGTGAGCTGAGGTAAGGCTGAGCTTTACCTAGCAAGACCTATAGATGACCTGGAGCCAGTAGGTCTGGCGACGAATATGTAGCGAGGGCCAGCCGACTAGAGGATACAGGTTGCAGTGGTGGGTGGTATAAGGGACTTTGGTAACAAAACAGATGGCACTGTGGTAGACTGCATCCAGTTTGCTGAGTACAGTATTGGAAACTATTTTGTAGATGACATCGCCGAAGTCGAGGATCGATAGGATAGTCAGTTTTACTAGGGTAAGTTTGGCGACGTGAGTGAAGGAGGGTTTTTTGCGAAATAGAAAGCCGATTCTAGATTTGATTTTGGATTGGAGATGTTTAATATGGGTCTGGAAGGAGAGTTTACAGTCTAGCCAGACACCTAGGTATTTGTAGTTGTCCACATATTCTTGGTCAGAACCATCCAGGGTAGTGATGCTTGTCGGGCAGGTGGTTGCGGGCAGCAAACGGTTGATAAGCATGCATTTGGTTTTACTAGCATTTAAGAGCAGTTGGAGGCCACGGAAGTAGGGTTGTATGGCATTGAAGCTCGTTTGGAGGTAAGTTAACTCAAAAAGCGTTGAGGCCTAGACGCCATCTTGTTTTTGGTCTAACAGGCCATTATGCCAAACATATGCTCACCAAGTTTCGTCTTCAAAGTCTTTTCCGTTTAGGAGAAATGGCCATGTCATGATTGGTGATGTTTTGTACATTTGCAATAAGAATCCATCTGGTGGAATTACAGGGACAGCGGAAAAATTACCAAAATTTGAACATTTTATAAAACGGAAACCGAATGTCCGAGAGACTTTGTTCCATGACTTCCCGGAAGATCTGGCCCTGGTGCACATCCCTCCGCCGTCGGCAAATTTGAAAAACATTTGCAGACGTCTAGTAAGGGACCGTACATTAGAGATTCTCATTGATCATACAGCAAATGCCGAAAAGTGCCCTTCATGTATGTAAACGATCCATCAAGCCTGCTCCGAATAGCAGGGGTTCAGATTTGAGGCTGGTAACATACATAGGGTGAACAAGCATTACGTCCTGGAAGTGTAGTTTCAGCATGAGTCTACTGTAGCGGTTGTTGTTTTGCTGGTGACGTGCTTCGTACTTTTGCTGGCGACGTTATTTCGACCGCGGTGGGTATTGTTATCATGGTTTCATGGTAGCAATCGTTGTTGTGCGTCATATCTCAACGCTCCAATACCTGTTAATGCACCCTCTAACTGGTGTGATTGCTCTTGTTCAAACTTCAAACCCAAGATTGTTTTTGTCAAAAAGCCAAGAGGAGAAGCCAAGCCTTGGCTTTGTTGACCAGGAGGCGCCATATTACTCTGTGCCGAATGGCCAAGATGAGAAGACTGAAGGACACCTGAGAGAGGAAAAGTCTGAAACCTTCTGTCTTCTTCACTCCTTTGTGTACCGAGCTCCGGTTGTGAGCTAGGTTACTTGGTTAGGTAGTCACGCTGTAGCCATAGGCAGGAATCACAGGGGGGCGGGGGGGACACACGACCCCCCCATCCTGGGAAAAATTAAAAATATGATTTGTCCCCCACAATATATCACTGTGGACATAACTATGTAATTTCAATAATATTAATAATACGCAATGAAAGCACTTGTGCTGATTATAGACATTTAATAGCATGTTTTTAAGTTTCAAAAGATTGCGATACCCCGCCTCACAATGGTTTGATCCACTGCCTCCCACCCCCCAGCCCTCAGCAGTGGCACCTGATGCAGGAACTGTGCATGTGTGGGAATCTGACAGAGCCTGCTGTTGGTGGCTGACCTCCAATAAGTCCTTCAAGCAAAGAATATGTTTGACATTTCTTTAATTCTATCACTCAATACAAGAAGACACATTTATAACCGTCACCAGTCTTCATTTTCGCTGCATTAAATCACAGGTCACTCTCTATGTCAGCTAGTTAGCTGATGTTTGCTAGCTAGCTACAGTAACATCAACCAGTGTTTGCAGCTATTTGAATTTGAGTCAATGAGAGAAGCTAGAAATGCAATGTAGTGTTCCTTATCTGGCAAGGTAACAGAGAGTTTGTGTCTACCGTCTGAAAGGCACTCAATGCACGTAACTAACGTGTGGTTAATCCAGTCAATCGCACCATGGCGATGTTGTTTTATGTTGGCAGGGTTCACACACACAATAGCTGAATTTGCACAGCTAGCGAGCAAACTAAAGCAAACATTAGCTAGCAAGCTAGCTAGTACCTATTCCATTTATGTGGCATCGTCAAAGATGGAATCTTTGCTATCATCAGTTTATTCCAAGATCAGCATGCAGCTGTAGTGCTTCGAAGTCCCTGTGATAAGATTAGAGAGAAACTGAACTCCAAACTGAACAGAACTACACTCTCTTATACCATTGTCTTAAATATCTTTAATGGTCTTGTTGCAAAAGCTAAATTGTCGCTAGGGGACTTTGAAGAACCTGTGTGCCAATCTTGGAGTAAACTGACGATAGCACAGATTTAAGCAAACACCACAGAAACGGAATTGGTGCTCGCTAGCTCTGCAAATTCAGCTATTGTTGGAAGCCAGCCAATATGAAACATAAACTATATTAAAATTACAAAAGGTTGCAGCATAAATGGTGAACATACAGCTGCTGTCAACCCTTGTCACTGAAATCCGTTTCACATTTGCTAGCTGACGAGCTAGCTACCTTTTAGATCGATGCCCATCTAGAATGATAGAAGATGATAGAAGCCCATCTCCTACTGTAAATAACCTGCACACTGTGTGTGTGTACCCACCCAGCCAAGTAGAAAAATGGCAGAAAAAAGAAGGACAACAGAGTATTTTTCAATACACCAAAACGCAAAGTAAGAACCCCAGTACCCTAATATCTCAAGGACTAGTTGATAAAATGTTCATCAGAAAGAAGTGAAATGCTAATGGAAATGTTTCACAATGATGTCATTAGGCAGAGCAGGCAACAGATGGCACACAGACAGCAGAGTTGGGGACAGATATGCAGGGACAGACTGGCAGAGACAGGGAGTCTCAGGTAAGTTTGTTGAGTCTTTGTTTGGCAACGTTATGAAAGGTTCTCTCTTTTTTAGACTTGGAAAATAGGGACATAATTGGAAAATGCCATGGATACCCCCACGCTCAACTTAAACTTGTGACTGAACTAAGATTTGTTTACCGGGTACCGGTAGTTAGGAGTATGGCAAACACCTTATATATTTTCTAGGAGACAGACTGTGAGTCAGTGAGGGTGGTGAAAGGGAAAGAGCCAGGGAGAGAGACTTCAGAGGACAGTGTCACAGCCACGGCAGGACCAGGTGTCAACCTTGTTGCCAGCAGCACCAGTATAGAGGACAGTGATACAGCATTGTCCAGTTACCTCAGTGATGGCACAAAACCATATCAGCAACACCCGCAATGTATTGAACCACAAACTCTTGCCAACAGAGGGTTGACGTTTCAAGAGAGATTGTTTCACGATTTCCCCTGGCTACATTATAATCCATCAATAAAAGAAGTGTTGAGTTTTCACGGTAGCCAAGGGTTTTCAAGCCAGCCACTTTTGGCTAAAGAGCAGATGCTGCCTTCATTAGTGCAGGATTTAGGAACTGGAGAAAAGCCATTGAAAAATTCCCAGCACATCAGAACTGCCAAACCCAACGCCCCTTTGTAACTGTAACAGCACACCAGCTAAATCCAATCAGTGCCCAGTTATCCAGCGCATGAGGTGAACAACAGAAATTACGAAAACTACCTTGCACTGTATGAGAAAGCAACAACATTGATTGACGCCATTGAATCCATTGAGACACTCAAGACGATTTGCTGGCAAAGCAGTGGATCACTACAGGGCAGAATTTTTTTAAGTGTTGGATGGTGTGGAGGTTCTGTTTGGCGACCGTTTTGACTAGGACAGTCCTGCAAAAGTTGGAAAGAGCGCTTCTCACGGGGGAGTTAGATGAGTCTCTAGATCAGTACCCTGAGCTGAACATAGATTCTCTTTCAGTGCAGTTGCCTCTCTTCTGCAACAAATAACCCTGTAGCAGCAGTGGAGAGGCAGCAGAGGTCCTCAGGAGGCTTCCAGTGGAGGTACTTGTTTGACCAAGTTGAGGTGCCAGTGTCTTCATGTGAGACTGAGAGGAGTTTCAGTGCACTCCGCAGGGCTACGGGCTAGCCAGGGCCAAGAGACACTGAACGGCATAGTTGTCTGTAATGTACATAAAGACAGTCTGGACAGTCTCAAGAGGGAACATATCTGCCAGCAATTTGTTGGATCCATTGAAACCCGAAAACATATGTTTGGTTATTTTGTTCAGTAGTGTGTATAGCAGTATTTATATTTTGAGGCAAGACGAGCAAGGTTTTGAGTGGTCTATTTTATTTTTAAAGTTACTGGAATCCTTGTGGTGCTGAATACGTTCATTACACTTTTTATTTCACGGACCCCTTGCAATTACACCAGGGACCCCAAGGGGTCCACATACCCCTGTTTGAGAACCCCTGGTGTATAGTATGATATGGTATTTTGTTTAGTAGTTTTCAGTTTTTAGTACATGACAGTACACTTACAAATTATTTATTTTGTTATTTTATTTAAAATTGCATATTTTGGGTGACATACTTGTCCATAGCTGTTTGAAGAACACTGACTGAACAATAAGTATTTTTGAAGGATATTTTGGTTGATTTATTTTGTTTGTACATTGAAGTAGTTATTTCTCTTTTAGGACTGTACTTATTTTTAATGTTTTGTTATTGTAAAGCTTTTGTAGTACACTCAGACCAGTGGCACATATTTAATGACTATATAAATGTATCAGAAAACGTTTCAGAAAAAGGTCAATTCAATACGGAGACCAACTTTGTGATGCTTGTCAATGAAGATTATTTTAGATGAGATCACACCATGTTCATTGTATTTAAGAAAATGGCACACATACACAATGTACAGTACCATTGCCACCTACTGGCCTTTCTTGGTATTGCTGGTTGTAAATACAAATTCCTGTGTTCATACTGGACTGATAAGGAACACTGCTATAACTATTATTAGTAGTAGTACTATAATGATTTAAACATTTGAACAAGTTGGGACAACACTTCAGTCATCTACTGTACCTATCAATTATCCAGTAGTAGTAATTATGGTTCCTCAATATTCATTTAACATATTACAATGTAGGCTATGTGTTACAGCACTACTTTTGTTGTCCCCCTCAGGAATTGCTCTTGAGAACATTTAATTTAATTGTCCCCTCCAAAACTGATATCAGATTTTTGCCCCTGGTACAAATAAATATTGAATTTGTATTTATTTTGGATCCCCATTAGCTATCCTGTTTGTTAGGCCCTGTCCGAGGGTATCGTCGGATGAGGCCACAGTGTCTCCTGACCACTCCTGTCTCAGCCTCCAGTATTTATGCTGCAGTAGTTTATGTGTCGGGGGGCTAGGGCCAGTGGTGTCCTGTGTGAATTGAAGTATGCTCATTCTAACTCAATCTCTCTTTCTCTCTTGGAGGACCATGCCTCAGGACTACCTGGCCTGATGACTCCTTACTGTCCCCAGTCCACCTGGTCGTGCCACTGCTCCAGTTTCAACTGTTCTGCCTGCGGCTATGGAACCCGGACCTGTTCACCGGACGTGCTGCCTGTCCCAGACCTGCTGTTTTCAACTCTCTAGAGACAGCAGGAGCGGTAGAGCTACTCTTAATGATCGGCTATGAAAAGCCAACTGACATTTATTTACTCCTGAGGTGCTGACCTGTTGCACCCTCGACAACTACTGTGATTATTATTATTTGACCATGCTGGTCACCTATGAACATTTGAACATCTTGGCCATGTTCTGTTATAATCTCCACCCAGCACAGCCAGAAGAGGACTGGCCACCCCTCATAGCCTGGTTCCTCTCTAGGTTTCTTCCTAGTTTCTGGCCTTTCTAGGGAGTTTTTCCTAGCCACCGTGCTTCTACACCTGCATTGCTTGCTGTTTGGGGTTTTAGGCTGGGTTTCTGTACAGCACTTTGAGATATCAGCTGATGTAAGAAGGCTCTATAAATACATTTGATTTGATTTCACGCTGCTGCTACTCTCTGTTAATTATCTATGCATATTCACTTTAACTCTACCTACATGTACACATTACCTCAATTATCTTGACTAACCTGTGCCCCCGCATATTGACTCTGTACTTTAATCCCCTGTATATAGCCTTGCTACTGTTATTTTACTGCTGCCTCTTAATTATTTGTTATTTAAATGTTTTACTTATCTATTTTTACTGAATACTTCTTTTTCTTAAAGCTGCATTGTTGGTTAAGGGCTCGTAAATAAGCATTTCACTGCCAATTACAGCACCTGTTGTATTTGGCGCATTTGACAAATACAATTTGATTTGAGATGCATACATACACACACATGATAACATACGCACTATACACACATACACATCGATTTTGCATTGTAGATATGTGGTAGTGGAGTATGGGACTGAGGGCACACACTTAGTGTGTTGTAAATTCTGTAATTAATGTATTGTAATGTTTTAAAATTGTATAACTGCCTTAATTTTTCTGGACCCCAGGAAGAGTAACTGCTGCTTTGGAAGCAGCTAATTGGGATCCATAATAAATACAAATACAAATCATAATAGCTTGCAAGCTGAGTTTGAATAAGACATCCAATTACCACTTTGCAGTTAGAACAGTTGGTTTTATTATAGCTAATAAATAACAAAATAATTGATGGATCACTAGATAAAACAAATGCAATTAATACATTTATTTATTTTTATTAACAAATATCAACAAACAGAAGAGGAATAGTCACATGCAAACAAGCATACATACAGACTATTTACATTGCCAGGAATCCTAAACAAACAAAGTTTTAATTGCCTTTTTGTTTTTCATTTTAGTTAAAGTAGTGCCATATTGTTTAAATTAATTTATTAAGTGAAAAAAGTTAGGTTTTGAATTAGACCATTTGCATTTGTGAATATGAAATGTACCTAATATTATTCTCAGTTCAATTAAATATACTACATCTTTATCAATTTCTAAATTTCTGAAATAAATCATTATATCAAAACCATTAAATTGTTTGCCCATGCAAGTCGGTCGGTATACTCATCATCACACTCCCTCATCTGATTGGTCGAGTAGGCGGGCCATCTGACTTTGTATCTGTGGTAACTAGAGACGCCCTTTTTTCCACGGCTCCCCGATTCATGTTTTCTTAGCTAGCAGGCGTTGCATTGTTGTACTTGCTCCCAAATGGATATATCTGGTAAGGATTTCGTTGTTTTCTATGTTGTTTGTTTTGAACATTTGTCTTAAGCAGTTGTATGTAGTTAGCTAACCAGCAACATAACGTAAGCTAGAAAGAAGGTCATGAAATAGCTAGTTAGCTACGTTAACGTAGTTAGCTAACCGGTACATAATGAATCAATGTACTAGTAGCTTGCAACTAGCTAATACATCCTAAAACCGAACTGCTGGATCTAGCTAGCCAGCAGGCCCAGTTAACTGTGTCGTGATCTAGTTCTTCTAATTGTATTGCACCGTGTAATGACAGCTTACCACCAATTGGTGTTTTGGTGGTCTCTTATTCAACTGCAAGGTTCTTAACTTGCTTGCGCGGTATTATGCAAGCTTGTCAATGTCTTATTCGATTGCCAGTTAGCGAAGGCCTTGTAATCGTTCTCTTTAGTTAGAGTTTAGCCGATCGAATACATTATCGAATCGCTTTTGCCAGATACTAGAAATAGTTGGCTAAATATTTTGTAGCAGTAGAAATCGTCTAATTAGTTATTGCTAAAGCATGTACCGTTAGCTAGCTAACTATGGTGTTCACTAACGTTAGCCCGTTGGTGTTTGTTTATAACTCATCAACAGTTAACTAAGCAAGCTAACGCTAGCTAGCTGTCTCTATCTGTCATGATGTTCATGATTGTGATAACAAGCAACTTTGTATCGAACGCTGGACCTTGTAATAAGCTATATGTAACCACATTATCAATAATGCTTGAAACAGAGTTGCAACGCCCGTGACAACGGCAGTATTCTACATTGGGCTACAATGTTGTTAGACTAAGCTTCGGACACACCGACAGCATCATTGCGCAAAATAGTATGCAGCATAATCTGGATGTGTGCAACAAAAGTTCAACATTCACCTTCTGCTACCATTTCTGTTAAGCCGTTTTCGCATACAGTTTGTATTCACCACACCGAACGCACTGCATATGCAACGCTATGCTGCAAGGCAAACGCAGCGTTTTATTGGATATGAATGTGATGCTGGTGTACCACAATGCAATGACACTGTCGGTGTGTTCGAAGTGAGCACCGTGACACCAACTACCTTTTCCCGAACGTCCTATTCCCAGCCAGTGTTGCCAACTAATTTTCAGGGTAAGTTGCTAGAGGCAGGTTGATTTGTTGCTAAATGACGTTGTGATGTCATTGCGTGATTACGTAAAACTGCGTCGTACGTATAATACACAATAACATTACTCAAATTGACTGGCCATCTCTGCAAAAAATATGATTTGACATTTGTTCAGGTACAGACACTCACTTCTTTTCTGTACAATTTTGATTGAAACAACATGTTGATTGATGTTGTTCTGTTCAAGATCAAACATTCGTTACCATCTATATTCATTGGGTTTGGCTCATCGAACCCATGCTACTGCTGCTGCAGTCAGCCAACAATGGTTTGCAATTTGCTGAAATTGCTGCTGGCCTGTTGCTGCCTGTGCACGAGCTGAGCGCCTGCTGCTGACGTCACTCACAATGCACTTTTGCAGCCAGGCCCTTGTGTTGTGACAGAAAAAAAACGTTTTGTCATTTAGAGGGGAAATGCGTGCATTTTAGCATTTGAGTCACTTTTCAAAAGTTGCTAAAAGTTCAAAATACATTTTTAAAAGTAGCTAAAATTGTTGCTTGGTCCTGTTTGAAAAAAAAGTTGCTAATTTGGCATCACTTTTCCCAGCCCATTGTTCTGCGTCACAATGTCAATGCCTGCTTCACTATTGCTGTCAATACGACTTGCCCACGTTAACCTCGTAGGGTTACCTCATGTAACTAATTATTAACATGGTTACGAGTACTTTCTGAGTAAGCTCACTGTTTGCCTGGGTACACGTTTTGATGAACCACAGTTCCAGCGATGGCTGGCGCATAGCAATCAAACGTTAAACATTTTCTGGTCATGGTTAACCATATATATATATTTTTTTAAAGGTGTAAAGCCAAAACAAAACCCGTGTCCCAGTCCTCTTTTTCAAGATGTGGCCGATTTTTAAACATTTTATATTTAAGAAATAACCGAATAACTAACTATTTGTTGTTTCTTGTTAATTTTACATGCGTCGAAATCTGTTCGTTCATTGGCATCGAATTGAGCGAATGCTGAGCACGTTCACTGAGTTGCAAATCAAATTGATAGGTCTTGCTCATTGATTTGTAGATCTAAAGCAGTTGCTACCTCAGATTATGAGCGTAGTAAGTGTCACAAATTAGTTATATAGTACCCACAGAAGGCCACAGGGAGGAGCAAGAGAGCTAGCTGTTTTTTGCCTTAAAAAACCTGAACCCACGCATAACCTATATTAGCCTTAACCATAGGTTTCACCCATTTTAGCCCTAACCCCTAATTTTAGGGTTAGAATTATACAATAGGGATAACCTAGAACACTTATAGAAAATATTTTAGTAATAATATTATGTTAGTAAATACCATTATAGTACTAAATAGCATTTCAATGTTTTTTATTTTTTATAATTAAAACCTATGCCAGCATTTTGTGTTTTTTTTTGTTATTAGTTATTTTATGATATTTATTATTGCAAAGCAGAACACTTGATAAACAAGCCGCATTTGTTTTATTTTTTAAATGTGGTTTGAATTGGGTGTGACCTAGGAACCACTATGTGAAAGTCCAGAAATTGGCGTGGGGCAGTGTTGAGACTGATCTCGGGAATTACTAAGAAAAATACCCTTTATTTCTCAGCTGCCTCACCAATGTCTTTATGTGAATTAATGATTTGAATTGCTAAATATTTCCAATAGATGGCAGCATAAGACCACAAAGAATCAGTTATACTGTAGGCTATGAGCAGCAATATGATTGACATAAAATAGCATGCAACTAAACTATAAGTCCCATGATTTTCTAAAATGGTCACCCATTGCTTTACAGTTAGTTACTTGTGCGAGAAGGCAGAGCGCCTCGAAGTTGGTTGATGAATTTGACAATAAATGTTCTAGAAAAATAAGTTTCTCGACCATAGGTGACTGAATTAATGTTCAGGATTATTGATAATCGTTATTGAAATAGTAATCAAGTATAATTTCAAAACATGAGCATGAAAATAGGTAATAATAAACGTGAATCATCATCATAGTAATTCACAGTAATCTGTTAAAAGGGTGTTTCGGTCCTTTCTCTTGAGTTAGCAGTGTGGAAGGGACAGAAAAAAACGTTTGGGAGTTTTTCTGTGAGTGGGGGGGTGTATACAGAACTGATCATATGACATTTATTTTGTTGTCTTATGCTGCCATCTATTGGAATTCAGCAATTGCAACAAAAAAAAACATTTTCGAAGAGATTACATCATGCAACCCGAAGCCCCTCCCTTGCACAAGAAGGCAGAGTGGTTGCTGTCGGCAAGAGCTTGAGTTGGCTACTTGCCTTTACCTCGCTTTGGCATCAAACCTGGTCGAATAAACCATAAACGCTATCAGCATTGACATTCATTCATGGATGGTCCAGATTAACAATAGATAACATACAGATTAACAATACATACAATTCTGCAAACTTGTTTTTTCCATAAACAGTCTTGCATTTAAATTGATAAACTCAACATTACTGCCGGGCTATCCAGGCTGTATCACATCCGGCAGTGATTGGGAGTCCCATAGCGCGGCGCACAATTGGCCCAGCTTCGTCCGGGTTAAGCCATCATTGTAAATAAGAATTTGTTCTTAACTGACTTGCCTAGTTAAATAAAGGTTACTCGCACACACGCACCACACTGAGTTATTTTGATGGCATTTACTGATGTCCCCATTACTGTTAAAATATCATCAAAACCTATTTCTTTCACTTACTTGCTGTGCTGTTTGTTGTTCCGTCATTTCATTCTCAACCAGGATTTCTATGGAATGCCGTTTGGGTCTTTGCGTGTCAAAAAAGATACAAACTCAAATAAGCTTGTTGACCAAACAGGACCTGAATATGACTGCACGTCACATAATAATTTAATGCATTCATACTTTTTTTTTTACATAGTTATTACATATTGATTATCACTCGTATTTCATATGTCACAACGATTCATCGATACGTATGCTATGATGCTGGTAAAGTTGTCTCGAGCACCTACAGTGATGGTCATAAAAAAGCTAGCTAGCTCATGGATGCAAACAATGTTTTTCCCAAAAAACATAGCAAAATTACATCATCTCTTTCAGTAGCTATATAGCTAGGTGTCTTATTAATGGTGGTCAGACCCATATATGGGAAGCTAATAGTGGACTTTGCGGTTAGCCTTCAAAATAAAAGTATGTCATAATTTTACTATTTGTTTTCATTTGCATCACTGTCAATGACATACGTGTATTTTGAAGGCAAACCGCAAATTCCACTATTGTGCCTAATCCTTATTGTGGCTAGCTTCACAACACATAACCCGGTCCGGTCGAGCCTCATTAGACAGATGAAGCTGGCTGGCTGCTTATAACGTTAGCTTTGGGCAACAGGGTTAAGTAGCTGGCTAGCTATTTATTTTCATGAACTGAAGTTCAATTTCAATAGGCGAACAACAAGTGGCAACCTAGCTAATACTTACTCACAAGAATTCCTAAATCATTGCTAAGAATAATGAAAATGACTGCAGTTTCTACTCGTCATTGTTTTCAGGCTGGTTGTATTGGTGCTAGCTAGGTACCAGGCTAAAGCTAGCTACCTCAGAAGTTGTGGTCGAACAAATGATGCTTTATTACCAACGTAGTATTGTAAACACATTGTTTGTGGCCGGTGTTTGCAGACTTTTTCGTACAGCTCTGACAGTGCTACTCTATCTTTTTTAACACGCAACGACCCAAACGGCGTTCCATAGTATGTATGTCGTGAAGCTAATAGCAGTGACGCTATTACTGTGTAACTCCGGTAGGGCAACATCTGAAAAATAGAGCACTTGGTAGTGTGTACCGGTGCTCTACCAGTCGGCGAAAGCCAACATCACCCACAACAGAGAACGGTTGATTGTCAAGGGCAATGAATTCAATTATCTTGGTTTTAATGGATTTTGCCTTTGAGTTGTCTCGCTGAATTTTTCTTACTCTTTCAAATGACTGCTTGACTTGTTGACTGCTCGATCCACACAGCAGACATTGTGGGCTAGGTTAGGAATGTTGTGTTGCACGTGTAACGCAAAATGTTACGTGGCGTCATTACGTCATGTACCTACGTTATATGGGTTTGCACGGTAGCTTTGACATCGGTTTTTAACATCGGCGTTAAACTAGACATCGGGCCGATACCAATATTGGCATTTTTAGCTAATATCGTCCAATTACGATATGTTCACCGATATATCGTGCATCCCTACTATCCCCAATTTAATGGAATTGCAACCCTCTGCATGCACAGTGCAATCTTCCATCAAATGTTCAGTGCACTCTTCCATCACATGTACAGCTGATTATCAAGATCTTGCACACTAATGAGATGCTATTGAGCCCACACTACTACACTGTCCGAACCAAGGACTACATGCTTTCTGGTAAGTTTTGATTACAATACTGGGTGGGGTGAATATATTTTATGACATATATGATGTTTTGTTAACTAGTAAATAGCCTACAGCAAAGTGTGTTTTAAATAATTTCTAACTTGTTAACAATTTCTGCTAGTTAGTTTTTGCTACCATGTGGGGTTTAGCTTGCTTGAGCCTGCTAACTGAGGAGTGTTAATTCACCTGTTTCCATACAAGTTTCATTTTTTTAAACAAGTCTTATAAATGAGTTGTTTAAATCTAACTGCTTTAACTATGTATCTGTACATGGAATTGTATTTGTTGTTTTTTTACTCATTTTGTTTCTAATCTTTACAGGAAAATGCCACGGGCACTATCTGATGTGTGGAGACATTTCACTGCAGCTAATGTAGAAGGAAAAGCTGTGTACATTTGCAAATACTGTGCCAAATCATATGTGAAGAATGCAACAAAGATGCAGAATCATCTGACCAAGTGTATAAAGTTCCCTCAGCGCTCACAACAAGCAACCTCTGACTAAAGTCCCTCTACTTCTATTCGAGGTGAAAATGATGAATCAGACACCTTATTGATAGCAACAGCTCATGGTTCTCATGGAATCAGAAGCTTTTTGACTCAATGGAGGAACGTAGTCAGAGAAATGCTGATGAATGTCTTGCTCAAGCTATGTATGCAACTGGTTCACTTCTGATGCTCACGGGCAATGTGTATTGGAAGAGATTTCTGAATGTTCTTCGCCCAGCATACACCCTTCCAACGAGACATGCTTTATCTACAAATTTATCTACCATTGCCTAGTCCTGTGTGTGACTGGGCCATTGTGGGCTTGAGGGAGGCTGTTGCCTAGTCCTGTGGGTGTGTGACTGGGCCATTGTGGGCTTGAGGGAGGCCGTTGCCTAGTCCTGTGGGTGACTGGGCCATTGTGGGCTTGAGGGAGGCCATTGCCTAGTCCTGTGGGTGACTGGGCCATTGTGGGCTTGAGGGAAGCCATTGCCTGGTCTTGTGGGTGACTGGGCCATTGTGGGCTTGAGGGAGGCCAATGGCTAGTCCTCTGGGTGTGTGACTGGGCCATTATGGGCTTGAGGGAGGCCACTGTCTCATCCTGTTGGTGACTGGGCCATTGTGGGCTTGAGGTAGGCCATTGTCTAGTCCTGTGGGTGTGTGACTGGGCCATTGTGGGCTTGAGGGAGGCCAATGGCTAGTCCTGTGGGTGTGTGACTGGGCCATTGTGGGCTTGAGGGAGGCCACTGCCTCATCCTGTTGGTGACTGGGCCATTGTGGGCTTGAGGGAAGCCAATGGCTAGTCCTGTGGGTGTGTGACTGGGTCATTGTGGGCTTGAGGGAGGCCATTGCCTAGTCCTGTGGGTGACTGGGCCATTGTGGGCTTGAGGGAGGCCAATGGCTAGTCCTGTGGGTGTGTGACTGGGTCATTGTGGGCTTGAGGGAGGCCATTGCCTAGTCCTGTGGGTGCCTGGGCCATTGTGGGCTTGAGGGAAGCCATTGCCTAGTCCTGTGGGTGTGTGCCTGGGCCATTGTGGGCTTGAGGGAGGCCATTGCCTAGTCCTGTGGGTGACTGGTCCATTGTGGTTTTGAGGTAGGCCATTGCCTAGTCCTGTGGGTGACTGGTCCATTGTGGTTTTGAGGTAGGCCATTGCCTAGTCCTGTGGGTGACTGGGCCATTGTGGGCTTGAGGGAGGCTGTTGCCTAGTCCTGTGGGTGTGTGCCTGGGCCATTGTGTGCTTGAGGGAGGCCATTGCCTAGTCCTGTGTGTGACTGGGCCATTTTGGGCTTGAGGGAGGCCATTGCCTAGTCCCGTGGGTGACTGGGCCATTTTGGTCTTGAGGGAGGCTGTTGCCTAGTCCTGTGGGTGACTGGGCCATTGTGGGCTTGAGGGAGGCCGTTGCCTAGTCCTGTGGGTGTACTTGGACATGCACCTGCATTATGAATGTCTGTATTATTTTTTGTATAATTGCTATGGTTACGCCACCAATATAATCTAAGGCCCTGAAGTATGTGCCAAGAAGGGGAGGAGAAACCAAGTAAAGATGGTCGTAGACAGACTAGAAGTAAGATTAGAAAAAATAGTGGCAGAAATCCAAAATATGTTTATCATATACAAAGACGAGTGACTATGTATGTTGTGTCAAACTGAAACTGTATATAAAGCGATCTCTGAGACTGGGACCGGCAGTTGCTCCATGGACCAGCTCGTCTTGTTATTTTGTAATAAAGTCTATTTTGAATTCACAAGCTCCGGTGTCTAAGAGGTATTTTTAAGAAGTATTTCCACGACACACCCCTCAACCAGTATTCTACAAGAGCACAGACACAAGTGACAACAGACACACCGGTCTCTATATTGCAGATGAGCTGAAGGCAGTCATCAATGACCATGGACCACAGAAGGCATTTGCACTGGTGACAGACAATGCTGCGAACATGAAGGCTGCTTGGTCTAAAGTGGAAGAGTCCTACCCTCACATCACACCCATTGGCTGTACTGCTCATGCATTGAATCTGCTCCTCAAGGACATCATGTCACTGAAAACAATGGATACACTCTACAAGAGAGCCAAGGAAATGGTTAGGTATGTGAAGGTTCGTCAAGTTGTAGCAGCAATCTACCTCACCAAGCAACGTGAGAAGAATAAGAGCACCACATTGAAGCTGCCCAGCAACACCCATTGGGGTGGTGTTGTCATCATGTTTGACATTCTCCTGGAGGGGAAGGAGTCTCTCCAAGAAATGGGCATATCACAGTCTGCAGATATGGACAGCCCCATCAGAAGATGGCGCCGGAGGAGATGGCCGCCGTTTTACGGTCTCCTAAACAATTGTGCTATTATGTGGGGGGGTTTTCGCAAAAGGAAGCAACGCAGAGGACGAAAAGCCGGATGCCTCGTCCGGACACGCAGAAGACAACTAGGAAAACTGCCGTTAACGTCAATATTACTCGCCAACGTGCAATCATTAGACACTAAACTAGACGAGATAAGATCACGAATATCCTACCAACGGGACATCAAAAACTGTAACATCCTATGCTTCACGGAATCGTGGCTGAATGACGGCATGGATATTCAGCTAGCGGGATACACGCTGCACCGGCGGGATAGAACAGCACACTCCGGTAAGACGAGGGGGGGCGGTCTGTGCATATTTGTAAACAGCTGGTGCACGAAATCTAAGGAAGTCTCTAGATTTTGCTCGCCTGAAGTAGAGTATATTGTGATAAATTGCAGGCCACACAACTTGCCTAGAGAGTTCTCAGCTATACTTTTCGTGGCTGTTTTTTTTACCACCACAGACAGATGCTGGCACTAAGACCGCACTCAGCCAGCTGTAATAAGGACATAAGCAAACAGGAAACCAGTCACCCAGAGGCGGCGCTCCTAGTGGCCGGAGACTTTAATGCAGGGAAACTTAAATCAGTTCTACCAAATCTCTATCAACATGTTAAATGTGCAACCAGAGGGAAAACAATTCTAGATAACCTGTACTCCACACACAGAGACGCGTACAAAGCTCTCCCTCGCCCTCCATTTGGTAAATCCGACCACAACTCTATCCTCTTGATTCCTGCTTACAAGCAAAAATTGAAGCACCAGTGACTCGGTCTAGAAAAAAATGGTCAGATTAAGCAGATGCTAAACTACAGGACTGTTTTGCTATCACAGACTGGAACATGTTCCGGGATTCTTCCGATGACATTGAGGAATACACCACATCAGTCACTGGCTTTATCAGTAAGTGCATTGAGGACGTCGTCCCCACAGTGACTGTACGTACATACCCCAACCAGAAGCCATGGATTACAGGCAACATTCGCACTGAGCTAAAGGGTAGAGCTGCCTCTTTCAAGGTGCGGGACTCTAACCCGGAAGCTTACAAGAAATCCAGCTATGCCCTGCGACGAACCATCAAACAGGCAAAGCGTCAATACAGGGCTAAGATTGAATCATACTACACCGGCTCCGACGATGCGGCAGGACTTGCAAACTATTACAGACTACAAAGGGAAGCACAGCTGCGAGCTGCCCCGTGACACGACCAGACGAGGCATACCAGACGAGCTAAATCACTTCTATGCTCGCTTCGAGGCAAGCAACACCGAGGATACCAGACGAGCTAAATCACTTCTATGCTCGCTTTGAGGCAAGCAACACCGAGGCATGCATGAGAGCATCAGCTGTGCCGGACGACTGTGTGATCACGCTCTCCGTAGCCGACGTGAGTATGACCTGAGTAAAACAGGTCAACATACACAAGGCTGCGGGGCCAGACGGACGTGTGCTCCGGGCATGTGCTGAACAACTGGCAGGTGTCTTCACTGACATTTTCAACATGTCCCTGATTGAGTCTGTAATACCAACATGCTTCAAGTAGACCACCATAGTCCCTGTGCCCAAGAACACAAAGGCAACCTGCCTAAATGACTACAGACCCGTAGCACTCGCGTCCATAGCCATGAAGTGCTTTGAAAGGCTGGTAATGGCTCACATAAACACCATTATCCCAGAAACCCTAGACTCACTCCAATTTGCATACTGCCCAGATCCACAGATGATGCAATCGCTATTGCACTCCACACTGCCCTTTCCCACCTGGACAAAAGGAACACCTATATGAAAATGCTGTTCATTGACTACAGCTCAGCGTTCAACACCATAGTACCCTCAAAGCTCATCACCAAGCTAAGGATCCTGGGACTAAACACCTCCCTCTGCAACTGGATCCTGGACTTCCTGACAGGCCGCCCCCAGGTGGCAGGGGTAGGTAGCAACACATCTGCCACGTTGATCCTCAACACTGGAGCTCGCAAGGGGTGCGTGCGCAGTCCCCTCCTGTACTCCCTGTTCACCCTCGACTGCATGGCCAGGCACGACTCCAACACCATCATTAAGTTTCCTGATGACACAACAGTGGTAGGCCTGATCACCGACAACGACGAGACAGCCTATAGGGAGGAGGTCAGAGACCTGGCCGGGTGGTGCCAGAATAACAACCTATCCCTCAACGTAACCAAGACTAAGGAGATTATTGTGGACTACAGGAAAAGGAGCACCGAGCACGTCCCCATTCTCATCGATGGGGCTGTAGTGGAGCAGGTTGAGAGCTTCAAATTCCTTTGTGTCCACATCAACAACAAACTAGATTGGTCCAAACACACCAAGACAGTCGTGAAGAGGGCACGACAAAGCCTATTCCTCCTCAGGAAACTAAAAAGATTTGGCATGGGTCCTGAGATCCTCAAAAGGTTCTACAGCTGCAACATCGAGAGCATCCTGACCGGTTGCATCACTGCCTGGTACGGCAATTGTTCGGCCTCCGACCGCAAGGCACTTCACAGGGTAGTGCGTACGGCCCAGTACATCACTGGGGCAAAGCTGCCTGCCATCCAGGACCTCTACACCAGGCGGTGTCAGAGGAAGGCCCTAAAAATTGTCAAAGACCCCATCCACCCCAGTCATAGACTGTTCTCTCTACTACCGCATGGCAAGCGGTACCGGAGTGCCAAGTCTAGGACAAAAAGGCTTTTCAACTGTTTTTCCCCCCAAGCCATAAGACTCCTGAAAGGGAAACCAAATGGTTACCCGGACTATTTGCATTGTGTGCCCCCCCACCCCCCCCCACCAACCCCTCTTTTATGCTGCTGCTACTCTGTTTATCTTATATGCGTAGTCACTTTAACTATACATTCATATACATACTACCTAAATTGGCCTGACCAACCAGTGCTCCCGCACATTGGCTAACCGGGCTATCTGCATTGTGTCCCACCACCCGCCAACCCCTCTTTTTACGCTTCTGCTACTCTGTTATTCATATAAGCATAGTCACTTTAACGATACCAACATGCACATACTACCTCAATAAGCCTGACTAACCGGTGTCTGTATATAGCCTTGCTACTCTTTTTTTTCAAATGTCTTTTTACTGTTTTATTTCTTTACTTACCTACCTACACACACACACCTTCTTTTTTTCCCACATCATTGGTTAGAGCCTGTAAGTAAGCATTTCACTGTAAGGTGTAACCTGTTGTAATCGGCGCACGTGACAAATAAACTTTGATTTGATCTAGAGGATCCTCCTGGATGATATATGTTGGGAGAGAGTGGTAAGAGAGAGTGGTAAGCAGCCTGAAACTCCTGAAACCTATAGCAGTAGCCAATGCACGGCTTGAGGGAGACAATGCCATCCTGTCTGATGTTCAGATTCTGCTTGTAGATGTAAGAGAAGAAATCCGTACTGCCCTGTCCACATCACTGTTGCTCCAAGCAGAGGAAACTGCAGTTCTGAAATACATCAAAAATTGTGAAGATTTCTGCCTGAAGCCCATACACACCGCAGCGTACATGTTGGACCCCAAGTATGCTGGCAAGAGCATCCTGTCTGGTGCAGAGATCAACAAGGACTATGGTGTCATCACTACTGTGTCTCGCCACCTCGGCATGGATGAGGGCAAGGTTCTTGGCAGTCTGGCGAAGTACACTTCCAAGCAGGGGCTTTGGGATTGAGATGCAATATGGCAGTCGTGCCAACATATCTCATCAGCCACCTGGTGGATGAGACTTTGTGAATCTGAGGCTCTTTCCCCTGTTGCTTCCATCATTCTCCAAATCCCACCAACATCAGCCGCGTCAGAGTGCAACTGGTCCTTGTTTGAGAAAACACATACAAAAGCATGCAACAGGCAGACCAATACAAGGGCTTAAAGATTGATGGCCACCCGGGCAAATTTGAGGCTTTTTGAGCCTGACAACGAGCCATCCTCAACAAGGTTGGAATGTGACAGTGAAGATGAGGCCTCAGTCTGATGTTCAAGAGGTGGACATTGAGGAGGTCCTGGGAGAAGACATGGAAGCTTGAGAGGAAGACAACCAAGGCTTTAGTTTGTAGACTATCATTTTACAGATGTATGTTGAAAATGTTTTTGGGAGATGCGATGGATCATTGCGGATCATTCAATATTCCCTTTTGTTGTTCAGTGAAATCATCCCATGTAAAGTCAACTCATTTAAAGTTAAATTTGTAACTATAATAGTTTTTTTGATTTCTATTGGAAAGATTTAATAATTTGCAATTATGTCTGTTTATGATAAGGTAAAAGGTTTATGTTTCTGTCTCCATATGGTAAATGTATCCAATGCAAAAAACATCTACATTTAAATGGTATTAATTTGCATATATTTCCGTTAATTCCCATATTCCCATATATTCTTGTTAATTCCCACTGAAATTTTCCACCTCTGAATATTCCCCAAAATGTGCAACCCTAGGGGCGGGTGCAGGTATGTCACCTAATATTTGTTTTATGTAATCCCAACCTAGCTGAAATCTGTTCCTTGTGAATGACCATGTTTTCCCCAACAGGACTCAGTTTTTGTATCCTAGCAGACTCTATCCTTGAAGCCTCAAAGCATGCATTGCCTGATGCACTCTGCTGGGTGCAACCTGGCACAACTGGAACGAGCATCATATCAGCAGTTGTACCATTTGCGTACCGTCAGTGGTCCACTGCTACGGATTATACACATTGGAACAAACAG
This sequence comes from Salvelinus fontinalis, assembly GCF_029448725.1. NCBI lineage: Eukaryota > Metazoa > Chordata > Actinopteri > Salmoniformes > Salmonidae > Salvelinus > Salvelinus fontinalis. The sequence continues at coordinate 41,543,889 of NC_074690.1, forward strand.
CGTAGCTCAAGGGGATTCTCCTTACAACATTATCAGGAGGATGTGGGAACTGATCATAGGCAGTATCGGTATGAAGTAAGGTTTGCCGTTTGCTCTACCCCGGCCAGAGGACGATGCTACCGCTAAACATGTAGTTAAGGACACAAATCTGTCACATGAAAACGATGGTGTCGTTTTATTTTAGGACTAATAGATTATTTCTGAGGCACGCGCAACCCAGTCACACACTTTATAGCAGTGATCGGCTTCATCTTAATTGTCACGGCAAGGGTAGTTTTTTTTTTTTTTTTTTCATTACACGAGTTAGTTTCCCAATTTCTTTTTTTAATAAATAAATAAATGGTAGTCGGTTTATTTCTGTTCTTTGCATTTAGTTTCTGAGCTGCCTCGGATTTTCTATTTGACCTGATGTCGATTTTAGGTTTTATTGTGCTATCCGGTGTTCATGTTCCTTGTTGATTTCCAAACATGAAATACAAAAATCTCTTTGTTCATGTGTTGCCGTTCACTTGAATATGAGAACTGCTGCAACACGTTCAACATATGAAATGTTCACAACACTGTGTATTGGCTTGTACCGTGTGTTTCACTTGAATTCACTTGAATAAGAGCATTGGTGCAACTTCTGACAGGTCCGTCTAAGACACATAAGCCTATGTTATTGCTATCAGTGCAATGCTTCCCAACAAGTGCCGGTTTACAACACAAGCATGCTACATACGTTTCCCACCCCACCCACAATATAATTTCTGAAATCCTCCCAACCATGAAAATGAATAAATATGACATATGTCAGGTTCGACAGAGGGCCGGATAAGAATGAATGAGGCCCCTGACTATATGTCAGATTACAGATATTTTGGATGGTTGTAAAGCCCTATATCTAAGCTACTCGGGATGTGGTCGACGGTCAATTTTACTCCATGGGACTGTTTTGTTGGAGAAGTGTTTTTTAATGGGCTGTTGGGATTTTGTAGCTGACAGAGGGCCGGCTAAGAATGAACTAGGCGTAGTGGTGATTTCCCAACTAAAATCATTTGCATTCTGAAAAGTATAAATCACATGAGCATTCTAGAAAATAAAGATATCTCTATCGAGCATGCGAGATGGAAGGCTATAGACATACCCTGCGTGTTTTGATCATCGGCAGTTCGTTGGTGGCTCGGCTTCGGACACATTAGTCCATCTTTACCCCAACCTTGGCATGGATAGACTGGATAGGAGAGAGTGGTGTGAGATGGGAGCAGCTCGAACTGCACTTTGCTCGGCGCGGCCGTAGGCTACCCAAACCTGATCTCGTCGTCATCCTTGTAGGCGGTAACAGTTTGGGACATTTTTTTTCAAGCTCAGGCTCGTTCGGATAATGCAGTTAGGCCTCGAGGAACTAATCTGCATGTTCCCCAGGACCACATTTGTCTGCTCAGACATTTTGAAACGTCGGCACTGGCAGCACCAGAACGCCCCACGTCCTTCTGGCATTGACAGAGTCAGGTGTTTTGTAAACCGTGCGATTTTTCAGGCATTCTTGACAGAACATCCTAGTTGTAGAGGCAGGGACAGCATCAGGCACACTCACGTTAAATTGGCATCCAATCCAAGTCTGTATTTAGATGACGGCGTGCATCTCAATTTTAGAGGTAATAGCATGTAGCTTGCAAACATTAGGGCGCGTATCAGTATCAAACTGCTGTGGTGATTCATTCTGCAATCTGCATGCATGCAAACAAAGGCTCTTTTCAGAGCCAACCATTTCTATCTAAAAACATAAATATATATTTTTCCATTGTGAGTGCTTGCACTGAAATTACTCGTCAAGTTGGATAAATTGCATGCTAATGAATTGCGATCTGTTTCGACTCGAGCAACTCAAATGCATGTATCTGATTGGCTACTGTTCCTGGGCGGGAAACTTCCCGTTGACGTGCCCTCTGGTCCTTGCTATTCAGGATCCTTGGGGCGTTCCTACCCGCTGAATTTGACCTTTTAAAGGGTTAAGGTAAGGGTTCATGTTAGCAAAGACAGTAGGTTTAGAAACTATGTTCTAGTTAAGGGTTCGGATAGGGATCTCCCACTTGAAAGTGTCAATATGAGTAGCGTGCACTTTAACATAGATAAAATTACAGCTTAGAGGATTTGCTCACTTGACTCCCGATACTTACAGCATGAGTTCAAATTTTGCATGCAGCAGGCATGCTTTTTAATTTATGCCTTCTACATTTTTCTGGGAACGGCATGCCATTTCAATGTTATGCTATTGATACAGTGAGGATAACAAGTATTTGATACACTGCTGATTTTGCAGGTTTTCCTACTTACAAAGCATGTAGAGGTCTGTCATTTTTATCATAGGTACACTTCAACTGTGAGAGACGGAATCTAAAACAAAAATCCAGAAAATCCCATTGTATGATTTTTAAGTAATTAATTAGCATTTTATTGCATGACAAGTGTTTGATACATCAGAAAAGCAGAACTTAATATTTGGTACAAACAAGCATACTATACCTGTTGGTCATTGCAACTCATTGCAACTGGTTCTGTAACCTGTTTGGATATAGGGCATAATGCCCTACATCCTGCAATGGACAGAATGACATTCTGATCAGCATGGGTGGTTTGAATGAACCTCTTTTCATTTTGGGTGAGTCTTGTGAACTCCAAGTCAATGTAGAGATAGTAAACACCTGCTGTATTGTGGAACATCAGAGTTATGCGGTTTCCTTTGAAAGTAACTGAAGAAATGTCGTCAGAACCATTTGTGTTAAGCAAGAATGTTCTGAATTTGACTGGCTTGCCCTCTACTCTTCTCACATGCACGTTCCTGTACCACTTTACATACAGTTTGGATAAGCCTAACTGTACCACTTTACATACAGTTTGAATAAGCCTAACTGTACCACTTTACATACAGTTTGGATAAGCCTAACTGTACCACTTTACATACAGTTTGGATAAGCCTAACTGTACCACTTTACATACAGTTTGGATAAGCCTAACTGTACCACTTTACATACAGTTTGGATAAGCCTAACTGTACCACTTTACATACAGTTTGGATAAGCCTAACTGTACATACAGTTTGGATAAGCCTAACTGTACCACTTTACATACAGTTTGGATAAGCCTAACTGTACCACTTTACATACAGTTTGGATAAGCCTAACTGTACCACTTTACATACAGTTTGGATAAGCCTAACTATACCACCTTACATACAGTTTGGATAAGCCTAACTGTACCACTTTACATACAGTTTGGATAAGCCTAACTGTACCACTTTACATACAGTTTGGATAAGCCTTAACTGTACCACTTTACATACAGTTTGGATAAGCCTAACTGTACCACTTTACATACAGTTTGGATAAGCCTAACTGTACCACTTTACATACAGTTTGGATAAGCCTAACTGTACCACTTTACATACAGTTTGGATAAGCCTAACTATACCACTTTACATACAGTTTGGATAAGCCTAACTGTACCACTTTACATACAGTTTGGATAAGCCTAACTGTACCACTTTACATACAGTTTGAATAAGCCTAACTGTACCACTTTACATACAGTTTGGATAAGCCTAACTGTACCACTTTACATACAGTTTGGATAAGCCTAACTGTACCACTCTTGCCGCCTGATGTGTGTGTGTGTGGGATCTACTTTAGCACTACCTACCTTGTCCTGTTGGAAAATAAGGGATTCCCACATAGCTAATGTTGTGCCGGCTTGATGTGCCACCCAATCAATAAAGTGCATACTGCAAAATAGCTATTTGACAAGAGAAAGTCCAGCCTTTTCGTTGTCATCTAAGTCATTGAACCCATCTACAATATCTGGTCATATGTTTGACCTGAACTGTGATAGAATCTCCTATTTTTTTTGAATCTACGCTCGCTCTCACCCATTAAGTTTGTTATTTTTGTAAATATGTGTGATCGCATAAAAACACAGTTTTATCACTGACCAACGTCCTGTACCATTTCAACAATGGTGTCAAATGTGCGTTGCGCAGAACCAGATGCCTGTTGTCTTAAACATAAATGAAGCCTAGAGCTGTCTTTAAAAACAACAACCTGTTGTTCCGTATTTATGACCCAGCTTACTGGTCCCATCAGTGGTGAGTGTAACCTCGTTTTCATGCATTATCCTCTCTTGAATTTGCTGCGATGACACCTGTCTTGTCTCCAGTGTAATATTTGTACATGTTGATATGCTAGGTAGCCTATCAATTAGCATCTCTGCCATGTTCTTTACTACGCAATCTATTACTTGAGGTGCTTTGTTACTACTGACCCCTAATGCACAGGTCAACTCCACCACGTCTGCCTAGTGTTGTCACTAAACACACGACCGTCCACTAATGGAGAAAGGCCCCTACCTCTATCTTCTCTGTTTTGTTGGGATTGCCAGAATTGTTTAAATCCTTCATTTTATCTGGCAATTATTGTTCCTTTCTCTTCTTTACACCTAAGTGTATTTAAATTGCTCTCTTTTCCACGCTTAAGGTTTTCAATTTTTACTTGCAGCTCCCCTATTTCTCTTTTAACTGTGAATTAACCTGCTCTAATCTGTGGTTCTCTCCTTCCTGCTCCGTGATTTTAGTTTGGAATAAATCTGTTTTAACATCTTTCGGCTTGCTGCGTTTGTTTGAATTACGCGAGGTCTCTGGCGCACTCTGACATTTATTTGTAAGGGAGCTGATAACTTTCTTTGACTGCATCGCAAGTCTTGGCTCTCTTTTGTTTGATGACAAACTGTGAACTCCTTGTTTAACCCAATAACAATTCAATTTGCATTTCCTTTGTATCCAGGTAGAAAACTGATCTTCTGACATGTCATTTGTGGTGCTATGCAGTCATCTATTGGAATTATTTAGTAATTGCAGTTCATTCATATTTTTTTTTAAACAATCTGATCAGACCATCAAAGTTTCTATACCTAAGGTCACCGAATAGAGTGTATATACTTACTCAGAATTATTAAATATAAAACATTTTCCAGTTCATTTGATCACTTTCGACCATAAAATAAACATTTACAGCATTACAATTAAACTGATGGGTCATACGCATATACAAAAAACATCATAGATTTAGTTAACTATTTAAGAAACATTTCTTTAAATGGGTAACATTATATGCCAAAGTATCACCCCTTTAACATATAAACACAGACACTGGACACAGAAAATGTGCTTTTTTAAATAAATCTGGTAGCTCTTAAGATAACTTTTGCTTTGCTGGAATTTCACAGAGGCCTAGTTCAAACCACAACATTTCTAACAGAAAAAGGCAAATGGTAGCAGATAAATGGTAAGCTGGTTAAATAAAAGACTGCTCTTAGAACTTTCAGACTGCCATTGTTTTGGGGACATGTCTGTCTATTTCACCAAGTATCTCAGAATGTACACTACCGGTCAAAAGTTTTAGGACACCTACTCATTCAATTTTTTTTATTTTATTTTTACTATTTTCTACATTGTAGAATAATAGTGAAGACATAAACTATTAAATACCACATAGTAACCAAAAAAGTCCTAAACAAATCAAAATCTATTTTATATTTGAGATTCTTCAAATAGCCACCCTTTTCCTTGATGACAACTTTCCACACTCTTGGCATTCTCTCAACCAGCTTCACCTGGAATGATTTTCCAACAGTCTTGAAGGAGTTTCCACATATGCTGAGCCCTTGTTGGCTGCTTTTCCTTCACTCTGCAGTCCGACTCATCCCAAACCTTCTCAATTTGGTTGTGGTCAGGGGATTGTGGAGGTCAGGTCATCTGATGCAGCACTCCATCACCCTAAAATAGCCCTTACACAGCCTGGAGGTGTGTTGGGTCATTCTCCTGTTGAAAAACAAATGATAGTCCCACTAAGCGCAAACCAGATGGGATGGCTACCACAGCAATCTGCAGAAATATGCCATGCTGGTTAAGTCTGCCTTGAATTCTAAATAGATCACAATGTCACCAGCAAACCACCCCCACACCATAACACATGTTCGGACCATGCTTTACGGTGGGAAATACACATGCGAAGATCATCCGTTCACCCACATGGCGGTTGGAATCAAAAATCTCCAATTTGGACTCCAGACCAATGGACAAATTTCCACCCCTCTAATATCCATTGCTCGTGTTTCTTGGCCCAAGCAAGTCTCTTCTTCATATTGGTGACCATTAGTAGTGGTTTCTTTGCAGCAATTCGACCATGAAGGCTTGAGTCACAGTCTCCTCTGAACAGTTGATGTTTAGATGTGTCTGTTACTTGAACTCTGTGAAGCATTTATTTGGGCTGCAATTTCTGAGGCTGGTAACTCTCTAATGAACTTATCCTCTTCAGCAGAGGTAGTTCTGGGTCTTCCTTTCCTGTGGCGGTCCTCATGAAAGCCAGTTTCATCATAGCGCTTGATGGTTTTTGCGACTGCACTTGAAGTTCTTGACATTTTCTGAATTGACTGACCTTCATGTCTTAAAGTAATGATGGACTGTCGTTTCTCTTTGCTTATTTGAGCTGTTCTTGCCATAATATGGACTTAGCCCTACTTGGTAAAAGACCATCTTCTGTCCTTGTCACAACACAACTGATTGGCACAAACGCATTAAGAAGGAAAGCAATTCCACAAATTAACTTTTAAGAAGGCACACCTGTTAATTGTAATGCATTCCAGTGTGCAAAGTTGTCATCAAGGCAACTAGGTGGCTACTTTTAAGAATCTCAAATATAATGTGTATTTTGATTTGTTTAACATGTCTTCATTATTATTCTACAATGTAGAATAGTAAAGATAAAGAAAAACCCTGGAATGAGGAGGTGTTCTAAAATGTTTCACTGCTACTGTAGATTGACACTTATGTTCTTTCCATTGGAAAACATGTTTTGCATGACATTTCATGGATTTACATGTAATTGGTCACCTACAATATTTGTCTCAATTGGGCATATCTTTCGAGGTAAAGCTATCTTTTGGTTCTACAGCATAAACGGTTCCAGTCTTCCCCACGCCAGTCCCACTAAGAGGGGTGGATGGCACATCAGCGCCCTCCATCAGAGATTCCCCAGCGGACAGCAGTCCCAGATGGGGACCCTGACTCAGATTCCGACCAGGACTCTGGAGTTGGAGAGGATGCTGGCGTTCACCATGGCAATGACGTTTCGCACCGGGGGGAGGGAGTTGGAGGGGGAGAGGGGGATTTCAACATCTTTGTTGCCTTTCGAGGAAACATGGATGACGAGGACTTCCAAGAGAAACTTGACAACATACTTAACAGGATGCCTAGTATGCTTGAATTGGGTTAGTAATGGTTGGTGATGTGCACCTTCCTTCTGGCTAAACACTTTCCAACTTTTGAATGTATTATGAAAGTAAAATGTTTAAAGTCATCATTTCATAGCTCTGTATTATTTATATACTGATAAGAACAGTGATATTGAGGTTTTGTACTCCTACCACTTATCCCCCATGTGTCATCCTCTCTTTCTTCATGTCTACCTATCCCTCTCCAGACTCGGAGAGACTGCAGCTCCAGCATGTGGAGCCATGGAACAGTGTGCGTGTCACCTTTAACATTCCTCGGGACGCGGCAGAGCGCCTCAGGCTGCTGGCCCAGAACAACCAGCAGCAGCTCCGAGACCTGGGCATCCTCTCTGTACAGATAGAGGGTATGTGCAGTACCAAAATAGCAGCAGCCATGGGTATGGTCAGGCCCAAAATGCATTGTTTATTTTATAGTAAGCATCCTGAAAAGTACTTAGTTCCTGATTGTTGTTGTTAATGTTTTTTTTTTGTTTCGTCCAGGTGAAGGAGCCATAAACGTGGCCATTGGGCAGAATAGAGGTCAGGAGGTCAGGGTAAACGGACCAATCGGTGCGTCTGGTCAGATGAGGATGGATTTGGGATTCCCAGGACAACCAGGCCCAGGTGACTTGGGGCAGGACAGTGACAAGTTGAACTCTAGGCATTCATTGATCGTCTTTTAGTTGTTAGAATATAAACCAACTCCCACACCAATCTCTTGTAGGAGGCATGAGAATGAGCAACCCGTCGATGGTCCCCCCTTGCCCCAGTATGTCTGCACAGGCCATGGTTCCCGGCAGCAGTGGACAGATGCACCCCAGAGCCCCCAGACCCCCCTCACAGACTGGTGAGGACATATGCATGCTTAATAAGCAACCAGTTAACTCATTCACACATCCAAAATATGTGCAACTTGTTCAAAGGTATTGACCATATACATTTTTACCCTCCCTTCAGATGCGATGGGCCCAATGATGTCCTTGCAGCAGCAGCTTCAGCATCCCCAGGCTGGCCCCTACGGCCAAGGACCCATACCCCCCCAGGCAGCTCATCACATGCAGGTACACAATCACTAATGGAGCTCAACAATAACCATGCATTATAATCACTAACAATACTACCAATTAATGCAAGGATTACATGTATCAGGAGTTGACTGTATTTATGAAGGCTGTATTTTGACCACAGACCATGCAGGTGGGGAGGCAGCTCAACCCGGCTGCCCTCCATCAGCTGCAGCAACAGCAGCAGGCCCAGCAACAAGCCCAGCTCTCCCAGCTTGGTGGCCCCCGTCCCCCCTTCAACCCCTCTGGCCAGATGCCTGTACCATCCGGCTGGAACCAGCTCCCCACAGGGGTCCTCCAGCAGCCGCCAGCCCAGGGAGGACCCATGGGCTCAGCCTGGAGGAAGGCCCCTCCCCAAGCTCAGATGACTCAACGTCCCCCCTCCCTGGCTACGGTCCAGACCCCCAGCCACCCTCCACCTCCGTACCCGTTTGGTAGCCAACAGGCTGGCCAGGTGTTTAATGCTATGGTGCAGGGGCAGCTCCAGCAGCAGCCAGGGACTGGTCAGTTTGCAGCCCCCCAGCCTAAAGGTCCCCAAGGTGTGCCTGGAGGGGTGGCAGGACCCCCTAGACCTCCACCACCTCTGCCTCCTTCAGCAGGGCCTCAGGGAAACCTCACAGCCAAGTCTCCTGGGTCTTCACCGTCCCTCTTCCAGCAGGGTTCTCCAGGGACTCCTCCCATGATGGGGCAGGGTCAGGCCCAGCTGGGCCCGAGACCTATGACCCCACAGGGTTTCCCTCAAGGGGTAGGCTCACCGGGCAGGGCGATACTGGGACAGCAGGGTAGCATGCAGCAAGGGTTCATGGTAATGCCCCAAAATGGGCAGGCTGGACCTCCGATTCATCAAGGAGGAATGGGAGGTAAGAAATTGAATTACTGCAGATGACTACAAATGATGCATTCACTTTCACAGTGTATGTTTGTTAAATGGTCACAAATGATCTCCTGAAGCATTGCCTTATTAGTTAGAATTACTTATTAGTTAGTAACACAATTCATGCTGAAATCAAAGTACTATTCAGACAGTTACAGTGTATCCAGACTTACTATAATGACAATTTATGCTGGGCTAATGAAATTCCCAACGGTGGTGTTTGATCATAGGCATGCCCAATCGTCTGCCCATGGGGTTCCCTAACGTCCCAGGGAACCATAACTTTGTCCAGGGTCAGGTGACTAGCGCTCCAGGAACCCCTGGGGGAGGAGCCAATCCCCAGCTCCAGAGCAGCCAGGTTATGGCACATACAGGTACAAGACAAAGAATAGATCAGCACAGTTAAAATTATACTTTGCAGCTACACTACATTTCAGAAGTTTGGGGTCACTTAGAAATTTGTTTTTGAAAGAAAAGCAACAAAAAAAAGTCCATTTAAAATAACGTCAAATTGATCAGAAATACAGTGTAGACATTGTTAATGTTGTAAATGACTAATGTAGCTGGAAATGGCAGATTTATTATGGGATATCTACATAGGCCCATTATCAGCAACCATCACTCCCGTGTTCCAATGACACGTTGTGTTAGTTTATAATTTTAAAAGGCTAATTGATCATTATAAAACCCTTTTGCAATTAGGTTAGCACAGCTGAATATTCTTGCTCTGATTAAAGAAGCAATAAAACTGGCCTTCTTTAGACTAGTTGAGTATCTGGACCGTCAGCATTTGTGGGTTCGATTACAGGCTAAAAAAGGCCAGAAACAAAGACCTTTCTTCTGAAACTCGTCAGTCTATTCTTGTTCTGAGAAATTAAGGCTATTCCAGATGAGAAATTGCCAAGAAACTGAAGATCTTGTACAACGCTGTGTACTACTCCCTTCACAGAACAGCACAAACTGTCTCTAACCAGAATAGAAAGAGTGGGAGGCCCTGGTGCACAACTGAGCAAGAGGACAAGTACATTAGTGTCTAGTTTGAGAAACAAGACGCCTCACAAGTCCTCAACTGGCAGTTTCATTAAATGTACCCGGAAAACACCAGTCTCAACGTCAACAGTGAAGAGGCGACTCCGGGATGCTGACCTTCTAGGCAGAGTTGCAAAGAAAAAGACATATCTCAGAGTCAGACTGGCCAATAAAAAGAACACAGACACTGGACAGAGGAAGATTGGAAAAAAGCGTTATGGACAGACAAATCTAAGTTTGAGGATCACAAAGAAGAACATTCGTGAGACACAGAAAAAATGTAAAGATGCTGGAGGAGTGCTTGACGCCACCAAGCGTGGTGGAGGTAATGTGATGGTCTGGGGGAGATTTGGTGGTGGTAAAGTGGGAGATTTTTACAGGGTAAAAGGGATCTTGAAGAAGGAAGGCTATCACTCCATTTTGCAACGCCATGCCATACCCTGTGGACGGAGCTTAATTGGAGCCAATTTCCTCCTACAACAGAACAATGACCCAAAGCACAGCTCCAAACTATTGAATAACTATTTAGAGAAGAAGCAGTCAGCTGGTATTCTGTCTATAATGGAGACCAGCACAGTGACCGGATCTCAACCCTATTGAGCTGTTGTGGGAGCAGCTTGACCGTATGGTATGTAAGAAGTGCCCATCAGTCCAACTTGTGGGAGGTGCTTCAGGAAGCATGATTACCTCAACAAAATGACAATTAGAATTCCAAAGGTCTGGAAAACGTAATTACTGCCAATGGAGGATTCTTTGACGAAAGCACTTTGAAGGACAATTATTATTTCTAACCTTGTCAACGTCTTGACTATATTTCCTATTCATTTTGCAACTCATTTTATGTATGTTTTCATGGAAAACAAGGACATTTCTAAGTGACCACAAACTTCTGAACGGCAGTGTATCTACGAGAGAAAAAGCCCAAGCAGGGTCGTTCAGTTTGATTTCAATCACTTTTTGACTGCACACCGTTACATTTTTATTTGAATCTAAATTTTAACTTCCAATTACTACCACAAAGATGGCCTCTGGTCCGCACACTGTCGAATGTCAACTTAAATGGTGATGTCTATTCTATTATCTATATTTCTATGATTTTAATTTGGAAGATTGACAGTGTAATTTAAAACAACTGATATTTCATACAAGTCAACATTCCTCAACCGTCTTTGTGGTACCGTTTGAAAGTTGAAATGTCAATGCTATTCCCATTTTAGTGCATTTATCAGCCAAAACTTGACACCCACCCTGTATTCAAGAGCATGCTTTGTCTCAACCGAGGGCGGGCACAACACAAACACCTCAGATTATGTAAAATGAGGTCTAAGCTGCAACGTATAATTGATGTTGAAGGTTTTTATATATACAGTTGAGGTCGGAAGTTTACATACACCTCAGACAAATACATTTCAACTCAGTTTTTCACAATTCCTGACATTTAATCTTAGTAGAAATGCCCTGTTTTAGGTCAGTTAGGATCACCACTTTATTTTAAGAATGTAAAATGTCAGCATTATAGTAGAGAATTATTTATTTCAGCTTGTATTTCTTTCATCACATTCCCAGTGGTTCAGAAGTTTACATACACTCAATTAATATTTGGTAGCATTGCCTTTAAATTGTTTAACTTGGGTCAAATGTTTCGGGTAGCCTTCCACAAGCTTCCCACAATAAGTTGGGGGAATTTTGGCCCATTCCTCCTGACAGAGCTGGTGTAACTGAGTCAGGTGTGTAGGTCTCCTTGCTCGCACACACTTTTTCAGTTCTGCCCACACATTTTCTATAGGATCAGGGCTTTGTGATGTCCACTCCAACACCTTGACTTTCTTGTCCTTAAGCCATTTTGCCGCAACTTTGAAAGAATGCTTGGGGTCATTGTCCATTTGGAAGACCTATTTGCAACCAATCTTTAACTTCCTGACTGATGTCTTGAGATGTTCCGTCAATATATCCACATCATTTTCCTTCGTTGTGTTGCCATCTATTTGTGAAGTGCACCAGTCCCTCCTGCAGCAAAGCACCCCCACAACATGATGCTGCTACCCCCGTGCTTCACGGTTGGGATGGTGTTCTTCGGCTTGCAGGCCTCCCCCTTTTTCCTCCAAACATAATCATGGTCATTATGGCCAAACAGTTCTATTTTTGTTTCATCAGACCAGAGGACATTTCTCCAAAAAGTACGATCTTTGTCCTCATGTGCAGTTGCAAACCGTGGTCTGGCTTTTTATGGCGGTTTTGGAGCAATGGCTTCTTCCTTGTTGAGCGGCCTTTCAGGTAATGTCAATATAGGACTCGTTTTACTGTGGATATAGATGCTTTTGTACCTGTTTCCTCCAGCATCTTCACATGGTCCTTTGCTGTTGTTCTGGGATTGATTTGCACTTTTCGCACCAAAGTACGTTCATCTCTAGGAGACAGAACACGTCTCCTTCCTGAGTGGTATGACGGCTGCGTGGTCCCATGGTGTTTATACTTGCATACTAGTGTTTGTACAGATGAATGTGATACCTTCAGGCGTTTGGAAATTGCTCCCAAGGATGAACCAGACCCTTGGAGGTCATGGCTGATTTCTTTAGATTTCCCCATGATGTCAAGCAAAGAGGCACTGAGTTTGAAGGTAGGCCTTGAAATACATCCACAGGTACACCTCCAATTGACTCAAATTATTTCAATTTGCCTATAAGAAGCTTCTAAAGCCATGATATCATTTTCTGGAATATTCCAAGCTGTTTAAAGGCACAGTCAACTTCTGACCCACTGGAATTGTGATACAGTGAATTAATCTGTCTGTAAACAATTGTTGGACACATTACTTGTGTCATGCACAAAGTAGATGTCCTAACCGACTTGCCAAAACTATAGTTTGTTAACAAGAAATTTGTGGAGTGGTTGAAAAACAAGTTTTAATGACTCCAACCTAAGTGTATGTAAACTTCCGACTTCAGCTGTGTGTATATATATATATATTTTTTTTTTCTTCAAGAAATTATCCAACAGTTTGACAACCCTTTTTGTAAGCTTTTAAATTATATCAAACTCAATCGTTGTATCTTTTCCAGTGCTGAAGACATGGATGTCTAATGGTATGGTGGGGTATGCAAAAAGGGTAAACTTTGGGCACCTCTATCTCTTGAATGTTTTGGCATTCAGGTCCAAAAAGTTACTTTCTCACCACTGGGCGAGTATGTATGGAAAGTTTAGTTACAATCAAAATGGGTGTGGTCAAAAAGTGATTAAAATCAAATGGACTGACCCAGCAGACAATACAGTGATATGATTTAATCTGTATCAGGCCAACCTCAGTGTCATTCTCTTCTGATCTGATTTCAGGAGCCCAGTCGTCAGCCTCCACCCCCAACAACATGCAAGGTCCGTCCCACTCCCAGCCCAATGTCATGGGCCTCCACAGTGGCATGGCCGGCCAGCCCCCAGGCACCACCTCAGGCCCCAGTATGGGCCAGCCCGGCCTCCAGACCCAGATGATGGGCCTCCAGGGCCAGCCTGTGTCCTCGTCCCCCAGCCAGATGGTCCAGGGTGGGGGTCCGGGGCAAGCGGTCCTCTCCAGACCCCTCAACCCAGGGCAGAGAGGAGGCATGACCCCACCCAAGCAGCTGATGCCCCAGCAGGGCCAGGGGGTGATGCACAGCCAGGTGGTTGGAGGGCAGGGGCACCAGGCGATGCTCCTACAACAACAACAGCAGCAGCAACAACAGCAAAACTCCATGATGGAACAGATGCAACAGATGCAAGGAAACAAACAGGCGTTTGGGGTGAAAGGTCAGGCCGGGGTCATGCCAGGTCAGATGATGCGGGGTCCGTCTCCTAACGTGCCCGGTAACATGTCTCAGTTCCAGCAAGCTCAGGTGGGCCAACAGCAGCAGCAGCAGCAGCAAATGGCTCAGCTCCAACAACAGCAGCAGCAACACCAGCTACAACAACATCAACAGATGACCCAGCAGCAGACCCAACAGGTATTTCATTACTTTAAAAAATATATATATATATTTGCATTGTGGCAATAGGTAGAAAACCCAATTTCCCTTCTGCGTAGGGAAATATTATTTCACTTGTTCATTCCTAAATTTGTTCAGGTCCCCATGGGTGGCAACCCCAACCAGGCCATGGGTATGCACAGTCAGATGAGACTCCCCAGTGGTCATCCTCTGGTCCAGCAGCAGCTCCAACAACAGAAACAACAACAAGCCATTCTACAACAGCAGCAACAACAGGCGACGCAGCAACACCCACACGCTCTCGGAGACCCCAGTGGCTGTACAGGCGACATGGGCAGTGTCCAACAGATGCTCCAGGACATGCAGGGTCAGCAACAGCAGCAAGGCATGACAGGAATTGGAGCGCCCCAACACATGCAGGTGGGCAACGGCCACTTCCCGGGTCACGGGATGAATTTCAATCCCCAGTTCGGGGGTCAAATGCCTATGAGTGGGTTGTGCGCTCAGGCAGGGGGTTTCCCAGTGAACAAGGACGTGACGCTGACCAGTCCTCTCCTGGTCAACCTGCTCCAGAGTGACATCTCGGCTAGTCAGTTTGGACCTGGGGGGAAGCAGGGGGCTGGAGGTCCTGGCCAGGCCAAACCCAAGAAGAAGAAACCACCACGCAAGAAGAAGCCCAAAGTAGGGGAGGGACAGCAGCCGATGGAGGGGCTAGGGTAAGAAGCTGAATTTTCTTGAAATCTTAACATACACAAAGTATTCGGTATTGGACATGGTTAGTCATTGAGGTATTATTTTCTTCTACCCAGGGGTCTGGATGTGGGTGTCGGCCTGGAGGACACAGAGCTGCCAGCACTGAGTGGGGAACAGGGGGTGGGCATGGACCATTCTGGACCCAAACTTTCAGACTTCACCAACAGGCCTGCAGGTATGCAATGTTCATGATTCTTGGTTTGCTCACTCACACTTTTATCTTTTAGTCGAGTGGCTTCTTATCACTCCTTTTCTCTCATGTCAGGTTTCCCAGGTCAGCCTGGAGACCAGAGAGTCCTACAGCAGGTGCCCATGCAGTTCATGCAGCAGCATCAGCAACAGCAACAGCAAATGCAGCATATACAGCAGCAGCAGCATCAGCAGCAGCTGCAACAACAACAACAACAACAGCAGCAGCAGCTGCAGCAACAACAGCAGATGCAGCAACAGCAGCAAATGCAGCAACAGCAGCAACAGATGCAACAGCAGATGCAGGGAATGCAGGTTCCTCCAGGACAGCAGCAGGGGGTGGCTGGAGCTCTGGGTCAGACTCAAGGTCAGCCACAGATGCACCCTCATCAGCTACAACAACAACAAAAGCAGCAACAACCACACCATCAACAGCAGCAGCAGCAGCAACAACAGGTACCATCGACTGCGTGTGTGTGTCGTCAAGACACATTTTCCATGTTAACTATGGATTATATAGCTAATTTGTTCCGGTTGTGTTATAGCAGCAGATGGTCATGAAGATGCAGCAGGAGCAGGCTAAAAACCGGATGCCCCTCCATCCAGGCGGGCAGAACCCCCCCAGGGGCATGATGAACCCCGGGGAGGCCCAGAGGATGCCTGGCACCCAGCAGGGCAACATGCCCGTCATGATCAACCTCCAGGGGCACGGAGGAGTGCCCCCCTCCCCAGACAAACCCAGAGGGATGCCCCTCATGGTCAACCCACAGGTTGGACACTATCTGATCGATGTTTGAATTATATTGAATTATAACATATTTATTGTTATTGTCTTGTTAATATTCTATGCCTGTTAATTCCCTGGGGTGTGTATATCATCTATCCCTACCTATGTAGATGGCTGGGGCAGCGCGGCGGATGTCTCACCCTGAGGCAGGGCCTGGTTCCCAAGGAACGGGGGCTGAGGAGACCCCTGGAGGGCCCCACTCTCTGCAGGACAGACCTGGAGGCCAGGAGATGGGGATGCAGTCTGGGAATGGAGCCCAACAGATGGTGGTGAACCAGGGCACAAACGCCCACATGATGAAGCAGGGCCCCAGCCCCTCGCCCATGCCCCAGCACCCTGGAGCCAGTCCCCAGCAACAGATGCCCCCTCAGCCCCTGCAGGGTGGCCCCATGCCTGGCCTCCACTTCCCTAATGTCCCCACAACTTCCCAGAGCTCCAGGCCCAAAACACCCAACCGGGCCAGTCCCAGGCCCTACCACCACCCTCTCACACCTACCAACCGTCCTCCCAGCACTGAGCCCTCTGAGATCAACCTCTCCCCTGAGAGGCTGAACGCCTCCATCGCAGGCCTGTTTCCCCCCAAGATCAACATCCCTCTGCCCCCCAGGCAGCCCAACCTCAGCCGGGGCTTTGAACAGCAGGGTGGGCTCAACCCCACCACTCTCAAAGCCATAGGGCAGGCCCCTCCCAGCCTAACTATGTCCAGCAACAATGGAAGTGGTGGAGGTAACTCTAACAATGGTCAGCAGTCTTTCCCTACAGGCAGTGGAGCGGCCAACTTGGGCCAAGGGAAACAGGACAAGCAGTCTGGAGGAGGGCAGGCTAAAAGGGCCAGTCCCAGTAACAGCCGCAGATCCAGCCCTGCCTCCAGCCGCAAAGCCACTACCCCCAGCCCGGGGAGGCAGAAGGGGGCTAAGATTGCCCTAACCTCCCCTCACCAGCAACACATGGTCAACCCCCAGACAGGGCAGACCATGATGTTGAGCCCTACCCCAGTGCCTCCTAGCCCGGTCTCTCTCCCACTCGCGGTTGGGGTGGGCCTGGAGGCCCATCAGATCAAGAGCCCCTTCCAGGGGTTCCAGGATAACACAGCTGAGATGCCCAGGGAAGGGCAGGGAATGGCAGGTGTAGAGCAGCGGCAGATGCCCCAGCCTTTGAGGGAGCTCTCCGCCCCCCGGATGGCTAGCCTTCGTGTCCCAACTCCTCAGGAGGCTAAAGCTGGGCTTGAGCGCACAATGGTAGCAGGGGAGAGGCAGCCTGTACAGATGGCTCCTCAGCAGGAGTTTGTATCTGTAAATGATGCCTCTCCTGCTCTAAGGGATGCTCCTACCTCCCTTAACCAGCTGCTGGATAACGCAGCCACCCCCAGCGTGCCTGCCAGGCCCACTCAGAGTGCTCCAGCTGGGGATACTGTCTGTAAGGAGAGCACTAAAGCCTCCATAGATCAAGAGAACCCATCCAGTGCTTTTCATAGCTCGGAAGTCGGGGCTACTGCTGTTGCTACTACTGGTGCTGCTGTGAACGAGCCAGAAGCTAAACCCAAGCCCAGCTCAACCCCCAGCCCCAAACTCCCAAATCCAGCCAGTAGTCCTAATCTGCAGCCTAAAGGAAGCCCCAATCTTAATGCTAATCACAGCCCTAGCCCCAATCTAAACCTGACTGCTAGCCCCAACCCTACTCTAAACCCTACTCCTAGTCTTCGTGTCAATGTGGGCGCTAGCCCCAACACAGCCACAGTCAGTCACAGTTGTCCCAGCCTCAACGTTTCCCCCAGCCCAAACCCTAACTCAAACCCTGCAGGTAGTCCCAAATTAATCCCCAGCCCTAAACCCCTGGCCAGTGTCTCCACAGTCCTGCAGATCCCTGCATCCTCTGCCACCATCTCCCCCAACCAGATAACCGTGTTTGTCACCTCCAACCCTATCAGTTCCACCCCTCAGGCACCCCCAGCCATCGTCTCCACTATGGTGGCCATGCCCAATAAGAACATCAGACCACAGCAGCTCAGCCAGCAGACCACTGCCCCCCGGCCCCAATTCATTACCACGCCTGTGTTTATTAATACCGGTACCCCAATCTTCCAGGTCCCCGCTGCTTCTGTGGCCCCCAACACCACAATGGTGTCCCGGCCGATCACCATGGTAGGGCCGATACAGGTGTCCACCACTAATATCCAGCTCACCACCGCTCCAACCCAGGCCCAAGCCCCAGTCACAGGCTCTGCCTGGACCCAGGCTTCTGTGGTCAGTGTGGCCGGCACCCAGCCTGCCCGAACGCTAGTTGAGCAGGTCCAGATGGCCAGTAGACAGGCTTCCCCTGTCCCTGTTAGTAACTTGCCTCCTCCCCAGCAGCAAAGCCCTACCACTCCCAAGCCAGAGACCTCTGGTGAGGCGCTCACCGGACATAAATCTAGCCCGCCAGTTGGGCAGCCTTCCCGCCGTCAAAGCCCCTATCCCACGGCCTCTACGTTTGCCTCGTCTCCCTTCCAGCAGCCCCTAGGGGCCCCTTTTCCATGCTCCCCCTCCTTGGCTGCCCAGGGCAAGCCTTTCCAGGCTCCTGGCTCTGCACCAGTGAGCAGTCCACCAGATTCCCAGCAGGTTTCTAAGGAACGGTCAGCCCAGACTTTAGGAGGGGCTTACCAGCACCAGACAGGTCTGAACGCTGGGGGTGTGCCATTTCATACATCCCCTGCATCTCTCACCCAGACTGAGGCCACAGTGTCTGGAGCACAGACTCAGACTACTTCTGCTGCTGCTCAGAAAGTCACCACTCCTCCTCCCGTATCAGCTCCAACTCCTGTTCATGCTCAACCTGCTACACCAGCCCAGTCCCCTGTTCCTGCCCCAGCCGCTAAACCTACCACCCCTCCGCCAGTCTCAGTCCCTGTCACCACCCCAATCACTACTACTGCCCCTGTTCCTACCACTGCTACATTTCTCCCTGATCCGGCTCCTCCTTCAGCCCCAGTCCCAATACCAAATCTGTCCCCATCTACATCTCCTGTTGTTGCCACCACTGGACCCTCCAACCCCCCCAGGGACTCCTCAGCCATATCTTCCCCAGTGGCCCTTACCCCTACTGTGGCTCAGCCTGTCCCCACAGCCATGGAGCCTCCAAGCCAGCCAGCTCCACCAGAGGCCACATCACCTTCGGAGAATACCCAGATCACCCCAGGTACATATCAATCCATGATTGAGTAACGTATCCCCCACATATCGACCATTCATTGATAATAACAACCTTCACCATCTCCTTCCTCCCAGTGTCAATCCAACCTGAAGCTCTACAGCAAGAGGAGCCTTCTGCTACTGAAAAGACTGGTAAGTACTGTCACACTAACTGATCTATAACAAAATGGTGGATGCTCCAGACCCTAATGACATGGTAATGACATAATATGACTTGGTAACAGAGTATAAATGGAATATATGCAAAGATTGTTGTATATCTAGAGGGCACCATAAAATGTAACAACTACAGCATAGAAGGACAAGTTACACTACATTAACAAAAGTGTGCAGACACCTGCTCGTCGAACATCTCATTCCAAAATCATGGGCATTAATATGGAGTTGGTCCCCCCTTTGCTGCTATAACAGCCTCCACTCGTCTGGGAAGGCTTTCCACTAAGGTGTTCGATGGGGTTGAGGTCAGGGCTCTGTGCAGGCCAGTCATGTTCTTCCAGACTGATCTCAACAAACCATTTTAGTATGGACCTCGCTTTGTGCATGCTGAAGTGAGATAGGGCCTTCCAACTTTGTGGCAACAGTTTGGGGAAGCACAGAATTGTCTAGAATGTCATTGTATGCAGGTAGCGTTCTCTTGGCATCCGCCAAACCCAGATTCGTCCATTGGACTCCCAGATGGTGAAACGTGATTCATCACTCCAGAGAACCCGTTTCCACTGCTCCAGAGTCTAATGGCGACAAGCTTTACACCACTCCAGTTGACGCATCGCATTGACCATGGTGATCTTAGGCTTCTGTGCAGCTGCTCGGCCATGGAAACCCATTTCATGAAACTCCAGACTAACAGTTCTTGTGCTGACGTTGCTTCCAGAGGCAGTTTGGAACTCGGTAGTGAGTGTTGCAACCGGGGACAGACGATTTGTACACACTCGGCGGTCCCGTTCTCTGAGCTTGTGTGGCCTACCACTTCACGGCTGAGCCGTTGTTGCGCCTAGACATTTTTACTTCACAATAACAGCACTTACAGTTGACCAGGGCAGCTCTAGCAGGGCAGAAATTTGACAAACCTACTTGTTGGAAAGGTGGTATTGTATCACAGAGTCACATTGAAAGTCATTGAGCTCTTCAGTAAGGCCATTCTACTGCCAATGTTTGTATATGGAGATTATATGGCTGTGTGCTTGACTTTATTTACCTGTCAGCAACGTGTGTTGTATAGCCGAATCCACTAATTTGAAGCGGTGTCCACATACTTTTGTATATACAGTATTAAATAATGTTATAGTCTGGGACCAAATCTGAAAAATCTTGCTATGAGATACTTGTACAGCTCTGGGACCATACTTTTATATGATGCACTGTATGCCGTGAACATAACATGCAGCTTGCTGTGATATTTAGTAACTTTTTTGTTTGTCTTTTTTTACTTCTACAGCAGAAGAAGTTGCCACTGTAACTGAACAAGGGTGAGGTTCTCAAGACATATTTCAAACTAACAAAATGTCAGTATGAAAGAAATACTTGGCATGCCAGAGGTAATTATGTTATTCCATTGCCTGTAAAAGGTTACCATCAGTATTCTTTAAGTATTTGTTAGTAATTGGCCTAGTCTACAGTAAGTGCCATGTATATAAACAGAAATGCTTCGACATTTGTAACTACTGAAACTCAGGGAGTTCATTTGGTTGGCCAGGGAAAGGGGGGTACATGAGGAAAATCGATGAGCCACTTGGTACACTACATTACCAAAAGTATGTGGACACCTCGACGGTTCTGTTCTCTGAGCTTGTGTGGCCTACCTCTTTGCGGCTGAGCTGTTGTTGCGCCTAGAAGTTTCCACTTCACAATATTAGCACTTACAATTGACCGGGCAGCTCTAGCAGGGCAGAAATGTGACGAACTGACTTGTTGGAAAGGTGGCATCCTCTGACAGTGCCACTTCTACTATTTTCTGCAGCCACAGACGTCACTTCCTGTTGAACGTGGAACGGGAAAGAGCTCGGTTTTGTTTGTTTGGAAAGTTTGCTGTTTAAAGTATTGTAATGAAACAGGCAGGGAGCAGGTCTCGAACCCTCGACCTTCTAGCCCGAAGTCCAGCGCGCTATCGACTGTGCCGCAAAAGCATGCTCGTGGGGTAGAGTCGATTTCCGCGCTTATAAACCCAGGGTCGTTACACTACTCCCTCCTTTCAAAGAGCGCGTCCTCGCGCTAGCTTGCGACTTTACGTCTTACAGGAACGCGCTCACCGGCCAAGCACACGCACTGTCGTGGATGCGAGGTCCGATCACTTCTGACACCAGTGTAATGAAACAGCAGGGAGCAGGTCTCGAACCCTCAACCTTCTAGCCCGAAGTCCGGCGCGCTATCGACTGTGCCGCAAAAGAATACTCAAGCGGCAGAGTCGATTTCCGCGCTTATAAACCCAGGGTCGTTACAGTATATTGGAAAGTTATCGGTAGTTACCTAGCTTCTTATGTTGGATCCCGCGACGCAGTTGGCATCAGTTGCTGGGACTGCTTGTATCTTTCCAGTGATCCTGACGACCAAGGACGGGTCTGAGGAGCTATTTGGCGTCACAGCTAGCCTAGCTGCTAGCTAGCTGGACATCAAGCTAGCGAGGTGTTCTTGAACGCAGCCTGCGACCCGGTTAGCCATTGTGGCTGGGACCGCGGATTGTCCCGGGTGTGTGGCTGTCTAGATCCCTGCTGTTTGTTGTTTTTAATCTTCCCCGTGACCTGCCCTGTCTGGAACTGCGAGGAGTAACAGCCTAACATACGTTGCTAGCTACCATGACAAAGACCAAAGCCGGCGAGTGTACCGTTGAGGACAGTGCCATTGGTGTCTCTCTATCACGTGTGAATGATCTTTTAAACGAACAAAAAGAGACCTACAAGCAGTTGTTACAACAACAAGAAAATAGCTACAAGTTTTTTGTCCAAAAACTGGTGGATTCTACTAATAAAAGAATGGACGACGTGAAGAACAGTTTGCAGTTCTCGCAGGGTCAGCTCGACGAGTTGAAACAGGAGAACGGCAAGATGACAGCAATCTGTAAGTCATCGAGAGAGGACATCAGTTCTGTGTGTGAATCCATGATAACAATGACAGATAAATCAGACTATCTCGAGGGACAATCAAGGCGAAAACAACATGGTTGTGGACGGAATTGCAGAATCTCCACCTGATACCTGGATGGAGTCTGAGGACAAAGTGAGGGAAATCATTTACAAAATAGCCTCCAATACCCCACTCAATAAATTGGATGCAGTCTATCACAGTGCCATTCGTTTTGTCACCAAAGCCCCATATACTACCCACCACTGTGACCTGTACGCTCTCGTTGGCTGGCCCTCGCTTCATACTCGTCGCCAAACCCACTGGCTCCAGGTCATCTACAAGACCCTGCTAGGTAAAGTCCCCCCTTATCTCAGCTTGCTGGTCACCATAGCAGCACCCACCTGTAGCACGTGCTCCAGCAGGTATATCTCTCTGGTCACCCCCAAAACCAATTCTTCCTTTGGCCGCCTCTCCTTCCAGTTCTCTGCTGCCAATGACTGGAACGAACTACAAAAATCTCAAACTGGAAACACTTATCTCCCTCACTAGCTTTAAGCACCAGCTGTCAGAGCAGCTCACAGATTACTGCACCTGTACATAGCCCATCTATAATTTAGCCCAAACAACTACCTCTTTCCCTACTGTATTTATTTATTTAGCTCCTTTGCACCCCATTATTTATATCTACTTTGCACATTCTTCCACTGCAAATCTACCATTCCAGTGTTTTACTTGCTATATTGTATTTACTTCGCCACCATGGCCTTTTTTGCCTTCACCTCCCTTATCTCACCTCATTTGCTCACATTGTATATAGACTTATTTTTCTACTGTATTATTGACTGTATGTTTGTTTTACTCCATGTGTAACTCTGTGTTGTTGTATGTGTCGAACTGCTTTGCTTTATCTTGGCCAGATCGCAATTGTAAATGAGAACTTGTTCTCAACTTGCCTACCTGGTTAAATAAAGGTGAAATAAATAAAATTAAAATAAGGTTCATGAAATCAATAACTTGCTAACATCAGATAACATTCATATATTAGCCATTTCTGAGACTCACTTAGATAATTGATTTGATGAGACATCAGTAGCGATACAAGGATATAACATCTATATACGAGACAGAAATGCTTATGGGGAGGAGTTGCTGTATATATTCAGAGCCATATCCCTGTAATGCTTAGAGATGATCTTATTAATCAACCTACCAGGGTGTTTACAAACACTACAGGAACAAGATCATCCACATGTATCAATCACATTTTTACTAATACTGTAGAACTTTGTTCTAGAGCTGTATCTGTACCTTGTGGATGTAATGATCACAATACAATGGCTATATCCAGGAAGCCAAAGTTCCAACAGCTGGGCCTACAATAGTGTATCAATAGTGTATTAGAAAAAATTGTGTGGACTAAATGCAATGCTATTTCTCTGTAAACAAATAAACAGACTTTCAGCATGCTTATAGAGAAGGGCACTGCACCGACACAAATGACTGATGATTGGTTGCAAAAAATTGATAAGATTGTGGGAGGTGTACTGTTAGATTTCAGTGCAGCCTTTGATATTATTGACCATAACCTGTTGTTGAAAAATGTACGCTATGGCTTTTCAACCTCTGCCATATTGTGGATCAGAGGGCTGATAGAAATGCTATGCATGCCAGTCTCTTTTGGCTAAGAGTTAAGGAGAGACTGACTGCATCACTTCTTTTTATAATAAACATTAAAGTGTTGAAAATCCCAAATTGTTTGCATAGTCAGCTTACACACAGCTCTGACACACACACTTACACCACCAGACATACCACCAGGGGTCTTTTCACAGTCCCCAAATCCAAAACAAATTCAAGAAAGCCTACAGTATTATATAGAGCCATTATTGCATGGAACTCAAATAAACAGCAAACCTAGTTTAAAAAAACAGATAAAGCCCCCATGGCACAGTGCCTCTCCCCTATTTGACCTAGATAGTTTATATGTATACATTGATATGTAAGCTACGTGTGCCTTTTAAAAAATGGATGTGGTTCTTCTCTAATGATGTTCTGTATTATGTCATTCTGTATTATGTTTTGTGTGGACCCCGGGAAGAGTAGCTGCTGCTTTTGCAACAGCTAATGGGCATCCTAATTAAATACCAAATACGTTGAAAGTCACTGAGCTCTTCAGTAAGGCCATTCTACTGCCAATGATTGACTATGGAGATTGCATGGCTGTGTGCTCAATTTTATAAACCTGTCAGCAACAGGTGTGGCTGAAATAGTCTAATCCATTAATTTGAAGGGGTGTCCACATACCTTTTTTGTGTGTATATATACAGCATATCACAAAAGTTAGTACACCCCTCACATTTTTGTAAATATTTGAGTATATCTTTTCATGTGACAACACTAAAGAAATGACACTTTGCTACAATGTAAAGTAGTGCGTGTACAGCTTGTATAACAGTGTAAATTTGCTGTCCCCTCAAAATAACTCAACACACAGCCATTAATGTCTAAACCGCTGGCAACAAAAGTGAGTACACCCCTAAGTGAAAATGTCCAAATTGGGCCCAAAGTGTCGATATTTAGTGTGGCCACCATCATTTTCCAGCACTGCCTTAACCCTCTTGGGCATGGAGTTCACCAGAGCTTCACAGGTTGCCACTGGAGTCCTCTTCCACTCCTCCATGACGACATCACGGAGCTGGTGGATGTTAGAGACCTTGCACTCCTCCACCTTCCGTTTGTGGATGCCCCACAGATGCTCAATTGGGTTTAGGTCTGGAGACATGCTTGGCCAGTCCATCACCTTTACCAAGGCAGTGGTCGTCTTGGAGGTGTGTTTGGGGTCGTTATCATGTTGGAATACTTCCCTGCGGCCCAGTCTCCAAAGGGAGGGGATCATGCTCTGCTTCAGTATGTCACAGTACATGCTGACATTCATGGTTCCCTCAATGAACTGTAGCTCCCCAGTGCCGGCAGCACTCATGCAGCCCCAGACCATGACACTCCCACCACCATGCTTGACTGTAGGCAAGACACACTTGTCTGTGTACTCCTCACCTGGTTGCCGCCACACACGCTTGACACCATCTGAACCAAATAAGTTTATCTTGGTCTCATCAGACCACAGGACATGGTTCCAGTAATCCATGTCCTTAGTCTGCTTGTCTTCAGCAAACTGTTTGCGGGCTTTCTTGTGCATCATCTTTAGAAGAGGCTTCCTTCTGGGACGACAGCCATGCAGACCAATTTGATGCAGTGTACAGCGTATGGTCTGAGCACTGACAGGCTGACCCCCCACCCCATCAACCTCTGCAGCAATGCTGGCAGCACTCATACGTCTATTTCCCAAAGACAACCTCAGGATATGACGCTGAGCACGTGCACTCAACTTCTTTGGTCGACCATGGCGAGGCCTGTTCTGAGTGGAACCTGTCCAGTGAAACCGCTGTATGGTCTTGGCCACCGTGCTGCAGCTCAGTTTCAGGGTCTTGGCAATCTTCTTATAGCCCTGGCCATCTTTATGTAAAGCAACAATTATTTTTATCAGATCCTCAGAGAGTTCTTTGCCATGAGGTGCCATGTTGAACTTCCAGTGACCAGTCAGTAATGAGGGAGTGTGAGAGCGATGACACCAAATTTAACACACCTGCTCCCCATTCACACCTGAGACCTTGTAACACTAACGAGTCACATGACACCGAGGAGGGAAAATGGCTAATTGGGCCCAATTTGGACATTTTCGCTTAGGGGTGTACTCACTTTTGTTGCCAGCGGTTTAGACAATAATGGCTGTGTGTTGAGTTATTTTGAGGGGACAGCAAATTTACACTGTTATACAAGCTGTACACTCACTACTTTACATTGTAGCAAAGTGTCATTTCTTCAGTGTTGTCACATGAAAAAATATACTCAAATATTTACAAAAATGTGAGGGGTGTACTCACTTTTGTGATATATAGTGCATGTATGCTTAGCATGTAAACTATATCCAAACGTCTTTTGACGACAAGTACTACCACTGCATAAGAACAACTGTACTAATTAAGTATGAATATGGCCATGTCTGATATTTTTCTTCTGGGGATGATTGTCACTAAGAGTATGTTGGGGGACTAAAACCATGTTTGTTAAGCATCATCACAGTTTAGTTGACTGCTGTTTTTCCACTTCTATCACAGATGGGCAAAGAAAAGAAAGACACACGTTAACTTAGTCTCAAGGTATGTATTTACACCTGAGCACTGCCAGGACGCACGCAGCAGCCCTGTCGTGTCCACCATTTTGTTATCTATCGGATACTATTTACGGTGAAGACGGACAGTATCTGTGGTAGACAGGCTCCCGAGTGGCGCAGCGGCTAAGGCACTGCATCTCAGTGCTTAAAGCGTCACTACAGACCCTGGTTCGATTCCAGGCTGTATCACAACCGGCCGTGATTTGTAGTCCCATAAGGGATAATTGGGCCAGCGTCGTCTGGGTTTGGCCGTGGTAGGCCATCATTGTAAATAAGAATTTGTTCTTAACTGACTTGCCTAGTTAAAGGTTAAATGAAAAAAATAGACGAGGAAAAACAGCCCACTCCGAAGCGATTTTCCCAACTTGAAGGAATAACCTTTACTGAGTAGCTACTGTAGTTTCTTCTTTTATCTTTGTAACTGACCTCTCCTGCTTTTCTTTTCTATCTCCTCTGTTGTGTCTCTGGCTCTGTTTTCTGTCGGGCATCTATCAGGGCTGCAGTGGAGAAGTCGAAGGGTCCTAGCAGACGGAGCTCGCGGGCCGACAAGGAGGTGGAGGAGGAGACTGTGGCAGACAGCATGCAGAGGAAGAGACCGGCCAGGCCTGGAACCAGTGCTACTGCTAAAGGTACACACGCATGCACGCACACTTCCCACTGATTTAGAGCACAAACACTCTCATACATAACTTACTCTTACATATAGTTAACGTCTTTATTGTAAAGGTATTTGTCTCATCAAACATGTCCCCCTCTCTCTCTCTGTGTCCTTTCAGAAACGGGTGCCAGCCCTACCCAGGCTAAGAGAAGGAAGTCTAAATGACCACTGTAGTGAAACCCTGTGAACTGTAACTGTAAATGTATTTTTCTTTGTCAATCATTCGATGAGCTTCTTTTCTCCAGGATTACTCATTTTTGATGGTGAAAATAACCATGTACAGATAATTGTTTGAAAAATAATTGTTGATGTTTTGTCCCTGCTATCATGTGAGGTTGTAACTAGGGTGTGGGTGTTTAATTAATTATGTGAAGACTGATAATAAAACTTGACTCAATTGTATAATTATGTTGTAAAATTTAATTACATTTTCTACAACTTTTTTGTCCTGTGATGAAATGGTTTAATGTGCTTTACTTCCAAAGTTGCACTGTGATATTCTGTGAAAGTTGGCTGCATGAATTGTTTCATATACCGTTTTAACATGGTTCAATGCAGTCACCTTTGCATTGCAGGCTGACAATTGAGTATTTACTGTAATTCAGAAAGTGAGCCTATTTCTCATCGGTTTCCATGTTTCTAACGTGATCTTACCAGAAGTCAGTGAATTACAACTGTTTTAGGGAAGAACCATGTAGGACAGTAGGCAAATTTATTTTAATTAATTTGAGTATGCACAGTTGCCAGATTCGGACCCAGTGTGCAACGTCTCCAGTCTATCCAGACTACTCCATCAACCTCATCTTCTTACCTTGGGCATCTGTCTTGTGTATGCTTTACAAGCAAATTGACAATAAGCAGAGATCATGGTCAAAGAGACTCGCAGGTAGTGTTATTATGATAGGTTATTATGCTTTATGTTTTTTATATTTAATAGGCTAGATAGTTATTTGAATTGTTTTCGTTGACTATATCATGATAAAATGTCATTTTTAATGTGTTTCCATGGATACAATCGATATGTAAATAAAGTTTCATTAGTTGTCATTAGTAGCGATCGCTGTGCTTTGTGGAGAATTTTTCTTATTTCCCTGTCTGAATCTTGACATTCTCCTTTCTACCAGCATACATAACATATTTGTATTTATTCTGTACAGTTTGCGGGTCAATTCTGGGCCTCGAGCCAATGGTAAATTGTCTTTTGATGTAGATTTATAATATTTATCATGGTTTTGCTTTTGTTCCTCTCATCTTTATCCATCTATTGTTCGTTTTTAAAGGACAGATGGCCCCCCAGAGAGTAAAGCTGTGTTCAAATACCCATACTAACATACTGTATACTACATGCTATAAATTCATTTTAGGCAGCGTTCGTAAATTCACTCTGTCATTTAGAAGGCATTTAGCTCATTCACTCTCTACTCCAATTTCAGAGCACTCTTGTCTGAGTGTGGCAGAGCGCAGAATAACTGACGAATTTACGAATGTTCAACACCCGTTGAATAGGGCCAGTGTCACTAAACGTAGGCAAAAAAGCCTAATCAAATTTTGCCCAACAACACACAAAGTCACCAACGTCAATTCAATCTGGAGTGCCAGTGTGCGCGCAGAGTGCCTTCTCAGCCTTCGTAAATTCAGAGAGTTGTCAGATTGTCCGTTGGTAAATCCAGAGCGCACACTAGTATAAACCTAATGGTGTTAACCTGAACAAAACTCATGTCCATGTCCTTATTTTCACGATGTGGCCAATTTTAAACAGCCAGAATACATTTTTTAAATGATAACCTTTTTTTGACGATTTGTTTCTAAATGGCAGCTGGGTAATTTGAAATGCGTCAATCTGTTTTTCCGTGTGCATCGAATTGAGTGAATGCGGCGCAGGTTCACTGATTTGTAAACCAAATGGATACGTCTTTAGCGCATTGATTTGTAGATCTGACGCAGTTGCTTTCTTAGATTATGAGCCTAGCAAAAGTCGCAAATGAGTTGTACTACCCACAGAATGCCAATGGGACGAGCAAGAGAGCTATAACTATAGCTACAACTATCAGGTCAATGAAGGTGTGAATGGAGGACCACCAGATCAAGACCCTGTCATGGTCAGCCCAATCTCCAGACCTGAACCCATTGAAAACCTCTGGAATGTGATCAAGAGGAAGATGGATGGTCACAAGCCATCAAACAAAGCCGAGCTGCTTGAAGACGCATGAAAGCTGTGATTGTGTAACGCTCGTCTTTCGGTGGAAGAGAGGAGGACCAAAAGGTGCAGCGTGGTGAATGTTCATGATGTTGAATTTTAATGATATCCAACAAAACAGAACACTGACAAAATACAAAATAACAAAACGACGTGAACAGACCTGAACTTGAGAACATAAAACATGAACGCACGAACAGGAAGGAAGGAACAAACGAACCGAAACAGTAGCGTGTGGCGAACAAACACAGACACATCAACAATCACCCACAAACAAACAGTGAGAACAGCCTACCTTAATATGGTTCTCAATCAGAGGAAACGTAAAACACCTGCCCCTGATTGAGAACCATATCAGGCTAGTTGACAACCCTAAACCAAACATAGAAACACATAACATAGAATGCCCACCCAGCTCACGTCCTGACCAACTAAACAAGGCTAAACAAAGGAAATAAGGTCAGGAACGTGACAGATTGAAAATCAGGGTTATTCCACCAAATATTGATTTCTGAACTCTTCCTAAATTAAAACATTAGTATTGTGTTGTTTAAAAATTAATATGAACTTATGTTCTTTGCATTATTCGAGGTCTGACAACACCGCATCTTTTTTGTTATTTTGACCAGTTGCCATTTTCTACAAATAAATGCTCTAAATTAAAATTTTATTTGGAATTTGGGAGAAATGTTGATAGTAGTTTATAGAATAAAACAAAAATGTTAATTTTACCCAAAAGTAGTTTATAGAATAAAACAAAAATGTTAATTTTACCCAAATACATACCTATAAATAGTACAACCAGAGAAACTGAAAATTTTTCAGTGGTCTCTTAATTTTTTCCAGAGATGTATATGTGTATTTGTGTATTTATATGTACATATGTATAATATCAGCAAAAAAAGAAGTGTCCCTTTTTCAGGACCCTGTCTTTCAAAGATTATTCGTCAAAATCCAAATAACTTCACAGATCTTCATTGTAAAGGGTTTAAACACTGTTTCCCATGCTTGTTCAATGAACCATAAATAATTAATGAACATGCACCTGTGGAACGGTCGTTAAGACACTAATAGCTTATAGGCGGTAGGCAATTAATGTTACAGTTATGAAAACTTAGGACACTAACGAGGCCTTTCTACTGACTCTGGAAAAACACCAAAAGAATGATGCCCAGGGTCCCTGCTCATCTGTGTGAATGTGCCTTAGGCATGCTGCAAGGAGGCATGAGGACTGCAGATGTGGCCAGGGCAATAATTGCAATTTCTACTGT
Organism: Salvelinus fontinalis; assembly: GCF_029448725.1. Lineage (NCBI taxonomy): Eukaryota > Metazoa > Chordata > Actinopteri > Salmoniformes > Salmonidae > Salvelinus > Salvelinus fontinalis. The sequence continues at coordinate 41,574,442 of NC_074690.1, forward strand.
GAGACGCCTAGGACACCGCTACGGGGAGACAGGACACCTGATTGTCCTCGCAGTGGCAGACCACGTGTAACAACACCCACACAGGATCGGTACATCCGAACATCACACCGGAGGGACACGTACAGGATGGCAACAACAACTGTCCGAGTTACACCAGGAACGCACAATCCCTCCATCAGTGCCGCAATAGGCTGAGAGAGGCTGGACTGAGGGCTTGTAGGCCTGTTGTACGGCAGGTCCTTACCAGACATCACCGGCAACAACGTCGTCTATGGGCACAAACCCACCGTCGCTGGACCAGACAGGACTGGCAAAAAGTGTTCTTCACTGACGAGTCGTGGTTTTGTCTCACCAGGGGTGATGGTCGGATTCACGTTTATCGTCGAAGGAATGAGCGTTACACCAAGGTCTCTACTCTGGAGCGGGATCAATTTGGAGTTGGAGGGTCCGTCATGGTCTGGGGCAGTGTGTCACAGCATCATCGGCCTGAGCTTGTTGTCATTGCAGGCAATCTCAATGCTGAGCGATACAGGGAAGACATCATCCTCCCTCATGTGGTACCCTTCCTGCAGGCTCATCCTGACATGGCCCTCCAGCATGACAATGTCACCAGCCATACTGCTCGTTCTGTGTGGGATTTCCTGCAAGACAGGAATGTCCGTTTTCTGCCATGGCAGCGAAGAGCCCGGATCTCAATCCCATTGAGCACATCTGGGACCTGTTGGTGAGGGCTAGGGCCATTCTCTCCAGAAATGTCAGAGAACTTGGTGCCTTGGTGGAAGAGTGGGGTAACATCTCACAGCAAGAACTGGCAAATCTGGTGCAGTCCATGAGGAGGAGATGCACTGTAGTACTTAATGCAGCTGGTGACCACACCAGATACTGACTGTTACTTTTTATTTTGATCCCCCCTTTGTTCAGGGACACATTATTCCATTTCTGTTAGTCACATGTCTGTGGAACTTGTTCAGCTTATGTCTCCGTTGTTGAATTTTGTTATGTCCATACAAATATTTACACATGTTAAGTTTGCTGAAAATAAACGCAATTGACAGTGAGAGGACGGTTCATTTTTTGCTGAGTTTATATACACCATCGTTGAAAGGTTTGGGGTCACATATAAATGTCCTTCTTTTTGAAAGAAATGCAAATTTTTTGTCCATTAAAATAACATCAAATTGATCAGAATGTAGACATTGTTAATGTTGTAAATGACTAGTTAAGTTGGAACAGGCTGATTTTTAATGGAATATCGGAGTTGAAACAGTGTTTGAAAACCTTGTGAAGACTTACAGAAAACGTTTGACCTCTGTCATTGCCAACAAAGTGTCTATAACAAAGTATTGAGATAAACTTTTGTTATTGACCAAATACTTATTTTCCACCATAATTTGCAAATAAATTAATTAAAGATCCTACAATGTGATTTTCTGGATTTTTTTTCTCATTTTGTCTGTCATAGTTGAAGTGTCCCTATGATGAAAATTACAGGCCTCTCTCATCTTTTTAAGTGGGAGAACTTGCACAATTGGTGGCTGACTAAATACTTTTTTGCCCCACTGTACATCCATTATGAATCGACTTAAACATTGTCCTCCTAAAACAATAACATCTCGTATCGACAACGTGGTCCAGGCTAGGCCAGTTAGCCCTGCTAATTCACCCAGCTCTACTAACTCAGCCATGCAAGCTCCTCACACCCGGAGTGACAACCAACAATGTCGACAAGCTAAACCAGAACCAAGGGATTTTGGAAGCAATCTCTGCCATGAGGGCATAATTTTCCACCAAACTCAAAGGTGTCCTAACAGGGATTGGTGAGGTTAAACGTGACCTTGAAGCCTACTCCACGTGTTTGGATGAAGTAGAGGAATGCATTAGCATGGTGGAAGATACTGTCGTCACTGTTAAAACAACAACCGAAAAGTTGGAAAAACATTCCAACACATTCCACAGCTATGTCTTTCTACAGAGGCCCAGTCTCTTTCTCCTTTGCTTCTATGCTTCTTTCCTATCATTTATTTAATATCTCAATATTCAAAATGTCGAATCCAACAGTTGTTACTGTAGTACTGTAGCTAGCATACTGGTTAAGTGAATAATATGGCGAGCAAGCCCACAAAGTTTCCTTATATTATTTGTAGCCAGTTTCTTCTTTATGACAGGCGAGATAGCTATCCATTGAACGTCATGTTTAAATTCATTTTTGTCATGTTGATGATTCTCTTTTATTGGATTACGTAAAACACTGTAAAATGCAGGCAAAGATGTTTAGCTCCATGTCAACGGACTCGCAATGGCTAACGTTACCTCACTTATTTAGGCAGTGAGCCAGCCTTAACAAGTCACATAAATTGCATGGATTCACTCTGTGTGCAATAATAGTGTTTAACTTCTACAGTATCGGTGTCCGTAAACTGGGTACAGTTGTTGCTCAATATGCGATAATGTGACCAGAATGACGTTCTAAACAGCAGCCAACTTTCCGGGACATAGACATGTCTTATATGAGCAGAAAGCTTAAATTCTTGCTAATCTAACTGCAGTGTACAATTTACAGTAGCTATTACAGAAAAAAATACAATTCTATTGTTTGAGGATAGTGCACAACAACAAAACACTTTTATCATGGCAACTGGTTTGATACATTCACCTCTGAAGGTAAATAATGTTCTTACATTCAGTAATCTTGCTCTGATTTGTCATCCTGAGGGTCCGAGAGAAAAAATGTAGCATAGTTTTGTTTGATAAAATCCCTTTTTATATTCAAATGTAGGAACTGGGGTCTACAGTTTGAGACCTGTGGTTAGTGGTGAGGCCTGATGGTAAGGGAAGCAGGGTGTATGTGTTCTCCCTCCTCCCTCTCCCAGGGCAGGGCAGGTCATTCACATTGCTGCCAACACCCAGGAGGAGCTCAAAGAGTGGGTCATCAAGATCAGAGAGGTCACCATGACATCAGAGCCCAAGGTATGGACTGCACAGAGGGGGAAGAGAGGGAGGCATTTAGATTGAGGTTTAAAGGAATAGTTTATAAGAGTAAGATTATTCATTTGTAGTGTCCTACTGATAGTCTGTGAAGTAGTGTGTGTGTGTGTGTGTGTGTGTGTGTGTGTGTCAGCTGGAGGAGGAAGAAGATTGCTCTGGAGCTGTCTGACCTGGTCATCTACAGTAAACATGTACCCTTCGACGAGGATAGTAAGGACACATCTGTGCTACACACACACCAGCATATCTCACCCCCCCCCCCATCTCCTCCTTTCCCCTGTAGAGATTGGGATGGAGCGGGTGTGTTTCCGGGACATGTCGTCATTCCTGGAGACCAAGGCAGAGAAATATGTGAACTGGATCAAGTGGAAGAGGTTCATGCAGTACAACCGGCTACAGCTGTCTTGTATCTACCCCCGTAGACAGAGGCTGGACTCCTTCAACTACGACCCTCTGCCCATGTTGCTCTGTGGATCCCAGCTGGTCGCACTCAACTTTCATACCGCAGGTACAGAGGGAGGGAGGAATGATGAGTTGTTGGAGGGATACACTCAGGTAGGAGAGGGGATTTATTTCCCAATGAAGAATAACTGGTTTACCTTTTTGAAAATGACCCACCTACCCCCAGTTGACTGAACTTTTTTCCCCCTCCGTCCTCCTTTCTTTCATCTCCCTCCCCATCTCCAGACAAGCCCATGCAGATGAACCAGGCTCTGTTCATGTTGAACGGGAGGAGTGGCTATGTCCTCCAGCCACCAATCATGAGAGACGACAACTTTGACCGACACACTCAGGGGCCTGGAGTCCGTCACCCTGCAGATAGTGTGTGTTTAGTTGGAGTGAAAGTGTTTAAACTGTTTGTCCTTTCCAGGTGTTGGGTGCTCGTCACCTGCCTAAACATGGGCGTGGCATCATGTGCCCGCTAATTGAGATTGAGGTGTGTGGTGCAGAATACGACAGCGCCAAGCAGATGACCGACTCAGACGGTGTGTAACAGACCTGACATTAACACAACTGATTCAACCAATCAGTTTCTCTTTATATCTAGTTGTTGAAACAGGTGTTATTTCACTAAGAGAAGAGTCCTAGGTGTTAGGGCGAGGGGAATGGTGTAGTGATTGGTTTGGAATTAAGCTGTAGATACACCAGCATTGTCATTTCATGTCCAGTCCACGGGGCAGCGGTTAAGAGCATTGGGCCAGCAACCGAAAGGTCGCTGGTTAGAATTCCCCGGGCATCTCTTTGATTCAGAAGGGTTGGGTTAAATACAGAAGACACATTTCATTTGAACGCTTTCAGTTGTGCAACTGACAAGATATCCATCCCTTTTCCCTAAGGAAAAACAAGGAAGTTGTACAAACAGCTTAGGACTGTGTGGGAACCTGATAGGGGAAAACGTCCCATGGTGTTCACAAATACACTCACCTACACACACAGTAATTCAGTATATGGAGTTATGATGATGAAGCATAATATATGACAATGGTCCATTTAGATCGCTAATCTTTTCTCATCGCTCTCTTTTCATCTCTTCTCCAGCGGATAACGGTTTGAACCCCACGTGGCCTTCGGAAGCCCTTCCAGTTCACGGTATGTAACTCTGCACTCTGCCTTTCTGCGCTTCGTGGTGTACGAGAGATCGACATGTTCCCTATCAACAGCCTCAAGACAGGTATGCACCACAACATCCACTCGGATTGGCTGAGACAAGTATGACACACCCTGACGTGCTCGCTGACTAGCAGTATAGATTGACCTGGACATGGACAACTAATGACATTTCCGATTGTCATTCTGCTTGCTTTACTAGACCTATGACTGTCTGTGTTATCTCAGGTTACTGGTCGGTCCCTCTGAAGAACAGTTATAATGAGGATCTGGAGCTGGCCTCTGTTGGTGTACATGGACATCACTAGGGCAGGGTGCGTACACTCACTGTACTCCACCACCCCTGTCAGAGTGCCCATCACAAATTGGCTGGGAGGGACAGTTATTCACCCCTCTTCACTCCTCTCCTTCCACTTTTTTTCTCTCCCTTTGCTAGGATGAGAATGGAGAGGTGCCGAGCCTGTTCCTGCCGGTAGGAGGTGCATCTGTGGCAGTGGTCATGCAGACAGGGCATAAGCGTCTGGGGGATATAGGCTCCACGTCTTCAGCCTCCTCCATGTCCCCTCTGCCCCAGTCCCCAGCAGCTCAGACCAACAGAGGCAGCGAGGGCTCCTTCAAGGCCCACTACCATACACCCCTGAATGACTTCATAGTATCACAGGAGGCTCTGCTGGACCTGGACCCTCAGAACAGGAGGTATGTGTAAGGGTGCGTACTTCTATGTATAAACATGTGTTTCTATCTGTCTGTGTTAGAGCATTTAAGTGTTCTGTTTTGTGTGAGATTCTAGCGTGTCCTCTCTCTCCCACGCTCAGGATGATGTGCAGGAGCAGAGTGGGCCAGAGAGAATCGTGTTTAGGCCGGACCAATCAGGGCGTATTCCAAGGCCCAGTCCCTCCCTATACCGATGATGTCACTGACTGCTGTGAACACTTTCTATGGAAATGCCCACCACCGCTTTGGCCTACATTTTAGGCAGCTCTCTCTCCTTCTGCTCTCTCTCTCTCTCTCCTCTGCGTGTCCCTCTCCCTCTCAATGTAGTAAGTGGGTGGTGAAAGTCGCAGACAGGAAAGACAAAAACAACACAAGAAACATTTTTTTTTTTACGTTTCAGCCCTCGGCTAAGAAGTCAGGAGATGGGGAATTTTTTGTTGTGTTCTACTCGAACGCAAAAGTTTGTAAGGGAGGGAGGGAAGGTAGATTGAGCGAGCGAGAGGAAAAGAGAACAGTTTGAAACTGTTTTCCAGGTTGGGTTATTATTATTCTCTTTTCTCTGACATATACTGTGAGTAAATATATTTATTCCCGTTGTGCTGTTGGTCAGACAATGGCAGCAGAGCTTCTGTCTCCGTGTTTTTTTAACTTTTAAACATTCATAATGTGATTACATTTTTTTAATGCGTAAAACACTAGGGATCTCTGTGGCTATTTTTAACGTGTCTTTCCTCCACATTTATCAATGGAGTAACTCAAGCCTTTATATACACAGGCTTTTCTTCCTTGGCCAAACTTGCGTTCTGAAAACTGTCGTTCCGTTGCCTGTTTTGTGGTGTAAAAGTAGGTGTACTTTTGTCTCCCTAGAAGTAACATACACTTGAAGTCGGAAGTTTACATACTTTTAGGTTGGAGCCATTAAAAACACATTTTTCAACCACTCCACAAATGTCTTGTTAACAAACTATAGTTTTGTCAAGTCGGTTAGGACATCTACTTTGTACATGACACAAGTCATGTCTCCAACAATTGTTTACAGACAGATTATTTCACTCTATCACAATTCCAGTGGGTCAGAAGTTTACATTAAGTTCACTGTGCTTTTAAACAGCTTGGAAAATTCCAGAAAATGATGTTCTGTCTTTAGAAGCTTCTGATAGGCTAATTGACATAATTTGAGTCAATTGGAGGTGCACCTGTGGATGTATTTCAAGTCCTACGTTCCAACTCCGTGCCTCTTTGCTTGACATCATGGGAAAATCAAAAGATATCAGCCAAGACCTTAGAAAAATATGTAGACCTCAACAAGTCTCATTCATCCTTGGGAGCAATTTCCAAATGCCTGACGGTACCACTTTATCTGTACAAACAATAGTATGCAAGTATAAACACCATGGGACCACGCAGCCGTCATATCGCTCAGGAAGGAGACATGTTCTGTCTCCTAGAGATGAACGTACTTTGGTGTGCAAATCAATCCCAGAACAACGTTTGACCCAAGTTAAACAATTTAACGGCAATGCTACCAATTACTAATTGAGTGTATGTAAACTTCTGACTCACTGGGAATGTGATGAAAAAAATAAAAGCTGAAATGAATCAATCTCTCTACTATTGCTCTTACATTTCACATTCTTAAAATAAAGTGGTGATCCTAAATGACCTAAGACAGGGAATTTTTACTGGGATTAAATGTCAGGAATTGTGAAAAACTGAGTTTAAATGTATTTGGCTAAGGTGTATGTAAACTTCCAACTTCAACTGTACAGTATAAACACTCTTACCCCCTATAATCTACATCCCAAATTACACCCTCATTCCCTAAAACTTTCAGACCCCTTCCGTGTTACAGCCTTAATCGAAAATCTCTAAAATACATTTTTTTCCCTCAAATCTACACACAAAACTCCATAATGACAGAGCAAAAACAGGTTTAAGAAATTAAATGGAAGAAATTTGGAACCACCAAGGCTCTTCCTAGAGCTGGCTGCCCAGCCAAATTGAGCAATCAGGGGAGAAGGGCCTTGGTCAGGGAGGTGACCAAGAACCTGATGGTCACTCTGTGAGAGCTCCAGAGTTCCTCTGTGGAGATGGCATAAACTTCCAGAATGACAACCATCTCTGCAGCACTCCACCAATCAGGCCTTTATGGTAGAGTGGCCAGACGGAAGCCACTCCTCAGTAAAAGGCACATGGCAGCCCGCTTGTAGTTAAAAGGCACCAAAAGGACTCTGACCATGAAAAACATTCTCTGGTCTGATGAAACCAAGATGAAACTCTTTGGCCTGAATACCAAGCGTCACGTCTGGAGGAAACCTGACACCATTCCTACGGTGAAGCGTGGTTGCAGCATCATGCTGTGGGGATGGTTTTCAGCAGCAGGGACTGGGAGTCTAGTCAGGATCAAGGGAAAGATCAATGAAGCAAAGTACAGAGAGATCTTTAATGAAAATCTACTCCAGAGCTCTCAGGACCTCAGACTGGGGAAACGGTTCACCTTCCAACAGGACAACGACCGCAAGCACTCAGTCAAGACACTGCAGGAGTGGCATCGGGACAAGTCTCTGAATGTCTTTGAGTGGCCCAGCCATTCTATCATAAAGGCCTGGTTGATGGAGTGCTGCAGAGATGGTTGTCCTTATGGAAGGTTCTCCCATCTCCACAGAGGATCACTGGAGCTCTGTCAGAGTGACCATCGGGTTCTTCATCACCTCCCTGACCAAGGCCTTTCTTCCCCGATTACTCAGTGCAGCCAGCTCTAGGAATAATCTTGGTGGTTCTAAACTTTTTCCGTTTGAGAATGATGGAGGTCACTGAGTTTTTGGGGACCTTCAATGCTGCAGAAATGTTTTGGTTCCCTTCCCCAGATCTGTGCCTCGACACAATCCTGTCTCGGAGCTCAACAGACAATTCCTTTGACCTCATGGCTTGGATTTTGTTCTGACATGCACTGTCAACTGTGGGACTTTATATAGACAGGTGTGTGCCTTTTCAAATCATGTCCAATCAACTGAATTTACCACAGGTGGACTCCAATCAAGTTGTATAACTATCTAAAGGATGATCAATGGAAACAGGATGCACTTGAGCCTCATACAAAGGGTCTGAATACTTACATGAATAAGACAGTTAAATACATTTTTTTATACATTTGCAGAAATGTAGGTATTGTGTATAGATAGATTTTTATTTTTTATTTAAGCTTTATTTAACTAGGCAAGTCAGTTAAGAACAAATTCTTATTTACAATGATGACCTACCCTGGCCAAACCTGGACGACGCTGGGCCAATTGTGCGCCGCCCTATGGGACTCCCAATCACGGGCCGGATGTGATGCAGCCTGGATTCAAACCAGGTGCTGCAGTGACGCCTCTTGCACTGGGATGCAGTGTCTCAGACCACAGTGCCACTCGGGAGCCAAGAATAGAATGTTTCTGAACAGTTCTACATGGATATGGATGCTACCATGACTACGGATAATCACGAATAATGACTGAAGGTTAGAGGAACAAAGATCATACCCCAAAACATGCTAACCTCTCACCATTACCAATACCAGTGGAGGTCAGCATGTTAGGGGGGGTGGGGTATATGTCTCAAACTTTCTCACTCACGATTCATACATGATTATCCGCAATCATGGTAGCATTAATGTAGAAGTGTTAAGAATCATATTCTATTATTTACAATAAAAGTGACAATGAGAATTCATCATTTACAATTCATTTCTATTGGGCACAACATAATCCGAAACACAACCAAAACAAACAGCAAATGCAGCCAACAAGTTTGTAGGGTCACAACCTTGATGTAGTCTTTGCATCCTAGGAATATGTGACCAAAATACTAAATTTGGCTACTTTAATACACATACTTTAAATGAATTTGACACCTTCAAATGGGGGGGGGGGGGACGACTAGATACATAAAAATGAAAGCATTAAACAGTAAAACCGATATGCATGAAAATACCCTCAAATGAGTTGACATTCTGTACTGTCGCCTCAAAACATTTGACCTGTCCAAACAAATATGTAGGGTAAGAGTACATAGCTACATTGCACATTCAGAAATCCCTTGTTGGTTTGTCATTGTTTTTATTTTGATCTTGACGCATCATCACTTTGTTACCGATGGTATCATTTATAAACTAAGCCTTTTTGTAAAGTGCCTGAGCTATGGAGAAAATTATTCATTTTAATTTAGCCTTTCATGTGAAACATATTCAAGCTTGAGAATTAAATAAATTACTTATTCAACTATTGGCCTCATCTTATGTGCTTGTTTGACTTAATGAATATGAACATTCCCCACGAATAAACATCCGTTTGAATGTGAAACTACACAGTTAAATGAGAAGGTAAACACTTGAAGTGATGATCAAACATGGCTCAATGAAATACACAATTTATTTTGATGATGAACTTGCTTGTATGATCCACATTGAAACCTCTACCCGCTAGCCACTTGTGTAGAGGAATTGATAAGAAGTATAAGCAAAATTATAGAAATCCCACCTAGCTTACTAGGATCATGATCAGCATAGAAGTAAGGTTGTCGCCTGATGAAATGGTGAAGATGTAATAAATGTCTTAATTCTTATCTCACAGATTATTAACACCAGTTTTTTTTGTGCGGTATTTTTTAAATAAAATATAGCCTATGGTGACTATTGTTATTTTGAAAATAAGTAATAAATAACCAATGTTAAATTTAGTTTATTCTGCAAATAATATCAAACAATTATACAAAAGGCCAAAGTATGTTGGAACTTCTTTTAGTCAGTCAAGGTTTGTTACAGTTTAAGAAAGATCCATGAAAACAGAAATACATGTCCAGAACAGAAACACTTGATGCTAAAACAAGGATACTTCTGAACTCAAGTTTCAGAAAAATCTGTGCAGTTCTCATCTTGTACCCCAGTACAAAAAACCTATTGGATAGGCCTACAGTCAGTCTCTCTCGCTCTTCACACACCAGTGATCCTCACACTAGAGGATAGGCTGGGTCGATATCTGTCCAGTCAGGAGTTTAACCCCCCTCCCACCCTCCCTATGTCTGCTGGAGTCCAAATCCCAACCACATCTCTCCCCTACTTTTCTGCTCCAAAATCCATTCACTTCTCCCTCCAACTGCAGCAGGGCTGGCAGCAGAGGACGGAGAGAGAGAAACATACTCTCACCCCTTCCTCTGTGAATCCTGCGTTAAGTCTCAACTGGAACTGAAGGAGAAAATGGCAGATTGGAGGATGTGGTGGTTTCAAGTGCCATCTTCAGCATAGAGGAGTGTTGGAGAAAAATATGGGAGTTGGGGGACATCTCTCTCTCCATCCCTCACTCACTTCTCTTCCCTGCTCAGACTAAGATCCTCAGTCTGTGCCCGTGACAAAAATGAAGAAATAAATAAACCTTACATGGGTAATTAGTGTGGTGCCACTTTATACACAGTGTACAAAACATTAAGAACATCTGCTCTTTCCATCACAGACTGACCAGGTGAAAGCTATGATCCCTTATTGATGTCACCTGTTAAATCCACTTCCAATTCAGTGTAGAGGAAGGGGAGGTGACAGGTTAAAGAAGGATTTTTAAGCCTTGAGACAATTGAGACATGTGTGCCATTCAGAGGGTGAATGGGCAATACAAAATATTTAAATGCCTTTGAACGGCACACTGATTTTAGTGTGAAGAACTGCAATGCTGCTGGGTTCCACACAACAGTTTTGCGTGTGTATCAAGAATGGTCCACCACCCAAAGGACATCCAGCCAACTTGACAACTGTGGGAAACATTGGAGTCAACATTGGCCAGCATCCCTGTGGTACGCTTTTGACACCTTGTAGAGTCCATGCCCCGACGAATCGAGGCTGTTCTGAGGGCAAAAGGGGGTGCAACTCAATATTAGAAATGTGTTCCTGACGTTTTGTAAACTCGGTGAATGTCAATGATAAGTGTAATGTGTCAATATTCAAAACATACATATACCAAGAAAATAATGCAGACCACATATCAAATAAAAATTGGTGGGAAAACAACTACCTTTTACAGGATTCAGTCTTGTTTTCCCACACTCCTCTCCTCATCCCCCTTTTACGTTCCTCCACACACCGACTGCTCCATCTTCTCCTCTTTCACCACGCCCTCTTCTTGTACCGGCTCCACCACTCCTCCCTCCATGGGTGCCAGGCTGGCTGTTACAGTTAATTAACATAAACACATTTAGCATATCCTGGCTTCAACACAAGCCACTGATGCAGACCTTTGGAACATCTACATTTTTAAAAAGTCTAATAAATCCATGTAATATAGCCTACACCTTCACAATACATCCATTATTTATTTTAGACAGGTCCAAAAGAAGCATGATATGAAGAAAATGTAGTCTGTTTCAGAAGAACAGAAGAGCAATGAGCAATGCCAAATGGCTGTGGTCTATACTAATTCATTTAGTAGACAACATTTCATTTATAGTATGATGAATACAATTGAACAAAGCTGAATGAAATATAAATATTTCTCCAAATTAATTGAGGGAGTGCGCACATGCGGCTATTCTGTGATGAGTGATTAACAAAGAAATAGGTACTCCCATATGCTTAATTTAGAGTTATTAATGTAACTTCAGTTGTTCTACAAACGTTGGGCTATATGTTTAGATTTTGAATACATTGTAAGGCTGCATGATGAGGCTCTAATGATGATTTGAAAAAAAGTTGCTTGAAAAGCATGAGCTCTGCTTTGTTTTGTGTGTGCAGGTTGTACACACTTCATCAGTCTCTCATTCACAATTTGACAAGCACTTGATAATGAATTTCACGGTGGCATCCCCTTTGTGGCCGTAATGCACCCTAAAAAAATCCATGCCTTTTGCGGCTGGTGGCCGTTGTGCCCTTGGCCCGAAGTGTTGCTTTGTGCCCTTCTCCGCGAATGCTGCACACTCCGAAGCAACTCTCACGCACATGGCTCTCCATCCCCTAATCGGATCTTTCTCACAGGCTATAAGTGAACACAGACATATCCGGGACACAACCGAGCGCGTCCTTATCCAATTCAGAGGTGCATATTGAAGATATTTGAAGTACTGTCTACATTGACTTTGTCAGCCAACAAGATGATTAGGCCTTGAACAGCAGAAGCACTAGCCTATGTCAATCTACTATCCCCAATAGTACAAAAAAAATGATTACAAACACAGTCTGGGACAGTTGTAGGATGTAATAGATCCCAAATTAATACAACCACTAGGTAAAAAAAAAAAAACTTGCTTTCGCAACAGATCAGAACATTTAGCTTAATGTTAAAAAACTATTAGGCTATTTATTCACATTATAAGCACAGCAATGAGCAAATGGTAGTAGGCTATAAGCACAAATGTTCCATTAGCGGGAAACACCATTATCATAAGTGACAGCAAATGTGATTATGCATGTAATACTCTTATTATAAAGGTGAATTTTTATGGTGAAAATTATCTTCCTCAAACTTGAAACTCACATGCTGCTTATGCATGCCAGTTAGGCTCCACACCCCTTGTAATTCACTAATATACTCCATTTTAAGAAGTTATTTGGCCACTTTAGTCATCATACAAACCTTATCAAAAGGTTTGTATGATGAACCTGTATGAACAAACCTTATCAAGAGGCTAATATTGTCACCCATCAGACTATTCTTGATTTAATGTTGTCTTTACATGTACTAAATGATGTGTGTGAAATTTGGTTTGATTTAAAATAGACTAATAGCATGTACCTGTATCGAAACAGGGGAAGGGGAAGAAATACATGTCAACTATGCTTTTCCGGTGGTTCACTTTCATGCCAGCCAGGTAGGCTATACTCCTGTTGTAAAGTTAAAAAAGGTATTAAGAAAGTTGAGAACATAGTAGGCCTAGCCTCTAGAAAGCTGATGGAAGCTTTTAGTAGAGGATCGCAACATGAGCTCACAGGCTCTCCTGAAGTGTTTGATTCGATTTTCAAAAACATTTGCACTGATGTCAGAGTGATTAGAGGGACAATAGAGTGCGGATTACCAGGCAGGTAGCAAGTTTGGTCGGCTATTAATGACGATCAGCAGCATCCGAGCTTGGAGAAGCCTGATTACTGTGACTAAACAGTCATATGGAATTTGACTGCCTTTATAACTCTTGATCGCTGGTGTGGCGGTAATATGGTCACCGCAACAGCTCTAGTCACACTTTACATTCAGGTGCACAAATACCAGGTTATTACATGTGTTGTTGTATGTGTCGCACTGCTTTGCTTTATCTTGGCCAGGTCGCAGTTGTAAATGAGAACTTGTTTTTCAACTGGTCTACCTGGTTAAATAAAGGTGACATAATAAAACTACATAGTGACAGAATCTGAAGCTTAACCTGTCTAGGATCAGCGTGCCGCTAGCGGCACACCCCCCCCCCCCCCCACTGAAAAACCAGTGCCGCGAAATTCAAAAAAAAATTTTTTTTTAAATATTTAACTTTCACACATTAAAGTCCAATACAGCTAATGAAAGACACAGATCTTGTGAATCCAGTCAACATGTCCGATTTTTAAAATGTTTTACAGGGAAGACACAATATGTAAAGATGTACATCTATTACCTAAAAACACATTAGCATAATCCACCATCTTTTATTTGTCCACCAACACCAGTAGCCATCACCAATTCGGCTAAACTAAGATATTTATAGCCCCTAACCAACAAAAAAACTCATCAGATGACAGTCTGATAACATATTTATGGTATGGGATAGGTTTTGTTAGAAAAAAGTGCATATTTCAGGTAGATGGCATAGGTTACAATTGCACCCACCGTCACAAATGGAATAGAAAAACTACTTAGAGCAACGTGTTTACCTACTTACTAATCATCAAACATTTCGTAAAAATACACAGCATACACGAATCGAAAGACACAGATCCTGTGAATACAGACAATATTTCAGATTTTCTAAGTGTCTTACAGCGAAAACACAATAAATCGTTATATTAGCATAGCACATAGCACATAGCAGCCCAGCATTGATTCTAGCCAAAGTGAGCGATAACGTCAACATCGCCAAAAATATATTAATTTTTTCACTAACCTTCTCAGAATTCTTCAGATGACACTCCTGTAACATCATATTACACAATACATATAGAGTTTGATCGAAAATTTTTATATTTAGCCACCAAAATCATGGTTAGACAATGTGAAATGTAGCTCAGCTGGTCAGAAAATGTCCTTGCGCCACTTAGACAGTGATCTACTCTTATACATAAATACTCATAAACGTGACTAAAAAATATAGGGTGGACAGGGATTGATAGACAATTTAATTCTTAATACAATTGCGGAATTACATTTTTTAATTTATCCTTACTTTTCAATACAGTTTGCGCCAAGCGAAGCTACGTCAAAAAACATGGCGTCCTAAGCCACTAAAATGTTTCGACAGAAACACGATTTATCATAATAAAAATGTCCTACTTTGAGCTGTTCTTCCATCAGTATCTTGGGCAAAGGATCCTTTCTTGGGAGTAATCGTCTTTTGGTGGAAAGCTGTCCTCTTGACATGTGGAAATGCCAACTGCGTTCGGGATGAACTGAAAAGCGTGCCCAGCTATTCACATCGTTTCAAAAATAAATGTCCCAAAATCGCACTAAACGGATATAAATTGCTATAAAACGCTTTAAATTAACTACCTTATGATGTTTTTAACTCCTATAACGAGTGAAAAGATGACCGGAGAAATATAACAGGCTAAACTAACGCTTGGAACAGGGGCGGGTCGGTGTCCTCCACGCGCGTTACGCACCAAGAAAAGACTTGCTAGCTACAGGGTTTTTTAATTTATAGGGCCTGTGAACGCGCAATCGACCCCATTGGAATCGTCATCACGTAAAGGCATCCAGGGGAAGACGTAAGAAGTGTCCGTATAGTCATAGCAATAACAGTGCCCTTTTAACTGACTTCAGAACAGTGGCCAACATTTCTGAAATCTGACTCCATGTCAGGGAAATTGCTGTAGAATGGGCTCTGTTCCACTTAGAGACAAAATTTCAACTCCTATAGAAACTATAGACTGTTTTCTATCCAATAATAATATGCATATTGTACGATCAAGGATTTTGTGGGAAGCCGTTTCAAAAATTACCCAATTAGCATAAATAGTCTCAACAGCGCCCCCATCCTCAACAGGTTAAAACCTTTTCTCAATAGGGGGTGCTGTTTTCACTTTGTAAAAATTTCGTTCCCAAATTAAACTGCCTCGTACTCAATTCTTGCTCGTACAATATGCATATTATTATTACTATTGGATAGAATACACTCTCTAGTTTCTAAAACCGTTTGAATTATATCTGTGAGTAAAACAGAACTCAAGTTGGAGCAAACTTCCTGTGAGGAAGTGAGAAATCTGAAATCAGGCAGGCTGTTCTGGGGTCAGTTTATTAAGTTGCATGTCTTCTATTGGTCGAGATGCACTGCATACGCCTTCCCCTAGATGTCAGCAAATAGTGAGAATTGTAAATGGAGTTGCTATGCAGATCTGAGGACATATAAATGGGCTTGGAACGTGGGGTGCAGTCTATTCAACATTCGCAATGACGCAAAACAGACCTCAGGATGGCGTTCTGGAAGGGTCCCGTTATAGGC
Organism: Salvelinus fontinalis; assembly: GCF_029448725.1. Lineage (NCBI taxonomy): Eukaryota > Metazoa > Chordata > Actinopteri > Salmoniformes > Salmonidae > Salvelinus > Salvelinus fontinalis. The sequence continues at coordinate 41,590,387 of NC_074690.1, forward strand.
CTTAGATATATCCGGCTCTGATGTTATTCGATATAGGTGTTAAAGACATAATGTTGTTATTTTAAACTGCGATTTATATTGCGATTTTCGGATATTTCTTTGTGCTGCGTTATAGTAAGTTGGGCACGTCTTCGCCACATGGCTAATGTTTACTGCTAATTCCAAAGTTGAAGGCGACAATCTACAACCGAGCAACGATTCCTCTGGACAAAGGACAACTTGCCCAAGATTCTGATGGGAGCTCATCAAAAAGTAAGAAGTATTTATTAAAAATGTCAAACTACTATTCCGCCATTAATTTCGGTGCGGTCTCGCTTTAACGCACGCTGTAAGTCGTAGTAACGTTAATTTTAAAAATCTAACACAGCGGTTGCATTAAGAACTAATGTATCTTTCATTTGCTGTCCAACCTGTATTTTTTTGTCAAGTTTATGATTAGTTACTGATTAGATTAGGTGCCTCTCCCAAGATTTCTCCCGACATTTTGTTGGCAGCTTGGCTACTATTCTCATTGTATAACCATGATTTGTGCCGCTAAATATGCACATTTTCGAACAAACTCTATATGCATTGTGTAATATGATGTTATAGGACTGTCATCTGAAGAAGTTTGAGAAGGTTAGTGAAAAAATTAATATCTTTTGCTGGTTTATTCGTTATCGCTATTGTTGGCTTGAATCAATGCTGTTGTGTGGTTGGCTATTGTAGTAAGCTAATATAATGCTATATTGTGTTTTCGCTGTAAAACACTTAAAAAATCTGAAATATTGTCTGGATTCACAAGATCTTTGTCTTTCATTTGCTGTACGCTGTGTATTTTTCTTAAATGTTTTATGATGAGTATTTAGGTAATTCACGTTGGTCTCTGTAGTTATTCTAGTTGCTTTGGTGAGAGTTGTGATGGTGGCTGCAATGGTAAACTATGATTTATACCTGAAATATGCACATTTTTCTAACAAAACATATGCTATACAATAAATATGTTATCAGACTGTCCACTGATGAAGTTGTTTCTTGGTTAGTGACTATTTATATCTTTATTTGGTCGAAATTGTGATAGCTACCTATGCAGGAAAAAAATTGTGGGAAAAAAGTTGTGTCTTTTGCTATCGTGGTTAGCTAATAGAAATACATATTGTATCTTCCCTGTAAAACATTTTAAAAATCAGAAATGATGGCTGGATTCACAAGATGTGTATCTTTCATCTGTTGTCTTGGACTTGTGATTCAATGATATTTAGATGCTAGTATTTACTTGTGACGCTATGCTAGGCTATGCTAGTCAGCTTTTTTACTGATGGGGGTGCTCCCGGATCCGGGATTGTGATGAAGTAGAAGTTAATAGATGATGTGGATACGGAGGATCCAGATCACGTTCTGTGTTATTTTACACTACTGCTGCTCCCTTCAGGTTGCTGTCCTCTTCTGACCAATGAAAATGTTTCTGCCTCGTACTTCTGAACTGCTGAAATGAAAAGATATACTGAACACAAATATAAATGCAAATGTTGTGCACAAATTTGTTTACATCCCTATTAGTGAGCATTTTATCGTTTGTCAAGATAATCCAGCCACCTGGCGAGTGTGGCACGTCAAGAAGCATATTAAACACCATTATCATTACACAGATGCACTTTATGCTGGGGACAATAAAAGACCACTCTAAAATGTGACGTTGTCACACAGATGTCTTAAGTTTTGAGGTAGCGTGCAATTGGCATGCTGACCGCAGGAATGTCCACCAGAGCTGTTGCCAGAGAATGTAACATTAATTTCTCTACCAACGTCATGTGAAATCCATAGAGCAGGGCCTAATTCATTTATTTCAATTGACAGATTTTTCTTACATGAACTGTAACTCAGCAAAATCTTTGAAATTGTAGCAAGTTACGTTTTAAATGTTGATCTGGATGTATTATTTACAACCTTCTCGATCTGTTGTAACAGCTATTGCAGTTGCACAAGCAGTATGCAGTCCCGACACATTTCCATGGCACAAAAACAATCAGTGTTTTGTGTGAGGATGTACGCTAACCTTTATACTTCCTGCCATATCATAGACACTGGCCAGAGTTCCTGAAAAAGAACACTACAACTTCGACTGCATGTCTACCTCCTACTTAGCCAACGCTTGCAATGATGATGAACCTACATAAATAGCTAATTAGACTGTGTGTCTAAGTCTTGCTGGTGTTTGATATGCTGCCTATATAGCTGCATGTACAGTTGAAGTCGGAAGTTTACATACCCCTTAGCCAAATACATTTAAACAATTCCTGACATTTCGTCATTTCCGGTCACAACTTGCAGACTTGTTTACGTGTTGCTGTGCGTTTTGTTGCCAACCTTACTTTGCTACCTGACAACTTCACGTTTTTTACTTTTTAATTACCGTTTATATTTTTAGTTTTTCCCCCTCACTCAACTTTTTTTTCTTTCCCATTCAACTTTTTCACTCTGGACGCTTTATCTGGACATGGTTCGTCAGGACTTCCAATAGCCACAGCTAAGTAGTAACATTAACATGATGCCTTCTAATTGCAGTCGCTGTACTCATAATATACAGGAGAAAGACCGCCTTACGGCGAGGATAGCTGTGCTGCAAGCCCAGCTTCAGATGCAATCGTTAGGCAAGGGTAATTTCAGAGTAGGAAAGGATGAAACAGCGTCTGTGCCACCAGTAAGTACAGATAGTAACGTTAGTATAAATCCCCTCGCACAGTCCCCGCAGCCGGACAACTTTCTCATGGCTTCTGGAGGGAAATGCTGTAGGAATGCTCAACCGGTGTCGCTCATTCAGCCGACAGAAACGTTCAACCGGTTTTCCACATTAAGCAACGGGTCGGAGTCTGAGGCCTTGTCTTCTCTGTTCTCTACTCTTCCCGTTACGGGGTCTGAGACGACGAAGCTTCCCACCATTAGCTCTGACAAATTGAAAACCCTAGTCATTGGCAACTCCATTACCCGCAGTATTAGACTTAAAACGAATCATCCAGCAATCATACACTGCTTACCAGGGGGCAGGGCTACTGACGTTAAGGCTAATCTGAAGATGGTGCTGGCTAAGAATAAAACTGGCGAGTGTAGAGAATATAGAGATATTGTTATCCACGTCGGCACCAACGATGTTAGGATGAAACAGTCAGAGGTCACCAAGCACAACATAGCTTCAGCGTGTAAATCAGCTAGAAAGATGTGTCGGCATCGAGTAATTGTCTCTGGCCCCCTCCCAGTTAGGGGGCGTGATGAGCTCTACAGCAGAGTCTCACAACTCAATCGCTGGTTGAAAACTGTTTTCTGCCTCTCCCAAAAGATAGAATTCGTAACAGGACCAAGACTGGCCTGCTGAAGAGTGACGGACTCCATCCTAGCTGGAGGGGTGCTCTCATCTTATTTACCAACATAGACACGGCTCGAACTCCTCTAGCTCCACAATGAAATTGTGTTAGCCAGCCTGCCAGCTTAGTGGAGTCTGCCACTAGCACAGTCAGTGTAGTCAGCTCAGCTATCCCGATTGAGACAGTGTCTGTGCCTCGACCTAGGTTGGGCAAAACTACCCATGGCGGTGTTCGCCTGAGCAATCTCACTAGAATAAAGACCTCCTCCATTCCTGCCATTATTGAAAGAGATTGTGATACCTCACATCTCAAAATAAGGCTACTTAATGTTAGATCCCTCACTTCAAAGGCAGTTGTAGTCAATGATCTTATCACTGATCATAATCTTGATGTGATTGGCCTGACTGAAACATGGCTTAAGCCTGATGAATTTACTGTGTTAAATGAGGCCTCACCTCCTGGTTACACTAGTGACCATATCCCCCGTGCATTCCGCAAAGGCGGAGGTGTTGCTAACATTTACGATAGCAAATGTCAAATTACAACAACAAAAAAATTAAGTTTTCGTCTTTTGAGCTTCTAGTCATGAAATCTATACAGCCTACTCAATCACTTTTTATAGCTACTGTTTTACAGGCCTCCTGGGCCATATACAGCGTTCCTCACTTAGTTCCCTGAATTCCTAATCGTACATTGTAGTCATAGCAGATAATATTCTAATTTTTGGTGATTTTAATATTCACATTTAAAAGTCCACAGACCCACTCCAAAAGGCTTTCGGAGCCATCATCGACTCAGTGGGTTTTGTCCAACATGTCTCTGGACCTACTCACTGTCACAGTCATACTCTGGACCTAGTTTTGTCCCATGGAATAAATGTTGTGGATCTTAATGTTTTTCCTCATAATCCTGGACTATCGGACCACCATTTTATTACGTTTGCAATCGCAACAAATAATCTGCTCAGACCCCAACCAAGGAGCATCAAAAGTCGTGCTATAAATTCTCAGACAACCCAAAGATTCCTTGATGCTCTTCCAGACTCCCTCTGCCTACCCAAGGACAAAAATCAGTTAACCACCTAACTGAGGAACTCAATTTAACCTTGCGCAATACCCTAGATGCAGTTGCACCCCTAAAAACTAAAAACATTTGTCATAAGAAACTAGCTCCCTGGTATACAGAAAATACCCGAGCTCTGAAGCAAGCTTCCAGAACATTGAAACGGAAATGGCGCCACACCAAACTGGAAGTCTTCCGACTAGCTTGGAAAGACAGTACCGTGCAGTATCGAAGAGCTCTCACTGCTGCTCGATCATCCTATTTTTCCAACTTAATTGAGGAAAAAAAGAACAATCCAAAATGTATTTTTGATACTGTCGCAAAGTTAACTAAATAGCAGCATTCCCCAAGAGAGGATGGCTTTCACTTCAGCAGTAATAAATTCATGAACTTCTTTGAGGAAAAGATCATGATCATTAGAAAGCAAATTACGGACTCCTCTTTCAATCTGCGTATTCCTCCAAAGCTCAGTTGTTCTGAGTCTGCACAACTCTGCCAGGACCTAGGATCAAGAGAGACACTTAAGTGTTTTAGTACTATATCTCTTGACACAATGATGAAAATAATCATGGCCTCTAAACCTTCAAGCTGCATACTGGACCCTATTCCAACTAAACTACTGAAAGAGCTGCTTCCTGTGCTTGGCCCTCCTATGTTGAACATAATAAACAGCTCTCTATCCACCGGATGTGTACCAAAAGTGGCAGTAATAAAGCCTATCTTGAAAAAGCCAAACCTTGACCCAGAAAATACAATGTATACGAAATGCTTCAGTCTGGTTTTAGATCCCATCATAGCACTGAGACTGCACCTGTGAAGGTGGTAAATGACCTTTTAATGGCGTCAGACCGAGGCTCTGCATTTGTCCTCGTGCTCCTAGACCTTAGTGCTGCTTTTGATACCATCGATCACCACATTCTTTTGGAGAGATTGGAAACCCAAATTGGTCTACATGGACAAGTTCTGGCCTGGTTTAGATCTTATCTGTCGGAAAGATATCAGTTTGTCTCTGAATGGTTTGTCCTCTGAAAAATCATCTGTAAATGTCGGTGTTCCTCAAGGTTCCGTTTTAGGACCACTATTGTTTTCACTATATACACTGCTCAAAAAAATAAAGGGAACACTTAAATAACACAATATAACTCCAAGTCAATCACACTTCTGTGAAATCAAACTGTCCACTTAGGAAGCAACACTGATTGACAATAAATTTCACATGCTGTTGTGCAAATGGAATAGACAAAAGGTGGAAATTATAGGCAATTAGCAAGACACCCCCCAAAACAGGAGTGATTCTGCAGGTGGTGACCACAGACCACTTCTCAGTTCCTATGCTTCCTGGCTGATGTTTTGGTCACTTTTGAATGCTGGCGGTGCTCTCACTCTAGTGGTAGCATGAGACGGAGTCTACAACCCACACAAGTGGCTCAGGTAGTGCAGTTCATCCAGGATGGCACATCAATGCAAACTGTGGCAAAAAGGTTTGCTGTGTCTGTCAGCGTAGTGTCCAGAGCATGCAGGCGCTACCAGGAGACAGGCCAGTACATCAGGAGACGTGGAGGAGGCCGTAGGAGGGCAACAACCCAGCAGCAGGACCGGTACCTCCGCCTTTGTGCAAGGAGGTGCACTGCCAGCACCCTGCAAAATGACCTCCAGCAGGCCACAAATGTGCATGTGTCTGCTCAAACGGTCAGAAACAGACTCAATGAGGGTGGTATGAGGGCCCGATGTCCACAGTTGGGGGTTGTGCTTACAGCCCAACACCGTGCAGGAAGTTTGGCATTTGCCAGAGAACACCAAGATTGGCAAATTCGCCACTGGCGCCCTGTGCTCTTCACAGATGAAAGCAGGTTCACACTGAGCACATGTGACAGAGTCTGGAGACGCCGTGGAGAACGTTCTGCTGCCTGCAACATCCTCCAGCATGGCCGGTTTGGCGGTGGGTCAGTCATGGTGTGGGGTGGCATTTCTTTGTGGGGCCGCACGGCCCTCCATGTGCTCGCAAGAGGTAGCCTGACTGCCATTAGGTACCGAGATGAGATCCTCAGACCCCTTGTGAGACCATATGCTGACACATGCACATTTGTGGCCTGCCTCAGGTCATTTTGCAGGTCTCTGGCAGTGCACCTCCTTGCACTAAGGCGGAGGTACCGGTCCTGCTGCTGGGTTGTTGCCCTCCTACGGCCTCCTCCACGTCTCCTGATGTACTGGCCTGTCTCCTGGTAGCGCCTGCATGCTCTGGACACTACGCTGACAGACACAGCAAACCTTTTTGCCACAGTTCGCATTGATGTGCCATCCTGGATGAACTGCACTACCTGAGCCACTTGTGTGGGTTGTAGACTCCGTCTCATGCTACCACTAGAGTGAGAGCACCGCCAGCATTCAAAAGTGACCAAAACATCAGCCAGGAAGCATAGGAACTGAGAAGTGGTCTGTGGTCACCACCTGCAGAATCACTCCTGTTTTGGGGGGTGTCTTGCTAATTGCCTATAATTTCCACCTTTTGTCTATTCCATTTGCACAACAGCATGTGAAATTTATTGTCAATCAGTGTTGCTTCCTAAGTGGACAGTTTGATTTCACAGAAGTGTAATTGACTTGGAGTTACATTGTGTTGTTTAAGTGTTCCCTTTATTTTTTTGAGCAGTGTATTTTACCTCTTGGGGATGTCATTCGAAAACATGATGTTAACTTTCACTGCTATGCGGATGACACTCAGCTGTACATTTCAATGAAACATGGTGAAGCCCCAAAATTGCCCTCGCCAGAAGCCTGTGTTTCAGACATAAGGAAGCGGATGGCTGCAAACGTTCTACTTTTAAACTCGGACAAAACAGAGATGCTTGTTCTAGGTCCCAAGAAACAAAGAGATCTTCTGTTAAATCTGACAATTAATCTTGATGGTTGTACAGTCATCTCAAATAAAACTGAAGGACCTCGGCGTTACTCTGGACCTTGATCTCTCTTTTGACGAACATATCAAGACTGTTTCAAGGACAGCTTTTTTCCATCTACGTAACATTGCAAAAATATGAAACTTTCTGTCCAAAAATGATGCAGAAAAATTACTGCAATGCTCTAATTTCTGGCTACCCGGATAAAGCACTAAATCAACTTCAGTTACTGCTAAATACGGCTGCTAGAATCCTGACTAGAACCCCAACATTTGATCATATTACTTCAGTGCTAGCCTCCCTACACTGGCTTCCTGTTAAGGCAAGGGCTGATTTCAAGGTTTTACTGCTAACCTACAAAGCATTACATGGGCTTGCTCCTACCGATCTTTCCTATTTGGTCCTGCCGTACATACCTACAATTACGCTACGGTCACAAGACGCAGGCCTCCTAATTGTCCCTAGAATTTCTAAGCAAACAGCTGGAGGCAGGGCTTTACCCTATAGAGCTCCATTTTTATGGAATGGTCTGCCTAACCATGTGAGAGATGCAGACTCAGTCTCAACCTTTAAGTCTTTACTGAAGGCTTATCTCTTCAGTAGGTCATATGATTGAGTGTAGTCTGGCCCAGGAGTGTGAAGGTGAACGGAAAGGCTCTGGAGCAACGAACCACCCTTGCGGTCTCTGCCTGGCTGGTTCCCCTCTCTCCACTGGGATTCTCTGCCTCTAACCCTATTACAGGTGCTGAGTCACTGGCTTACTGATGCTCTTCCATTCCGTCCCTAGGAGGGGTGCGTCACTTGAGTGGGTTGAGTCACTGACGTGATCTTCCTGTCTGGGTTGCCCCCCCCCCGTGGCGGATATCTTTGTGGGCTATACTCAGCCTTGTCTCAGGATGGTAAGTTGGTGGTTGAAGATATCCCTCTAGTGGTGTGGGGGCTGTGCTTTGGCAAAGTGTGTGGGGTTATATCCTGCCTGTTTGGCCCTGTCCGGGGGTATCATCGGATGGGGCCACAGTGTCTCCTGACCCATCCTGTCTCAGCCTCCAGTATTTATGCTGCAGTAGTTTGTGTCGGAGGGCTAGGGTCAGTCTGTTATATCTGGAGTACTTCCCCTGTCTTATCCGGTGTCCTGTGTGAATTAAAGTATGCTCTCTCTAATTCTCTCTTTCTTTCTCTCTGAGGACCTGAGCCCTAGGACCATGCCTCAGGATTACCTGGCATGATGACTCCTTGCTGTCCCCAGTCCACCTGGCCGTGCTGCTGCTCCAGTTTCAACTGTTCTGCCTGCGGCTATGGAACCCTGACCTGCTCACTGGACGTGCTACCTGTCCCAGACCTGCTGTTTTCAACTCTCTAGAGACAGCAGGAGCGGTAGAGATACTCTTAATGATCGGCTATGAAAAGCCAACTGACATTTACTCCTGAGGTGCTGACTTGTTGCACCCTCGACAACTACTGCGATTATTATTATTTGACCATGCTGTTCATTGAACATCTTGGCCATGTTCTGTTATAATCTCCACCCGGCACAGCCAGTAAAGGACTGGCCACCCCTCATAGCCTGGTTCCTCTCTAGGTTTCTTCCTAGGTTTTGGCCTTTCTAGGGAGTTTTTCCTGTACAGCACTTTGATATATCAGCTGATGTAATAAGGGCTATATAAATACATTTGATTTAATCCAAGTAAAAATTCCTTGTCTTAGGTGAGTTAGGATCACAACTTTATTTTAAGAAAGTAAAATGTCAGAATAATAGTAGAGAGAATTATTTATATCACCTTTTATTTCTTTCATCACATTCCCAGTGGGTCAGAAGTTTACATACACTCCATAAGTATTTGCTAGCATTGCCTTTACATTGTTTAACTTGGGTCAAACGTTTTGGGTAACCTTCCACAAGCTTCCCACAATAAATTGGACCCATTCCCCCTGACAGAGCTGGTGTAACTGAGTCAGTTTGTAGGCCTCCTTGCTCGCACACGCTTTTTAAGTTCTGCCCACAAATTTTCTATGGGATTGAGATCAGGGCTTTGTGATGGCCAGTCCAATACCTTGACTTTGTTGCCCTTAAGCCATTTTGCCACAACTTTGGAAGTATGCTTGGGGTCATTGTCCATTTGGAAGACCCATTTGCAAACAAGCTTTAACTTCCTGACTGATGTCTTGAGATGTTTCTTCAATATATGCACCAAATTTTCCTGCCTTATGATGCCATCTATTTTGTGAAGTGCACCAGTCCTTCCTGTAGCAAAGCACCCCCGTGCTTCACGGTTGGGATGGTGTTCTTCAGCTTGCAAGCTCCCCCTTTTTCCTCCAAACATAACAATGGTCATTATGGCCAAACAGTTCCAATTTTGTTACATCAGACCAGAGGACATTTCACCCAAAAGTACGATATTTGTCTCCATGTACAGTTGCAAACCATAGTCTGGCTTTTTTATGTTGCAAACCATAGTCTGGCTTTTTTATGGCGGTTTTGGAGCAGTGGATTCTTCCTTGTTGAGCTGCCTTTCAGGTTATGTCGATATAGGACTCATTTTACTGTGGATGTAGACACTTTGTACCCGTTTCCTCCAGAATCTTCACAAGGTCCTTTGCTGTTGTTCTGGGATTGATTTGCACAGTCGCACCAAAGTACATTCATCTCTAGGAGACAGAACTCTTCTCCTTCCTGAGCGGTATGACGGCTGCGTGGTCCCATGGTGTTTATACTTGCGTACTGTTGTTTGTACAGATGAACGTGGTACCTTCAGACATTTGGAAATTGCTCCCAAGGATGAACCAGACTTGGCTGGCTGATTTATTTGGATTTTCCCATGATGTCAAGCAAAGAGGCACTGAGTTTGAAGGTATGCATTGAAATGCATCCACAGGTACATCTCCAATTGAGTCAAATGATGTCAATTAGCCCATCAGAAGCTTCTAAATCCATAATTTTCTGGAATTTTCAAAGCTGTTTTAAGGCACAGTCAACCTAGTGTATGTAAACTTCTGACCCACTGGAATTGTGATACAGTGAATTATAAGTGAAATAATCTGCCTGTAAACAATTGTTGGAAAAATGACTTGTGCCATGCACAAAGTAGATGTCCTAACTGACTTGCCAAAACTATAGTTTGTTAACAAGAAATGTGTGGAGTGGTTGAAAAACAAGTTTTAATGACTCCAACCTAAATGTATGTAAACTTCAGACTTCAACTGTAACTCCCCACTTGAGTTTTGCGATGTGAGTTTTAACCACACACAGGATTTACTACAGGGTTTCCCAAACTCGGTACTCTGAACCCCAAGAGGTGCACATTTAGTTTTTTGCCCTAGCACTACACAGCTGACTTAAATAATAAACTAATCATCAAGCTTTGATAATTTGATCAACTGTGTAGTGTTAGAGCAAAAACTAAAACATACACCCTTTGGGGTCTCGAGGACTGAGTTTGTGAAACGCTGCCCTACTAACTGCCATTTCACTTCTCAATAATCATGCAAATACCGCACGAGTAGGCGACCTAGCTGGTGGAACAGCTCTGGGCAGCCGAACGTTTTAGGCTCACTATTATTCCTTACATGTCGATTGTGTACAACATGATATCTGCATGTAGCCTTACACCCCTCCTGAAAAAGAGGGGTGTAAGGCTACATGCAGATAGACCTGTCGACCATGTCTTTAGCATCGACTTAAAAAAATATTATTTAGTGTAGTAGGGGTAAGCGGTAGCGGAGCACTGAGCAGAAGCTACGTTGGCAGCGGAATAAATAACTACGTAAATAGAAAATCCTGCGCATGTGCAGAAATATAGAGATGGAATTGTGGCTGGAACAGGGGTGAGGGTTGGGGCTGGGGAGGGTTCTGGGGTAAGGGTTGGGGGAAATAGGGTAGGCATCGTAGGGCTGTCTGCCTGCCCTAGTCTCCATTTTGCCATTGGACTGAGCATCTTCAGGTTGATCTTAATGGGGTTCACCTTCAGCTTTAAGCCTGAACCATCCTCCTTCTGCCTCTTTTTTGCATCCTCCTCTTTCTTCACCCCGGCATCATCATTACGCTTAACTCCCACCTCCATCTCCTCCTCCTCCCTCTCTAACTCCTCTTTCTTCTTCTCAGCAGCGACTCTCTTCCTGCGTTCAGCAAACCAGCCGTGGATCTCTCTGCGGGTCATCTTGGTTTCAGACCAGAGGTGGTCCACCTCCTCTCCGGAGGGGTCAGGGTCCTGGCTGAAGCTGGCCTCCAGTGCCCTCACCTGGTGGGGTAGAGTGGAGATTACTGTAGGGTAGACGAGCGTAAGTTTCTCATGTCACAGTGAGCCAATTTGACTGGCAGTAAATACACATTAAAAGGGATACTTAACCGATGAGATTTAAAAAAATCTTATGGAACACTAAGCTACGTGTAAATAAACTAAGTCATAATCATCACAGTCGCACCACCACTCACCTGCTGAGGGTCCCTCTCTTTGTAGCGGATGGCTGTGAAGTCTGGGGAGGGGGGTCTGGGGGACCGTCTGGACGGGGTGGTTGGGGAAGTGGGCATCTGTGAGGGAGGGGAGCTGAGGGCTGCCAACCCTGCTGTTTTTGGGGGGGGGGTTTATTGGGAGTGTCCAACAGGTCCATGGGGGTCCCCCTGTTACCACTGAGGGTCCCAGATTGTGCACACAGTTGCTCAACTGACTTCTTGCTCTTGTAGAAGCTAGGGTCCATGAAGGTGTTGGGGAGCGTTCGGGAACTTGGGGTTCCGCTGGCGACCGTGCTCTCACTTGGTGCCGGGGAAGAATGTTTGGTGGGGGGAAGAAGCCACCTCTGTTTTGGTGGTGGTGTTTGTGGAGGCTGTAGCGGGAGGAGTAGCTGTGGCTGTGTGACCACAGATCTGGGTGGTTGTTGTTTTGTTGTTGCTCAAGCTGCTGCTGTTAGTATCTTTGCTGCTGTTGGGTTTGTTGTCGATGGTTCTTTTGATATCAGCGATGACTCTTCTCTCACTGATCATTTTAGCAATAGTACTGTTGTGGCTTTTGCTGCCGACATTGCACCTACTGTCAGTGCTGATGCTTTTAACCATGCTGATAGCATTGCTGTTGCTTTTATCATTGAGATTAGCAATAGCAAGATTGGTGTTGATGTCTTTGCCATTGGGATTGTTATGAATGTTGTTCCCTTGGTTGTTGCCAAGGCTAAAGTTAATAACACTAGCATAGCTACTGAAACTACGACTACCACTGCTGATACTACTAGTACTCCCTCCACCATTACTACTACTACTACTGATGTTGCTTCCACTACTACTGCTCCCCACTGTCCCCCCCACCATGCTGATCCCCTTATCTGCACCATAGGCCGGGCCGCAGCTTGATGCTTGGGTGTGACCGCCAGGGTCATGGGGGCACTGCTGACCTGGATGCCATTAGCCATCACTGGCTGGGTGACAATCACCCCTCCCTGGCCCACCAGAGAGCCCTGGAGGATGTGAGGGATCCCCGTAGGACCCCGAGAGGTAGGCAGGACCGTGATGGTATGCTGGGCCTGGGTCTGGCCACGGTGTAGTGTCTGGTGCTAGGTGGTGCAGTCTGTATGATGGTGTTGAACATCTTCCTCCTGGCCTCCTCAATCTCTTCTGGAGACCAGCTAATGCCATGCTTGAGTCTCTGGGCGGTGAACCAGATGTTGATCTGCTCCTCTGGGAACTTGGTAACCGCAGTGAGGTAGCAGAGCTCTGCCTTGGTGGGGTAGGGGAACTTACTGACGGACGTCTTGAGGAAGGAGGACGAGTCCATGGAGGCGTTGTTGGTTGGGATACTGCTCAGAGGGATCGTCACCTGCACCACAGAAGGTAGAAACATATTTTATGTAGTACCAAAATCGTAATTACAGAATTTAAACTACTTCATGGACCTTTTTCATATGAAACAGGAGAAGCTTTACACTCAGCTCAAAAGACACTAAAAAACACGTATTTGTACCATGTAATAATGTGTACCTACACTGCCTATAAAGTCTTCATATAAAGTGGGACGGACACAATTTAATCAAAAGGGGGAATTGTACCTTGGGCATGTTCTTGGAGGAGGTGGAGTAAGAGGAGGTGGAGGAGAAAGCTGAGGAGACAGCGATGGGAGCTGTCTGACGGTCAAAGTTCCTGTTCTGGATCACAGACACAACCTGGTTCAGAGAATAGAAAAAAAACATTGAACTGCATTCAACTCCCTGAGGGAAGTTGTACACATTCTGGCAAAGGAATTAAATATAACATTGAACCAAATAAGTTCAATAATTCTCATTTGCAGGAATGAACTTACCAATACCCGAAACGCAGCAAAAATGTATGTATTAAGTACCTGTGTGATGGCGGTCTTGAGCATGGGCAGAGCCCCCCGAGTCACACTATCTGGATATCTGAGGGCAGCGTGACCTTGGTGACCGCCCCATTGTGCACTATGGTAGGGACGTGGGTAACCGTCACTATGGGGGTCTCTTTTCTCTCGGTCTCTTTGGAGGTAGAGATGGAGAGGGGTGGGGGGTCTGAGGAGGGTTCATCAGGGGAAGAATGGGACACCACAATCCTCTTGGACTCTGACTTGCCCTTCAGCATCCTCATGATGGGGGTCTTGGTGATGGAGATCTCTGTGTCCCTCATTGTCTCTGTGACCAGACTCTGCTCCACCACCAACCTCATGTCCCTCTTCCTCAGCTGTAGGGTGGTGCTCAGTGCTGAGATGGACCCGAGCGTTGTGCAGGGCCAGGCCCTCGAACTTGGCTGCCGACACCCCACAGTCCATGCACTGGAAGCTGGGGTCAGCTCTGAAGTCCGGGTGGCCACTGTAGACGTGGTCCAGGAACAGGTTGAGGTCCTGGGCCTCAAAGTTACAATGCCTGCATGTGTAGGTGCCTCCCCAGTCTTTGACAATGTCGCCCCCCTCAAGCCTGGAGGACTCAACTGGGGATCGCTCCATCGGGATCTGCCTGTTACCGCCCACGGGGTAGCCTTGGTCCCGGGCCTGTCTGAGGAAGAAAGGAGGGTCTGACAGCCATGAGTCTTGCTCCAGCTCCTCACGGAGGTGAATGGTCTTATTGGGGATCATACAGGGGGTGGTGGATTTCCTCTTACTGGCCATGGTTGGAATAGAGGGTGGGGGTTGGTTTTGGTAGCCGGCCGAGGAGTACGGGGGTCGGGTTGTGGTTCAGTTGGGGTCCTGATTATAGACAAGCCATTGGGAGGGGAGCGTGGGAGAACATAACCATGCGTTGTTCTCACGTCACAGTGTGTGTGTGTGTATATACAGTGGGGAGAAGAAGTATTTGATACACTGCCGATTTTGCAGGTTTTCCTACTTACAAAGCATGTAGAGGTCTGTGATTTTTATCATAGGTACACTTCAACTGTGAGAGACGGAATCTAAAACAAAAATCCAGAAAATCACATTGTGTGATTTTTAAGTAATTAATTTGCCTTTTATTGCATAACATAAGTATTTGATACATCAGAAAAGCAGAACTTAATATTTGGTACAGAAACCTTTGTTTGCAATTACAGAGGTCATACGTTTCCTGTAGTTCTTGACCAGGTTTGCACACACTGCAGCAGGGATTTTGGCCCACTCCTCCATACAGACCTTCTCCAGATCCTTCAGGTTTCGGGGCTGTCGCTGGGCAATACGGACTTTCAGCTCCCTCCAAAGATTTTCTATTGGGTTCAGGTCTGGAGACTGGCTAGGACACTCCAGGACCTTGAGATGCTTCTTACGGAGCCACTCCTTAGTTGCCCTGGCTGTGTGTTTCGGGTCGTTGACATGCTGAAAGACCCAGCCACGACCCATCTTCAATGCTCTTACTGAGGGAAGGAGGTTGTTGGCCAAGATCTCGCGATACATGGCCCCATCCATCCTCCCCTCAATACGGTGCAGTCGTCCTGTCCCCTTTGCAGAAAAGCATCCCCAAAGAATGATGTTTCCACGTCCATGCTTCACGGTTGGGATGGTGTTCTTGGGGTTGTACTCATCCTTCCTCCAAACACGGCGAGTGGAGTTTAGACCAAAAAGCTCTATTTTTGTCTCATCAGACCACATGACCTTCTCCCATTCCTCCTCTGGATCATCCAGATGGTCATTGGCAAACTTCAGACGGGCCTGGACATGCGCTGGCTTGAGCAGGGGTACCTTGCGTGCGATGTAGGATTTGAATCCATGACGGCGTAGTGTGTTAGTAATGGTTTTCTTTGAGACTGTGGTCCCAGCTCTCTTCAGGTCATTGACCAGGTCCTGCCGTGTAGTTCTGGGCTGATCCCTCACCTTCCTCATGATCATTGATGCCCCACGAGGTGAGATCTTGCATGGAGCCCCAGACCGAGGGTGATTGACCGTCATCTTGAACTTCATCCATTTTCTAATAATTGCGCCAACAGTTGTTGCCTTCTCACCAAGCTGCTTGCCTATTGCCCTGTAGCCCATCCCAGCCTTGTGCAGGTCTACAATTTTATCCCTGATGTCCTTACACAGCTCTCTGGTCTTGGCCATTGTGGAGAGGTTGGAGTCTGTTTGATTGAGTGTGTGGACAGGTGTCTTTTATACAGGTAACGAGTTCAAACAGGTGCAGTTAATAGAGGTAATGAGTGGAGATATCTATATATGTATTCCTTTCAAGGAGCCAGAGAAGAACCTGCAAATAAGATGGAGAAAAAAAAATATATATATATATATACATATATATTTCAGGTCATCATCATAAATCATGTATGATTAATTAAACTACGCGCGTCTGTACATACAGTACAAGTCAAAAGTTTGGACACCTACACATTAAGGTTGCTGCGCGTGTCAATTCCTGACATTTTAATCCTAGTATAAAGTCCCTGTTTTAGGTCTGTTACTATCACCACTTTATTTTAAGAACATGAAATGTCAGAAAAAGAGTAGAGAGAATTATTTATTTCAGCTTTAATTTCTTTCTTCACATTCCCAGTGGGTCAGAAGAGTACATGCACTCAATTAGTATTTGGTAGCATTTCCTTTCAAATGTTTACCTTGGGGTCAAACGTTTCGGGTAGCCTTCCACAATAAGTTGGGTGAATTTTGGCCCATTCCTCCTGACAGAGCTGGAGTAACTGAGTCAAGTTTGTAGGTCTCCTTGCTCGCACACACTTTTTCAGTTCTGCCAACACATTGTCTATAGGATTGAGGTCAGGGCTTTGTGATGGCCACTCCAATACCTTGACTGTGTTGTCCTTAAGCCATTTTGCCACAATTTAGTAACTATGCTTGGGGTCATTGTCCATTTGGAAGACCCATGTGACCAAGCTTTAACTTCCTGACTGATGTCTTGAGATGTTGCTTCAATATATCCACATCATTTTCCTTCTCATGATGCCATCTATTTTGTGAAGCACACCAGTCCCTCCTCCAGCAAAGCACCCCGACAACACGATGCTACCACCTCCGTGCTTCATGGTTGGGATGGTGTTCTTCGGTTTGCAAGCATCCCCCTTTTTTCTCCAAACATAACGATGGTCATTATGGCCAAAAAGTAATATTTTTGTTACATCAGACCATAGGACATTACTACAAAAAATACGATCTTTGTCCCCATGGGCAGTTGCAAACCGTAGTCTGACTTTTTTATGGCGGATTTGGAGCAGTGGCTTCTTCCTTGCTGAGCAGCCTTTGAGGCTATGTCGATATTGGACACGTTTTACTGTGGATATAGATACTTTTGTACCTGTTTCCTCCAGCATCTTCACAAGATCCTTTGCTGTTGTTCTGGGATTGATGTGCACTTTTCGCACCAAAGTACGTTCATCTCTAGGAGGCAGAACGCGTCTCCTTCCTGAGCTGTATGACGGCTGCGTAGTCCCATTGTGTTTATACTTGCGTACTATTGTTTGTACAGATGAACGTGGTACCTTCAGGCGTTTAGAAATTGCTCCCAAGGATGAACCAGACTTGTTGAGGTCTTCAATTTCTGAGGTCTTGCCTGATTTCTTTTATTTCCCCATGATGTCAAGCCAAGAGGCACTGAGTTTGAAGGGAGGCCTTGAAAAACGTCCACAGGTACATCTCCAATTGATTAAAATTATGTCAATTAGCCTATCATAATCATCTAAAGCCATGACATCAATTTTCCAAGCTGTTCAAAAGCAGTCAACTTAGTGTATGTAAACTTCTGACCCACTGGAATTGTGATACAGTGAATTATAAGTGAAATATTTTGTCTTTAACTTCATATGCCTGCATCCCGCTAACGGGATCGATATGACAACAGCCAGTGAAAGTGTAGGGCGCCAAATTCAAACAACAGAAATCTCATAATTAAAATTCCTCAAACATACATGTGTCTTATATCATTTTAAAAGGTAATCTTGTTGTTAATCCCACCAAAGTGTCCGATTTCAAATAAGCTTTTCAGTGAAAGCACTACAAACGGCCCAAACTGTTGCATATACCCTGACTCTGCGTGCAATGAACGCAAGAGAAGTGACAATTTCACCTGGTTAATATTGCCTGCTAACTTGGATTTATTTCAGCTAAATATGCAGGTTTAAAAACATATACTTCTGTGTATTGATTTTAAGAAAAGACATTGATGACTATGGTTAGGTACAGTCGTGCAACGACTGTGCTTTTTTTTGCAAATGCACTTTTGTTAAATCATCCCCCGTTTGGCGAAGTTGGCTGTCTTTGTTAGAAAGAAATAGTCTTCACACAGTTCGCAACGAGCCAGGCGGTCCAAACTGCTGCATATACCCTGACTCTATTGCAAGAGAAGTCACACAATTTCCCTAGTTAAAAGAAATTCATGTTAGCAGGCAATATGCAGGTTTAAAAATATATACTTGTGTGTTGATTTAAAAAAAGGCATTGATGTTTATGGTTAGGTACACGTTGGAGCAACGACAGTCCTTTTTGCGAATGCGCACCACGTCGATTATATGCAACGCAGGACACACTAGATAAACTAGTAATATCATCAACCATGTGTAGTTAACTAGTGATTATGATTGGTTGATTGTTTTTTATAAGATACGTTTAATGCTAGCTAGGAACTTACCATGGCTTCTTACTGCATTTGCGTACCAGGCAGGCTCCTCGTGGAGTGCAATGTAAGGCAGGTGGTTAGAGCGTTGGACTAGTTAACCGTAAGGTTGCAAGATTGAATCCCCGAGCTGACAAGGTAAAAATCTGTCGTTCTGCCCATGAACAAGGCAGTTAACCCACCGTTCCTAGGCCGCCATTGAAAATAAGAATGTGTTCTTTACTGACTTGCCTAGATAAATAAAGGTGTATAATTTTTTTTACATTTTTTTTAAAAAACGATTTCCGATTGTTATGAAAACTTGAAATCGCTCGACCTCTACATTCTACATTCCCCTCTCTCCGGTGACATGAATAAGGATATTTCACATTTTTAAGTTTAAAAGTCAGAACCCAACACTGGTGAACAAAACGTATAAGATCTCCTAAAACTGCATTGACCACAGACCTTATTTTCGGCGTTTATCCAAAAACGGCATTCATTTTCCTCATAGACTTTGTCCAACGAACCATGGCGGAGTTAGTGCTTACAAAAATACGCCATTACTATCTATCCATATGCTATATGTCAATCAATTAAAAAATATATATCTTCTGATTTTATATTGTGTTCTAACTTCTAGAACAATTTTAATTCAGAGCATACAGACAGCCACAGACTCCCACCTCCTCCTCCATTTACTCATAAAGGACTAGTCTACCCTTTTCTTTCCAACAAAGGTATGGCAATTGGTTTATGTCAGGGATGATAACTGACATGGCTGATGAATAGATTAGAGCTGGGGCACTATGGCTTGTTTATCACGTGGACGTCAGACACAAATTAGCCTTTGGGGTACAGCTTTGAACTAATCTCTAAAAATCATACACAGAGAGCATGGCAATGTTGACATGTTGTGGGAGTAACCTAAAACAACTACTGCTGCTGGCATACATTCATGTAAGCTATCAGTCACACAGTGTGATATTGTGATATGAATTTAAATGTGAAGAGACAGAAAAGTGAAAATTATGATATTCTGATAACATTCAATCATTCGCATAGCCTGTTTGATAAATACATTTC
This sequence comes from Salvelinus fontinalis, assembly GCF_029448725.1. NCBI lineage: Eukaryota > Metazoa > Chordata > Actinopteri > Salmoniformes > Salmonidae > Salvelinus > Salvelinus fontinalis. The sequence continues at coordinate 41,609,756 of NC_074690.1, forward strand.
TGTCGCTGCTGGGATGAAACAAATAGGCTATTTTAGTCTTATTTCCCAATAATTTACCATTTGGAAATTGTCCACGGACAAACGATTTTATGATATGTAGAATATCTTAAACTTTAAGAGACTATAGCCAATCTTCCTCAAAATCATGCAACAATGAGGATGCGATATGGACTGATTCAAATTAAATCATATTCCACATAAACCATAACGCCTACAGTGCGTTAACGACATGCTGTTGCATTACGTTATAACTACATTAGTCATCCTATAAAAGTGTGACTAAATAAAATAGAGAGAGTGATTGTACTAGGAAATCTTGCCTGTCACATCCCGTCAACGAGACCATCATAAAAATTCCCGAAATGATACATTGTACCAAAACTGGCTGATGTTGTTACTCAATAAAAAATATCGGCAGAGTGAGCGATACATTACAGGCGGATTACATACATCTTTGCAATATTATAACCAATTCAGAAAGAGGGGAAAGAAAAGCCCCTAAAAACTACTCGCAAACCCACTTGCTGTCGCCATTTTATGCGAGCGACATGCAGCTGACCAACACTAGCACAGCAAAGGTTATGGCTCGCACAACTTTTAAAAGGTAAATACATTCACAAAAAAACTCTCACCTTAATTAGTCCAGATGGAGTTTAGATTGTGGAAAAAGTCAACTTCAATAAACCGAACCATATATAAGAAAATAAACGGTGAGATTTGGGGCTTTTGTTGATAACAACTCAGGTAGGGGTGGTACCCCACCCTCTCTTCCTTCATTGACTAGTGATAAACGTGACACTAGCTAGTGGCCACGTCGCTCATGTTTATTTCTAATGTCTCTCACGTCCCGGAGTCCGGGGTAGTGGAGAGGAAAATACAACACACGTAGTCAGGTAGACGGTAGAGGAAGCGACACACTCCACTCACTGTTTTTTTCTGGTTCATTTGAAGTCAATGAACTAAGTAGACCAGCCCCAGCTGCTATCGCATTGGTGTTTATTGGAGATTAACGCCGTTAAGCAGACAGGGACGGGTGGGTATAATTTGTGCAACGTTCCAACAGGAATCCGTTCCAAAAACTCCGTAAATATCAAGGTTGCCAACAAAAAACGCATACAGAGTCGTATAACAGTAGATTGAGATACCGGGTAGTGAGTGAGCTATGTAATTACGTTTTTCACTCACCACGTTTATTCGGAAAAAATGTCTCTCTTCGTTCTGATAGCCTCCACCATTTCTCGTTGGTTTAGTTATTATTTCCGGTGTTCCTGCATTCGCCGGTGAACTCTGTTGCGCCTCAATTGGGGAATCGCTGTGGTTGAAATGTAACTAATGACCGCAAGCCCCAGAATTTTATTAGCGAGGTGGCTTGAACACAATTGTTACCGATGATACTGTATATACCTACTCGTACTACAGAAACATGCATTGTATTTTGCCAAGTTCTGTCGGTGTTAATCCTGTTTCCCAGATAAAGCAGGTAAACTGTGTCTGTGTTGTTGAGTTCATCTTGCCTAGTTAAATAAAGATCAAATAAATTAGAATATTTAAAATATATACTTTGACCTATTTCAGGTAACCCGAAGATGCTTGATTCACTACAACTGCTTTTGAAGAACTTTCCAGTCGTTTGTGTTTTACATTCCGACTTTTGAACGTCTGTTTATATTAGTGTCTAATAAAAAAAGAGCAATGTATGTAAAGCATCCCATCTGTGTTAAGGGTATAGTGTGTGTGTATGGTGTAGTTTCTCTTGATGTCCACTAGGTGTCAGCACAGTTTCAATAATGTCACACCAGTTTCACAACATGCTTTCATGTGTAACAAATCAAATTGTATTAGTCACATGCGCCGAATACTACATATGTAGACCTTACAGTGAAATGCTGACTTACAAGCCCTTAACCGACAATTTAGTTAAGAAAAATATGTGTTAAGTAAAAAATAAGAAATAAAAGTAACAAATAAATAAAGAGCAGCAGTAAAATAAAAATAGCTAGGCTATGTACATGGGGTACCGGTACAGAGTCAATGTGTGGGGGCACCGGTTAGTCGAGGTAATTGAGGTGTTCCTTTCAAGTCCAGTGGTGTAAATTACTTAAACATGTATTTAAAGTACTCCACTACATTCCGTTTATATCATGGGTTTTTTGTATCTATACTTTTACTCTTTCTGTTTCTTTACAACTTTTGATTTTACTTCACTACATTTCTAAAGAAAATAATGTATTTTTTACTCCATACAGTTTCCCTGGCACCCAAAAGTACTTGTTTCATTTCGAATGCTAAGCCAGACAGGAAAATGGTCCAATTCACACACTTCTCAAGAGAACATCCCTGGTCATCCCTACTGCATCTGATCTAGTGGACTTACTAAACACATGCTTCGTTTGTAAATTATGTCTGAGTGTTGGAGTGTTCCCATGGCTATTTCTTAAATAAAATAACAAGAAAGTCATTATGTCTGGTTTTTAATATATGGAAGGTCACATAATTTATACTTTTACCACTGATACTTTACCACAACTCTATTAAAGGACATTCGACACAAGGTGTCACTTCATTTCTTGCTATTTGATGGGAACTAGCCTCTACCCACCTACACACCTCAAGTTAGCTCTTTCATGCCCACAAAAGGCAACATCAAAAATTGCTGTCTAAAAGTTGCTCTTCTTGGATTTGACCTCTTAAACTCTGGTTTGGGGAGCAACCACAATAACCACTACTCTACCAGACATATAGAGACTAAATGTAAAGGGGGTACTTGAAAATACACACATCAAAGACAACATTTCAGAGGTTTGGAGAATGGTGTGGGGGCTTGTACTTCTTGGATCCACCAACCTTTCCTCAATCTTCTTCTGATGACTACAAGCATAGATTATGAATCTTCAAAACCTACACTATAGGATGGATGTGTTTAGGAACGGGGGACGAAATTCGAAAGGGACGTGTTTCCAATTACCAGCAAATAGACCCTAGAAATGTTATCCCATCATCTTAATATTGAAACTTTGTCCATAAATTTGCCTACTACTGTCTATAAACTATCATAACATGTTGGTTTTGTCTTGGGGACAAGGTATCAGAACGCCTTTGAATGGTCTACAAAGCTTGCCTCCAGGTAAAAGTTGGCTTTTGCAGACAAGGGTTGTATTCCTGCCAGGTTGGGTTCAGTACCATTTTAATTCCACTCAATTCAGAAAATAAACCAAATTCCAAATCCTATTAAAAAAATCATCCTTTTTGAAAGCATTCAAGAGGTTAGCAATTGGAATTTCATTGTACTTCCTGAATTGATGAGTGAAATGGAATTCACCCCATCCCTGCCTGTTATCCCTTGTGTTGTCTTAAGGGTATAAAATGACCCACCACTGTGTTTATCAGCAGAGAAAACCCTCTAAATCATATTTTTTCAACCTGATATTGGATTACTTTTCCTAGAGTGACCCCAACATTAGAAAAAGTGAAACATCGCCTTTGTTGATATTTCCATGAAACTGTACACCACCACGGTACAAAGATTGTCTTAGGGTCATTTTTCACACGGCATTTATACAATCATTCAGACAACACAAACCCACAATGACTCTCTCTCTCTCTCACGCACACACACAGACACACAAGGAGAAATAGAGATTATGTGTGCTACTGATTTAACTCCGACAAAACTATAACTTTCTGGTTCATTTGCAGCATCTCCCCTCCACGACTATTGGTCTGCAACAAAACCATTCATTGTTTACTAGTGGGGAATGCAGTCAGAGGCTATAAAGGTGCTGCAGATGACAGTCTCCCCAGTTCTCTCTTTGCTGAAGCCATGAGTTCCCATTTCAGTCCCCAACAGGTCGTAGATATGCTTTTGTCAAATGTCCAGGAGGAACAAGATAACAATGATTTAGAAGAGGAAGAGGTATCTGAAGAAGAAGATGGGGAATAATACAACCCAGAGTACAATGCATCATCTTCAGATGAAGAAGAAATCCCCAAAGGTGAAAGAGATATATTTTTTTCAAAAAACAGCAAAATAACATGGTCCTTGTCACCATATGACAACCAGGGCAGGATGGCACCATGTAGTTTCTGGGATGCAGAGAGTGGAAGGACGATTGCCCGTGCCACGATGCCACTGAATGTTTTTCACACTTTCTCAAGAATAGTACGATTTGATAACCGTGAGTCAAGACCTGCAAGACGTGTGAGAGACAATCTGGTGGCAATAAGAGAGGCCTGGGAGAAGTGGGTGAGAAGCGTCACCGTACCTCTACAACCCTGGGCCTGAAGTAACAGTGGATGAGCAACGGGTTCCATTCAGAGGTACATTTGTATTTTCACATCTGTAACGTAAATTATTTTCACTGTTAATTGTATTATGTATTGCTGTAATATCATTGATTTATGTGATTGTTTTCTGTGACGCTGATACTAATGACTGATTTCTTTTGTCAAAAGGTTGCTGTCCTTTTCGGCAGTATATGACGAGCAAGACACCAAATATTGCATCATGATATGGGTGGCCTGTTAGGCACAATCCAGCTACGCTTGGAAGATCAAATCAAATCCAAATCAAATTAAATCAAATAAATGTTCATTTGTCACATACGCTTGGTTAGCAGATGTTAATGCGAGTGTAGCGAAATGCTAGTGCTTCTAGTTCCGACAATGCAGTAATAACCAACGAGTAATCTAACCTAACAATTTCACAACAACTACCTTATACGCACAAGTGTAAAGGAATGAAGAATATGTACATAAAAATATATGGATGAGCGATGGCCGAACGGCATAGGCAAGATGCAGTAGATGGTATTGAGTACAGGATATACATATGAGATGAGTAATGTAGGGTATGTAAACATTATATGAAGTGGAATTGTTTAAAGTGGCTAGTGATAAATGTTTTCATATATTTTTACACTATTAAAGTGGCTGGAGTTGAGTCAGTATGTTGGCAGCAGCCACTCAATGTTAGTGGTGGCCTTGAGTCTGATGGCCTTGAGATAGAAGCAGTTTTTCAGTCTCTTGGTCCCTGCTTTGATGCACCTGTACTGACCTCGCCTTCAGGATGATAGCGGGGTGAACAGGCAGTGGCTCGGGTGGTTGATGGCCTTCCTGTGACATTGGGTGGTGTAGGTGTCCTGGAGGGAAGGTACTTTGCCCCCGGGGATGCGTTGTGCAGACCTCACTACCCTCTGGAGAGCCTTACGGTTGTGGGCGGAGCAGTTGCCGTACCAGGCGGTGATACAGCCCGACAGAATGCTCTCGATTGTGCATCTGTAAAAGTTTGTGAGTGCTTTTGGAGACGAGCCGAATGTCTTCAGCCTCCTGAGGTTGGCTTTTATTTGGAAAAATCCCTGTTCCATTGACTGCCCCTCCTCCATTTAAAGGTGTATCAACCATATTACTTTTCCAATGGCTTCCTCAGGCTGTGACCAGGCTTTAGACATAGTTGCAAGCTTTTATTTTGAAAAATGAGCGAGATTTATCAAAACACGTCAGGTGTCCTTTGATTAGTTCCTGCGCAGGAGAGATGTGGCTCGACATTTTCTTTCTCTGTAGTATTGAACAGTTTACTGTCCGGTTGAAATATGATCGATTATGTATGTTAACTTCTTATGGGTGCAGGGGCAGTATTGAGCTTGGATGAAAAGGTGCCCATTGTAAACGGCCAGCTCCTCCGTCTCAGTTGCTAATATATGCATGTTATTATTAGTATTGGATAGAAAACACTCTAAAGTTTCCAAAACTGTCAAAATATTGTTTGTGAGTAGAACAGAACTGATATTGCAGGTGAAACCCTGAGGAAAATCCAAACAGGAAGTGGCCTCTATTTTGAAAACTCTATGTTCCATAGCCTCCCTTTGCTGGATTTAAAGGGATATGAACTAGATTCCTTTTCCTATCGCTTCCTCAAGGTGTCAACAGTCTTCAGTCATAGTTTCAGGCTTTTATTTTGAAAAATGAGCCAGAACGATAACATCTCGTCAAGTGGTCACATGAGTTTTGCTCGTGCAACAGAGTTTGGACAGCCATTGTTTTTCCCTCTCCTACTGTGAAAGACATTTGCGTTTGATATATTATCGATTATATATTTTAAAAACAACCTGAGGATTGATTATAAAAAATGTTTGACATGTTTCTGTGGACATTATGGAAACTATTTGGAATTTGTCTGCGTTGTCGTGACCGCTCTTTCCTGTGAATTTCTGATCATAACGCGCCAAACAAACGGAGATATTTTGGATATAAAAATAATCTTTATGGAACAAAAGGAACATTTGTTGTCCAACTGGGAGTCTCGTGAGTGAAAACATCTGAAGATCATCAAAGGTAAAGGATTAATTTGATTGCTTTTCTTATTTTCGTGACCGAGCTACTTGATGCTAAGTGTACTTAATGTTTTGTCGAGCGATCGATAAATTTACACAAACGCTTGGATTGCTTTCGCTGTAAAGCATAATTTCAAAATCTGACACGACAGGTGGATTAACATACATAATGGATAATATTTCAACCGGACGATAACCTACTCAATAAAAGAGAGAAAGAAAATGTTGAGCTACCCCTCTCGCGCGCAGGAACTAATCAAAGGACACCTGACTCGTTTTGAAAAATCTCGCTCATTTTTCAAAATAAAAGCCTAAAACTATGTCTAAAGCCTGGTCACAGCCTGAGGAAGCCATTGGAAAAGGAATCTGGTTGATACGCCTTTAAATGGAGGAGGGGCAGGCAACAGAACAGGGATATATTTTTTTTAAAGCACTTCCTGGTTGAATTTCCTCAGGTTTTGACAGTTTTGGAAACTTTGGAGTGTTTTATGTCCTAATCTGTAAATTATATGCATTTTCTACGATCTGGGCCTGAGAAATAGTCAGTTTACGTTGGGAACGTTATAAAATAAAATAAAAATAATTCTGGCCCCTAGCGTCAAGAAGTTAATCATGTGAGCCATGACAAGCCTTTCAAAGCATTCCATGGCTACAGACGTGAGTGCTACGGGTGGGTAGTCATTTAGGCAGGTTACCTTAGTGTTCTTGGTCACATGGACTATGGTTGTCTGCTTGAAACCTGTTGATAATATAGACTCAGACAGGAAGAGGTTGTAAATGTCAGTGAAGACACTTGCCAGTTGGTAAGCGCATGCTCAGAGTAAACGTCCTGGTAATCCGTCTGGACTTGCGGCCTTGTTAATGTTGACCTGTTTAAACTAACATCGGCTGAAGAGAGCGTGATCACACAGTCGTCCGGAACAGCTGATCCTCTCATGAATGTTTCAGTGTTACTTGCCTCGACGCGAGCATAGAAGTTATTTAGCTTGTCTGGTAGGCTTGTGTCACTGGGCAGCTCTCGGGTTTGCTTCCCTTTTGTAGTCTAATAGTTTGCAAGCCCTGCCACATCCGACGAGCGTCAGAACTCGTGTAGTATGACTCGATCTTCGTCCTGTATTGATGCTTTGCCTGTTTGATGGTTCATCGAAGGGCATAGCGGGATTGCTTATAAGCTTCCGGGTTAGAGTCCCGCTCCTTGAAAGCGGCAGCTCTACCCTTTAGCTGAGTGCGAATGTTGCCTGTAATATATGGCTTCTGGTTGGGTTATGTATGTCACTGTGTCACACAGTCACTGTGGCGACGACATCCTCGATGCACTTATTGTTAAAGCCAGTGACTGATGTGGTGTACTCCTCAATGCCATCGAAAGAGTCCCGGAACATATTCCAGTCTATGCTAGTAAAGCAGTCCTGTAGTTTAGCATCTGCTTCATCTGACCACTTTTTTATAGACGAGTCACTGGTGCTTCCTGCTTCATTTTGCTTGTAAACAGAAATCAGGATGATAGTAGTATCATCACACCCTGATCTGTTTCACCTGTCTTTGAGATTTGTCTCCACACCCCTCCAGGTGTCGCCCATCTTCCCCATTAGCCCATGTGTATTTATACCTGTGTTCTCTGTTTGTCAGGTTAATCAGCATTTTGTGTCTCAGCTCCTGCTTTTTAAAGACACTCTTTTTCTCTATCTCCTGGTGTTGACCCTTAGCATGCCCACCTGAACACTCTGCCTGCCCCTTAGCATGCCCACCTGAACACTCTGACTGCCCCTGTGCCTGCCCACCTGACCACTCTGCCTGACCCTGAGCCTGACCACTCTGCCTGACCCTGAGCCTGCGTACCTGAACACTCTGCCTGCCCCTGAGCCTGCCTGTCAACCTGGACCTTTGCTTCCTGTTTGATTTCTGATCTCTGCCTACCCCTACCCTGAACCTGCCTGCCATCTGGTACCGTTGCCCCACCTCTGGTTACTGACCCGCTCTGGTTACTGACCCGGGCGTTGGACATGCTGCCACGGGGGTAACCCCACCGCTCTTCAGTCACTTGACGGTTATCAGCGCTGTCCCACTGGCCACTCTACCTTCCTGGGAACCCCAGGTTACCTCCTCCAGAACGCTTTAATGGAGAGCCGAGCACCTGTCGGCCATTTTTAGCCTAGTGTGCCCTCATTTTCGAGCTTCAGGCCTCCTCCTTCCCCTCGGCTCGCTCCAAAATAGCCTACCTCATGCTGGTTGCCTTGAAAATGCTGGTTGTCTTGAAAAGCATACAAGACAAACTGGCACAGAGACAGGGATATATACACTAGGGATAATAAGCGACACCTGGAGGGGGTGGAGACAATCACAAAAAAGGTGAAACAGATCAGGGTCTGACATTTAGAAATGATTTCCAATTTATTAAATCAAAATGTGATTAAATTTACATAGGTATTCAGACCCTTTACTCAATACTTTGTTGAAACAGCTTTGGCAGCGATTATAGCCTTGGGTCTGATGCTACAAGCTTGCCACACCTGTATTTGGGGAGTTTCTCCCATTCTTCTCTGTAGATCCTCTCAAGCTCTGTCAAGTTCGATGGAGAGCGTTGCTGCACAGCTATTTTCAGGTCTCTCCAGAGATGTTAGATTGGGTTCAAGTCAGGGTTTTGGCTGGCCCACTCAAGATAATTCAGAGACAACTCCTGAAGCGTCAATACAGGCCTAAGATTGAATCCTACTACACCGGCTCTGATGCTTGTTGGATGTGGAAGGGCTTGGAAAATATTCATTACTACAATGGCAAATCCAGCCACAAGCTGCTCACTGACATGAGTTTACCAGATGCGCTAAATGCCTTTTATGCTCTCTTCGAGCAAAGCAATACTGAAGCATGCACGTGATCACCAGCTGTCCCGGGAAGAATGTGTGATCACGCTCTCCATAGGCGATGTGCGCAAGACCTTTAAACAAGTAAACATTCCCAAAGCAGTGGGGCCAGACTGATTGTCTTCACTGACATTTTCGACCTCTCCCTGACCGAGTCTGTAATACCTAAATGTTTCAAACAGACCACCACAGTCCCTGTGCCGAAGAAAGCAAAGGTAACCTGCCTAAATGATTATCGCCCCGTAGCAATCACATTGGTAGCCATGAAGTCCTTTGAAAGGCTGGTAATGGCTCACATCAAGCAATCATGCCGGAAACCCTAGACCCACTCCAATTGGCATTCTACCCCAACAGATCCACAGACGATGCAATCTCTATTGCACTCCACACTACCCTTTCCCACCTGGACAAAAGGATAACCTCTGTGAGAATAATGTTGATTGACTACAGCTCGGAATTCAACACCATAGTGCCAACAATGCTGATCACTAAGCAAAGGACCCTGGTACTAAACACCTCTCTCTGCAACTGGATCCTGGACTTCCTGACGGGCAGCCCCCAGTTGGTAAGGGTAGGCAACAACAGATCTGGCACGCTGATCGTCAACACTAGGGCCACTCAGGGGTGGGTGCTTAGTCCCCTCCTGTACTCCCTGTTCACCCATGACTGCATGGCAAAGCACAAATCCAACACCATTAAGTTTGCAGATGACAACAGTGTTAGGCATGATCACCGACAACGATGAGACAGCCTATAGGGAGGAGGTAAGAGACCTGTCAGTGTGGTGCAAGGACAACAACCTCTCCCTCAACGTGAGCAAGACAAAAGGAGCTGATAATGGACTATAGGAAAAGGAGGGCAGAATAGGACCCCATTAACATGGACAGGCCTGAAGTGGAGAAGTTGAGAGTTTCAAGTTCCTTGGTGTCCACATCCCCAACGAACTATCATAGTCAAAACAAACCAATACAGTTGTGAAGAGGGCATGATAACACATTTTCCTCCTCAGGAAACTGAAAACATGGGTCCCCAGGTCCTCAGTTATACCGCTGCACCATCAAGAGCATCCTGACCGGTTGCATCACCTCCTGGTATGGAAACTGCTCGGCATCTGACCGTAAGGCGCTACTGAGGGTGTATCGTCGGACGGGGCCACAGTGTCTCCCGACCACTTCTTTCTCAGCCCCAAGTATTTACGTTGCAATAGTTTGTGTAGGGGGGTTAGGGTCAGTCAGTTATACCTGGATTATTTATCCTGTTTTATCTGGTGTCCCGTGTGAATTTAAGTATGCTCCCTCTAATTCTCTCTCTCCCTCTCCCTCTCCCTTCTATCCCGGAGGACCTGAGCCCTGGGACTGCCTCAGGACTACCTGGCCTGATCACTCCTTGCTGTCCCCAGTCCACCTGGTCATGCTGCTGCTCCAGTTTAAACTGATCTGCCTGCGGATATGGAACCCTGATGTGTTCACCGGACGTGCTACCTTATCCCGGGCCAGACATTTATTCTTGAGGTGCTGACCTGTTTCACCCTCTAGAACCACTGTGAATATTATTATTTGAGCCTGCTGGTGATCTATTAACGTTTGGCCATGTACTGTTATAATCTCCACCAGGCACAGCCAGAAGAGGACTGGCCGCCCCTCAGTCTGGTTCCTCTTTAGGTTACTTCCTAGGTTCCTGCCTTTCTAGGGAGTTTTTCCTTGCCACCGTGCATCTGCATTGCTTGCTGTTTTGGGGTTTTAGGCTGGGTTTCTGTATAGCACTTTGTGACATAGGCTGATGTTGTAAGGGATGTATGAATAAAATTTCATTGCTTACGTCCGAATACAGCATTGGGTAGAAGCTTCCTGCCATCCAGGACCTACTGTATATACTAGACGGTGTCAGAGGAAGGGCCAAAAAATTGTGAAAGACTCCAGTCACATTGTAAAGAATGTTTTTTCAATAGTGTTGTGATATTAGATTATGTCATGGAGTAACAATAAACTTTCTTTTGGATTTGATACAAACCTTGTCTGCAAAAACCAAATTTTACCTGGAGGCAAGCTTTGTAGACCATTCAAAGGCGTTCTGATACCTTGTCCCCAAGACAAAACCCACATGTTATGATAGCTTATAGACAGTAGTAGGCAAATTTATGGACAAAGTTCCAATATTAAGATGATGGTATAACATTTCTAGGGTCTATTTGCTGGTAATTGGAAACACGTCCCTTTTGAATTTCGTCCCCCGTTCCTAAACACATCCATCCTATAGTGTAGGTTTTGAAGATTCATAATCTATGCTTGTAGTCATCAGAAGAAGATTGAGGAAAGGTTGGTGGATCCAAGAAGTACAAGCCCCCACACCATTCTCCAAACCTCTGAAATGTTGTCTTTAATGTGTGTATTTTCAAGTACCCCCTTTACATTTAGTCTCTATATGTCTGGTAGAGTAGTGGTTATTGTGGTTGCTCCCCAAACCAGAGTTTGAGAGGTCAAATCCAAGAAGAGCAACTTTTAGACAACAATTTTTGATGTTGCCTTTTGTGGGCATGAAAGAGCTAACTTGAGGTGTGTAGAGGCTAGTTCCCATCAAATAGCAAGAAATGAAGTGACACCTTGTGTCAAATGTCCTTTAATAGAGTTGTGGTAAAGTATCAGTGGTAAAAGTATAAATTATGTGACCTTCATATATTAAAAACCAGACATCATGACTTTCTTGTTTTTTTATTTAAGAAATAGCCATGGGAACACTCCAACACTCAGACATAATTTACAAACGAAGCATGTGTTTAGTAAGTGTGTAAGTGAAAGCATGTTGTGAACATGGTGTGACATTATTGAAACTGTGCTGACACCTAGTGGACATCAAGAAAAACTACCCCATACACACACTATACCCTTAACACAGATGGGATACATTGCTCTTTTTTTATTAGACACTAATATATATGTCCAATAAACAGACGTTCAAAAGTCGGAATGTAAAACACAAACGACTGGAAAGTTCTTTAAAATCAGTTGTAGTGAATCAAGCATCTTCGGGTTACCTGAAATAGGTCAAAGTATATATTTTAAATATTCTAATTTATTTGATCTTTATTTAACTAGGCAAGATGAACTCAACAACACAGACACAGTTTACCTGCTTTATCTGGGAAACAGGATTAACACCGACAGAACTTGGCAAAATACAATGCATGTTTCTGTAGTACGAGTAGGTATATACAGTATCATCGGTAACAATTGTGTTCAAGCCACCTCGCTAATAAAATTCTGGGGCTAGCGGTCATTAGCTACATTTCAACCACAGCGATTCCCCAATTGAGGCGCAACAGAGTTCACCGGCGAATGCAGGAACACCGGAAATAATAACTAAACCAACGAACGAGAAATGGTGGAGGTTACCAGAACGAAGAGAGACATTTTTTTACGAATAAACGTGGTGAGTGAAAAACGTAATTACATAGCTCACTCACTACCCGGTATCTCATTCTACTGTTATACGACTCTGTATGCGTTGTTTGTTGGCAACCTTGATATTTACGGAGTTTTTGGAACGGATTCCTGTTGGAACGTTCCACAAATTATACCCACCCGACAGGCACTGACCATTTGATTCCAATGGTAAACAGTGGGAGTGAATTATCTTCATTGATCCACCATCTTTGGAAAGGATAGGGACATGCGTGTGGTACAAAGCATCATTACACCAAGTCCCCATGCCACGTTCAAAACAACTGGCAACTCGGAATTCTGAAAACTCGATTTCAGGGCGTTCATGACAACTTGGAACTTGGGAATAAACAAGCTCTGTCTGGTAAAAATCGTTTTGAACAGTCATCCAGCTCGCAATTCCAAGTCGCCTGACAGGCATCTTTATAGAACAACGTCTTCGATCTGAAGATCACTGATGTCATAATTTGAACTATTTTTTTCCCCCTGAGTTCCTATTAGTTGCTTTGAAAGCACCATCAGATTGAGGTGAACTCACAGATATGGAGATACTGTATTTACACAGCCATTCTCAGAACCCAAATCAAGTTTTCTTTCTATACCCAATCTTTTTTTCTGACTGTCCACACTCAGTTTGCATGTGACCAATATCAGATTGGGGAATTCAAATCAATTCATGTAGCCTCTGAGGGAGCACACAGACGCAATACCTATTTCCTGTCACTGTTCCTTTAAATGTTGGGGTGATTGTCATGATAATGGCAGGCTCTGTCTAGAGGTGCATGGAAGGGGAGATGGCGGAAGCAGAAGTGTTGTTTGAAGCTGAACGCATGTTGAGTACAATTAGCGAGAAAGATGAGTGGACAACAGTGAAGTCCAAGAATGGATCAAAAAGGGCTAAAATTGTTGTGGGAAATGAGCAGTTGGAGTATGTTTTTTTAAAATAAGGATGTTTATTTGGGAATCCCTTTTGAAGTCACGAGGATGGTGAAGAAGGCGTTGGGGAAAAGTGGATGCATTCAAAGTAACCAGGAGTGGTATGGTGTTCATATCGTGTGTATCTAAAGAGCAAAAGGAGCATGCACTGCGACTCGCGGAATTATCGACGCATCGAGTGAACAGGTTTGATTTTCGGAGCAGGGCACCAGTTAAAGGTGTTATCTCCGGTGTTCCGTTGGACATTGATAATCAATATCTTAAACAAAAAATTCCAGGAGTAGTTAATGCATGTCGCTTGACCCGTACAGAGAATGGGAAAAAGGAGAAAAGTGAATCTGTATTATTGTTGTTTGTGAAAATTTACCACCCTATGTAAAGTTGGAATATTAAAGATACGATATAGTAGTGTTCCTGCAAAACCCGATGCAATGCAAGAAGTGTAAAACGTTTGGCCATTTGTCAAGTGTTTGCAGACAGAAGGAATATGTTATTGAAGAGTCTCTGAATGTGAAATGTTGAAACTCTGGTGGGGATCATATTTCCAAATTCCCTGAGTGCCTTGTAAGGGTGAAAGAGGTTGAGGTGTCAAGGGTCAGGGCTGTACAGCAAATCTCCTATGTGGAGGAGGTGAAGAGCGTTGAAGGGGCCAGAGGCTGCAGTTCTGAAGAAGGGGGAAGAAAGGGTGCCCGACCTTGGGCAGCCAACCCCCCCCCCCCCTCCCCCCCACATACACACGCTACTATGGGAGTGAGGCACATCTGTGCACTTAACACCCTTACATATGTGCAGCGACCCATTCTCATGCGTTAGCTCTCAAGGAAGACAGAGGGAATCCACTCTACTCTTCCCCCGAGTGCCTTCTATGCCATGGCTCTCCCCCAGCTTTAGTTCAAGCAGCCGGGGCAGGAAGACAAATTGTTAGTCACCTCTAAGCACTGTCCCCATGTTCCAGTGTGTAAACTGGATTCATAAATCCAGTTTCCGAATACGGAATACCCTTTTCAATAAAAAAGCCTCTGCTGTATCAGCCTCTGCTGTATCCAGGCGTCATGACAAAAAACACAGAGCAAAAATACAATGTAAACTGTGAGATGAATTCACCCCTTTGGTGATTGACAATTGAGATGTACAAACTATGGCATAAGGGTACGACAAGCGGATAAGAGGCAATCCGTAATTTCGATCAAGACATTTTTGAGCAAGAGACGACGGACATATAGTCAATATAACTATTTGTTCAGCACTTTTGAAATGTACAGAGACATAATTCAGAGCATGGGCAGTTCTTACATATAAAGAGACAATGAAAGCTCTTACAATATTCAATGGTTACATTTCTCTAAAACACGTTATAGGCAAACAAGCACACACCGGCCACAGACTATGTGTTTACAATACCGCTTTGGTGAAAATAGACCAAATTATTAGGGTGAGGCACATGGGCAACTAACAGCTGACTACACAACATACACTTAGTTGTACTTTATTAGCTACAGTATACATATCTCTCTGGCATCCTACATAATTTATGAAGCAGCATAAGACATTTTTGGACTAACGTTGTTGTCATGTGCTTGAACAGGAAAGTGGCGCGGCGATCCTTCGTGGGCAAATTTTGTCATCAAAGAGAGAGATGCCGGATTTACAATTACGAGTTGAATGACCGTTGAAAAGTATTTTTCCCAGTCATAGCTCGTTTTCCCCCCCGAGTTCCCATTTGTCTTGAACTTACAGTTAGCCACTTTATCCAAGGGGTGAATTCATCTCACAGTTTGCATTGTTTACAGAGAAATATATGGATATTAAATGGACAAAATACACTACAAAGCATGCTTTTACACAGCCTTTAGAGTCAATAAAGGGCAGTGTGGGCTGTGAGGCTTGTAGTGTTTTGCCATGCAGGTTAAGTAGTAGAGAAAATTAAATGAAAAGAAGAAAAAACGGGAAAGGAACAGAAAGGGTATCAAGCTCGAGAGGAATTTTTTCATTCTGGATGGTGGATGAGATCAATTGTGAGGCTGGCTAGCGGCCTCCCCAGGTGACAAATTGAAAGTGTCTCGGTCTAGTTTATAGCCCTGATAAGGTCAATCAGAAAATAGGTCTGGGTGAGGAGACAACCCGCCTGGCGCAGATGAATGGACTTCTTATTGAGAATCAATTCCTGAAAGGTAGTTTCCTGTGGGGGAAGCGCCACATCCACTACTCCCTCCAGCGTTGGAATAAAATGTATAGAGAGAATGGCACTCCTCCGCTGGATATTTCTTGTGAAGTCGGGGTCCTGGTGGAGTGTAGGGAGCACCTCTTTATTTGTTTCCTTCATCCCTCCTTTCTCAGACACTACAAGGCCGGCCTTCAGGCTGCTACACTCGAAATGGATGGAAGGAGCCGATTTCATTTTAAACTCCCTTTGTCGTGATTCATGTGTTTGGAGTGGGGTGCCGCGGAAGTGGAGTGCCATGAACACTAGGTGGAGGTAAAGCTCCTCTCTGGTTGAAGCCTGATGCTTGGGGAGAAGTGGCGTTGGGGGGGTGCGTTAGTGTATGGAGTTACGGTTCCTCTCTTAGCAGTCCACCACTTCAACTCCTCTCTATAGTGTTAATAGAAAACGTGTGCTCTCTCTCGTACTCCATCACGTTATTACTTTAGTCTGTTTCTCCGTGTGGTGCTCGGCCCTCTCTGTGTAACTTGGCAGGTTTGGTTGTAAATGTCAGTTTATCACTTAACCCATTGTAGAAGGGCAAGGGACCTAATAAAAAGTGCCATGCTACTTTACTAGACTTTGAAACAGATGTTTATGGTGTTCCTTTACTTATTCACAGTTCAAGCCAGATGTCTAACTCTAGGCCTACGTGTGTTAGAGTTGGGGTCAGCTTTGTTGGGGTCTGTGAGTATCCATTCCAAAGGAAAATGATTTCCCCAATGATACCAACCATCATCTTTTCCTGGATGAATCCAGGAAGTCTGATATTAGGATGATATTGTGACACACTTCAAATCAATTTTTATTGGTCACATACACATGGTTTGCAGATGTTAATGCGAGTGTAGTGAAATTATTGTGCTTCTAGTTCCGACCATGCAGTAATATCTAACAAGTAATTTAACAATTTCACAACAACTACCTTATACACACAAGTGTAAAGGAATTAATAAGAAAATGTACATATAAATATATGGATGAGCGATGGCCGAACGGCATAGGCAAGATGCAGTAGATGGTATAGAGTACATTATATACATACATATGAGATGAGTAATGTAAGATATGTAAACATTATTAAAGTGGCATCATTTAAAGTGACTAGTGATCCATGTATTAAAGTGGCCAATGATTCGAGTCTGTATGTAGGCAGCAGCCTCTCTGTGTTAGTGATGGCTGTTTAACAGTCTGATGGCCTTGAGATAGAAGCTGTTTTTCAGTCTCTCGGTCCCAGCTGTGATGCACCTGTACTGACCTCGCCTTCTGGATGGTGAACAGGCAGCGGCTCGTGTGGTTGATGTCCTTGATGATATTTTCGGCCTTCCTGTGACATCGGGTGCTGTTGGTGTCCGGGAGGGCAGGTAGTTCGCACCCCGGTGATGCATTGTGCAGACCGCACCACTTTGATCCAGGTCCAGGGCATCCGAGGGTCCTTAAAGTGGCTGGTAATAAAGGTCTGTGTTTAATGGTATTAATAGCATTAGGACAGACAGGGAATTTACCAAAGTACTTGAGGGATCAATAAAGGGCACTGAGGGTGGGTGTGTGCGTGTGCCCGTGTGTGCGTACATGCGTGTGTGTGGCTGGTTTTGCCAGACAGGGAGCGGGTTAAATTTGCATGAATAATGCAGACAGAGAGAAAGCGAGAGACCAGACAGGACTGGAGGAGGAAGCTGAACCTTCAGGTAGACAGAGGATCTTATCTTTCCCTTCCGCTACTAAATGATTGACTACTATTTGATACTACAGTACATCTTTTGATCGTGACTGATATTGTTATCATGAGCATTAAAATGCATGTTTATTAGGTAGAACACAGCAGGTCATTTGCATTGTCTTATCTTCCGCTTCCGTTGTTCATCTCCCGAAAGGAAAGATTAATTTACTGATAACAACAACATCTTGTCAATGTCTGAGAAACTCACATTCTCACAACTCCGGCTCCATGAAAGCCCAATAGCGTGTGCTGCCCTTCTGGACCTCTCGTCCTATCCTGCTCCTCCAAACACTGCTTTCATCATCAGGACTACAGCCTATGATGGATGGAGCTGTCCACATCTAGGTTGTCAAGACATCTGTTGCATGGCACTGCCTCTGTATTCCTGCTCTGTAAACACTTGGCGTCTTTATATGCTCACACAAAAGCAGGCACACACACAGACGAACACGCCTGCACACACACGCGCCCAACCACACACTCATACACACAAACAAATTGTGCCCTGTGGATGCTTTGGCGCCCAGTCACCAAACTCTGGACCCGAACTCTTTCACATACTCCATTCTCAAAAAAACTGGATTTGAACTTGGATCATCTGCATGCCACAAGACTGTATATAGGCCTCTGAGCTCAATAGGCATTTGGTAATTGGTGAATTAGTACAAGTTGCCAGGCAAAGTTACTTATCAGGTAGAACGTAGTTCACAAAACAACCTCTGCTACATTGACACTCCAAAAATGTCAGAAGGAACAATGGTTTCATCATGGAGGAGGAATGGAGGGTTGGAGAGGGATGGCGGGAGGAGGGGAGGTGATAACTGAAGATAAAAACAATGGGAGAGTGAAGAAGCATGGGATGGCGGAATGAGGGAGAAATCAATAGGAAATCAGCGTTTGGGGAGGGCCCAGGTGACACGGTTAAACAGCGTTAAGGCACTAAAAGTGAGAAAAATATGGGCCATCCCGCAGGCCGTATTGATCACAGCGGAATGGGCCGGCAGAAGGCTGAAGCCACTAATAAAATAAGATATATCTGAGGAGGAATCAGCTGGGGTTCGATTGGCACGGTGATCATGGCCAAAAACATCTTCACTGGGATTTAAGCCCTGTTCTGTGGCGCTCACCACACACACACACACACACACACACACACACACACACACACACACACACACACACACACACACACACACACACACACACACACACACACACACACACACACACACACACACACACACACACACACACACACACACACACACACGCAGAGGCACACACATTTAGAGGCACACACACCTCAGACCATGAGAGGATTTCCCCCCAGGTATTCTTTCACCTACTGTATAGCCTATCCCCGTCTTTTTGGTTCAGTGCAAAGGCAGTGGAGGAGACAAGCAGAGGAATGCACGTTTAACTATTAAGACGCATCCGTAACATCCCCCCCTGTCCTCATTCACCCCCTCCATACCTCCTCATTTCCTAAGTGTCTGGATGGTACACATTAATGGCTTCATTCACTACCTCCACAGACCCCAGGCTTAAACATGCTTTACGGGCCACGTAGCTCATTCACTACCTCCACAGACCCCAGGCTTAAATATGCTTTACGGGCCACGTAGCTCATTCACTACCTCCACAGACCCCAGGCTTAACGTTGCTCATTTCAAGTGCTCATTTAAGTTAGGACCAGTGAAAATGAGAGAGAGAAAAAATGTGGAATGCCAAGCCATTTAACATCTGTCGATGGGCAAATTATGAAATCTACCCAAAACCACTAATTACTATAATTTACAATTACATTAATATGTGAGAACACTATTTTTTGTGAACAAAATGTATATAATTTTTTTTGTCGTTATAATAAGGTTGGTAAGTAGCAACGTGAAAATCATTTGGGTACACTGAGTGTACAAAACATTAGGAACACCTTCCTAATATTGATTTGCACCACCTTTTGCCCTCAGAACAGGCTCAATTCGGTGAGGGATGGACGAAAAGGTGTCGAAAGCACTCCACAGGGATGCGGGTCCATGTTGAGTCCAATGCTTCCCACAGTTGTCAAGTTGGCTGGATGTCCTTTGGGTGGTGGACCAATCAATCAATCAATCAATGTTATTTTATATAGCCCTTCGTACATCAGCTAATATCTCGAAGTGCTGTACAGAAACCCAGCCTAAACAGCCCAAACAGCTAGTAATGCAGGTGTAGAAGCACGGTGGCTAGGAAAAACTCCCTAGAAAGGCCAAAACCTAGGAAGAAACCTAGAGAGGAACCAGGCTATGAGGGGTGGCCAGTCCTCTTCTGGCTGTGCCGGGTGGAGATTATAACAGAACTATGCCAAGATGTTTAAAAATGTTCATAAGTGACAAGCATGGTCAAATAATAATCATGAATAATTTTCAGTTGGCTTTTCATAGCTGATCATTAAGAGTTGAAAAACAACAGGTCTGGGACAGGTGGCGGTTCCATGACCGCAGGCAGAACAGCTGAAACTGGAATAGCAGCAAGGCCAGGCGGACTGGGGACAGCAAGGAGTCACCACGGGCGGCAGTCCCGACGCATGGTCCTAGGGCCCAGGTCCTCCGAGAGAAAGAAAGAGAGAAGGAGAAAATTAGAGAGAGCCAAGATTTTCAAAATGTTCATAAATGACAAGCATGGTCAAATAATAATCAGGAATAAATCTCAGTTGGCTTTTCATAGCCGATCATTAAGAGTTGAAAACAGCAGGTCTGGGACAGGTAGGGGTTTCGTAACCGCAGGCAGAACAGTTGAAACTGGAATAGCAGCAAGGCCGGGCGGACTGGGGACAGCAAGGTGTCAGCATGCCCGGTAGTCCTGACGTATGGTCCTAGGGCTCAGGTTCTCAGAGAGAAAGAGAGAACGAGAGAATTAGAGAGAGCATACTTAAATTCACACAGGACACTGGATAAGACAGGAGAAGTACTCCAGGTATAACCAACTGACCCTAGCCCCCCGACACAAACTACTGCAGCATAAATACTGGAGGCTGAGACAGGAGCGGTCAGGAGACACTGTGGCCCCATCCGAAGAAACCCCCGGACAGGGCCAAACAGGAAGGATATAACCCCACCCACTCTGCCAAAGCACAGCCCCCACACCACTAGACCATTCTTGATACACACCGGAAACTGTTGAGTGTGGAAAACTCAGCAGCGTTGCAGTTCTTGGCACACTCATACCAATGCACCTGGCACCTACTACCATACCCCGTTTCTTTTAATTTAACCTTTATTTAACCAGGTAGGCAAGTTGAGAACAAGTTCTCATTTACAACTGAGACCTGGCTAAGATAAAGCAAAGCAGTGCGACACAACAACACATAGTTACACATGGGATAAACAAAGGTACAGTCAATAACACAATAGAAAAATCTGTATACAGTGTGTGCAAATAAAGTAAGGAGATAAGGCAATAAATAGGCCAATAGTGGCGAAGTAATTACAATTTAGCAATTTACACTGGAGTGATATATGTGCAGATGAGGATGTGCAAGTAGAAGTACTGGTGTGCAAAAGAGCAGAAAAACAAAATAAAATATGGGGATGAGGTAGGTAGTTGGTTGGATGGGCTATTTATAGCTGAGTTGATCGGTAAGCTGAGAGATGAGAATGCTTCATTGCACCTGTTAACACCAAAGCCTCTTGGAAAATATACAAAATAAATTTGCCTGGCTTTTCTGCCTCTGAGTCATGCACAATTGTAAACAACATAAACACATCCAACTGCTGCAACGTGTTTTATTGGACGTACACTACCGTTCAAAAGTTTGGAAATGTCCATTAAAATAACGTCAAATTGATCAGAAATACAGTGTAGACATTGTTAATGGTGTAAAAGTCTCAACGTCAACAGTGAAGAGGCAACTCCGGGATGCTGGCCTTCTAGGCAGAGTTGCAAAGAAAAAGCCATATCTCAGACTGGCCAATAAAAAGAAAATAATAAGATGGGCAAAATAATACAGACACTGGACAGAGGAACTCTGCCTAGAAGGCCAGCATCCCGGAATCGCCTCTTCACTGTTGACGTTGAGACTGGTGTTTTGCAGGTAGTATTTAATGAAGCTGCCAGTTGAGGACTTGTGAGGTGTCTGTTTCTCAAACTAGACACTCTAATGTACTTGTCCTCTTGCTCAGTTGTGCACCGGGCCTTCCACTCTTTCTATTCTGGTTAGAGCCAGTTTACGCTGTACTGTGAAGGGAGTAGTACACAGCGCTGTACAAGATCTTCAGTTTCTTGACAATTTCTCACGTGGAATAACCTTAATTTCCCAGAACAAGAATATACCGACAATTTTCAGAAGAAATGTAACGGCTTTCGTCGGTGGAAGGAGAGGACCAAAGCGCAGCGTGATATGAATACATCTTCTATTTATTATAACAAAGAACACTTAACCAAACTTTACAAAACAACAAAAGTGAAAACCGAAACATTTCTATCTGGTGCAGACACACAAAGACTGAAGACAACCACCCACAAAACCCAACAGAAAACAGGCTACCTAAATATGGTTCCCAATCAGTGACAACGATTGACAGCTGCCTCTGATTGAGAACCATATCAGGCCAAACACAGAAAACCAACACAGAAATAGAAAACATAGATTACCCACCCAACTCACGCCCTGACCACACTAAAACAAAGAAAATACAAAAGAACTATGGTCAGAACGTGACAAGAAAGGTCTTTGCTTCTGGCCATTTTGAGCCTGTAATCGAAACCACATATGCTGATGCTCCAGATACTCAGTTAGTCTAAAGGACGGTTTTATTGCTCATTTAATCAGGACAATCGTTTTCAGCTGTGCTAACATAATTGTGAAAGGGTTTTCTAGTGATCAATTAGCCTTTTAAAATGATAAACTTGGATTAGCTAACAAAACGTGCCATTGGAACACAGGGTGATGGTTGCTGATAATGGGCCTCTGTATGCCTGTGTAGATATTCCACACAAAATCTGCCATTTCCAGCTACAATTAGTCATTTACAACATTAACAATGTCTACACTGTATTTCTGATCAATTTGATGTTATTTTAATGGACAGAAAAGTTGCTTTTCTTTCAAAAACAAGGACATTTCTAAGTGACCCCAAACTTTTGAACGGTAGTGTATATGGTCCTAATTTTATGCACAAGGGGTAAAACACTGGACATGGGAAAAAAACATGGAAAACATACGCAAACATCTATTTTGAAACATGAAATTTGACTATAAATGTGTGACATTAGTCAAATCTGATTCAAAGTAGATGTTTGTGTATGGTTTCATGTTTTTTCTCAGACTCTGAGTAGTTTATAACAGAAACACAACACTTCGAATGAATAACAGAAACATTTTCATAACAAGTGGCGAGAGGGGAGAGGGGAAAGAGAGAGAGGGAGAGGGGAATAGAGAAAAAAATAGAGTGGAGAGAGGGATAGAGAGGGGGAGAGGGGATAGAGGCGGGGAGGGCAGAAAGATGGGAAAGAGAGGAATAAAGGAAAAATAGAGTGGAAAGAGGGGAAAGACAGGGAGATAGAGAAAAAGAGTGGGGGAGAGGGGAAAGAGAGAGGGGGAGATATTGTGGAAGAGATCCCACTCTATTAACCCCTAACATAAACCCATGTAAATGTATACACATTATTCACACAATGTACACATTGTTACACACACACAGCCACAGAGAGGCCAAGTAAGGCTTGGACTGTGGTGGCTAATTTCTGCATTACCAAATGAGGAGAGTTACAAACTTCACACACCAGTCAGAGTTATACTTAAACTACATCTTTAAAACCTGTCTAGGATCAGCGTGGCGCTAGCGGCACACCCCCCCCCCCCCCCACTGAAAAACCAGTGCCGCGAAATTCAAAAAAAAATTCACACATTAAAGTCCAATACAGCTAATGAAAGACACAGATCTTGTGATGTCACGTTCCTGACCTATTTATGTTAGTTTTTGTGTGTTAGTTGGTCAGGACGTGAGGTTGGGTGGGCATTCTATGTTATCTGTTTCTATGTTGGTTTCGGTTTGCCTGGTATGGCTCTTGATTAGAGGCAGGTGGTTTGCGTTTGCCTCTAATTAAGAGTCATATTTAGGTAGGGCATTCTCACTGTTTGTTTGTGGGTGATTGTCTCCTGTGATGTCTTCGTTGTGTTCGATGTTATTCACTATCGGGGCTGTTTGGCTGTTAGTACGTTTCGATGTAACGTTCCTGTTCGTGAGTTTACGTTTGTCGATGTAAGTTTATGTTCAGGTTCCGTTCGTTACGTTTTGTTATTTTGTGTAAGTTTTGAAAGTGTTTTGTTTTGTTTCGTCGACGTCTTATTTGTAATAAAGATGGCTTATTTCCCTGACTCCGCATTTTGGTCTGAAGATCCTTCTCTCCTCACCTCATCTGAGGATGAGGAAAGCGACAGCCTTAACAGAATCACCCACCACCACGCTAAGACCAAGCGGCAAGGGAAAACGAAACGGAGTAGGGGACAGGAGAGAAAGGAGCAATGGACATGGGACGATGTTTTGGATGGAAAGGGTGTCTACACATGGGAGGAGATCCTAGCTGGTAGAGATCGCCTCCCATGGGAACAGCTGGAGGCACTGAGGAGAGCGGAGGCTACCGGAGAGAGGAACCGGAGCTATGAGGGAACGCGTCTGGCACGGAAGCCAAAAAAGCCCGTGAGTAATTCCCAAAAATTTCTTGGGGGGGGGCTAGGAGATAGTGGGCCAAGGGCAGGTAGGAGACCTGCGCCCACTTCCCAGGCTTACCGTGGAGAGCGGGAGTACGGGCAGGCGCCGTGTTACGCAGTAGAGCGCACGGTGTCTCCTGTACGAGTGCATAGCCCAGTGCGGGTTATTCCACCTCCCCGCACTGGGAGGGCTAGATTGGGTATTGAACCAGGTGTCATGAGGCCGGCTCAACGCGTCTGGTCTCCAGTGCGTCTCCTCGGGCCGGCATACATGGCACCTGCCTTACGCATGGTTTCCCCGGTTCGCCTACATAGGCCGGTGCGGGTTATTCCACCTCCCCGCACTGGTCGGGCAACCGGGAGCATTCAACCAGGTAAGGTTGGGCAGGTTCAATGCTCAAGAGTGCCAGTACGCCTCCACGGTCCGGTATTTCCGGCACTACCTCCCCGCCCCAGCCTAGTACCTACAGTGTATACACTAAGCACTAGGCTACCAGTGCGTATCCTGAGCCCTGTTCCTCCTCCACGCACTCTCCCTGTAGTGCGTGTATTTAGCCCGGTGCCTCCAGTTCCGGCCCCACGCACTAAGCTACCAGTGCGTCTCCAGAGCCCTATACACACTGTATATTCTCCCCCTACTAATCCTGATGTGCTTGTCCTCAGCCCGGCGTCACCAGTGCCGGTACCACGCATCAGGGATAGAGTAGGCTTTGAGAATACAGTGTGCCCTGTTCCTGCTCCCCGCACTAGTAGGAAGGTGCTTGTCATTAGCACGGTGCCTCCAGTTCCGGCACCACGCACCAGGTCTACAGTGCGCCATATCCGGCCAGAGCCATCCGTCTCCCCAGCGCCATCTGAGCCATCCGTCTCCCCAGCGCCATCTGAGCCATCCGTCTCCCCAGCGCCATCTGAGCCATCCGTCTCCCCAGCGCCATCTGAGCCATCCGTCTCCCCAGCGCCATCTGAGCCATCCGTCTCCCCAGCGCCGTCTGAGCCATCCGTCTGCCAGGAGCCTGCAAAGCCGCCCGTCTGCCATGAGCCTGCAAAGCCGCCCGTCTGCCATGAGCCTACAGAGCCGTCAGCCAGACAGGAGCCGCTAGAGCCGTCAGCCAGACAGGAGCCGCTAGAGCCGTCAGCCAGACAGGATCTGCCAGAGCCGCCAACCAGACAGGATCTGCCAGAGCCGCCAACCAGACAGGATCTGCCAGAGCCGCCAACCAGACAGGATCTGCCAGAGCCGCCAACCAGACAGGATCTGCCAGAGCCGCCAACCAGACAGGATCTGCCAGAGCCGCCAACCAGACAGGATCTGCCAGAGCCGCCAACCAGACAGGATCTGCCAGAGCCGCCAACCAGACAGGATCTGCCAGAGCCGTCAGAGCGCCATGAGCAGCCAGAGCCGTCAGAGCGCCATGAGCAGCCAGAGCCGTCAGAGCGCCATGAGCAGCCAGAGCCGTCAGAGCGCCATGAGCAGCCAGAGCCGTCAGAGCGCCATGAGCAGCCAGAGCCGTCAGAGCGCCATGAGCAGCCAGAGCCGTCAGAGCGCCATGAGCGTCGAGAGCCGTCAGCCTGCCATGAGCGTCGAGAGCCGTCAGCCTGCCATGAGCGTCGAGAGCCGTCAGCCTGCCATGAGCGTCGAGAGCCGTCAGCCTGCCATGAGCGTCGAGAGCCGTCAGCCTGCCATGAGCGTCGAGAGCCGTCAGCCAGTCATGAGCATCGAGAGTCGTCAGTCAGCCATGAGCTGCCCTTCAGCCTGAAAAGGCTAGATACCCAGAACTGCCCATCAGTCCAGAGCTGTCTCTCTGTCCGGAGCTGCCTTTCAGTCCGGAGTTGCCCCTCTATCCTGATCTCCCTCTCGATCTTTATCTACCTCTATAGTCTTATCTATCCCTCTGTCTTGGTTTATCTCTCTGTCCCGGTATTGTCATTATTAGATATGTTATTAGGAGGATTTTGTGGGGGAAGTAAGAGGGTGGACATTCTTGAAGGGAGGGGGCTAGGATGGATTATGGTGGGGTGGGAACCGCGCCCGGAGCCTGAGCCACCACCGTGGTTAGATGCCCACCCAGACCCTCCCCTAGACTTTGTGCTGGTGCGTCCGGAGTTCGCACCTTGTGGGGGGGGTACTGTCACGTTCCTGACCTATTTATGTTAGTTTTTGTGTGTTAGTTGGTCAGGACGTGAGGTTGGGTGGGCATTCTATGTTATCTGTTTCTATGTTGGTTTCGGTTTGCCTGGTATCGCTCTTGATTAGAGGCAGGTGGTTTGCGTTTGCCTCTAATTAAGAGTCATATTTAGGTAGGGCATTCTCACTGTTTGTTTGTGGGTGATTGTCTCCTGTGATGTCTTCGTTGTGTTCGATGTTATTCACTATCGGGGCTGTTTGGCTGTTAGTACGTTTCGATGTAACGTTCCTGTTCGTGAGTTTACGTTTGTCGATGTAAGTTTATGTTCAGGTTCCGTTCGTTACGTTTTGTTATTTTGTGTAAGTTTTGAAAGTGTTTTGTTTTGTTTAGTGGCCGTCGTATTTGTAATAAAGATGGCTTATTTCCCTGACTCCGCATTTTGGTCTGAAGATCCTTCTCTCCTCACCTCATCTGAGGATGAGGAAAGCGACAGCCTTAACATGTGAATCCAGTCAACATGTCCGATTTTTAAAATGTTTTACAGGGAAGACACAATATGTAAAGATGTACATCTATTACCTAAAAACACATTAGCATAATCCACCATCTTTTATTTGTCCACCAACACCAGTAGCCATCACCAATTCGGCTAAACTAAGATATTTATAGCCCCTAACCAACAAAAAAACTCATCAGATGACAGTCTGATAACATATTTATGGTATGGGATAGGTTTTGTTAGAAAAAAGTGCATATTTCAGGTAGATGGCATAGGTTACAATTGCACCCACCGTCACAAATGGAATAGAAAAACTACTTAGAGCAACGTGTTTACCTACTTACTAATCATCAAACATTTCGTAAAAATACACAGCATACACGAATCGAAAGACACAGATCCTGTGAATACAGACAATATTTCAGATTTTCTAAGTGTCTTACAGCGAAAACACAATAAATCGTTATATTAGCATAGCACATAGCACATAGCAGCCCAGCATTGATTCTAGCCAAAGTGAGCGATAACGTCAACATCGCCAAAAATATATTAATTTTTTCACTAACCTTCTCAGAATTCTTCAGATGACACTCCTGTAACATCATATTACACAATGCATATAGAGTTTGATCGAAAACGTTTATATTTAGCCACCAAAATCATGGTTAGACAATGTGAAATGTAACTCAGCTGGTCAGAATATGTCCTTGCGCCACTTAGACAGTGATCTACTCTTATACATAAATACTCATAAACGTGACTAAAAAATATAGGGTGGACAGGGATTGATAGACAATTTAATTCTTAATACAATTGCGGAATTACATTTTTTAATTTATCCTTACTTTTCAATACAGTTTGCGCCAAGCGAAGCTACGTCAAAAAACATGGCGTCCTAAGCCACTAAAATGTTTCGACAGAAACACGATTTATCATAATAAAAATGTCCTACCTTGAGCTGTTCTTCCATCAGTATCTTGGGCAAAGGATCCTTTCTTGGGAGTAATCGTCTTTTGGTGGAAAGCTGTCCTCTTGCCATGTGGAAATGCCAACTGCGTTCGGGATGAACTGAAAAGCGTGCCCAACTATTCACATCGTTTCAAAAATAAATGTCCCAAAATCGCACTAAACGGATATAAATTGCTATAAAACGCTTTAAATTAACTACCTTATGATGTTTTTAACTCCTATAACGAGTGAAAAGATGACCGGAGAAATATAACAGGCTAAACTAACGCTTGGAACAGGAGGGGGTCGGTGTCCTCCACGCGCGTTACGCAGCAAGAAAAGACTTGCTAGCTACAGGGTTTTTTCATTTGTAGGGCCTGTGAACGCGCAATCGACCCCATTGGAATCGTCATCACGTAAAGGCATCCAGGGGAAGACGTAAGAAGTGTCCGTATAGTCATAGCAATAACAGTGCCCTTTTAACTGACTTCAGAACAGTGGCCAACATTTCTGAAATCTGACTCCATGTCAGGGAAATTGCTGTAGAATGGGCTCTGTTCCACTTAGAGACAAAATTTCAACTCCTATAGAAACTATAGACTGTTTTCTATTCAATAATAATAATAATATGCATATTGTACGATCAAGGATTTTGTGGGAAGCCGTTTCAAAAATTACCCAATTAGCATAAATAGTCTCAACAGCGCCCCCATCCCCAACAGGTTAATAATAATAAGAGCTTTGCATTAGCAATAACTTTCAATGATGCGCCATTTCTAATGAACCATTGAAAGTGACAGCACAAAAGTACAAAGATATTTTATAGCCAAGATACACCCCTCTCAACCTACATGACGAACCACAGATCTTAGGAACAGTTCACAAAGAAAGACTTTTACTTGAGAGAGGAGCATCCCATAGCAAGATAGCATTCGCTATAAATTATCGTTCAGTTTGGTCCCTAAGATGAGGTTCTAATCCCGTTCCTGGTACTTCATAGCACAAAAACATTACCTCATGTTATCTGGAATGTTTGGGGGCACAGAAAGAAGGATCTTCCTCCAGATGCACTTGTATTATATGTATAGTTATATATGTTAGTTAGTTATATATGTTGTTCCAGGTGACAAGTACCTATAGAGGGAGTATTTTTTCCCAGAATGTTTTGTGTCCGTCTTCCTGCAATTAAGAATGTTTCTTTAATAAATCCATCACTAGGGGCTTTTAAACCATAAACAATATTTCTCCGGCCTCAGATTCCTTTTTGCAGCAGTTGGGAACCTTGAGATTTCCCGTCTCTGATTTAATGGCTCGTAATTCCTGAAAGGCCATCCTTCTTCCAGATCTGATGCTCCGATGCTCTAGCCCTATGTTAGATTATCGCAGCTTTCTTGCAACCCTGCGCCCTGCCCCCCGCTCTGCGCTCCCTCCTGGCCTCTGCTTCCCTCCGGGCCTCCAGGCAAGACGGAGACTGTCGCCAGGGACAAGTGGAAACCTCTCAGCCAGAAAGATCAGCCAGTTCCCCTCTGTCGCTGGCACTAGCTTCCTTGCTCTTGGTAGTTACCCATAGATGCAGATATAGGATAAGGTTACGCTACCCAGACCCTTATCTTCAAACTTCTTAAGGATCTCTATAGATCGGTGTCCCACTCACAGGACGGTTGAGCTATTGTGCGCTAATGCGATTAGCATGAGGTTGTAAGTAACAAGAACATTTCCCAGGACATACACATATCTGATATTGGCAGAAAACTTAAATTCTTGTTAATCTAACTGCACTGTCCAATTTACCGTAGCTATTACAGTGAAATAATACCATGCTATTGTTTGAGGAGAGTGCACAGTTATGAACTTGAAAAGTTATTAATAAACCAATTAGGCACATTTGGGCAGTCTTGATACAACATTTTGAACAGAAATGCAATGGTTCATTGGATCAGTCTAAAACATTGCACACACACTGCTGCCATTTAGTGGCCAAAATCTAAATTGCGCCTGGGCTGGAATAATACATTATGGTCTTTCTCTTGCATTTCAAAGACAATGGTACAAAATGTTTTATTTAACTTCTACTGCCTCAGAAACCCGGATCCGGGAGCACCCCCCACCCCCCACACACTGTTTAGCATAGCTAGCATAGCTTCACAAGTAGATAGTAGCATCTAAATATCATTAAATCACAAGTCCAAGACACCAGATGAAAGATACAGATCTTGTGAATAAAGCCACCATTTCCGATTTTTAAAATGTTTTACAGGGAAGACACAATATGTAAAGATGTACATCTATTACCTAAAAACACATTAGCATAATCCACCATCTTTTATTTGTCCACCAACACCAGTAGCCATCACCAATTCGGCTAAACTAAGATATTTATAGCCCCTAACCAACAAAAAAACTCATTAGATGACAGTCTGATAACATATTTATGGTATGGGATAGGTTTTGTTAGAAAAATGTGCATATTTCAGGTAGCTGCCATAGGTTACAATTGCACCCACCGTCACAAATGGACTAGAATAATTACAATGAGCAACGTGTTTACCTAACTACTAATCATCAAACATTTCGTAAAAATACACAGCATACACTAATCGAAAGACACAGATCCTGTGAATACAGACAATATTTCAGATTTTCTAAGTGTCTTACAGCGAAAACACAATAAATCGTTATATTAGCATAGCACATAGCACATAGCAGCCCAGCATTGATTCTAGCCAAAGTGAGCGATAAAAGTCAACATCGCCAAAAGATATTAATTTTTTCACTAACCTTCTCAGAATTCTTCCGATGACACTCCTGTAACATCATTTTACAATATACATATACAGTTTGTTCGAAAAGGTGCATATTTAGCCATACAAAACCGTGGTTACACAATGAAAATAGTAGCAAAACAAGCCTGAAAATGTCGGTCGCCATCTTTCAGAGTGATCTAGTTTAATTAATAGCTAATCATATACTTGACTAAAAAATACAGGGTTTACAGGAATCGAAAGACAAATTAGTTCTTAATGCAACCGCTGATTTACATTTTTAAAATTATCCTTACTTTTCAATACAGGGTTCGCCAAGTGAAGCTATACCAAACAAAATGGCGAAATATGCGTTTAAAATATTTCGACAGAAACACGATTTATCATATTAAATATTGCTTACTTTGAGGTGTTCTTCCATCAGATTCTTGGGCAATGTATCCTTTCTATGTTATAAACGTCTTTTGGTCGATAGATGTCCTCTGTCCTTCGAAATGTCCACCACCAACGACCGACACCCCAAAACGTGTCCAAAGTTTCAGAGTGCACAACAAATAAATTCCTCTAAAATCGCACTAAACGGATATAAATTGCTATAAAACGGTTCAAATTAACTACATTATGATGTTTTTAACACCTAAAACGAGTAAAAACATGACCGGAGAAATATTGCTGGTTAGAAAACGATTTGGAACGAGGCAGGTCCGATGCCCTTCACGCTTCAGGCGCACGACGAGAAAGGGCGGTCTCTATACATTTTGGTCTTTTATACTGGCTGTGAATATCCCATCGATTCCATTGAAAGCGTGATGACGTACAGACACCCAGAGGAAGACGTAGGCAGTGTCGGTTTCTTCATAGCATTCACTGTCGCCTTAAAAACAGACCCCAGATCAGAGGTAAAAAAAATTGAAATCTGAACCCTGTCATGAAAAGTGCTGTAGAAATTGTTCTGTACAACTCAGAGACAAAATTTCAACTTCTATAGAAACTAGAAGGTGTTTTCTATCCAATAATAACAATAATATGCATATTGTACGATCAAGAATTTAGCACGAGGCAGTTTAATTTGGAGACACAAATATGCTAATGCGGAACAGCACCCCCTATAGTTCCAAGAGGTTAAACAGTTGTTTTTTTCTTTGTATTATCTTTTACCAAATATAATGTGTTACATTAATTTCACATTTCCACAAACTTCAAAGTCTTTCTTTTCAAATGGTATCAAGAAAATGCATATCCTTGCATCAGGTTCTGAGCTACAGGCAGTTAGATTTGGGTATGTCATTTTAGGCGAAAATTGACAAAAAGGGGGGGGGTTTCCTTAACAGATTTCAACAAGGGCCTAGGGGCTTAACATCAATGTCTAGATGCAACTTCATGCTACTCCACAAAAGATCCCACTGTAATTGTTATGGATTGAGAATGAAGCTCCTCTCTTCTCTCTGTTTTGACAGTGGGTTCAAATATGCAGTCAATTGTAATAGGGGCCAGTCTGTTACAGGCTCCAAAAGCATCAGAAGAATACATTTTAGATGGATTTCTGACTGGAAAAGTGTTGTAAAGCAGACAAGGGAGGCTGAAAAAAACACATACGTGCTAACTCATTTTAAATACCCAATAAATACAACACTCTGGCAGTCAACAAAGTAAAACAACAAAAGAGAACGACCAGAAAACAATAATTAGGCCGGTATCGCTAATTGTCTTCCTCCCTGTGCTTCATGTTTAATCCCTGGTTCCTCACCTCCCCTTCATTAACTATGGATGAATTCATTATCCTGCATAGTCAAGCCAGCAGATAAAACACATCCTATTCCTCAATACCTTCTCTCGCTTCTATTATATCCTTTATTTTTTTCCCTCTCTTTCCTCTTAATTGTATTGTTTGCTTGTTGTGTCGATAGCAGGATTAATTTCACTATAGATCAGGCTTATTGAGCGGCTCGTCAATGTTATTTCATTTCTGTACAGTGCTAATTATAGGAGAATAGGGGAAAGCAAATTGCACTGTTACTTGATTCGCTTGCTTTCCAATAAAAGTGTGAGAAAGCAGCATTAATTCCCTTTTAGTTTCCCGGTTTGATGAAGTCATTTCAGCCGGCTATCTATTGGCCTATCCACGCTGGGTGATCAGGGAGAGGAGGGCTGGAAGTGAGGGCTAGAGCATGTCGTCTCTATCTACCTCTAAATTACATTAATTATTCTGACCCTTTACCCTCTGCCACATGCCATCGTTCTTTTTTTATCTCTCTCTCTTTTTCTCTGTCCCCCCCTTCCTCTCTCTTTTCTTGGCTCCCTCTCAATTTTGGAGGAGGACGGGTGAAGTTCATAAACAATTAACCGGCCCAGTAAGTGAAACACTTGAGCACTAACAGACCTGAAAAGGCGTGTGGTAATTCCGTTCATTAACTGTACAAAGGTTAGACATCGCTCTGTAGAAATACCCCACTGGAACAAACGCCAGAGCACCAATAGCACCTATAGCAGGGAATCTTTTTGCATTGACAGAATCTAGAACACAAAACTGTCTATGAACTATTATGTATTAATTAACTGTTATATTTTAACTATGACAATGCAGTGATATACAAGTATTGGTGATTCTGTAGCTGTTATTGAAACTTCTTATGGGCAGGTGGGACGGCAGCATCCGGTGAAATTGCAGAGCGCCAAATTCAAAATACAGAAATACTCAGAACATTCATAAAATGTACAAGTGTTATACATCGGCTTAAAGATGAACTTCTTGTTAATCCAGCAACTGTGTTAGATTTCAAAAAGGCTTTACGGCGAAAGCATACCATGCGATGGTATGCGCCCCGCTTACAAAAGCATACAAACATTTTACAACCAAGTAAAGGAATTACAAAAGTCAGAAATAGCGAAAAAATTCATCACTTACCTTTGATGATCTTCAAATGTTTGCAATTACAAGAATCCATGTTACACAATAAATGTTTGTTTTGTTCGATTAAGTCCCTCTTTATGTCTCGAACTTTTTTGTTCAGTAATCCACTGGCTCAAAGGCGGTCACGACATGCGAAAACATTCTAATAGTACCTGTAAAGTTTGTCGAAACATGTCAAATGATGTTTATAATTAATCCTCAGTTTGTCTATTGTCTAAATAATTGATAATATTTCAACTGGACAATAGCGTCTTCAATAGAAAAGAAAAACAATGAACGGCGCGCAATCGGTCACGCGCTCAAAACAGCTCTGGTTAATTTAGCGTCCACTGAAGTAATGTTCTCATTCTTCCTCGTTTTTCAGAATACAAGCCTGAAACAATGCCCAAAGACTGTTGACATCTAGTGGAAGCCATAGGAACTGCAATTTGGGTCCTATCCAAATACATACTGTATAGGAAAGTACCCACATCAAAATAGAAAAGTACCCACATCAAAAATATCCCACTTCCTGGATGGATTTTACTTATGTCACGCCCTGGCCTTAGTATTCTTTGTGTTCTTTATTATTTTAGTTAGGTCAGGGTGTGACATGGGAAATGTTTGTGTGTTGTTGGTTTTGGGTGTTGTTTATGGTAAAGGGGTTGTTGGGTATAGTATATGGGTTTGTGTGGAGTACATGTGTCTAGTGTTGTCTATGTATGTTTAGTTGTCTAGGAGAGTCTATGGTTACCTGAATGAGTTCCCAATTAGAGACAGCTGATTTCGGTTGTCTCTGATTGGGAGCCTTATTTAGGGTAGCCATAGGCTCTCATTGGTTGTGGGTAATTGTCTATGTCAGAACGTTTGTAGCCTGTGTGTGTAAGTGCACAACGTTATTAGCTTCACGATCGTTTGTTGTTTTGTTAGTTTGTATTAAGTGTTTCGTGTTTATTTTTCGTCATCTTTAAAAAATAAAAGAAGATGGCTTATTTTCCTAAAGCTGCGTTTTGGTCCATCAATCCTCCACACGATCGTGACAGAATTACCCACCATCGGACCAAGCAGCGGAAAACAAAGCAACAGCAGCAATGTCAAGACTCCTGGACGTGGGAGGAAATTCTAGACGGGAGAGGACCCTGGTCACAGCCAGGGGAATATCACTGCCCCAAGGCAGAGATGGAGGCAGCACGGCGACACGGGAGGAAGCCCAAGAGACAGCACAAAAATTTTTTTGGAGGGGGGCACTTGGAGCAGTCGGCGAAGTTGAGGGGTGAGTCTGAGTGTGTCGAGGAGTTATTGGACAGATTGGAGGAGAGTGAACGAAGGGGAGATTATGAGACATTCGAAGAGTTGTTGACGAAATTGGAGGAGAGTGAAGAGAGAGAGCTGTTGGTTTGGCAGAGTATGCAATGCATTCTCCCTGAGGAGCGTATTAGCTGTCCGATGCCACCTGTGTCAGTTCCTCGTACTCAGCCTGAAACTTGTGTTAAAGTTCCGGAAGATTTGATGCCGGCTATACACACCAGGTCTCCAGTACACCTTCACAACCCGGTGTGTCCTGTTCCTACTTTTTGCACTCATCCTGAGATGCATGTCCCCAGCCCTGTACCACTAGTTCCGGCACCAAGCACTAGGTCTAAGGTGCGTCTCCAGAGCCCTTTACGCACTGTTCCTGCTCCCCGCACTAGCTTTGAGGTGCGTGTTTCCAGCCCATTACCACCAGTGCCTACACCACGCATCAAGCTTCCTGGGTGTCTCCAGAGCCCTGTTGTTCCTCCACGTACTAGCCCTGTGGTGCGTGTCTCCAGCACATTACCACCAATGCCTACACCACGCACCAAGCCCTCTGTGTGTCTCCAGAGTCCTGTACGCACTGTTCCTTCTCCCCGTACTCGCCCTGATGTGCGGGTCCTCAGCCCGGTACCACCAGTACCGGTACCACGCACAAGGCCTATAGTACGCCTTGAGAGTCCAGTGTGCCCTGTTGTTGCTCCCCGCACTAGCCTTGAGATGCGTGTCCCTAGCCCGGTACCACCAGTTCCGGCACCACGCACTAGGCCTAATGTGCGTCTCCAGGGTCCAGTATGCCCTGTTCCTTCTCCCCGCACTAGCCCTGAGATGCGTGTTCCCAGCCCGATACCACCAGTGCCGGCACCACGCACTAGGCCTAATGTGCGTCTCCAGGGTCCAGTATGCCCTGTTCCTTCTCCCCGCACTAGCCCTGAGATGCGTGTCCCCAGCCCGGTGCCACCAGTCCCGGCTCCACGCACCAGGCCTACAGTGCGCCTCAGCCGGCAGGAGTCTGCCGTCTGCACAGCGATGACTGAACTGCCCGTCTGCCAAGCGCCATCTGAGCCATCCGTCTCCCCAGCGCCATCTGAGCCATCCGTCTCCCCAGCGCCATCTGAGCCATCCGTCTGCAATGAGCCTGCAAAGCCGCCCGTCTGCCATGAGCCTGCAAAGCCGCCCGTCTGCCATGAGCCCACTGAGCCGTCCGCCAGACAGGAGCCGCTAGAGCCGCCAGCCAGACAGGAGCCGCTAGAGCCGTCCGTCAGACAGGATCTGCCAGAGCCGTCAACCAGACAGGATCTGCCAGAGCCGCCAACCAGACAGGATCTGCCAGAGCCGCCAATCAGACAGGAGCAGCCAGATCAGTCAGCCAGCCATGAGCAGCCAGATCCGTCAGCCAGCCATGAGCAGCCAGATCCGTCAGCTAGCCATGAGCAGCCAGATCCGTCAGCTAGCCATGAGCAGCCAGATCCGTCAGCTAGCCATGAGCAGCCAGATCCGTCAGCTAGCCATGAGCAGCCAGATCCGTCAGCTAGCCATGAGCAGCCAGATCCGTCAGTTAGCCATGAGCAGCCAGATCCGTCAGCTAGCCATGAGCAGCCAGATCCGTCAGCTAGCCATGAGCAGCCAGATCCGTCAGCTAGCCATGAGCAGCCAGATCCGTCAGCCAGCCATGAGCAGCCAGATCCGTCAGCTAGCCATGAGCAGCCAGATCCGTCAGCTAGCCATGAGCAGCCAGATCCGTCAGCTAGCCATGAGCAGCCAGATCCGTCAGCCAGCCATGAGCAGCCAGATCCGTCAGCCAGCTATGAGCAGCCAGATCCGTCAGCCAGCCATGAGCAGCCAGATCCGTCAGCCAGCCATGAGCAGCCAGATCCGTCAGCCAGCCATGAGCAGCCAGATCCGTTAGCCAGCCATGAGCAGCCAGATCCGTTAGCCAGCCATGAGCAGCCAGATCTGTCAGCCAGCCATGGGCCGTCCCTCAGTCCGGAGCTGCAGTCCCTCAGTCCGGAGCTGCCATTCCTCAGTCCGGAGCTGCCATTCCTCAGTCCGGAGCTGCCCCTTACCCTGGTGCTGCCCCTTACCCTGGTGCTGCCCCTTACCCTGGTGCTGCCCCTTATCCTGGTACTGCCCCTTACCCTGGTACTGCCCCTTACCCTGGTACTGCCCCTTACCCTGGTACTGCCCCTTAGTCCGGAGCTGCCCCTTAATGCAATGGGGTTAATGTGGAGGGGGGTCATTTGGAGGAAGCCCAGGAGGTGGTTAGGGACTGTGATGACGTGGGGACCACAACCAGAGCCGGAGCCGCCACCGTGGATGGAAGCCCACCCAGACCCTCCCCTAGACTGTGTAATGGTGCGCCCGGAGTTCGCACCTTAAGGGGGGGGTTATGTCACGCCCTGGCCTTAGTATTCTTTGTGTTCTTTATTATTTTAGTTAGGTCAGGGTGTGACATGGGAAATGTTTGTGTGTTGTTGGTTTTGGGTGTTGTTTATGGTAAAGGGGTTGTTGGGTATAGTATATGGGTTTGTGTGGAGTACATGTGTCTAGTGTTGTCTATGTATGTTTAGTTGTCTAGGAGAGTCTATGGTTACCTGAATGAGTTCCCAATTAGAGACAGCTGATTTCGGTTGTCTCTGATTGGGAGCCTTATTTAGGGTAGCCATAGGCTCTCATTGGTTGTGGGTAATTGTCTATGTCAGAACGTTTGTAGCCTGTGTGTGTAAGTGCACAACGTTATTAGCTTCACGATCGTTTGTTGTTTTGTTAGTTTGTATTAAGTGTTTCGTGTTTATTTTTCGTCATCTTTAAAAAATAAAAGAAGATGGCTTATTTTCCTAAAGCTGCGTTTTGGTCCATCAATCCTCCACACGATCGTGACAACTTAGGTTTCCACCTGCCGTATCAGTTCTGTTATACTCACAGACATTATTTTAACAGCTTTGGAAACTTTAGAGTATTTTCTGTCCAATACTACCATGCATATGCATATCCTAGCTTCTGGGTCTGAGTAACAGGCAGTTTACTTTGGGCATGTTTGTCATCCAAACTTCAAAATACTGCCCCCTACCCAAGAGACGGTAACTTTTTTTTCTGCATATTTTAGGATCTTTTTAAGGTATCTAATTACACTTTACAGTAATATAGACACTTTAAAAGTAAGTAAAATACACATATAGCTCCAACAGTGTCACGGATTCCCCTGGTAATGCTGCTCATTCGGTGCACAAGTTCCCGGAGGTCTACGTCACCGGCCTCTAGGCGTCACTGAACTGTCTCATTACACACACCTGATTCCAATTCACCTGATTAGTAATTCTATATATGTGCCCTCTGTTCACCATTGTCTGGTCGATTATTGTTCCATGTAAAGATTGGTCTTAGTACCTGTGCTTTGTTGTTTCGGCTTTCATGCATTGTGTATTCGTTATTATGGGTCTCGTCCCGTGTATTGTTATTACGGGTCTCGTCCCGTGCGTTGTTATTACGGGTCTCGTCCCGTGCGTTGTTATTACGGGTCTCGTCCCGTGCGTTGTTATTACGGGTCTCGTCCCGTGCGTTGTTATTAAGGGTCTCGTCCCGTGCGTTGTTATTAAGGGTCTCGTCCCGTGCGTTGTTATTACGGGTCTCGTCCCGTGCGTTGTTATTACGGGTCTCGTCCCGTGCGTTGTTATTACGGTCCCGTCCCGTGCGTTGTTATTACGGGTCTCGTCCTGTGCATTGATATTATGCGTCTCGTCCCGTGCGTTGTTATTACGGGTCCCGTGCGTTGTTATTACGGGTCTCGTACCGTGCGTTGTTATTACGGGTCTCGTACCTTGCGTTGTTATTACGGGTCTCGTACCGTGCATTGTTATTACGGGTCTCGTCATTGTATTGTTATTACGGGTCTCGTCCCGTGACTGTTATTACGGGTCTCGTCCCGTGTATTGTTATTACGGGCCTCGTCCCGTGTATTGTTATTACGGGTCTCGTCCCGTGTATTGTTATTACGGGTCTTGTCCCGTGTATTGTTATTACGGGTATCGTCCCGTGTATTGTTATTACGGGTCTTGTACAGTGTATTGTTATTACGGGTATCGTCCCGTGTATTGTTATTACGGGTCTTGTACAGTGTATTTATTAGAGGTTCAACCTTGCTCTTTTGTTTGGGTTCCATCCCTGTGTTTTTGTATACATGTTTGTTTTGGGC
Source organism: Salvelinus fontinalis (assembly GCF_029448725.1). Classification (NCBI taxonomy): domain Eukaryota; kingdom Metazoa; phylum Chordata; class Actinopteri; order Salmoniformes; family Salmonidae; genus Salvelinus; species Salvelinus fontinalis. The sequence continues at coordinate 41,648,640 of NC_074690.1, forward strand.
TTCGTCCCCGTACCTAATCAAATCAAATCAAGTTTATTTTATATAGCCCTTCGTACATCAGCTAATATCTCGAAGTGCTGTACAGAAACCCAGCCTAAAACCACAAACAGCAAGCAATGCAGGTGTAGAAGCACGGCGGCTAGGAAAAACTCCCTAGAAAGGCCAAAACCTAGGGAGAAACCTAGAGAGGAACCAGGCTATGAGGGGTGGCCTCTTCTGGCTGTGCCGGGTGGAGATTATAACAGAACATGGCCAAGATGTTCAAACGTTCATAAATGACCAGCATGGTCAAATAATAATCAGGAGTAAATGTCAGTTGGCTTTTCATAGCCGATCATTAAGAGTATCTCTACCGCTCCTGCGGTCTCTAGAAAGTTGAAAACAGCAGGTCTGGGACAGGTAGCACGTCCGGTGGACAGGTCAGGGTTCCATAGCCGCAGGCAGAACAGTTGAAACTGGAACAGCAGCACGGCCAGGTGGACTGGGGACAGCAAGGAGTCATCATAGTCCTGACGCATGGTCCTAGGGCTCAGGTCCTCCGAGAGAGAGAAAGAAAGAGAGAAGGAGAGAATTAGAGAGAGCCTACTTAAATTCACACAGGACACCGGATAAGACATGAGAAGTACTCCAGATATAACCAACTGACCCTAGCCCCCCGACACATAAACTACTGCAGCTTAAATACTGGAGGCTGAGACAGGAGGGGTCAGGAGACACTGTGGCCCCATCCGATGATACCCCCGGACAGGGCCAAACAGGAATGATATAACCCCACCCACTTTGCCAAAGCACAGCCCCCACACCACTAGAGGGATATCTTCAACCACCAACTTACCATCCTGAGACAAGGCCGAGTATAGCCCACAAAGATCTCCACCACAGCACAAACCAAGGGGGGGTGCCAACCCAGACAGGAAGATCACGTCAGTAACTCAACCCACTCAAGTGATGCACCCCTCCTAGGGACGGCATGAAAGAGCACCAGTAAGCCAGTGATTTAGCCCCTGTAATAGGGTTAGAGGCAGAGAATCCCAGTGGAGAGAGGAGAACCGACCAGGCAGAGACAGCAAGGGCGGTTCGTTGCTCCAGAGCCTTTCCGTTCACCTTCACACTCCTGGACTACACTCAATCATATGACCTACTGAAGAGACAAGACTTAAAGGTTGAGACCGAGTTCAAAACATGTTATATTTTTGGGTGAAATATTAAAACCCCCCTATTACGTTTTCCTGCGCCTGTCTCCAATCATTTATACAATGTGACAGAATCACCGACCCTAAATGGAGACAACAGGAATGGCCCGTCCGACGCTGCTGCAACTTCGGCAGCTGCAACTGGCCCTTCCGATGCCGCCACAACTTCCTGCAGCTGCAACTGGCCCTGACCGAACCACAAGCGTCCCTGTGGTCGTCCTCGAGGCCTGTGTCGTCTTGGGGGTATGGGGGGGTACAGTCATGGAATCCTCTGGTACTGCTGCTTATTCCATGGACTAGCCCCGGAGGTCTACGTCACCGGCCTCTAGGCGTCACTGAACTGTTTCATAACGCACACCTGGTTCCCATTCCCGCTGATTAGTAATTGAATACACAGTTGAAGTCGGAAGTTTACATACACCTTAGCCAAAAACATTTAAACTCAGTTTTTCACAATTCCTGACATTTAAACCTAAAATTCCCTGTCTTAGGTCAGTTAGGATCACCACTTTATTTTAAGAATGTGAAATGTCAGAAAAATAGTAGAGAGAATGATTTATTTCAGCTTTTATTACTTTCAGCACATTCCCAGTAGGTCAGAAGTTTACCAACACTCAATTAGTATTTGGTAGCTGTCACGCCCTGACCATAGTTTGCTTTGTATGTTTATATGTTTTGTTTGGTCAGGGTGTGATCTGAGTGGGTATTCTATGTTGTATGTCTAGTTTGTCTGTTTCTGTGTTTGGCCTGATATGGTTCTCAATCAGAGGCAGGTGTTAGTCGTTGTCTCTGATTGGGAACCATATTTAGGTAGCCTGTTTTGTCATTGTGGGTTGTGGGTGATTGTCTATGTGTAGTGTTTTTGTGTCAGCACTATTATTCATTAGCTTCACGTTCGTTGTTTGTTATTTTTGTGTAGTTTCGTTAAGTGTTCTCTGTGTTATTAAGTATCAAGATGAACACTTACCACGCTGCATATTGGTCCTCCGATCCTTCAAACTTCTCCTCCTCAGACGAGGAGGAAGACGAACGTGACAGTAGCATTGCCTTTAAATTGTTTAACTTGGGTCAAACGTTTCGAATAGCCTTCCAAAAGCTTCCCACAATAAGTTGGGTGAATTTTGGCCCATTCCTCCTGACAGAGCTGGTGTAACTGAGGCAGGTTTGCAGGCCTCCTTGCTCGCACACGCTTTTTCAGTTCTGCCCACAAATTTTATATGGGATTGAGGTCAGGGTTTTGCGATGGCCACTCCAATACCTTGACTTTGTTGTCCTTAAGCCATTTTGGTACAACTTTGGAAGTATGCTTGGGGTCATTGTCCATTTGGAAGACCCATTAGTGACCAAGCTTTAACTTCCTGACTGATGTCTTGAGATGTTGCTTCAATATATCCACATTATTTTCTCTGCCTCATGATCCCATCTATTTTGTGAAGTGCACCTGTCCCTCCTGCAGCAGAGCACCCCCACAACATGATACTGCTACCCCCATGCTTCACGGTTAGGATGGTGTTCTTCGGCATGCAAGCCTCCCCCTTTTTCCTCCAAACATAATGATGGTCATTATGGCCAACAGTTATATTTTTGTTTCATCAGACCAGAGGACATTTCTTCAAAAAGTACGATCTTTGTCCTCATGTGCAGTTGCAGTTGCAAACTGTAGTCTGGCTTTTTTATGGCTGTTTGAGAACAGTGGCTTTTTCCTTGCTGAGCGGCCTTTCAGGTTAGGTCAATATTGGACTCGTTTTACTGTGGAAATAGATACTTTTGCACCCGTTTCCTCCAGCATCTTCACAGGGTCCTTTGCTGTTGTTCTGGGATTGATTTGCACTTTTCGCACCAAAGTACGTTCATCTCTAGGAGAAGGAAGGAGGCTCCTTCCTGAACGGTATGATGGCTGCGTCGGCCCATGGTGTTTATACTTGGGTGCTAATCTTTGTACAGATGAATGTGGTACCTTCAGGCGTTTGGAAATTGCTCCCAAGGATGAACCAGACTTGTGGAGGTCTACAATTCTTTCTGAGGTCTTGGCTGATATCTTTTGATTTTCCCATGATGTCATGCAAAGAGACCTGAGTTTGAAGGAAAGCCTTGAAATACATCCACAGGTACAGCTCCAATTGACTCAAATGATGTCAGAAGCTTCCAAAGCCATGACATAATTTTCGGGAATTTTCCAAGCTGTTTAAAGGCACAGTCAACTTAGTGTATGTAAACTTTTGACCCACTGGAATTGTGATACAGTGAATTATAAGTGAAATAATCTGTCTGTAAACAACTGTTGGAAAAATTACTTGTGTCATGCATAAGGTAGATGTCCTAACCGACTTGCAAAAACTATAGTTTGTTCACAAGAAATTTGTGGAGTGGTTGAAAAACAAATTTTAATGACTACAACCTAAGTGTATGTAAACTTCCGACTTCAACTGTATGTGCCCTCTGTTGGTTACTGTTCCCATGTCCATTGGTCTTGTGTGTACCTGTGCTTTTTGTTTCGGATATTACAGGTCTCTTCCCGTGTATTGTTGTGCACTTGTTATTACGGGTCTCATCCCGTGTATTTAATAGAGGTTTAACCTCACATTTTTTGGGTTACTTCCCTGTGTTTTTGGATACATGTTTGTTTTGGGGTTCATCCCTGTGCTTTCCATGGCATGTTGTATTTTTGGGTAGAGTATTAAAAAACCCTATTACGTATTCCTGCGCCTGTCTCCAATCATTTATACAACGTGACAAACAGTTCATAAGGGCAGTTACAAAGCCTTGTGCCCTGCACTAGCCAAACAGTTAGCCCTCACGTCTCACCTCATCCCTCCCATCTCCGGTGCAGTCCTCTAATGAACTGAAAGGTCAGAGCACTAATAACTATTAGCAGATTTTAATCTCTCTGATGTGTTAATGCACTTTTAATTCTTGTTAGCAAATTTCATTCCCGAGCAGTTTTCTGCCGGCTAATGAGAAATAAAACGCTGTGCTCAGAGGGAGGGGGAGGGGGGGGGGGGGGGGGCTGCATGGTCGATGGTCCGACTGTTCTACAATTTCACACACACACACATTACACACAGTTCCAGAATGCACAAACACACACCGAGGACGCGCAGAGGCCTTTTCTCAGCCCTGTGATTCTGCAGGGTTAATTAAAGAGCACATCTCCATCTGTTTCTCACTTGGGCTTAACTCTCTCTCTCTCAAACACACCCACTCTACATAAAACACTGGCTGTACCACACCCCTCCCACTCTCTATTTCCTACATCAATTTTAGTCTTTTTAGTATCAATTTTAGACTCCAGAATTAAGGGGGAATATGTTTTACAAGACAGAAAGCAACCTATTCATTCAAGCATCATTTGCAGTTGACTTTGGAGTGTGGAACTTTAGAGTTGCTATAAAACCAAAACAGTGCCTATGGTCAGTTTCTGCTATCCCTCCATTACAGAGGCCTCAAAAGCCCAAACAACCCTCTCCTAAAACATGCTCCCCATGTCCTAGAGCATTTTCTTCAGCCACTTTCCTTGGAGACAGCGAAAAAAGGAAACGAGCCCATAGGAGGGAGCGAGCGGCGACATTCTATTATCAAACTGGCCCTTTAAATCAATAAAGAAATCAAATATATTTTGTCAGACATATTTCCTTGTTTGTGTAATGCCCCTTCCTCCACCGCCACACACATCATATTTGAATGATGCAAAGGGGAAATAATGCACTGGAGGCCATGGAGCCCCTCATCCATAATAACACAAAACACAGGTAGTCAGCAGAAACATACATCACCCAGTCCAGGGCACGGACACCACACAGACAACAAATGGGACACGTTTCAGGAAACTAGGAAACTAGTCGCACATCACTACTTGCCATTTGAACGTAAACTTTTTATTATTTCTCTAAATGCGTTTTTTGGGGCAGAAAAGCCTTCTGTAACATGTGAACTTTCATGTGCCTTAATAATAAACCGGTAAATACGAATAAAATGGTTAAATTACGAGCCTAGTTGGTTTAGCCAAAGAAAAAGTCAGGAACCTTCCCGCTAGCCATGATTTGCTGAGATAATGGATGTGCTGGACATGCCGAGAGATGAGTTTGGATTGGTCTGCCATGTAGCACCTTCTTTCTGTAACATTAGCTGGTCAGTATATGTAGATAATCCTTTCTAACGTGGCCTTTAAAAAATATATATCACATAGTAGAACTGCAAAAGTGTTGCTCTCCACTTTCTGGAGGACCGAGTTTTGAAATCAGTGGAATGCCCAGTGGAATTAGACTATGATAGCTAAGGAGATGGAGAAAATGCTTACGTTTGATTGCAAATATGCCGGAGTCGAAAAGAGAACACACGGAACGCTGTTGTGTAAAACACCTGTCTGCGCATGACATCTTTAAACTAAGAGCAACCGTGGCATCCGTGACAGAGGGAGAAGTGTCCGTCCAAGAATACGGGTAAGACATTCTAGCTAGTTCCTTTTTTAGATATTACACGTTTCTAATTTTGTCAGAAAGTTCTTTTCATTTCAGTTAACCTGTCTGGCTCCGGGGTTCCGCTAGCGGAACTCCTCCCACATTCCACTGAAAAGGCAATATAGCATTATATTAGCTTACTACAATAGCCTACCACACTATCGCATTCATTCATCAAGGCACGTTAGCGATAGCAATAGGCACGTTAGCGATAGCGAATAAACCAGCAAAAGATATAAATTTTCACTAACCTTCATAAACCTTCGTCAGATGACAGTCCTATAACATCAGGTTATACATACACTAATGTTTTGTTCGAAAATGTGTATATTTAGAGCTGAAATCAGTGGTTATACATTGTGCTAACGTAGCATCTTTTTCACAGAATGTGCAGATATTTTTATGACACTCAACTATTCTGACCAAATAACTATTCATAAACGTTACTAGAAAATACATGTTGTATAGGAGATGATAGATACACTAGTTCTTAATGCAATCGCCGTGTTAGAATTCTAAAAATAACTTCATTAAGACATCCAGCTTAGTTATAGCGAGAGAGTGCCCAAACTCTGGGCGCAAACTACTAGTACAACATGTTCGACAGATATATGAAATAGCATCATAAAATGGGTCCTACTTTTGATGATCTTCCATCAGAATGTTGTACAAGGGGTCCTTTGTCCAGAACAATCATTGTTTGGTTTTAGAATGTCCTCTTCTCCAGTCAATTAGCATGGAAAGCTAGCAAAGTAGCGCGAAGCTCTCCTTCCTGAACAAAGGCACACAACGCAACACGCCTAACGTCCCGAATAAATTTCAATAATCTAATAAAACTATATTGAAAAACATACTTTACGATGATATTGTCACTTTTATCAAATAAAATCATAGCCGGAGATGTTAGTCGTCTATAACGACAGCTTTACAGAAGGCAATACCAGGTCCCTTCTCGCACGTTCCAGGAAACAGGAAATGGGTGTCACGTCATGCCAAGAGCTTTTATTCCACCTCAGATCATGTTATACACTCCATTTCTTCTCTCACTGCATGTTGACATCTAGTGGAAGGTGTATGAAGTGCATGTATACTAATATATATCAAGCCCATTTATAGGCAGGCCCTAGAACAGAGCATCGATTTCAGATTTTCCACTTCCTGTCAGGAAGTTTGCTGCAAAATGAGTTCTGTTTTACTCACAGATATAATTCAAACGGTTTTAGAAACAAGAGAGTGTTTTCTATCCAATAGTAATAATAATATGCATATTGTACAAGAATAGAGTACAAGGCCGTTTAAATTGGGCACGATTTTCTCCCAAAGTGAAAATAGCGCCCTCTATCCTCATCAGGTTAATGAACTGAACTAAACTGTTGTTCTGATCTGTTCTTTCGAGGTTATCATGAAAAGTTACATCAGACGATATCTTAATGCATGGAAGAGATAATTCGACCGAACAGTGTGTGTACCTCAAAACCCCCTCTAACTGGCTGAAGAAGATTGACAAAGGCATTGAATAAGGCCTTGTCCGAACCACTTCTACCGAGAGAAAGGAGCCGAGCCAGAAATCGGTGCTTATGTAATTTTAAGTATGGCTGTTTTTTGGCCAATTTCGCCCTCTTTCTCTTATTTTTCCTTTCTATCTCTAATCCATCTTTCTTTCACCAGCCATCTTCTTCCCCCCACACACACGCGCACAGGGTTAGAGAGAGATGGATGGGATGCTGACGGCGTGGCAGTAATAGCAGACACCCAGAACCACACTCCACACTTATTCATGTCTTCTTCTTCTTCATGTACTTATTTATATTTTTCTCCTCCAACAGTTAAATATAGATAGAGAAACATAAAGAGACATTCATGTATGCAAATATGTGCGTAAATATATTGGATTATATGTATTTATACAGTAAGTGCAACCATGTTTAGATGATTTTGTATGTAGAAATATATGTACATGAACAGAAGTAGTGGTAGTCTTTTGATAACGACTGGAAGGGATGCACTCTGGTAACTCTATGAGGCTCTGTGTAAGCCTGTCGAGCCATGTGAATCCCTATGTAGTCCTATGAAGCCCTATGTAGCTCAATACAACTCCATGCAGCAGCTCTGTGAGAGGCAGGAATGAAAGACATGACAGTGCTTACGCAACATTAGACATTATTAATCATGTTCATTTCTGAGAAGGGGGAGGTGACGGAGTGAGGAGGAGGAGGATTAGGGGGGAGGAGGAGAGGAAATCACAGCTTAATCAATTGTCTAACAAACCTGTAGCAGAGCACTTTTGACACACCAACTCCTTTCCACACGCCCACTACTGTCCTTTCGACACACCCACTCACCCATACTCCGGCTTCCACATTGGGCTGCAGCTACCCCATTCTCCAAATAGCTACCATCAATCATGCAGCTGTCAATGTTTTCACATATAGGACTGCCTGTTATTGGCAGCAGCCAGGGGTGTGTGTGTGTGTGTGTGTGTGTGTGTGTGTGTGTGTGTGTGTGTGTGTGTGTGTGTGTGTGTGTGTGTGTGTGTGTGTGTGTGTGTGTGTGTGTGTGTGTGTGTGTGTGTTGTCGCCAACAATCTGGACGTTCTCCCCCTTTCTCCCTTTTTTGCTCCCTCTCTTCCCCCCCGTCTTCGCCTTCCCTTCATCGACGGCACAAACAACAACAGTTGAGGAATCCGCCGAGTCAGCAGCGGGCTGGCAGGTGTGTTAACTCCCCAAGTACTAAATTAGGACGTGCAAGATTGCAGGATTGCAGTCAGCTCTCATTTATCCCTTTTTTATTCAGAACTATTTAAAGGCCCTGTGATGGGATGGAGGCGACCTGTTGATATTGCCCATACTTACAGGTCTAGGACCAGATTACCGACCTGAATCATAATCATAGCTGCTAGAGAGGAAGTGAGAAACTGACCTTAGATTAGTGTGTAGTTGGGACTTCATGTCATGCCAGGCCAGCTTGTGTCGTTTTGAGGTAAATGAGCCCTTCTCTAACCTCGCTTCCTCACAGAAGTTTTCATTAAGGAAAAACACAACCAGATTACTTAAGATATTTATTTTATCTCTGGCAAAAACCTGCATTATTTTCAAATAAGTTATTGAGAACAATTGCTCTTTTACCAGAGCAACCTGGTTATCATCAGCTGACACTGGGAGGTGGTATAGGTCTGTGTAGTGTGTCTTACCTACTAGGGCTTTCTCCACACACTGTGTGTGCGCGTGCGTGTGGTTTTCAGTTGACAGTAAAAACAAACGTTTTGGACTTTTAAACTCAATGATAGTTGTTTTTGCCCAACACAGAGAGTTTTCAGGTTGTCTAGTTTCACTTCAAATCAATACATAATATAATTAATATTGTAAATCTGATTGTGAATACATTTAGTGATTAAATGGTGTTAACAGTTTGAGGAAATATTTTGGCAATTTGTCAACAGGTTAATGAAATGAACAACTCAAATTGTTCAAATATTGATGGATATAAATAATTGTATTCAAACTATCGGTCTCTCTCTACAGTTCTCTCTCTCTCTCTTTATCGGTCTCTCTCTGTCTCTCTGTCTCTCTCTCTCTCTCTCTCTCTCTCTATCTCTCTCTGTCTCTCTGTCTCTCTGTCTCTCTCTCTCTCCCTCTCTCTATCTCTCTATCTCTCTCTGTCTCTCCGTCTCTCTCTCTATCTCTCTCTGTCTCTATCTCTCTCTATTTCTCTCTGTCTCTCGGTCTCTCTGTCTCTCTGTCTCTCTGTCTCTTTCTCTCTCTGTCTCTCTCTCTCTGTCTCTCTGTCTCTCTGTCTCTCTGTCTCTTTCTCTCTCTGTCTCTCTGTCTCTCTCTCCACCAACAACAGACATTCAAATAACGCGCTAGGAGAGATGTATTTGTGCCTTCTTGGTTCCCTGGCTACAAAAGCAGTGTTAAAAACTCCATACTGCTTCCAGGCCTATTACAGCTCCTGTTGCTTTGGTTTCACTATGAAGCTCACGTTACAGACTATATTTGAATTAACAAGGCTTTAGAAGAAGCTTTGTGTGATTGAACTCTCCTCAAGTCATAGCACGCTAGTCACATGGACTTTTCCATGCTGTGGCATGTTATTCTGTTGTGTTTTGCCATCCTGTGGGATGATCTATAGATTGGGTTTCCTGTATTGAACTATTTTTCAATTCTAGCCATTGCTTCAGTGGTACCCTTAACCAATTAGCATCTTAAATAAGCCTGTAATTGTTTATTGTCTAATGGTACAGTATATTGATATTTCTGTAAGAAAATAGCAAAAGAAACAAAGGAAAAATCTGTCTACCCGTTTCTGTAGTTTCAGCAGTTTCCATTCAGTCCTAAGCCCTACCAACAGAGACAGATTAGGTGTTGTTCCTTATTTCCCATACATGTTTAGATGCTAAATGACCTAATTACTCTAAAACAGTTATAACATGCTGATATACATTTCAATTTACACATAGGAGAAAGTACAAAATACCAAAATAAATCTGAACATACAGTAGGTCAAAGAAAGCCAGGACATAAGAGAGATGGGGAATAAAGACACAAGTAATCGTAAATCCTTCCCTGTCATCCACAACATTATTGAGTGATGATGCACGTGACTGCTCCTCTCCTCTCTATACTCCTCTCTTTTCTGAATGCTCTGGAAATCCTGCCCGGAATTCGCTCTGGGAAATCAGATTACAAAAACTATTATTTATAAGGACACGGGATGCCTCGCCGATAGGAGGAGATGGGAGAATATACCAACAATATAATATTCCAAATGAAATTACACTTTTTATCATGTTTCCCAGTTATAACATATATACATTTTTAGACTACACAAATGTTTATTTTTCTCATATTAAAATGTGAGTCATAGTGAGAGGTTATAGTAAAAGTATTGATATTATTTTGTTAAAATATTATTACCTGGCTGCGTTATACATTTTCTTCTCTGGTTTTATTCAAAACAGATCAACATATGATATTTTTCATTTCTATGGAAGCAATAATTCCTCATCTAAATTAATCAAATATAATTTGATGTTATTCTCTTCTCGCCTTTCTTATCCGTTATAAATCTATAAATCCAATTAAAGGAAAATATAACTTACTATATTTTAAATGTTCTCAATAAAACTATTCCAGCCATCATGAAAGCCATTTCAAGAAAACACTGTTGAAACATCATTGTATTTATTAATTCTACCAAAAGCGGTCACATCAATTAGACAAACAGTAATTCATCTGTAAAATAATGCACCAATTTATTAAAGATGATTTTTGTCAGAGCATTTTAATATGATTCCACATTGAGATGAATGAGTACCTAGGTACACTGTCAGCACACTGTGAGATACAGCATGTGGCATTTAGCGACCTTAGCTCCTTGGTGTAAGCTTAGAGGTAGTGGAGCTCCATGCTTCCTTCCTTCCCTAACACAGAATTAATGAGCCGAATGCATTACGGCCAATATTCATAATCCCCCTGCATTAGCACTGTACGGGTATGTTTGTGAGTTCTGCCTGTGAGATGGCTGGTACTGCTCTGTCCGTCCGTCCGTCCGTCCGTGTTGGCAACTGTGTAATTCCCCTAAAAACCCTCAGTCTATGAGTGGTCAACAATGTCTTGGTTCCCCGTTTGCTGCTATAACAGCCTCCACTCTGGGAGGGCTTTCCACTAGATGTTGGAGCATTGCTTCTATAACAGCCTCCACTCTTCTGGGAAGGCCCTCCACTAGATGTTAGAACATTTCTTCCATTCATCCACAAGAGCTTTAGTGAGGTTAGGCACTGATGTACACCCAAAGGTGTTCGATGGGTTTGAGGTCAGGGCTCTGTGCAGGCCAATCAAGTGCGTCCACAAAAAAATATTTCTGTATGGACCTGAAAAACGGTCACAGACCATTATTCCCCCTGCACCAAAATGTACAGTTGGGACTATGCATTGGGGCAGGTAGCGTTCTCCTGACATTCGCCAAACCAAGTTTCGTCAGACCGCTTCCACTGCTCCAGAGTCCAATGGCGGCAAGCTTTACACCACTCCCGTCACACCCTGATCTGTTTCACCTGTCTTTAAGCTTGTCTCCACCCCCCTCCAGGTGTCGCCCATCTTCCTCATTATCCCCAGTGTATTTATACCTGTGTTCTGTTTGTCTGTTGCCAGTTCATCTTTTCTTGTCAGGTCTTACCAGTGTGTTTTCCCCATCTCCCTGCTTTCTCAAGTTCTGTTTCTTAGTTTCTCTGGTTCTGACCATTCTGCCTGCCCTGACCCCGAGCCTGCCTGGTGTTCTGTACCGTATTGACTCTGCCCTGGATTACGGACCTCTGCCTGCCATTGACTTGTCTTTTGGCTGCCCCCTGTTTGGGTCAGTAAACATCTGTGACTCTAGCTGTCTGCGTCTGGGTCTTATCCTGAGCTCTGATAACTCCAGCTGACACTTGGCATTGCGCATGGTGATCTTAGGCTTGTGTGCGACTGCTCGGCCATGGAAACCCATTTCATGAAGCTCCCGACGAACAGTTATTTTGCTGACTTTGCTTCCAGAGGCAGTTTAGAATTCTGAATTGAGTGTTGCAACTGACGACAGACAAATTTGACGTGCTTCGGCACTCGGCGGTACCGTTCTGTGAGCTTGTGTAGCCTTGCACTTCGCGGCCAAGCCGTTGTTGCTCTTAGACGTTTCCACTTAACAATAGCACTTACAGTTGCCCAGGGCAGCTTTAGCAGGGAAGAAATTTGACGAACTGACTTGATGAAAAGGGTGCATTCTATGACGGTGCCACATTGAAAGTCACTGCGCTATTCAGTAAGGCCATTCTATTGCCAATGTTTGTCTGTGGACATTACATTGCTGTGTGCTCGATTTTATACACCTGTGTTGCTGAACTAGCTCAATGCACTAATTTGAAGGGGTGTCCACATCATTTATTTATATATAGTGTATGAGTGTTTTGCATCTCACCAATATTTGTATTTATTAAGGATTCCCATTAGATGCTGCCAAGGCAGCAGCTACTCTTCCTGGGCTCCAGCAAAATTGAGGCAGTTATACACAGTTGAAACATGACATTACATTTCATAACACTTTACCCAATACATTTAGTGTGTTCCCTCACACGACTACTCCACTGTCACATATTTACAATACAATATCCATGTGTACGTGTGAGTAGAGTGCGTGTTCTGTCATGTGTATGTGTGTCTGTACCTGTGTTTGTCTCTTCACAGTCCTCGTTGTTCTGTAAGGTGCATTTTTATCTGTTTGTTAAATCTGATTCTACTGCTTGCATCAGTTACCTGATGTGGAATAGAGTTCCATGTAGCCATGGCTCTATGTAGTTTGCGACTCCCATAGTCTGTTCTTTGCGACTCCCAAAGTCTGTTCTTAACTTGGGGACTGTGAAGAGACCTTTGGTGGCATGTCTTGTGGGGTGTGCAAAGGTGTCTGAGCTGTGTGCCAGTGGTTTAAAACAGACACCTTGGTGCATTCATCATGTCAACCCTTCTTAAAAAATAAGTACTGATGAAATCAATCTCTCCTCCATTTTGAGCCATGAGAGATCGACATGCATATCATTAATGTTAGCTCTCCACGTACATTTAAGGGCCAGCCGTGCTGCCCTGTTCTGAGCCAAATTTAATTTGTGGCACCTGACCACATGACTGAACAAAACTAGAGCCTGTAGGACCTGCCTTGTTGATTGTTAAAAAAGGCAGAGCAGTGCTTTATTAGGGACAGACTTCTCCCCATCTTAGCTACTGTTGTATCAACATGTTTTGACCGTGACAGTTTACAATCCAGGGTTACTCCAAGCAGTTTAGTCACCTCAACTTGCTCAAGAGGCTCCCGAGTTGCGCAGCGGTCTAAGGCACTGCATCTCAGTGCTAGAGGAGTCACTACAGACCCTGGTTAGATTCCAGGCTGTATCACATCGGTCTAAGGCACTGCATCTCAGTGCTAGAGGAGTCACTACAGACCCTGATTAGTTTCCAGGCTGTATCACAACCACCCGTGATTGGGAGTCCCATAGGGTGTTACACAATTGGCCCCAAGGTTTGGCCGGTGTAGTCCGTCATTGTAAATAAGAATTTGTTCTTAACTGACTTGCCTAGTTAAATAAACAGGGCACACCGCCTCAGTGCTAACAGTATAAATCTGGTTCAAAGGCACATGATTACTCAATTCAAAAGCTCTAGGATCCGCAGAGGCATTCAGGGCAGTTAGAGGGACATGAATTAGGTTACTTACTGTCACGTCCTGACCATAGTTCTTATGTGTTTTGCTTGTTTTAGTGTTGGTCAGGACGTGAGCCGGGTGGGCATTCTATGTTGTGTGTCTAGTTTGTCTGTTTCTGTGTTCGGCCTAATATGGTTCTCAATCAGAGGCAGCTGTCAATCGTTGTCCCCGTGTTTTGTCTGCACCAGAAAGGACTGTATCGGTTTGCAGCAGCAGCAGCGGGACCAGGAGAAATGGACTTGGGAGGACGTGTTGGACGGAAAGGGTTGCTACACATGGAAGGAGATCCTGGCTGGTAAGGATCGCCTTCCATGGGAACAGGTGGAGGCAGCTAGGAGAGCGAAAGCAGCGGAGAAGAGGAACCGGTGTTATGAGGGAACACGGCTGGCCAGGAAGCCCGGGAAGAAATCCCAAAAATGTCTTGGGGGGGGGGGGGGGGGGGGGCTAAAGGGTAGTGTGGCGAGGTCAGGTAGGAAACCTGCGTCCACTTCCCATGCTTACCGTGGAGAGCGGGAGTACGGGCAGACACCGTGTTATGCGGAAGAGCGCATGGTGTCTCCTGTACGTGTGCTTAGCCCGGTGCGGTACATTCCAGCTCCACGTATCGGCCGGGCTAGAGTGAGCATTGAGCCAGGTGCCATGAAGCCGGCTCAACGTATCTGGTCTCCAGTACGTCTCCTCGGGCCGGCAAACATGGCACCAGCCTTACGCATGGTGTCCCCGGTTCGCCAACACAGCCCAGTGCGGGTTATTCCACCTCCCCGCACTGGTCGGGCTACGGGGAGCATTCAACCAGGTAAGGTTGGGCAGAATCGGTGCTCAAGGGAGCCAGTACGCCTGCACGGTCCGATATATCCGGCGTCACCTTCCCGCCCCAGCCCAGTACCACCAGTGCCTACACCACGCACCAAGCCTCCTGTGCGTCTCCAGAGCCCTGTACGCACTGTTCCTTCTCCCCGCACTCGCCCTGAGGTGTGTGCCCTCAGCCTGGTACCACCAGTGCCGGTACCACGCACCAGGCCTATAGTGCACCTCGAGAGTCCAGTGTGCCCTGTTCCTGCTCCCCGCACTAGCCTTGAGGTGCGTGTCTCCAGTCCGGTACCACCAGTTCCGGCACCACGCACCAGGCCTACTGTGCGCCTCAGCAGGTCAGAGTCAGCCGTATGCCCAACGCCGCCTGCACTGCTCGTCTGCCCAGCGCCGCCTGAGTTACCTGCCTGCCCAGCGCCGTCTGAGCTGCCTGCCTGCCCAGCGCCGTCTGAGCTGCCTGCCTGCCTGCCCAGCGCCATCTGAGCCATCCATCTGCCCAGCGCCATCTGAGCAATCCGTCTGCCCAGCGCCATCTGAGCCGTCCGTCTGCCCAGCGCCGTCTGAGCCGCCCGTCTGCCTCGAGCCGTCTGAGCCGCACGTCTGCCCCGAGCCGTCTGAGCCGCCCGTCTGCCCCGAGCCGTCTGAGCCGCCCGTCTGCCCCGAGCCGTCTGAGCCGCCCGTCTGCCCCGAGCCGTCAGAGCCGCCCGTCTGTCCCGAGCCGTCAGAGCCGTCCGTCAGTCAGGAGCCGCCAGAGTCACCCGCCAGTCAGGAGCCGCCAGAGCCGCCCGCCAGTCAGGAGCCGCCAGAGCCGCCCGCCAGTCAGAAGCTGCCAGAGCCGCCCGCCAGTCAGGAGCTGCCAGAGCCGCCCGCCAGTCAGGAGCTGCAAGAGCCGCCAGCCAGCCAGGAGCTGCCAGAGCCGTCAATCAGCCAGGACCGGTCAGAGCCGCCATCCAGCCAGGAGCTGCCAGAGCCGCCAGCCAGCCAGGAGCTGCCAGAGCCGCCAGCCAGCCAGGAGGTGCCAGAGCCGCCAGCCAGCCAGGAGCTGCCAGAGCCGCCAGCCAGCCAGGAGCTGCCAGAGCCGCCCGCCAGCCAGGAGCTGCCAGAGCCGCCCGCCAGCCAGGAGCTGCCAGACCCGCCAGCCAGCCATGACCTGCCAGAGCCGTCAGCCAGCCATGACCTGCCAGAGCCGTCACTCAGTCCGGAGCTGCCCCTCGGTCCGGAGCTGGCCCTCGGTCCGGAGCTGCCCCTCGGTCCGGTGCTGCCCCTCGGTCCGGTGCTGCCCCTCGGTCCGGTGCTGCCCCTCGGTCCGGTGCTGCCCCTCGGTCCGGAGCTGCCCCTCGGTCCGGAGCTGCCCCTCGGTCCGGAGCTGCCCCTCGGTCCGGAGCTGCCCCTCGGTCCGGTGCTGCCCCTCGGTCCGGTGCTGCCCCTCGGTCCGGTGCTGCCCCTCGGTCCGGTGCTGCCCCTCGGTCCAGTGGGGTTGATATGGAGGGTTGCCATTAAAAGGAGGCCAAGGAAGCGGGGATTAACTATGGTGGGGTGGGGGCCACGTCCAGAGCCAGAGCCGCCACCGTGGACAGATGCCCACCCAGACCCTCCCCTATAGGTTCAGGTTTTGCGGCCGGAGTCCGCATCTTGGGGGGGGGAGGGGGGGGGGACTGTCACGTTCCTGACCTTATTTCCTTTGTTCTGTATTGTTTAGTTGGTCAGGACGTGAGCTGGGTGGGCATTCTATGTTATGTGTTTCTATGTTGGGTTCATTGTCAACTAGCCTGATATGGTTCTCAATCAGGGGCAGGCGATTACGTTTCCTCTGATTGGGAACCATATTAAGGTAGGCTGTTTCACACTGTTTGTTTGTGGGTGATTGTTGCTGTGTCTGTGTTTGTTCGCCACACGGTACTGTTTTGTTTCGTTCGTTCGTTTGTTCCTGTTCGTGCGTTCATGTTTTATGTTCTCAAGTTCAGGTCTGTTCACGTCGTTTTTGTTATTTTGTATTTTGTTTAAGTGTTCTTATTGTGTTGTGATTAGAAGTAACTGTCCACTCCTCCTTATTGTGTTGTGATTAGAAGTAACTGTCCACTCCTTCATATTATGTTGTGATTAGAAGTAACTGTCCCCCCCCATATTGTGTTGTGAAAAGGTAATGGATGACACCTTTGCATGGTCTCTCAACTCTTCATCTCTCGTGTCTCTCTTTTTTTCTACTCTCATCTACCTCTTTGCCAGTCCGTCTACTTTTCCACTCTGTTACTATGTCTCTTCATCTCTTAGCCAGTCCGTCTACTTTTCTCCTCTGTTACTATGTCTCTTCACCTCTTAGCCAGTCCGTCTACTTTTCACCTCTGTTACTATGTCTCTTCATCTCTTAGCCAGTCTGTCTACTTTTCACCTCTGTTACTATGTCTCTTCATCTCTTAGCCAGTCTGTCTACTTTTCACCTCTGTTACTATGTCTCTTCACCTCTTAGCCAGTCCATCTACTTTTCATCTCTTAGCCAGTCCGTCTACTTTTCACCTCTGTTACTATGTCTCTTCACCTCTTAGCCAGTCCGTCTACTTTTCACCTCTGTTACTATGTCTCTTCATCTCTTAGCCAGTCTGTCTACTTTTCACCTCTTAGCCAGTCCGTCTACTTTTCAGCTCTGTTACTATGTCTCTTCACCTCTTAGCCAGTCCGTCTACTTTTCACCTCTTAGCCAGTCCGTCTACTTTTCAGCTCTGTTACTATGTCTCTTCATCTCTTAGCCAGTCTGTCTACTTTTCACCTCTGTTACTATGTCTCTTCATCTCTTAGCCAGTCTGTCTACTTTTCACCTCTGTTACTATGTCTCTTCATCTCTTAGCCAGTCCGTCTACTTTTCACCTCTGTTACTATGTCTCTTCACCTCTTAGCCAGTCCGTCTACTTTTCACCTCTTAGCCAGTCCGTCTACTTTTCAGCTCTGTTACTATGTCTCTTCATCTCTTAGCCAGTCTGTCTACTTTTCACCTCTGTTACTATGTCTCTTCATCTCTTAGCCAGTCCGTCTACTTTTCTCCTCTGTTACTATGTCTCTTCACCTCTTAGCCAGTCCGTCTACTTTTCACCTCTTAGCCAGTCCGTCTACTTTTCAGCTCTGTTACTATGTCTCTTCATCTCTTAGCCAGTCTGTCTACTTTTCAGCTCTGTTACTATGTCTCTTCACCTCTTAGCCAGTCCGTCTACTTTTCACCTCTGTTACTATGTCTCTTCATCTCTTAGCCAGTCCGTCTACTTTTCACCTCTGTTACTATGTCTCTTCACCTCTTAGCCAGTCTGTCTACTTTTCACCTCTGTTACTATGTCTCTTCACCTCTTAGCCAGTCCGTCTACTTTTCACCTCTTAGCCAGTCCGTCTACTTTTCTCCTCTGTTACTATGTCTCTTCACCTCTTAGCCAGTCCGTCTACTTTTCTCCTCTGTTACTATGTCTCTTCATCTCTTAGCCAGTCCGTCTACTTTTCTCCTCTGTTACTATGTCTCTTCACCTCTTAGCCAGTCCGTCTACTTTTCACCTCTGTTACTATGTCTCTTCATCTCTTAGCCAGTCTGTCTACTTTTCACCTCTGTTACTATGTCTCTTCATCTCTTAGCCAGTCCATCTACTTTTCATCTCTTAGCCAGTCCGTCTACTTTTCATCTCTTAGCCAGTCCGTCTACTTTTCACCTCTGTTACTATGTCTCTTCACCTCTTAGCCAGTCTGTCTACTTTTCACCTCTGTTACTATGTCTCTTCACCTCTTAGCCAGTCCATCTACTTTTCATCTCTTAGCCAGTCCGTCTACTTTTCATCTCTTAGCCAGTCCGTCTACTTTTCACCTCTGTTACTATGTCTCTTCACCTCTTAGCCAGTCTGTCTACTTTTCACCTCTGTTACTATGTCTCTTCACCTCTTAGCCAGTCCGTCTACTTTTCACCTCTGTTACTATGTCTCTTCATCTCTTAGCCAGTCCGTCTACTTTTCAGCTCTGTTACTATGTCTCTTCACCTCTTAGCCAGTCCGTCTACTTTTCACCTCTTAGCCAGTCCGTCTACTTTTCAGCTCTGTTACTATGTCTCTTCATCTCTTAGCCAGTCTGTCTACTTTTCACCTCTGTTACTATGTCTCTTCATCTCTTAGCCAGTCCGTCTACTTTTCTCCTCTGTTACTATGTCTCTTCACCTCTTAGCCAGTCCGTCTACTTTTCACCTCTTAGCCAGTCCGTCTACTTTTCAGCTCTGTTACTATGTCTCTTCATCTCTTAGCCAGTCTGTCTACTTTTCACCTCTGTTACTATGTCTCTTCATCTCTTAGCCAGTCCGTCTACTTTTCTCCTCTGTTACTATGTCTCTTCACCTCTTAGCCAGTCCGTCTATTTTTCACCTCTTAGCCAGTCCGTCTACTTTTCAGCTCTGTTACTATGTCTCTTCATCTCTTAGCCAGTCCGTCTACTTTTCACCTCTTAGCCAGTCCGTCTACTTTTCACCTCTGTTACTATGTCTCTTCATCTCTTAGCCAGTCCGTCTACTTTTCAGCTCTGTTACTATGTCTCTTCATCTCTTAGCCAGTCAGTCTACTTTTCAGCTCTGTTACTATGTCTCTTCATCTCTTAGCCAGTCCGTCTACTTTTCACCTCTGTTACTATGTCTCTTCCTCTCTTAGCCAGTCCGTCTACTTTTCCACTCTGTTACTATGTCTCTTCATCTCTTAGCCAGTCCGTCTACTTTTCTCCTCTGTTACTATGTCTCTTCACCTCTTAGCCAGTCTGTCTACTTTTCACCTCTGTTACTATGTCTCTTCACCTCTTAGCCAGTCCGTCTACTTTTCACCTCTGTTACTATGTCTCTTCATCTCTTAGCCAGTCCGTCTACTTTTCACCTCTTAGCCAGTCCGTCTACTTTTCAGCTCTGTTACTATGTCTCTTCATCTCTTAGCCAGTCCGTCTACTTTTCAGCTCTGTTACTATGTCTCTTCACCTCTTAGCCAGTCCATCTACTTTTCAGCTCTGTTACTATGTCTCTTCACCTCTTAGCCAGTCCATCTACTTTTCAGCTCTGTTACTATGTCTCTTCATCTCTTAGCCAGTCCGTCTACTTTTCATCTCTTAGCCAGTCCGTCTACTTTTCACCTCTGTTACTATGTCTCTTCACCTCTTAGCCAGTCTGTCTACTTTTCACCTCTGTTACTATGTCTCTTCACCTCTTAGCCAGTCCGTCTACTTTTCACCTCTTAGCCAGTCCGTCTACTTTTCTCCTCTGTTACTATGTCTCTTCACCTCTTAGCCAGTCCGTCTACTTTTCTCCTCTGTTACTATGTCTCTTCATCTCTTAGCCAGTCCGTCTACTTTTCTCCTCTGTTACTATGTCTCTTCACCTCTTAGCCAGTCCGTCTACTTTTCACCTCTGTTACTATGTCTCTTCATCTCTTAGCCAGTCTGTCTACTTTTCATCTCTTAGCCAGTCCGTCTACTTTTCATCTCTTAGCCAGTCCGTCTACTTTTCACCTCTGTTACTATGTCTCTTCACCTCTTAGCCAGTCTGTCTACTTTTCACCTCTGTTACTATGTCTCTTCACCTCTTAGCCAGTCCATCTACTTTTCATCTCTTAGCCAGTCCGTCTACTTTTCATCTCTTAGCCAGTCCGTCTACTTTTCACCTCTGTTACTATGTCTCTTCACCTCTTAGCCAGTCTGTCTACTTTTCACCTCTGTTACTATGTCTCTTCACCTCTTAGCCAGTCCGTCTACTTTTCACCGCTGTTACTATGTCTCTTCATCTCTTAGCCAGTCCGTCTACTTTTCAGCTCTGTTACTATGTCTCTTCACCTCTTAGCCAGTCCGTCTACTTTTCACCTCTTAGCCAGTCCGTCTACTTTTCAGCTCTGTTACTATGTCTCTTCATCTCTTAGCCAGTCTGTCTACTTTTCACCTCTTAGCCAGTCCGTCTACTTTTCTCCTCTGTTACTATGTCTCTTCACCTCTTAGCCAGTCCGTCTATTTTTCACCTCTTAGCCAGTCCGTCTACTTTTCAGCTCTGTTACTATGTCTCTTCATCTCTTAGCCAGTCCGTCTACTTTTCACCTCTTAGCCAGTCCGTCTACTTTTCAGCTCTGTTACTATGTCTCTTCATCTCTTAGCCAGTCCGTCTACTTTTCAGCTCTGTTACTATGTCTCTTCATCTCTTAGCCAGTCCGTCTACTTTTCAGCTCTGTTACTATGTCTCTTCATCTCTTAGCCAGTCCGTCTACTTTTCACCTCTGTTACTATGTCTCTTCATCTCTTAGCCAGTCCGTCTACTTTTCCACTCTGTTACTATGTCTCTTCATCTCTTAGCCAGTCCGTCTACTTTTCTCCTCTGTTACTATGTCTCTTCACCTCTTAGCCAGTCTGTCTACTTTTCACCTCTGTTACTATGTCTCTTCACCTCTTAGCCAGTCCGTCTACTTTTCACCTCTGTTACTATGTCTCTTCATCTCTTAGCCAGTCCGTCTACTTTTCACCTCTTAGCCAGTCCGTCTACTTTTCAGCTCTGTTACTATGTCTCTTCACCTCTTAGCCAGTCCGTCTACTTTTCACCTCTTAGCCAGTCCGTCTACTTTTCAGCTCTGTTACTATGTCTCTTCACCTCTTAGCCAGTCCATCTACTTTTCAGCTCTGTTACTATGTCTCTTCACCTCTTAGCCAGTCCATCTACTTTTCAGCTCTGTTACTATGTCTCTTCATCTCTTAGCCAGTCCGTCTACTTTTCATCTCTTAGCCAGTCCGTCTACTTTTCACCTCTGTTACTATGTCTCTTCACCTCTTAGCCAGTCTGTCTACTTTTCACCTCAGTTACTATGTCTCTTCATCTCTTAGCCAGTCCGTCTACTTTTCATCTCTTAGCCAGTCCATCTACTTTTCACCAATGTTACTATGTCTCTTCATCTCTTAGCCAGTCCGTCTACTTTTCACCTCTGTTACTATGTCTCTTCATCTCTTAGCCAGTCCGTCTACTTTTCAGCTCTGTTACTATGTCTCTTCATCTCTTAGCCAGTCCGTCTACTTTTCAGCTCTGTTACTATGTCTCTTCATCTCTTAGCCAGTCCATCTACTTTTCACCTCTGTTACTATCTCTTCATCTCTTAGCCAGTCCATCTACTTTTCATCTCTGTTACTATGTCTCTTCACCTCTTAGCCAGTCCGTCTACTTTTCATCTCTTAGCCAGTTCATCTACTTTTCAGGTCTGTTACTATGTCTCTTCATCTCTTAGCCAGTCCGTCTACTTTTCAGCTCTGTTACTATGTCTCTTCATCTCTTAGCCAGTCCATCTACTTTTCACCTCTGTTACTATGTCTCTTCATCTCTTAGCCAGTCCATCTACTTTTCATCTCTTAGCCAGTCCATCTACTTTTCACCTCTGTTACTATGTCTCTTCACCTCTTAGCCAGTCCGTCTACTTTTCAGCTCTGTTACTATGTCTCTTCACCTCTTAGCCAGTCCGTCTACTTTTCACCTCTTAGCCAGTCCGTCTACTTTTCAGCTCTGTTACTATGTCTCTTCATCTCTTAGCCAGTCTGTCTACTTTTCACCTCTGTTACTATGTCTCTTCATCTCTTAGCCAGTCCGTCTACTTTTCTCCTCTGTTACTATGTCTCTTCACCTCTTAGCCAGTCCGTCTATTTTTCACCTCTTAGCCAGTCCGTCTACTTTTCACCTCTGTTACTATGTCTCTTCACCTCTTAGCCAGTCCGTCTACTTTTCACCTCTGTTACTATGTCTCTTCACCTCTTAGCCAGTCCGTCTATTTTTCACCTCTTAGCCAGTCCGTCTACTTTTCAGCTCTGTTACTATGTCTCTTCACCTCTTAGCCAGTCCGTCTACTTTTCACCTCTTAGCCAGTCCGTCTACTTTTCAGCTCTGTTACTATGTCTCTTCATCTCTTAGCCAGTCTGTCTACTTTTCACCTCTGTTACTATGTCTCTTCATCTCTTAGCCAGTCTGTCTACTTTTCACCTCTGTTACTATGTCTCTTCATCTCTTAGCCAGTCCGTCTACTTTTCACCTCTGTTACTATGTCTCTTCACCTCTTAGCCAGTCCGTCTACTTTTCACCTCTTAGCCAGTCCGTCTACTTTTCAGCTCTGTTACTATGTCTCTTCATCTCTTAGCCAGTCTGTCTACTTTTCACCTCTGTTACTATGTCTCTTCATCTCTTAGCCAGTCCGTCTACTTTTCTCCTCTGTTACTATGTCTCTTCACCTCTTAGCCAGTCCGTCTACTTTTCACCTCTTAGCCAGTCCGTCTACTTTTCAGCTCTGTTACTATGTCTCTTCATCTCTTAGCCAGTCTGTCTACTTTTCAGCTCTGTTACTATGTCTCTTCACCTCTTAGCCAGTCCGTCTACTTTTCACCTCTGTTACTATGTCTCTTCATCTCTTAGCCAGTCCGTCTACTTTTCACCTCTGTTACTATGTCTCTTCACCTCTTAGCCAGTCTGTCTACTTTTCACCTCTGTTACTATGTCTCTTCACCTCTTAGCCAGTCCGTCTACTTTTCACCTCTTAGCCAGTCCGTCTACTTTTCTCCTCTGTTACTATGTCTCTTCACCTCTTAGCCAGTCCGTCTACTTTTCTCCTCTGTTACTATGTCTCTTCATCTCTTAGCCAGTCCGTCTACTTTTCTCCTCTGTTACTATGTCTCTTCACCTCTTAGCCAGTCCGTCTACTTTTCACCTCTGTTACTATGTCTCTTCATCTCTTAGCCAGTCTGTCTACTTTTCACCTCTGTTACTATGTCTCTTCATCTCTTAGCCAGTCCATCTACTTTTCATCTCTTAGCCAGTCCGTCTACTTTTCATCTCTTAGCCAGTCCGTCTACTTTTCACCTCTGTTACTATGTCTCTTCACCTCTTAGCCAGTCTGTCTACTTTTCACCTCTGTTACTATGTCTCTTCACCTCTTAGCCAGTCCATCTACTTTTCATCTCTTAGCCAGTCCGTCTACTTTTCATCTCTTAGCCAGTCCGTCTACTTTTCACCTCTGTTACTATGTCTCTTCACCTCTTAGCCAGTCTGTCTACTTTTCACCTCTGTTACTATGTCTCTTCACCTCTTAGCCAGTCCGTCTACTTTTCACCTCTGTTACTATGTCTCTTCATCTCTTAGCCAGTCCGTCTACTTTTCAGCTCTGTTACTATGTCTCTTCACCTCTTAGCCAGTCCGTCTACTTTTCACCTCTTAGCCAGTCCGTCTACTTTTCAGCTCTGTTACTATGTCTCTTCATCTCTTAGCCAGTCTGTCTACTTTTCACCTCTGTTACTATGTCTCTTCATCTCTTAGCCAGTCCGTCTACTTTTCTCCTCTGTTACTATGTCTCTTCACCTCTTAGCCAGTCCGTCTACTTTTCACCTCTTAGCCAGTCCGTCTACTTTTCAGCTCTGTTACTATGTCTCTTCATCTCTTAGCCAGTCTGTCTACTTTTCACCTCTGTTACTATGTCTCTTCATCTCTTAGCCAGTCCGTCTACTTTTCTCCTCTGTTACTATGTCTCTTCACCTCTTAGCCAGTCCGTCTATTTTTCACCTCTTAGCCAGTCCGTCTACTTTTCAGCTCTGTTACTATGTCTCTTCATCTCTTAGCCAGTCCGTCTACTTTTCACCTCTTAGCCAGTCCGTCTACTTTTCACCTCTGTTACTATGTCTCTTCATCTCTTAGCCAGTCCGTCTACTTTTCAGCTCTGTTACTATGTCTCTTCATCTCTTAGCCAGTCAGTCTACTTTTCAGCTCTGTTACTATGTCTCTTCATCTCTTAGCCAGTCCGTCTACTTTTCACCTCTGTTACTATGTCTCTTCCTCTCTTAGCCAGTCCGTCTACTTTTCCACTCTGTTACTATGTCTCTTCATCTCTTAGCCAGTCCGTCTACTTTTCTCCTCTGTTACTATGTCTCTTCACCTCTTAGCCAGTCTGTCTACTTTTCACCTCTGTTACTATGTCTCTTCACCTCTTAGCCAGTCCGTCTACTTTTCACCTCTGTTACTATGTCTCTTCATCTCTTAGCCAGTCCGTCTACTTTTCACCTCTTAGCCAGTCCGTCTACTTTTCAGCTCTGTTACTATGTCTCTTCATCTCTTAGCCAGTCCGTCTACTTTTCAGCTCTGTTACTATGTCTCTTCACCTCTTAGCCAGTCCATCTACTTTTCAGCTCTGTTACTATGTCTCTTCACCTCTTAGCCAGTCCATCTACTTTTCAGCTCTGTTACTATGTCTCTTCATCTCTTAGCCAGTCCGTCTACTTTTCATCTCTTAGCCAGTCCGTCTACTTTTCACCTCTGTTACTATGTCTCTTCACCTCTTAGCCAGTCTGTCTACTTTTCACCTCTGTTACTATGTCTCTTCACCTCTTAGCCAGTCCGTCTACTTTTCACCTCTTAGCCAGTCCGTCTACTTTTCTCCTCTGTTACTATGTCTCTTCACCTCTTAGCCAGTCCGTCTACTTTTCTCCTCTGTTACTATGTCTCTTCATCTCTTAGCCAGTCCGTCTACTTTTCTCCTCTGTTACTATGTCTCTTCACCTCTTAGCCAGTCCGTCTACTTTTCACCTCTGTTACTATGTCTCTTCATCTCTTAGCCAGTCTGTCTACTTTTCATCTCTTAGCCAGTCCGTCTACTTTTCATCTCTTAGCCAGTCCGTCTACTTTTCACCTCTGTTACTATGTCTCTTCACCTCTTAGCCAGTCTGTCTACTTTTCACCTCTGTTACTATGTCTCTTCACCTCTTAGCCAGTCCATCTACTTTTCATCTCTTAGCCAGTCCGTCTACTTTTCATCTCTTAGCCAGTCCGTCTACTTTTCACCTCTGTTACTATGTCTCTTCACCTCTTAGCCAGTCTGTCTACTTTTCACCTCTGTTACTATGTCTCTTCACCTCTTAGCCAGTCCGTCTACTTTTCACCGCTGTTACTATGTCTCTTCATCTCTTAGCCAGTCCGTCTACTTTTCAGCTCTGTTACTATGTCTCTTCACCTCTTAGCCAGTCCGTCTACTTTTCACCTCTTAGCCAGTCCGTCTACTTTTCAGCTCTGTTACTATGTCTCTTCATCTCTTAGCCAGTCTGTCTACTTTTCACCTCTTAGCCAGTCCGTCTACTTTTCTCCTCTGTTACTATGTCTCTTCACCTCTTAGCCAGTCCGTCTATTTTTCACCTCTTAGCCAGTCCGTCTACTTTTCAGCTCTGTTACTATGTCTCTTCATCTCTTAGCCAGTCCGTCTACTTTTCACCTCTTAGCCAGTCCGTCTACTTTTCAGCTCTGTTACTATGTCTCTTCATCTCTTAGCCAGTCCGTCTACTTTTCAGCTCTGTTACTATGTCTCTTCATCTCTTAGCCAGTCCGTCTACTTTTCAGCTCTGTTACTATGTCTCTTCATCTCTTAGCCAGTCCGTCTACTTTTCACCTCTGTTACTATGTCTCTTCATCTCTTAGCCAGTCCGTCTACTTTTCCACTCTGTTACTATGTCTCTTCATCTCTTAGCCAGTCCGTCTACTTTTCTCCTCTGTTACTATGTCTCTTCACCTCTTAGCCAGTCTGTCTACTTTTCACCTCTGTTACTATGTCTCTTCACCTCTTAGCCAGTCCGTCTACTTTTCACCTCTGTTACTATGTCTCTTCATCTCTTAGCCAGTCCGTCTACTTTTCACCTCTTAGCCAGTCCGTCTACTTTTCAGCTCTGTTACTATGTCTCTTCACCTCTTAGCCAGTCCGTCTACTTTTCACCTCTTAGCCAGTCCGTCTACTTTTCAGCTCTGTTACTATGTCTCTTCACCTCTTAGCCAGTCCATCTACTTTTCAGCTCTGTTACTATGTCTCTTCACCTCTTAGCCAGTCCATCTACTTTTCAGCTCTGTTACTATGTCTCTTCATCTCTTAGCCAGTCCGTCTACTTTTCATCTCTTAGCCAGTCCGTCTACTTTTCACCTCTGTTACTATGTCTCTTCACCTCTTAGCCAGTCTGTCTACTTTTCACCTCAGTTACTATGTCTCTTCATCTCTTAGCCAGTCCGTCTACTTTTCATCTCTTAGCCAGTCCATCTACTTTTCACCAATGTTACTATGTCTCTTCATCTCTTAGCCAGTCCGTCTACTTTTCACCTCTGTTACTATGTCTCTTCATCTCTTAGCCAGTCCGTCTACTTTTCAGCTCTGTTACTATGTCTCTTCATCTCTTAGCCAGTCCGTCTACTTTTCAGCTCTGTTACTATGTCTCTTCATCTCTTAGCCAGTCCATCTACTTTTCACCTCTGTTACTATCTCTTCATCTCTTAGCCAGTCCATCTACTTTTCATCTCTGTTACTATGTCTGTTCACCTCTTAGCCAGTCCGTCTACTTTTCATCTCTTAGCCAGTTCATCTACTTTTCAGGTCTGTTACTATGTCTCTTCATCTCTTAGCCAGTCCGTCTACTTTTCAGCTCTGTTACTATGTCTCTTCATCTCTTAGCCAGTCCATCTACTTTTCACCTCTGTTACTATGTCTCTTCATCTCTTAGCCAGTCCATCTACTTTTCAGCTCTGTTACTATGTCTCTTCACCTCTTAGCCAGTCCATCTACTTTTCAGCTCTGTTACTATGTCTCTTCATCTCTTAGCCAGTCCGTCTACTTTTCATCTCTTAGCCAGTCCGTCTACTTTTCACCTCTGTTACTATGTCTCTTCACCTCTTAGCCAGTCTGTCTACTTTTCACCTCTGTTACTATGTCTCTTCACCTCTTAGCCAGTCCGTCTACTTTTCACCTCTTAGCCAGTCCGTCTACTTTTCTCCTCTGTTACTATGTCTCTTCACCTCTTAGCCAGTCCGTCTACTTTTCTCCTCTGTTACTATGTCTCTTCATCTCTTAGCCAGTCCGTCTACTTTTCTCCTCTGTTACTATGTCTCTTCACCTCTTAGCCAGTCCGTCTACTTTTCACCTCTGTTACTATGTCTCTTCATCTCTTAGCCAGTCTGTCTACTTTTCATCTCTTAGCCAGTCCGTCTACTTTTCATCTCTTAGCCAGTCCGTCTACTTTTCACCTCTGTTACTATGTCTCTTCACCTCTTAGCCAGTCTGTCTACTTTTCACCTCTGTTACTATGTCTCTTCACCTCTTAGCCAGTCCATCTACTTTTCATCTCTTAGCCAGTCCGTCTACTTTTCATCTCTTAGCCAGTCCGTCTACTTTTCACCTCTGTTACTATGTCTCTTCACCTCTTAGCCAGTCTGTCTACTTTTCACCTCTGTTACTATGTCTCTTCACCTCTTAGCCAGTCCGTCTACTTTTCACCGCTGTTACTATGTCTCTTCATCTCTTAGCCAGTCCGTCTACTTTTCAGCTCTGTTACTATGTCTCTTCACCTCTTAGCCAGTCCGTCTACTTTTCACCTCTTAGCCAGTCCGTCTACTTTTCAGCTCTGTTACTATGTCTCTTCATCTCTTAGCCAGTCTGTCTACTTTTCACCTCTTAGCCAGTCCGTCTACTTTTCTCCTCTGTTACTATGTCTCTTCACCTCTTAGCCAGTCCGTCTATTTTTCACCTCTTAGCCAGTCCGTCTACTTTTCAGCTCTGTTACTATGTCTCTTCATCTCTTAGCCAGTCCGTCTACTTTTCACCTCTTAGCCAGTCCGTCTACTTTTCAGCTCTGTTACTATGTCTCTTCATCTCTTAGCCAGTCCGTCTACTTTTCAGCTCTGTTACTATGTCTCTTCATCTCTTAGCCAGTCCGTCTACTTTTCAGCTCTGTTACTATGTCTCTTCATCTCTTAGCCAGTCCGTCTACTTTTCACCTCTGTTACTATGTCTCTTCATCTCTTAGCCAGTCCGTCTACTTTTCCACTCTGTTACTATGTCTCTTCATCTCTTAGCCAGTCCGTCTACTTTTCTCCTCTGTTACTATGTCTCTTCACCTCTTAGCCAGTCTGTCTACTTTTCACCTCTGTTACTATGTCTCTTCACCTCTTAGCCAGTCCGTCTACTTTTCACCTCTGTTACTATGTCTCTTCATCTCTTAGCCAGTCCGTCTACTTTTCACCTCTTAGCCAGTCCGTCTACTTTTCAGCTCTGTTACTATGTCTCTTCACCTCTTAGCCAGTCCGTCTACTTTTCACCTCTTAGCCAGTCCGTCTACTTTTCAGCTCTGTTACTATGTCTCTTCACCTCTTAGCCAGTCCATCTACTTTTCAGCTCTGTTACTATGTCTCTTCACCTCTTAGCCAGTCCATCTACTTTTCAGCTCTGTTACTATGTCTCTTCATCTCTTAGCCAGTCCGTCTACTTTTCATCTCTTAGCCAGTCCGTCTACTTTTCACCTCTGTTACTATGTCTCTTCACCTCTTAGCCAGTCTGTCTACTTTTCACCTCAGTTACTATGTCTCTTCATCTCTTAGCCAGTCCGTCTACTTTTCATCTCTTAGCCAGTCCATCTACTTTTCACCAATGTTACTATGTCTCTTCATCTCTTAGCCAGTCCGTCTACTTTTCACCTCTGTTACTATGTCTCTTCATCTCTTAGCCAGTCCGTCTACTTTTCAGCTCTGTTACTATGTCTCTTCATCTCTTAGCCAGTCCGTCTACTTTTCAGCTCTGTTACTATGTCTCTTCATCTCTTAGCCAGTCCATCTACTTTTCACCTCTGTTACTATCTCTTCATCTCTTAGCCAGTCCATCTACTTTTCATCTCTGTTACTATGTCTCTTCACCTCTTAGCCAGTCCGTCTACTTTTCATCTCTTAGCCAGTTCATCTACTTTTCAGGTCTGTTACTATGTCTCTTCATCTCTTAGCCAGTCCGTCTACTTTTCAGCTCTGTTACTATGTCTCTTCATCTCTTAGCCAGTCCATCTACTTTTCACCTCTGTTACTATGTCTCTTCATCTCTTAGCCAGTCCATCTACTTTTCATCTCTTAGCCAGTCCATCTACTTTTCACCTCTGTTACTATGTCTCTTCACCTCTTAGCCAGTCCGTCTACTTTTCAGCTCTGTTACTATGTCTCTTCACCTCTTAGCCAGTCCGTCTACTTTTCACCTCTTAGCCAGTCCTTCTACTTTTCAGCTCTGTTACTATGTCTCTTCATCTCTTAGCCAGTCTGTCTACTTTTCACCTCTGTTACTATGTCTCTTCATCTCTTAGCCAGTCCGTCTACTTTTCTCCTCTGTTACTATGTCTCTTCACCTCTTAGCCAGTCCGTCTATTTTTCACCTCTTAGCCAGTCCGTCTACTTTTCAGCTCTGTTACTATGTCTCTTCATCTCTTAGCCAGTCCGTCTACTTTTCACCTCTTAGCCAGTCCGTCTACTTTTCACCTCTGTTACTATGTCTCTTCATCTCTTAGCCAGTCCGTCTACTTTTCAGCTCTGTTACTATGTCTCTTCATCTCTTAGCCAGTCCGTCTACTTTTCAGCTCTGTTACTATGTCTCTTCATCTCTTAGCCAGTCCGTCTACTTTTCACCTCTGTTACTATGTCTCTTCATCTCTTAGCCAGTCCGTCTACTTTTCCACTCTGTTACTATGTCTCTTCATCTCTTAGCCAGTCCGTCTACTTTTCTCCTCTGTTACTATGTCTCTTCACCTCTTAGCCAGTCTGTCTACTTTTCACCTCTGTTACTATGTCTCTTCACCTCTTAGCCAGTCCGTCTACTTTTCACCTCTGTTACTATGTCTCTTCATCTCTTAGCCAGTCCGTCTACTTTTCACCTCTTAGCCAGTCCGTCTACTTTTCAGCTCTGTTACTATGTCTCTTCATCTCTTAGCCAGTCCGTCTACTTTTCAGCTCTGTTACTATGTCTCTTCACCTCTTAGCCAGTCCATCTACTTTTCAGCTCTGTTACTATGTCTCTTCACCTCTTAGCCAGTCCATCTACTTTTCAGCTCTGTTACTATGTCTCTTCATCTCTTAGCCAGTCCGTCTACTTTTCATCTCTTAGCCAGTCCGTCTACTTTTCACCTCTGTTACTATGTCTCTTCACCTCTTAGCCAGTCTGTCTACTTTTCACCTCTGTTACTATGTCTCTTCACCTCTTAGCCAGTCCGTCTACTTTTCACCTCTTAGCCAGTCCGTCTACTTTTCTCCTCTGTTACTATGTCTCTTCACCTCTTAGCCAGTCCGTCTACTTTTCTCCTCTGTTACTATGTCTCTTCATCTCTTAGCCAGTCCGTCTACTTTTCTCCTCTGTTACTATGTCTCTTCACCTCTTAGCCAGTCCGTCTACTTTTCACCTCTGTTACTATGTCTCTTCATCTCTTAGCCAGTCTGTCTACTTTTCATCTCTTAGCCAGTCCGTCTACTTTTCATCTCTTAGCCAGTCCGTCTACTTTTCACCTCTGTTACTATGTCTCTTCACCTCTTAGCCAGTCTGTCTACTTTTCACCTCTGTTACTATGTCTCTTCACCTCTTAGCCAGTCCGTCTACTTTTCACCGCTGTTACTATGTCTCTTCATCTCTTAGCCAGTCCGTCTACTTTTCAGCTCTGTTACTATGTCTCTTCACCTCTTAGCCAGTCCGTCTACTTTTCACCTCTTAGCCAGTCCGTCTACTTTTCAGCTCTGTTACTATGTCTCTTCATCTCTTAGCCAGTCCGTCTACTTTTCAGCTCTGTTACTATGTCTCTTCATCTCTTAGCCAGTCCATCTACTTTTCACCTCTGTTACTATCTCTTCATCTCTTAGCCAGTCCATCTACTTTTCATCTCTGTTACTATGTCTCTTCACCTCTTAGCCAGTCCGTCTACTTTTCATCTCTTAGCCAGTTCATCTACTTTTCAGGTCTGTTACTATGTCTCTTCATCTCTTAGCCAGTCCGTCTACTTTTCAGCTCTGTTACTATGTCTCTTCATCTCTTAGCCAGTCCATCTACTTTTCACCTCTGTTACTATGTCTCTTCATCTCTTAGCCAGTCCATCTACTTTTCATCTCTTAGCCAGTCCATCTACTTTTCACCTCTGTTACTATGTCTCTTCACCTCTTAGCCAGTCCGTCTACTTTTCAGCTCTGTTACTATGTCTCTTCACCTCTTAGCCAGTCCGTCTACTTTTCACCTCTTAGCCAGTCCTTCTACTTTTCAGCTCTGTTACTATGTCTCTTCATCTCTTAGCCAGTCTGTCTACTTTTCACCTCTGTTACTATGTCTCTTCATCTCTTAGCCAGTCCGTCTACTTTTCTCCTCTGTTACTATGTCTCTTCACCTCTTAGCCAGTCCGTCTATTTTTCACCTCTTAGCCAGTCCGTCTACTTTTCAGCTCTGTTACTATGTCTCTTCATCTCTTAGCCAGTCCGTCTACTTTTCACCTCTTAGCCAGTCCGTCTACTTTTCACCTCTGTTACTATGTCTCTTCATCTCTTAGCCAGTCCGTCTACTTTTCAGCTCTGTTACTATGTCTCTTCATCTCTTAGCCAGTCCGTCTACTTTTCAGCTCTGTTACTATGTCTCTTCATCTCTTAGCCAGTCCGTCTACTTTTCACCTCTGTTACTATGTCTCTTCATCTCTTAGCCAGTCCGTCTACTTTTCCACTCTGTTACTATGTCTCTTCATCTCTTAGCCAGTCCGTCTACTTTTCTCCTCTGTTACTATGTCTCTTCACCTCTTAGCCAGTCTGTCTACTTTTCACCTCTGTTACTATGTCTCTTCACCTCTTAGCCAGTCCGTCTACTTTTCACCTCTGTTACTATGTCTCTTCATCTCTTAGCCAGTCCGTCTACTTTTCACCTCTTAGCCAGTCCGTCTACTTTTCAGCTCTGTTACTATGTCTCTTCATCTCTTAGCCAGTCCGTCTACTTTTCAGCTCTGTTACTATGTCTCTTCACCTCTTAGCCAGTCCATCTACTTTTCAGCTCTGTTACTATGTCTCTTCACCTCTTAGCCAGTCCATCTACTTTTCAGCTCTGTTACTATGTCTCTTCATCTCTTAGCCAGTCCGTCTACTTTTCATCTCTTAGCCAGTCCGTCTACTTTTCACCTCTGTTACTATGTCTCTTCACCTCTTAGCCAGTCTGTCTACTTTTCACCTCTGTTACTATGTCTCTTCACCTCTTAGCCAGTCCGTCTACTTTTCACCTCTTAGCCAGTCCGTCTACTTTTCTCCTCTGTTACTATGTCTCTTCACCTCTTAGCCAGTCCGTCTACTTTTCTCCTCTGTTACTATGTCTCTTCATCTCTTAGCCAGTCCGTCTACTTTTCTCCTCTGTTACTATGTCTCTTCACCTCTTAGCCAGTCCGTCTACTTTTCACCTCTGTTACTATGTCTCTTCATCTCTTAGCCAGTCTGTCTACTTTTCATCTCTTAGCCAGTCCGTCTACTTTTCATCTCTTAGCCAGTCCGTCTACTTTTCACCTCTGTTACTATGTCTCTTCACCTCTTAGCCAGTCTGTCTACTTTTCACCTCTGTTACTATGTCTCTTCACCTCTTAGCCAGTCCGTCTACTTTTCACCGCTGTTACTATGTCTCTTCATCTCTTAGCCAGTCCGTCTACTTTTCAGCTCTGTTACTATGTCTCTTCACCTCTTAGCCAGTCCGTCTACTTTTCACCTCTTAGCCAGTCCGTCTACTTTTCAGCTCTGTTACTATGTCTCTTCATCTCTTAGCCAGTCTGTCTACTTTTCACCTCTGTTACTATGTCTCTTCATCTCTTAGCCAGTCCGTCTACTTTTCTCCTCTGTTACTATGTCTCTTCACCTCTTAGCCAGTCCGTCTATTTTTCACCTCTTAGCCAGTCCGTCTACTTTTCAGCTCTGTTACTATGTCTCTTCATCTCTTAGCCAGTCCGTCTACTTTTCACCTCTTAGCCAGTCCGTCTACTTTTCAGCTCTGTTACTATGTCTCTTCATCTCTTAGCCAGTCTGTCTACTTTTCACCTCTGTTACTATGTCTCTTCATCTCTTAGCCAGTCCGTCTACTTTTCTCCTCTGTTACTATGTCTCTTCACCTCTTAGCCAGTCCGTCTATTTTTCACCTCTTAGCCAGTCCGTCTACTTTTCAGCTCTGTTACTATGTCTCTTCATCTCTTAGCCAGTCCGTCTACTTTTCACCTCTTAGCCAGTCCGTCTACTTTTCACCTCTGTTACTATGTCTCTTCATCTCTTAGCCAGTCCGTCTACTTTTCCACTCTGTTACTATGTCTCTTCATCTCTTAGCCAGTCCGTCTACTTTTCTCCTCTGTTACTATGTCTCTTCACCTCTTAGCCAGTCTGTCTACTTTTCACCTCTGTTACTATGTCTCTTCACCTCTTAGCCAGTCGGTCTACTTTTCACCTCTGTTACTATGTCTCTTCATCTCTTAGCCAGTCCGTCTACTTTTCACCTCTTAGCCAGTCCGTCTACTTTTCAGCTCTGTTACTATGTCTCTTCACCTCTTAGCCAGTCCGTCTACTTTTCACCTCTTAGCCAGTCCGTCTACTTTTCAGCTCTGTTACTATGTCTCTTCACCTCTTAGCCAGTCCATCTACTTTTCAGCTCTGTTACTATGTCTCTTCACCTCTTAGCCAGTCCATCTACTTTTCAGCTCTGTTACTATGTCTCTTCATCTCTTAGCCAGTCCGTCTACTTTTCATCTCTTAGCCAGTCCGTCTACTTTTCACCTCTGTTACTATGTCTCTTCATCTCTTAGCCAGTCCATCTACTTTTCATCTCTTAGCCAGTCCGTCTACTTTTCATCTCTTAGCCAGTCCGTCTACTTTTCACCTCTGTTACTATGTCTCTTCACCTCTTAGCCAGTCTGTCTACTTTTCACCTCTGTTACTATGTCTCTTCACCTCTTAGCCAGTCCATCTACTTTTCATCTCTTAGCCAGTCCGTCTACTTTTCATCTCTTAGCCAGTCCGTCTACTTTTCACCTCTGTTACTATGTCTCTTCACCTCTTAGCCAGTCTGTCTACTTTTCACCTCTGTTACTATGTCTCTTCACCTCTTAGCCAGTCCGTCTACTTTTCACCTCTGTTACTATGTCTCTTCATCTCTTAGCCAGTCCGTCTACTTTTCAGCTCTGTTACTATGTCTCTTCACCTCTTAGCCAGTCCGTCTACTTTTCACCTCTTAGCCAGTCCGTCTACTTTTCAGCTCTGTTACTATGTCTCTTCATCTCTTAGCCAGTCTGTCTACTTTTCACCTCTGTTACTATGTCTCTTCATCTCTTAGCCAGTCCGTCTACTTTTCTCCTCTGTTACTATGTCTCTTCACCTCTTAGCCAGTCCGTCTACTTTTCACCTCTTAGCCAGTCCGTCTACTTTTCAGCTCTGTTACTATGTCTCTTCATCTCTTAGCCAGTCTGTCTACTTTTCACCTCTGTTACTATGTCTCTTCATCTCTTAGCCAGTCCGTCTACTTTTCTCCTCTGTTACTATGTCTCTTCACCTCTTAGCCAGTCCGTCTATTTTTCACCTCTTAGCCAGTCCGTCTACTTTTCAGCTCTGTTACTATGTCTCTTCATCTCTTAGCCAGTCCGTCTACTTTTCACCTCTTAGCCAGTCCGTCTACTTTTCACCTCTGTTACTATGTCTCTTCATCTCTTAGCCAGTCCGTCTACTTTTCAGCTCTGTTACTATGTCTCTTCATCTCTTAGCCAGTCAGTCTACTTTTCAGCTCTGTTACTATGTCTCTTCATCTCTTAGCCAGTCCGTCTACTTTTCACCTCTGTTACTATGTCTCTTCCTCTCTTAGCCAGTCCGTCTACTTTTCCACTCTGTTACTATGTCTCTTCATCTCTTAGCCAGTCCGTCTACTTTTCTCCTCTGTTACTATGTCTCTTCACCTCTTAGCCAGTCTGTCTACTTTTCACCTCTGTTACTATGTCTCTTCACCTCTTAGCCAGTCCGTCTACTTTTCACCTCTGTTACTATGTCTCTTCATCTCTTAGCCAGTCCGTCTACTTTTCACCTCTTAGCCAGTCCGTCTACTTTTCAGCTCTGTTACTATGTCTCTTCATCTCTTAGCCAGTCCGTCTACTTTTCAGCTCTGTTACTATGTCTCTTCACCTCTTAGCCAGTCCATCTACTTTTCAGCTCTGTTACTATGTCTCTTCACCTCTTAGCCAGTCCATCTACTTTTCAGCTCTGTTACTATGTCTCTTCATCTCTTAGCCAGTCCGTCTACTTTTCATCTCTTAGCCAGTCCGTCTACTTTTCACCTCTGTTACTATGTCTCTTCACCTCTTAGCCAGTCTGTCTACTTTTCACCTCTGTTACTATGTCTCTTCACCTCTTAGCCAGTCCGTCTACTTTTCACCTCTTAGCCAGTCCGTCTACTTTTCTCCTCTGTTACTATGTCTCTTCACCTCTTAGCCAGTCCGTCTACTTTTCTCCTCTGTTACTATGTCTCTTCATCTCTTAGCCAGTCCGTCTACTTTTCTCCTCTGTTACTATGTCTCTTCACCTCTTAGCCAGTCCGTCTACTTTTCACCTCTGTTACTATGTCTCTTCATCTCTTAGCCAGTCTGTCTACTTTTCATCTCTTAGCCAGTCCGTCTACTTTTCATCTCTTAGCCAGTCCGTCTACTTTTCACCTCTGTTACTATGTCTCTTCACCTCTTAGCCAGTCTGTCTACTTTTCACCTCTGTTACTATGTCTCTTCACCTCTTAGCCAGTCCATCTACTTTTCATCTCTTAGCCAGTCCGTCTACTTTTCATCTCTTAGCCAGTCCGTCTACTTTTCACCTCTGTTACTATGTCTCTTCACCTCTTAGCCAGTCTGTCTACTTTTCACCTCTGTTACTATGTCTCTTCACCTCTTAGCCAGTCCGTCTACTTTTCACCGCTGTTACTATGTCTCTTCATCTCTTAGCCAGTCCGTCTACTTTTCAGCTCTGTTACTATGTCTCTTCACCTCTTAGCCAGTCCGTCTACTTTTCACCTCTTAGCCAGTCCGTCTACTTTTCAGCTCTGTTACTATGTCTCTTCATCTCTTAGCCAGTCTGTCTACTTTTCACCTCTTAGCCAGTCCGTCTACTTTTCTCCTCTGTTACTATGTCTCTTCACCTCTTAGCCAGTCCGTCTATGTTTCACCTCTTAGCCAGTCCGTCTACTTTTCAGCTCTGTTACTATGTCTCTTCATCTCTTAGCCAGTCCGTCTACTTTTCACCTCTTAGCCAGTCCGTCTACTTTTCAGCTCTGTTACTATGTCTCTTCATCTCTTAGCCAGTCCGTCTACTTTTCAGCTCTGTTACTATGTCTCTTCATCTCTTAGCCAGTCCGTCTACTTTTCAGCTCTGTTACTATGTCTCTTCATCTCTTAGCCAGTCCGTCTACTTTTCACCTCTGTTACTATGTCTCTTCATCTCTTAGCCAGTCCGTCTACTTTTCCACTCTGTTACTGTGTCTCTTCATCTCTTAGCCAGTCCGTCTACTTTTCTCCTCTGTTACTATGTCTCTTCACCTCTTAGCCAGTCTGTCTACTTTTCACCTCTGTTACTATGTCTCTTCACCTCTTAGCCAGTCCGTCTACTTTTCACCTCTGTTACTATGTCTCTTCATCTCTTAGCCAGTCCGTCTACTTTTCACCTCTTAGCCAGTCCGTCTACTTTTCAGCTCTGTTACTATGTCTCTTCACCTCTTAGCCAGTCCGTCTACTTTTCACCTCTTAGCCAGTCCGTCTACTTTTCAGCTCTGTTACTATGTCTCTTCACCTCTTAGCCAGTCCATCTACTTTTCAGCTCTGTTACTATGTCTCTTCACCTCTTAGCCAGTCCATCTACTTTTCAGCTCTGTTACTATGTCTCTTCATCTCTTAGCCAGTCCGTCTACTTTTCATCTCTTAGCCAGTCCGTCTACTTTTCACCTCTGTTACTATGTCTCTTCACCTCTTAGCCAGTCTGTCTACTTTTCACCTCAGTTACTATGTCTCTTCATCTCTTAGCCAGTCCGTCTACTTTTCATCTCTTAGCCAGTCCATCTACTTTTCACCAATGTTACTATGTCTCTTCATCTCTTAGCCAGTCCGTCTACTTTTCACCTCTGTTACTATGTCTCTTCATCTCTTAGCCAGTCCGTCTACTTTTCAGCTCTGTTACTATGTCTCTTCATCTCTTAGCCAGTCCGTCTACTTTTCAGCTCTGTTACTATGTCTCTTCATCTCTTAGCCAGTCCATCTACTTTTCACCTCTGTTACTATCTCTTCATCTCTTAGCCAGTCCATCTACTTTTCATCTCTGTTACTATGTCTCTTCACCTCTTAGCCAGTCCGTCTACTTTTCATCTCTTAGCCAGTTCATCTACTTTTCAGGTCTGTTACTATGTCTCTTCATCTCTTAGCCAGTCCGTCTACTTTTCAGCTCTGTTACTATGTCTCTTCATCTCTTAGCCAGTCCATCTACTTTTCACCTCTGTTACTATGTCTCTTCATCTCTTAGCCAGTCCATCTACTTTTCATCTCTTAGCCAGTCCATCTACTTTTCACCTCTGTTACTATGTCTCTTCACCTCTTAGCCAGTCCGTCTACTTTTCAGCTCTGTTACTATGTCTCTTCACCTCTTAGCCAGTCCGTCTACTTTTCACCTCTTAGCCAGTCCGTCTACTTTTCAGCTCTGTTACTATGTCTCTTCATCTCTTAGCCAGTCTGTCTACTTTTCACCTCTGTTACTATGTCTCTTCATCTCTTAGCCAGTCCGTCTACTTTTCTCCTCTGTTACTATGTCTCTTCACCTCTTAGCCAGTCCGTCTATTTTTCACCTCTTAGCCAGTCCGTCTACTTTTCACCTCTGTTACTATGTCTCTTCACCTCTTAGCCAGTCCGTCTACTTTTCACCTCTGTTACTATGTCTCTTCACCTCTTAGCCAGTCCGTCTATTTTTCACCTCTTAGCCAGTCCGTCTACTTTTCAGCTCTGTTACTATGTCTCTTCACCTCTTAGCCAGTCCGTCTACTTTTCACCTCTTAGCCAGTCCGTCTACTTTTCAGCTCTGTTACTATGTCTCTTCATCTCTTAGCCAGTCTGTCTACTTTTCACCTCTGTTACTATGTCTCTTCATCTCTTAGCCAGTCTGTCTACTTTTCACCTCTGTTACTATGTCTCTTCATCTCTTAGCCAGTCCGTCTACTTTTCACCTCTGTTACTATGTCTCTTCACCTCTTAGCCAGTCCGTCTACTTTTCACCTCTTAGCCAGTCCGTCTACTTTTCAGCTCTGTTACTATGTCTCTTCATCTCTTAGCCAGTCTGTCTACTTTTCACCTCTGTTACTATGTCTCTTCATCTCTTAGCCAGTCCGTCTACTTTTCTCCTCTGTTACTATGTCTCTTCACCTCTTAGCCAGTCCGTCTACTTTTCACCTCTTAGCCAGTCCGTCTACTTTTCAGCTCTGTTACTATGTCTCTTCATCTCTTAGCCAGTCTGTCTACTTTTCAGCTCTGTTACTATGTCTCTTCACCTCTTAGCCAGTCCGTCTACTTTTCACCTCTGTTACTATGTCTCTTCATCTCTTAGCCAGTCCGTCTACTTTTCACCTCTGTTACTATGTCTCTTCACCTCTTAGCCAGTCTGTCTACTTTTCACCTCTGTTACTATGTCTCTTCACCTCTTAGCCAGTCCGTCTACTTTTCACCTCTTAGCCAGTCCGTCTACTTTTCTCCTCTGTTACTATGTCTCTTCACCTCTTAGCCAGTCCGTCTACTTTTCTCCTCTGTTACTATGTCTCTTCATCTCTTAGCCAGTCCGTCTACTTTTCTCCTCTGTTACTATGTCTCTTCACCTCTTAGCCAGTCCGTCTACTTTTCACCTCTGTTACTATGTCTCTTCATCTCTTAGCCAGTCTGTCTACTTTTCACCTCTGTTACTATGTCTCTTCATCTCTTAGCCAGTCCATCTACTTTTCATCTCTTAGCCAGTCCGTCTACTTTTCATCTCTTAGCCAGTCCGTCTACTTTTCACCTCTGTTACTATGTCTCTTCACCTCTTAGCCAGTCTGTCTACTTTTCACCTCTGTTACTATGTCTCTTCACCTCTTAGCCAGTCCATCTACTTTTCATCTCTTAGCCAGTCCGTCTACTTTTCATCTCTTAGCCAGTCCGTCTACTTTTCACCTCTGTTACTATGTCTCTTCACCTCTTAGCCAGTCTGTCTACTTTTCACCTCTGTTACTATGTCTCTTCACCTCTTAGCCAGTCCGTCTACTTTTCACCTCTGTTACTATGTCTCTTCATCTCTTAGCCAGTCCGTCTACTTTTCAGCTCTGTTACTATGTCTCTTCACCTCTTAGCCAGTCCGTCTACTTTTCACCTCTTAGCCAGTCCGTCTACTTTTCAGCTCTGTTACTATGTCTCTTCATCTCTTAGCCAGTCTGTCTACTTTTCACCTCTGTTACTATGTCTCTTCATCTCTTAGCCAGTCCGTCTACTTTTCTCCTCTGTTACTATGTCTCTTCACCTCTTAGCCAGTCCGTCTACTTTTCACCTCTTAGCCAGTCCGTCTACTTTTCAGCTCTGTTACTATGTCTCTTCATCTCTTAGCCAGTCTGTCTACTTTTCACCTCTGTTACTATGTCTCTTCATCTCTTAGCCAGTCCGTCTACTTTTCTCCTCTGTTACTATGTCTCTTCACCTCTTAGCCAGTCCGTCTATTTTTCACCTCTTAGCCAGTCCGTCTACTTTTCAGCTCTGTTACTATGTCTCTTCATCTCTTAGCCAGTCCGTCTACTTTTCACCTCTTAGCCAGTCCGTCTACTTTTCACCTCTGTTACTATGTCTCTTCATCTCTTAGCCAGTCCGTCTACTTTTCAGCTCTGTTACTATGTCTCTTCATCTCTTAGCCAGTCAGTCTACTTTTCAGCTCTGTTACTATGTCTCTTCATCTCTTAGCCAGTCCGTCTACTTTTCACCTCTGTTACTATGTCTCTTCCTCTCTTAGCCAGTCCGTCTACTTTTCCACTCTGTTACTATGTCTCTTCATCTCTTAGCCAGTCCGTCTACTTTTCTCCTCTGTTACTATGTCTCTTCACCTCTTAGCCAGTCTGTCTACTTTTCACCTCTGTTACTATGTCTCTTCACCTCTTAGCCAGTCCGTCTACTTTTCACCTCTGTTACTATGTCTCTTCATCTCTTAGCCAGTCCGTCTACTTTTCACCTCTTAGCCAGTCCGTCTACTTTTCAGCTCTGTTACTATGTCTCTTCATCTCTTAGCCAGTCCGTCTACTTTTCAGCTCTGTTACTATGTCTCTTCACCTCTTAGCCAGTCCATCTACTTTTCAGCTCTGTTACTATGTCTCTTCACCTCTTAGCCAGTCCATCTACTTTTCAGCTCTGTTACTATGTCTCTTCATCTCTTAGCCAGTCCGTCTACTTTTCATCTCTTAGCCAGTCCGTCTACTTTTCACCTCTGTTACTATGTCTCTTCACCTCTTAGCCAGTCTGTCTACTTTTCACCTCTGTTACTATGTCTCTTCACCTCTTAGCCAGTCCGTCTACTTTTCACCTCTTAGCCAGTCCGTCTACTTTTCTCCTCTGTTACTATGTCTCTTCACCTCTTAGCCAGTCCGTCTACTTTTCTCCTCTGTTACTATGTCTCTTCATCTCTTAGCCAGTCCGTCTACTTTTCTCCTCTGTTACTATGTCTCTTCACCTCTTAGCCAGTCCGTCTACTTTTCACCTCTGTTACTATGTCTCTTCATCTCTTAGCCAGTCTGTCTACTTTTCATCTCTTAGCCAGTCCGTCTACTTTTCATCTCTTAGCCAGTCCGTCTACTTTTCACCTCTGTTACTATGTCTCTTCACCTCTTAGCCAGTCTGTCTACTTTTCACCTCTGTTACTATGTCTCTTCACCTCTTAGCCAGTCCATCTACTTTTCATCTCTTAGCCAGTCCGTCTACTTTTCATCTCTTAGCCAGTCCGTCTACTTTTCACCTCTGTTACTATGTCTCTTCACCTCTTAGCCAGTCTGTCTACTTTTCACCTCTGTTACTATGTCTCTTCACCTCTTAGCCAGTCCGTCTACTTTTCACCGCTGTTACTATGTCTCTTCATCTCTTAGCCAGTCCGTCTACTTTTCAGCTCTGTTACTATGTCTCTTCACCTCTTAGCCAGTCCGTCTACTTTTCACCTCTTAGCCAGTCCGTCTACTTTTCAGCTCTGTTACTATGTCTCTTCATCTCTTAGCCAGTCTGTCTACTTTTCACCTCTTAGCCAGTCCGTCTACTTTTCTCCTCTGTTACTATGTCTCTTCACCTCTTAGCCAGTCCGTCTATTTTTCACCTCTTAGCCAGTCCGTCTACTTTTCAGCTCTGTTACTATGTCTCTTCATCTCTTAGCCAGTCCGTCTACTTTTCACCTCTTAGCCAGTCCGTCTACTTTTCAGCTCTGTTACTATGTCTCTTCATCTCTTAGCCAGTCCGTCTACTTTTCAGCTCTGTTACTATGTCTCTTCATCTCTTAGCCAGTCCGTCTACTTTTCAGCTCTGTTACTATGTCTCTTCATCTCTTAGCCAGTCCGTCTACTTTTCACCTCTGTTACTATGTCTCTTCATCTCTTAGCCAGTCCGTCTACTTTTCCACTCTGTTACTATGTCTCTTCATCTCTTAGCCAGTCCGTCTACTTTTCTCCTCTGTTACTATGTCTCTTCACCTCTTAGCCAGTCTGTCTACTTTTCACCTCTGTTACTATGTCTCTTCACCTCTTAGCCAGTCCGTCTACTTTTCACCTCTGTTACTATGTCTCTTCATCTCTTAGCCAGTCCGTCTACTTTTCACCTCTTAGCCAGTCCGTCTACTTTTCAGCTCTGTTACTATGTCTCTTCACCTCTTAGCCAGTCCGTCTACTTTTCACCTCTTAGCCAGTCCGTCTACTTTTCAGCTCTGTTACTATGTCTCTTCACCTCTTAGCCAGTCCATCTACTTTTCAGCTCTGTTACTATGTCTCTTCACCTCTTAGCCAGTCCATCTACTTTTCAGCTCTGTTACTATGTCTCTTCATCTCTTAGCCAGTCCGTCTACTTTTCATCTCTTAGCCAGTCCGTCTACTTTTCACCTCTGTTACTATGTCTCTTCACCTCTTAGCCAGTCTGTCTACTTTTCACCTCAGTTACTATGTCTCTTCATCTCTTAGCCAGTCCGTCTACTTTTCATCTCTTAGCCAGTCCATCTACTTTTCACCAATGTTACTATGTCTCTTCATCTCTTAGCCAGTCCGTCTACTTTTCACCTCTGTTACTATGTCTCTTCATCTCTTAGCCAGTCCGTCTACTTTTCAGCTCTGTTACTATGTCTCTTCATCTCTTAGCCAGTCCGTCTACTTTTCAGCTCTGTTACTATGTCTCTTCATCTCTTA
Organism: Salvelinus fontinalis; assembly: GCF_029448725.1. Classification (NCBI taxonomy): domain Eukaryota; kingdom Metazoa; phylum Chordata; class Actinopteri; order Salmoniformes; family Salmonidae; genus Salvelinus; species Salvelinus fontinalis. The sequence goes on from NC_074690.1 coordinate 41,691,564, forward strand.
GCCAGTCCATCTACTTTTCACCTCTGTTACTATCTCTTCATCTCTTAGCCAGTCCATCTACTTTTCATCTCTGTTACTATGTCTGTTCACCTCTTAGCCAGTCCGTCTACTTTTCATCTCTTAGCCAGTTCATCTACTTTTCAGGTCTGTTACTATGTCTCTTCATCTCTTAGCCAGTCCGTCTACTTTTCAGCTCTGTTACTATGTCTCTTCATCTCTTAGCCAGTCCATCTACTTTTCACCTCTGTTACTATGTCTCTTCATCTCTTAGCCAGTCCATCTACTTTTCAGCTCTGTTACTATGTCTCTTCACCTCTTAGCCAGTCCATCTACTTTTCAGCTCTGTTACTATGTCTCTTCATCTCTTAGCCAGTCCGTCTACTTTTCATCTCTTAGCCAGTCCGTCTACTTTTCACCTCTGTTACTATGTCTCTTCACCTCTTAGCCAGTCTGTCTACTTTTCACCTCTGTTACTATGTCTCTTCACCTCTTAGCCAGTCCGTCTACTTTTCACCTCTTAGCCAGTCCGTCTACTTTTCTCCTCTGTTACTATGTCTCTTCACCTCTTAGCCAGTCCGTCTACTTTTCTCCTCTGTTACTATGTCTCTTCATCTCTTAGCCAGTCCGTCTACTTTTCTCCTCTGTTACTATGTCTCTTCACCTCTTAGCCAGTCCGTCTACTTTTCACCTCTGTTACTATGTCTCTTCATCTCTTAGCCAGTCTGTCTACTTTTCATCTCTTAGCCAGTCCGTCTACTTTTCATCTCTTAGCCAGTCCGTCTACTTTTCACCTCTGTTACTATGTCTCTTCACCTCTTAGCCAGTCTGTCTACTTTTCACCTCTGTTACTATGTCTCTTCACCTCTTAGCCAGTCCATCTACTTTTCATCTCTTAGCCAGTCCGTCTACTTTTCATCTCTTAGCCAGTCCGTCTACTTTTCACCTCTGTTACTATGTCTCTTCACCTCTTAGCCAGTCTGTCTACTTTTCACCTCTGTTACTATGTCTCTTCACCTCTTAGCCAGTCCGTCTACTTTTCACCGCTGTTACTATGTCTCTTCATCTCTTAGCCAGTCCGTCTACTTTTCAGCTCTGTTACTATGTCTCTTCACCTCTTAGCCAGTCCGTCTACTTTTCACCTCTTAGCCAGTCCGTCTACTTTTCAGCTCTGTTACTATGTCTCTTCATCTCTTAGCCAGTCTGTCTACTTTTCACCTCTTAGCCAGTCCGTCTACTTTTCTCCTCTGTTACTATGTCTCTTCACCTCTTAGCCAGTCCGTCTATTTTTCACCTCTTAGCCAGTCCGTCTACTTTTCAGCTCTGTTACTATGTCTCTTCATCTCTTAGCCAGTCCGTCTACTTTTCACCTCTTAGCCAGTCCGTCTACTTTTCAGCTCTGTTACTATGTCTCTTCATCTCTTAGCCAGTCCGTCTACTTTTCAGCTCTGTTACTATGTCTCTTCATCTCTTAGCCAGTCCGTCTACTTTTCAGCTCTGTTACTATGTCTCTTCATCTCTTAGCCAGTCCGTCTAGTTTTCACCTCTGTTACTATGTCTCTTCATCTCTTAGCCAGTCCGTCTACTTTTCCACTCTGTTACTATGTCTCTTCATCTCTTAGCCAGTCCGTCTACTTTTCTCCTCTGTTACTATGTCTCTTCACCTCTTAGCCAGTCTGTCTACTTTTCACCTCTGTTACTATGTCTCTTCACCTCTTAGCCAGTCCGTCTACTTTTCACCTCTGTTACTATGTCTCTTCATCTCTTAGCCAGTCCGTCTACTTTTCACCTCTTAGCCAGTCCGTCTACTTTTCAGCTCTGTTACTATGTCTCTTCACCTCTTAGCCAGTCCGTCTACTTTTCACCTCTTAGCCAGTCCGTCTACTTTTCAGCTCTGTTACTATGTCTCTTCACCTCTTAGCCAGTCCATCTACTTTTCAGCTCTGTTACTATGTCTCTTCACCTCTTAGCCAGTCCATCTACTTTTCAGCTCTGTTACTATGTCTCTTCATCTCTTAGCCAGTCCGTCTACTTTTCATCTCTTAGCCAGTCCGTCTACTTTTCACCTCTGTTACTATGTCTCTTCACCTCTTAGCCAGTCTGTCTACTTTTCACCTCAGTTACTATGTCTCTTCATCTCTTAGCCAGTCCGTCTACTTTTCATCTCTTAGCCAGTCCATCTACTTTTCACCAATGTTACTATGTCTCTTCATCTCTTAGCCAGTCCGTCTACTTTTCACCTCTGTTACTATGTCTCTTCATCTCTTAGCCAGTCCGTCTACTTTTCAGCTCTGTTACTATGTCTCTTCATCTCTTAGCCAGTCCGTCTACTTTTCAGCTCTGTTACTATGTCTCTTCATCTCTTAGCCAGTCCATCTACTTTTCACCTCTGTTACTATCTCTTCATCTCTTAGCCAGTCCATCTACTTTTCATCTCTGTTACTATGTCTCTTCACCTCTTAGCCAGTCCGTCTACTTTTCATCTCTTAGCCAGTTCATCTACTTTTCAGGTCTGTTACTATGTCTCTTCATCTCTTAGCCAGTCCGTCTACTTTTCAGCTCTGTTACTATGTCTCTTCATCTCTTAGCCAGTCCATCTACTTTTCACCTCTGTTACTATGTCTCTTCATCTCTTAGCCAGTCCATCTACTTTTCATCTCTTAGCCAGTCCATCTACTTTTCACCTCTGTTACTATGTCTCTTCACCTCTTAGCCAGTCCGTCTACTTTTCAGCTCTGTTACTATGTCTCTTCACCTCTTAGCCAGTCCGTCTACTTTTCACCTCTTAGCCAGTCCTTCTACTTTTCAGCTCTGTTACTATGTCTCTTCATCTCTTAGCCAGTCTGTCTACTTTTCACCTCTGTTACTATGTCTCTTCATCTCTTAGCCAGTCCGTCTACTTTTCTCCTCTGTTACTATGTCTCTTCACCTCTTAGCCAGTCCGTCTATTTTTCACCTCTTAGCCAGTCCGTCTACTTTTCAGCTCTGTTACTATGTCTCTTCATCTCTTAGCCAGTCCGTCTACTTTTCACCTCTTAGCCAGTCCGTCTACTTTTCACCTCTGTTACTATGTCTCTTCATCTCTTAGCCAGTCCGTCTACTTTTCAGCTCTGTTACTATGTCTCTTCATCTCTTAGCCAGTCCGTCTACTTTTCAGCTCTGTTACTATGTCTCTTCATCTCTTAGCCAGTCCGTCTACTTTTCACCTCTGTTACTATGTCTCTTCATCTCTTAGCCAGTCCGTCTACTTTTCCACTCTGTTACTATGTCTCTTCATCTCTTAGCCAGTCCGTCTACTTTTCTCCTCTGTTACTATGTCTCTTCACCTCTTAGCCAGTCTGTCTACTTTTCACCTCTGTTACTATGTCTCTTCACCTCTTAGCCAGTCCGTCTACTTTTCACCTCTGTTACTATGTCTCTTCATCTCTTAGCCAGTCCGTCTACTTTTCACCTCTTAGCCAGTCCGTCTACTTTTCAGCTCTGTTACTATGTCTCTTCATCTCTTAGCCAGTCCGTCTACTTTTCAGCTCTGTTACTATGTCTCTTCACCTCTTAGCCAGTCCATCTACTTTTCAGCTCTGTTACTATGTCTCTTCACCTCTTAGCCAGTCCATCTACTTTTCAGCTCTGTTACTATGTCTCTTCATCTCTTAGCCAGTCCGTCTACTTTTCATCTCTTAGCCAGTCCGTCTACTTTTCACCTCTGTTACTATGTCTCTTCACCTCTTAGCCAGTCTGTCTACTTTTCACCTCTGTTACTATGTCTCTTCACCTCTTAGCCAGTCCGTCTACTTTTCACCTCTTAGCCAGTCCGTCTACTTTTCTCCTCTGTTACTATGTCTCTTCACCTCTTAGCCAGTCCGTCTACTTTTCTCCTCTGTTACTATGTCTCTTCATCTCTTAGCCAGTCCGTCTACTTTTCTCCTCTGTTACTATGTCTCTTCACCTCTTAGCCAGTCCGTCTACTTTTCACCTCTGTTACTATGTCTCTTCATCTCTTAGCCAGTCTGTCTACTTTTCATCTCTTAGCCAGTCCGTCTACTTTTCATCTCTTAGCCAGTCCGTCTACTTTTCACCTCTGTTACTATGTCTCTTCACCTCTTAGCCAGTCTGTCTACTTTTCACCTCTGTTACTATGTCTCTTCACCTCTTAGCCAGTCCGTCTACTTTTCACCGCTGTTACTATGTCTCTTCATCTCTTAGCCAGTCCGTCTACTTTTCAGCTCTGTTACTATGTCTCTTCACCTCTTAGCCAGTCCGTCTACTTTTCACCTCTTAGCCAGTCCGTCTACTTTTCAGCTCTGTTACTATGTCTCTTCATCTCTTAGCCAGTCTGTCTACTTTTCACCTCTGTTACTATGTCTCTTCATCTCTTAGCCAGTCCGTCTACTTTTCTCCTCTGTTACTATGTCTCTTCACCTCTTAGCCAGTCCGTCTATTTTTCACCTCTTAGCCAGTCCGTCTACTTTTCAGCTCTGTTACTATGTCTCTTCATCTCTTAGCCAGTCCGTCTACTTTTCACCTCTTAGCCAGTCCGTCTACTTTTCAGCTCTGTTACTATGTCTCTTCATCTCTTAGCCAGTCTGTCTACTTTTCACCTCTGTTACTATGTCTCTTCATCTCTTAGCCAGTCCGTCTACTTTTCTCCTCTGTTACTATGTCTCTTCACCTCTTAGCCAGTCCGTCTATTTTTCACCTCTTAGCCAGTCCGTCTACTTTTCAGCTCTGTTACTATGTCTCTTCATCTCTTAGCCAGTCCGTCTACTTTTCACCTCTTAGCCAGTCCGTCTACTTTTCACCTCTGTTACTATGTCTCTTCATCTCTTAGCCAGTCCGTCTACTTTTCCACTCTGTTACTATGTCTCTTCATCTCTTAGCCAGTCCGTCTACTTTTCTCCTCTGTTACTATGTCTCTTCACCTCTTAGCCAGTCTGTCTACTTTTCACCTCTGTTACTATGTCTCTTCACCTCTTAGCCAGTCGGTCTACTTTTCACCTCTGTTACTATGTCTCTTCATCTCTTAGCCAGTCCGTCTACTTTTCACCTCTTAGCCAGTCCGTCTACTTTTCAGCTCTGTTACTATGTCTCTTCACCTCTTAGCCAGTCCGTCTACTTTTCACCTCTTAGCCAGTCCGTCTACTTTTCAGCTCTGTTACTATGTCTCTTCACCTCTTAGCCAGTCCATCTACTTTTCAGCTCTGTTACTATGTCTCTTCACCTCTTAGCCAGTCCATCTACTTTTCAGCTCTGTTACTATGTCTCTTCATCTCTTAGCCAGTCCGTCTACTTTTCATCTCTTAGCCAGTCCGTCTACTTTTCACCTCTGTTACTATGTCTCTTCACCTCTTAGCCAGTCTGTCTACTTTTCACCTCAGTTACTATGTCTCTTCATCTCTTAGCCAGTCCGTCTACTTTTCATCTCTTAGCCAGTCCATCTACTTTTCACCAATGTTACTATGTCTCTTCATCTCTTAGCCAGTCCGTCTACTTTTCACCTCTGTTACTATGTCTCTTCATCTCTTAGCCAGTCCGTCTACTTTTCAGCTCTGTTACTATGTCTCTTCATCTCTTAGCCAGTCCGTCTACTTTTCAGCTCTGTTACTATGTCTCTTCATCTCTTAGCCAGTCCATCTACTTTTCACCTCTGTTACTATCTCTTCATCTCTTAGCCAGTCCATCTACTTTTCATCTCTGTTACTATGTCTCTTCACCTCTTAGCCAGTCCGTCTACTTTTCATCTCTTAGCCAGTTCATCTACTTTTCAGGTCTGTTACTATGTCTCTTCATCTCTTAGCCAGTCCGTCTACTTTTCAGCTCTGTTACTATGTCTCTTCATCTCTTAGCCAGTCCATCTACTTTTCACCTCTGTTACTATGTCTCTTCATCTCTTAGCCAGTCCATCTACTTTTCATCTCTTAGCCAGTCCATCTACTTTTCACCTCTGTTACTATGTCTCTTCACCTCTTAGCCAGTCCGTCTACTTTTCAGCTCTGTTACTATGTCTCTTCACCTCTTAGCCAGTCCGTCTACTTTTCACCTCTGTTATTATGTCTCTTTATCTCTTAGCCAGTCTGTCTACTTTTCACCTCTGTTACCATGTTTCTTCATCTCTTAGCCAGTCCATCTACTTTTCACCTCTGTTACTATGTCTCTTCATCTCTTAGCCAGTCCATCTACTTTTCACCTCTGTTACTATGTCTCTTCACCTCTTAGCCAGTCCGTCTACTTTTCATCTCTTAGCCAGTTCATCTACTTTTCACCTCTGTTACTATGTCTCTTCATCTCTTAGCCAGTCCGTCTACTTTTCAGCTCTGTTACTATGTCTCTTCACCTCTTAGCCAGTCCGTCTACTTTTCACCTCTGTTACTATGTCTCTTCACCTCTTAGCCAGTCCGTCTACTTTTCACCTCTGTTACTATGTCTCTTCATCTCTTAGCCAGTCCGTCTACTTTACACCTCTGTTACTATGTCTCTTCATCTCTTAGTCAGTCCGTCTACTTTTCAGCTCTGTTACTATGTCTTTTCACCTCTTAGCCAGTCCATCTACTTTTCACCTCTGTTACTATGTCTCTTCACCTCTTAGCCAGTCTGTCTACTTTTCACCTCTGTTACTATGTCTCTTCATCTCTTAGCCAGTCCATCTACTTTTCACCTCTGTTACTATGTCTCTTCACCTCTTAGCCAGTCCGTCTACTTTTCACCTCTGTTACTATGTCTCTTCACCTCTTAGCCAGTCCATCTACTTTTCATCTCTTAGCCAGTCCATCTACTTTTCACCTCTGTTACTATGTCTCTTCACCTCTTAGCCAGTCCGTCTACTTTTCACCTCTGTTACTATGTCTCTTCACCTCTTAGCCAGTCCGTCTACTTTTCACCTCTGTTACTATGTCTCTTCACCTCTTAGCCAGTCCGTCTACTTTTCACCTCTGTTACTATGTCTCTTCACCTCTTAGCCAGTCCGTCTACTTTTCACCTCTGTTACTATGTCTCTTCACCTCTTAGCCAGTCCGTCTACTTTTCACCTCTGTTACTATGTCTCTTCACCTCTTAGCCAGTCCGTCTACTTTTCATCTCTTAGCCAGTCCATCTACTTTTCACCTCTGTTACTATGTCTCTTCATCTCTTAGCCAGTCTGTCTACTTTTCACCTCTGTTACTATGTCTCTTCATCTCTTAGCCAGTCCGTCTACTTTTCATCTCTTAGCCAGTCCATCTACTTTTCACCTCTGTTACTATGTCTCTTCATCTCTTAGCCAGTCCGTCTACTTTTCAGCTCTGTTACTATGTCTCTTCATCTCTTAGCCAGTCCATCTACTTTTCACCTCTGTTACTATGTCTCTTCATCTCTTAGCCAGTCCATCTACTGTTCACCTCTGTTACTATGTGTCTTCACCTCTTAGCCAGTCCGTCTACTTTTCATCTCTTAGCCAGTTCATCTACTTTTGAGCTCTGTTACTATGTCTCTTCATCTCTTAGCCAGTCCATCTACTTTTCACCTCTGTTACTATGTCTCTTCATCTCTTAGCCAGTCCATCTACTTTTCACCTCTGTTACTATGTGTCTTCATCTCTTAGCCAGTCCGTCTACTTTTCAGCTCTGTTACTTTGTCTCTTCACCTCTTAGCCAGTCCGTCTACTTTTCACCTCTGTTACTATGTCTCTTCATCTCTTAGCCAGTCCGTCTACTTTACACCTCTGTTACTATGTCTCTTCATCTCTTAGCCAGTCCGTCTACTTTACACCTCTGTTACTATGTCTCTTTATCTCTTAGCCAGTCTGTCTACTTTTCACCTCTGTTACTATGTCTCTTCATCTCTTAGCCAGTCCATCTACGTTTCACCTCTGTTACTATGTCTCTTCATCTCTTAGCCAGTCCATCTACTTTTCACCTCTGTTACTATGTCTCTTCACCTCTTAGCCAGTCCGTCTACTTTTCATCTCTTAGCCAGTTCATCTACTTTTCACCTCTGTTACTATGTCTCTTCATCTCTTAGCCAGTCCGTCTACTTTTCAGCTCTGTTACTATGTCTCTTCACCTCTTAGCCAGTCCGTCTACTTTTCACCTCTGTTACTATGTCTCTTCACCTCTTAGCCAGTCCGTCTACTTTTCACCTCTGTTACTATGTCTCTTCATCTCTTAGCCAGTCCGTCTACTTTTCAACTCTGTTACTGTAACGCTCGTCTTCCTCCTCTTCTGAGGAGGAGTAGTAGGAAGGATTGGAGGACCAATGCGCAGCGTGGTAAGTGTCCATATTTTAATAAAGCAAAATGAACACTGAACAAAACAACAAAGTGAAACGAACGAAACGGTAACAGTCCTGTATAGTGAACACAGGAACAATCACCCACAACCCACAATACAAAACAGGCTACCTAAATATGGCTCCCAATTAGAGACAACGACTGACACCTGCCTCTGATTGAGAACCATATCAGGCCAAACACATAGAAATAGACAAACTAGACATACAACATAGAATGCCCACTCACATCACACCCTGACCAAACAAAACAAAGAAACATACAAAGCAAACTATGGTCAGGACGTGACAGTTACTATGTCTCTTCATCTCTTGTTCTCGCTCTCTGTCTTCCTCAACTGCACAGTCTCTTTTTGGCTTTCTCGCTGCATCTTATTTTCTGTAATTTTACTCTCCAGTTACCCCTCCCTCTGTACCCTCGCAAAGTACCCTGACCATCCTCTCCTCTCACAGTGAACATTTATTTTCACTTTAACGAGAGAGAGTGAGCAATTTGAATAAGTCACCCCTGGTTTTTCAGCCATGTGTAGTCTTTTATACAGCCCTCCTCTTAATGTAATGCTTCTTATCTTATCCAAAAGGCCATTCAAAAGACTATTAATTTATGAGCTGTATCCATGGAAATTATGTATTTCCCTTCTTTCAGCTGCTGTCCCTCACTCCCTCCATCTGAAGGAGATTAAACCAGCTCCACTCCTCTTTTCCTCCTGTCCATCATGGTGAGAAATGATATTTTATTCATCCTCCTTAATCGTATCCGCCGAGCGAGAGACTGGTGAGGGAGCGACTGAGCAGGCAATAACACAGGAAATAATAGTGAGGTTTGGATGTAACGGCCCTCCACTACAATGACTCCAGATTGAATTGAGGTGAGGATGGGGAAACTTTACATTAATGTATCCTTGTAACTGTCATCTTTTTTTTTAAATACAGGTGCTGTAAAGCTAATACACTGTCAAAGCCTTGTGTAATTTTTTGTTTGTTGAATGCACCAAGCTGTCTGTCTAAACTTCTGGCACACAGCTTGGACACCCATGCATACCACACAATACATGCCACAAGAGGTCTCTTCACAGTCCCCAAGTCCAGAACAGACTTTTGGAGGCACACAGTACTACATAGAGCCATGACTACATGGAACTCTATTCCACATCAAGTAACTGACGCAAGCAGTAAATTTAGATTTAAAAAGCAGATAAAAAAACACCTTATGGAACAGCGGGGACTGTGAAGCAACACAAATATTGGCACAGACACATGCATACACACACACGATAACATACGCACTATACATACACTTGGATTTAGTACTGTAGATATGTGGTAGTGGTGGAGTAGGGGCCTGAGTGCACACAGTGTGTTGTGAAATCTGTGAATGGATTGTAATGTTTTTAAAATTGTATAAACTGCCTTTCATTTTGCTGGAATAGTAGCTGCTGCCTTCCACTTCCTCTCCCCTTTCTTCTCAACACCCCTCTTTCTTATCTCCCACTTTCTCTCCAATTCACACCCCCCCTCCCCTCTTTCCTGTCCTCACTCTGTTCTCCTGCCGGTGGATTCTGTGTGAGGTAATTGCTCCTCATATGGGAGGCTACATACGATTAGTCTCCATCCTGATAATGGTGTTTGTGTCGTGCCACCCGGGGGCAACATGCCAATTTATTTAGCGTGCATCTGCCAAATGATGGTGTTTACACGGCACATCCCTGGAGGAGAGTATGTCACAACGCTCTAACTCCTTACATCTCAATAGCACACTGGATTCCAGGGTAGAGAAGGCGTGCTGCACACACATACACACACACACACACACACACACACACACACACACACACACACACACTTAAATGTGTTAATGCATGGAAAGAGAATTTTTGTCTTTAGTGAACTCATGAATGTTCATTTTGAAATATTGAATACTCACCCTCTCCCAAACTCCCCTCCCCCAGTCCCAAACACAGTACTCCCTCTCTCCTGTCCCATTAATCACCTCACAATCCTCCCAGTCCCACTCCACACCTGGTCCAACCTGGCCAAGCAGCACCAACCAGCTGGCACACAGCCCTGGCCAATGGGAACTCAACAGACACCCTGGCTGGAACCACAACACACTGGAGTCCCCCTGCCCTCATCCTGTCCAGCCCCTATTTCCCAGCCCCCAGCCCCTATAACTGGATTCACCTGGTCAGTCCATGTCATGGAAATAACAGGTGTTCCTAATGTTTTGTGCACTCAGTATACCTGCACTCACCATTAGCTTATAGAACACGGGATGGGGGAAGAAAATTACACATTTGCAGAGGGCAGGAGGGTTTGATATCATAAGGTGTTTGTTTTATTAACTAATGAACTCTCAGCTACATTCCTTCCAAGACACTGATACTTGATTAGATGACAAATAGGGCTGTTACGGTGACCATATTACCACCACTCCAACAGTCATGAGTTATGACCACAGTCAAATTCCACATGACCGTTTAGCCATGTTAACTAGGCTTCTCCAAGCTCTGATGCTGCTGATGGTCATTAGTAGCCTACCAAACTTGCTACCTGCCTGGTACTCGGGACTCTATTGCCCCTCTAATCACTCTGAAATCAATGCAAATGTAATGGCAAATCTAATCAAACACTTCATGAGAGCCCGTGAGCTCATGTTGCGCAACATTTCTATATGCAATGCAATTGCGTGAGAAGGCAGAGTTTTGATGGCCTCTAGTAAAAAGAGGATCCCATCAGCTTTCTATAGGCCTAATATATTTAGTTCTCAACTTTCCTAATATTAGACACATTGCTTCGCTTTACAACAGGAGTATAGCCTACCTGGCTGGCATGAAAATTAACCATGGGCAAAGCGTCCTCCATTTCTATAGATAACAATGTATTTTTTCCACCCTGCCCCTGTTCTGAGACAGGTGCATGATAATGGTCCATTCTAAATCAAAACTAATTTCACACATATATTATTTAGTATATGTAAAGACAAGATTCAATTAAGAATAGTCTGATGGGTGACAATATTAGCCTATCACTTGTGAATGATATATGTTCAGTAAGGCAAGAAAGAGTGTGTACCTTTTTTGGGGGGCCTTTATTAAATCATAGTCCAATACCTCATGTAGCCTAGCCATAGGCCTATACTGTATGTTTTGATAAGGTTTGTATTGCACCTAAAGTGACCAAATAACTTCCTAAAATTAAGCATATTAATCTGCTTTAGAACCGGTGTTAGGTCTAACTGGCATACATAGGTGGTGTAACGGTCCTGACCTGTTTTTATGTTGATTCTGTAACGGCGTTCCTCTCTCTCTCTTCATAATAAGAGGAGGAGTAGTGATCGAGCCAAGGCGCAGCGGGTTGTGAAAACATGATGAGTTTTATTTAAGACAAACGAAACAAACTATACTTTAATAAACTAACAAAATAACAAAACGAAACTAGACAGACTTAATACGACGAACTGACATAACACACGCAGAACGAACGAACAAGTACTTACTACAAAGAACACACGAACAAACCGAAACAATCCCGTATGGTGTAACATCAACACAGAAACAGGAGACAATCACCCACAAACAAACAGTGAGAACACCCTACCTAAATATGACTCTTAATTAGAGGAGAACGCAAAACACCTGCCTCTAATTAAGAGCCATACCAGGCAACCAAAACCAACATAGAAACAGATAACATAGACTGCCCACCCAAAACACATGCCCTGACCTAAAACACATACAAAAACAACATAAAACAGGTCAGGACCGTTACAGGTGGCATGTGAGTTTCAAGTTTGGGGAAGATAATTTTCACCATAAAAAAATGTACCTTTATAATGAAGCATTACATGCATAAGTGCGTTTATCGTCACTTTTGAGAATGGCGTTTTCCCGCTAATTGATTGCATTTTGGAAAATTCACGCTTTTAGCCTACTGCCGTCTGCACATTGCTCTGCTTATAGTGTGAAGAAATAAGAGTTTATCAACATTTTAAGATAAATGTTCTGCTGCATCAGCCTCATTGCTTTTTCTTTTTTTTTCATGCGAATAGTTGTATTAATTTGGGCTCTATCGCATTCCACAACTGTCCCAGACTATGTTTGGATTATTTATTTATCGCACAGAAGAACCAGTTGATAGTAGATTGACATAGGTGTGCTTTTGCTGTTCGTTAGGCCTACTCATTACATTGGCTGACGAAAAGTAAATGTGGACAGTTCTTCTAACATCTTCAACATGCGCATCGGAATTCGATAAGAAGGACAAGCGCAGTTGACGTGCATATATCTGTCGAACATGGGAAATAGTCGTTTGCGCCCAGATTTTGGGTACTCTCTCGCTATACCTAAGCTGGATGTCGTAATGAAGTTATTTTTAGAATTCTAACATGGCGATTGCATTAAGAACTAGTGTATCTATCATTTCCTATACAACATGTATTTTCTAGTAACGTTTATGTATAGTAATTTGGTCAGAATAGTTGAGTGTCATAAAAATATCCGCACATTCTGGGAAAAAGATGCTACGTTAGCACAATGTATAACCACTGATTTCAGCTCTAAATATGCACATTTTCGAATAAAACATAAGTGTATGTATAACCTGATGTTATAGGACTGTCATCTGATGAAGCTTATCAAGGTTAGTCAAAAATGATATATCTTTTGCTGGTTTATTCGCTATCGCTAACGTGCCTATTGCTATCGCTAACGTGCCTTGATGAATGAATGCGGTAGTGTGGTAGGTTATTGTAGTAAGCTAATATAATGCTATATTGTGTTTTCGCTGTAAAACACTTAAAAAATCTGAAATATTGGCTGGATTCACAAGATGTTTGTCTTTAATTTGCTATACACCATTGATTTTTCAGAAATGTTTTATGATGAGTATTTAGGTATTTGACGTTGGTGTCTGTAATTACTCTGGCTGCTTCGGTCCTATTTGTGACGGTATCTGTGATGGTAGCTGCAATGTAAAACTGATTTATACCTCAAATATCCACATTTTTCGAACAAAGCATAGATTTATTGTATGACATGTTATAAGACTGTCATCTGATGAAGTTGTTTCTTGGTTAGTTTGGTTGGTTCTTGGTTAGTTAGGTTGGCTTTGTGCATGCTACCTGTGCTATGAAAAATGTCTGTCCTTTTTTGTATTTGGTGGTGAGCTAACATAAATATATGTGGTGTTTTCGCTGTAAAACATTTTAAAAATCGGACATGTTGGCTGGATTCACAAGATGTTTATCTTTCATATGCTGTATTGGACTTGTTAATGTGTGAAAGTTAAATATTTCTAAAAAATATATTTTGAATTTTGCGCCCTGCACTTGAAGTGGCTGTTGTCATATTGTGCCCGGCTTCGGACTTGCGGCCCAAAGAAGTTAAAGCTTTGTCAGAAATGGGTCTTCCAAATTAACAAAGCATATTTCCAAAGTTGTGGCAAAATGGGCTTAAGGACAACAAAGTCAAGGTATTGGAGTGGCCATCACAAAGCCCTGACCTCAATGTCATAGAATATTTGTGGGCAGAACTGAAAAAGCGTGTGCGTGCAAGAAGGCCTACAAACCTGATTCAGTTACACCAGCTCTGTCAGGAGGAATGGGCCAACATTCACCCAACTTATTGTGGGAAGCTTGTGGAAGGCTACCCAAAAACATTTGACCCAAGTTAAACAATTTAAAGGCAATGCTACCAAATACTAATTGAGTGTATGTAAACTTCTGACCCATTGTGAATGTGATGAAAGAAATAAAAGCTGAAATAAATCTCTCTCTACTATTATTCTGACATTTCACATTAATAAAATAAAGTGGTGATCCTAACTGACCAAATACTGGGAATTTTAACAGGAACTGTGTAATAATGAGTTTAAATGTATTTGGCTACAGTGTATGTAAACTTCCGACTTCAACTGTATTTCCTTCCTCCTGTTGCTGCTCGCATCGTGTCTGGGGCAGGATTGGGGGTGGGGGTGCAGAGAGTGTGTGTGTGTGGTGCGCTGTCAGGTGTGAGCGGTGGTCCGTGGCAGTATATTTATTAGTAATCGGGGCCCGACTGTGACAGGCTGCACTCATAGCCTTTTACCTGCCAAGCAGCCCAATCACACATGAATGCTCACACACGCACGCACGCACGCACGCACGCACGCACGCACACACACACACACACACACACACACACACAACCACCTAACAAAACGCTTCATCAAAATCCACACATCCACACCTTGGCTTTTTAGAAAAGAGAGAGAAGGAGAGAGACAGAGAGAAATACAAAGCATTATTTAATAACCATGATTAGTAGCAGATTCTTAAATTAAATAAAAATCCCTTTCTCTGTCTCTTTTTCACTGGTTCTTGAGAACAGCGAAAATTAAACAGTTAATACATTTTGACTCAAAAGACCCCTCTATCCATTACATTACAAACCAAGACACAATATGGATTCAATTATTTCCCTGCAGGTTTCTAATGCCATGAAAGCAGTAAATAATGGGACACTAATCTAATAATATCTTTGAGGATTTGGTTTCTCTGTGATTCTACAGAGCGAGACCACAGTCTGCACACCCTTGGTAGAAAATGTCAATAGGCACAGATGTAGGATCAGTTTACCTTCACTCAAATAAAATTTAACTATTTGGGAAGAAATGCAAAACTGACTTCGGACTCAAAAAGCAACATTATCCCACTTCAATCTCTCTCATTCTTGCTGTTCTGCTTTAGGACCGGACTTTATGATGATTTTACGCTGATTTTACATATCAGCATTAGAGGTCGACCGATTAATCGGAATGGCCGATTAATTAGAGCCGATTTCAAGTTCAAGTTTCAAGTTTTCATAACAATCAAAAATCGGTATTTTTGGATGCTGATTTTGCCGATTTTTTTTTTTTTACACCTTAACTAGGCAAGTCAGTTAATTCTTATGGCTGTAATCCCGCTAACGGGATGATATGACAACAGCCATTGAAGGTGCAGGGCGCCAAATTCAAAAACCAGAACTCTCAGACATATCTCAGACATACATATGTCTTATACCATTTTAAAGGTAATCTTCTTGTTAACTTCTTGAGGGCAGGGGGCAGCATTTTCACTTTTGGGAAAAATAGCATGCCAAAATTCAACTGCTTGCTACTCATCCCCAGAATATAAGATATGCATATTATTAGTAGATTTGGATAGAAAACACTCTGAAGTTTCTAAAACAGTTTGAATCATGTCTGTGAGAATAACATAACTTATGTAGCAGGCAAAACCCTGAGGACAAACCATTCAGAATTTGTTTTTTTGATGTCACTGTCTTTTCAATTAGTTTTTTAGAGACACCAGATTTCTAATGGACTTGCTTGCAGTTCCTACCGCTTCCACTGGATGTCACCAGTCCTTGGAAATCGGTTGAGGTTATTCCTTTGTGTATTGAAGAAGTAGGGCTATCGTAAATGAGAGTAACATGAAGTAAATATTTTGAGAGAGTCACGTTCCGAAAAAAGTTGCATCAGTTTGTTTTCTTTTTGTATTGAACGCAGATCATCCCGTCTTCAAATTGATTGATTATTAACGTTTAAAAATACCTAACGTTGTATTACCAAAGTAGTTTGAAATGTTTTGGTAAAGTTTACATGTAACTTTGATATATTTTGTAGTGACTTGGCGAAAGTTGGAAGCTGTGTTTTTCTGGATGAAACGGTCCAAAATAAATTGACATTTTGGATATATATCGACGGAATTAATCGAACAAAAGGACCATTTGTGATGTTTATGGGACATATTGGAGTGCCAACAAAATAATTTAGTCAAAGGAAGGCATGATTTATATTTTATTTCTACGTTTTGTGTCGTGCTTGCAGTGATGAAATATGCTTCTCTCTTTGTTTACTTTTGTGAAATCATCAGATAATAGTATCTTATGCTTTCGCCGAAAAGCTTTTTTGAAATCTGACATGTTGGCTGGATTCACAACGAGTGTAGCTTTAATTTGGTATCTTACATGTGTGATTTATTGAAAGTTAGATTTTTATATCATGTTATTTGAATATGTCGCGCTGTATTTTCCCTGGCTATTGGCTGGTGGCGTGCGTCCCACCTGCCCCAGAGAAGTTAATCCCACCAAAGTGTCCGATTTCAATTATGCTTTTCAGCGAAAGCACTACAAAGCACAGACATTTTTTCCAGCGAAAGATAGCAGTCACAAAAAGCAGAAATATAGCTAAAATTAATCACTAACCTTTGATGATCTTCATCAGATGACACTCATAGGACTTCATGTTACACAATACATGCATGTTTTGTTTGATAAAGTTCATATTTATATAAAAAAATCTGAGTTTACATTGGCGCATTACATTCACTAGTTCCAAAAACATCCAGTGATAGTGCATAGCCACATCGTTTCAACAGAAATACTCATCATAAATGTAGATGATAATACAAGTTATACACATGGAATTATAGATATACCTATCCTTAATGCAACCGCTGTGTCAGATTTCAAAAAAACTTTACGGAAAAAGCAAACCATGCAATAATCTGAGACGGCGCTCAGAACAATAGTAAAATTAGCCGCCATGTTGGAGTCAACAGAAACCAGAAAATACATGATAAATGTTTCCTTACCTTTGATGAACTTCATCAGAATGCAGTCCTAGGAGTCCCAGGTCCACAGTAAATGCTTGATTTGTTTGATAATGTCCGTTATTCATGTCCAATTAGCTACTTTGGTTAGTGCGTTTGGTAAACAATTCCAAAGTCACAAAGCGCGTCCACTATAACGTGAAGAAATGTCCAAAAGTTCCGTAACAGTCAGTAGAAACATGTCAAACGATGTATTAACCCTTTCATGCGTGAGTTCCAAATATTTCTAACGGTCGCCCCAGCGTGAGTTTTTTTATGCACGTGATGTTAGAACGTTCTCTCCATTCCAGAATGTGATTGTTATGTAACAGTACATTTAACCTGCGCTGCCCTCAAACCAAAGCACGCAGCCTGTTTTATTTGTCAATTTAAAATTATTTTCTAACAAGTTTTTTATTTTCTAATAACAGTTTGAAATGATGTGTGTTTCGCCTTATTCATTCACATAAAAGTAGTCATTTTTACTTTTGCGGACCAATTAATTTTTTGGACATTTCTGACCCGGACAAAATTCCCCAAACACTTCTCAATTGTTTGTGCAGGACATTTACTCATCTGCCGTCCTGTATACACGTGTTCATATTTTCCACCTGTCGCCTGCATCGAAATCAAAGTTGTTTTCGTTACCAATAATACCTTTGGTAATGTGTGCGTTTCTATCAAAGTGCCTTAATACGTTATAATAGTTTCTGCATGTCGTGTTATGTCGTTTCTACTGTAACGTCATGTTTTTATGTACATTCCTTATAACCGCGGACAGGCGATGTAACGTTACTCATTTCATAACATTTATGGTGTTATACTCAATGCTTAGGTATCTAGCTACATTCTCCTATTAGCTCTGGAAAACAATGCTAATTTCGTCAGGGAAGTATTAGCATGTGTTGTATTTCGAAGCTACCCTGGCCTTATGACTCCCAAGTGGCACAGCGTCTCAGCGCTAGAAGCGTCACTACAGAGACCCATCTTCAAATCAAGACTGCGTTTCTATCAAAGTAAGTGCCTAATTACGTTATAATAGTTTCTGTGTCGTGTTATACCGTTTCTACCGTAGCTCACTGTGTATGGAGCATAATATATGTGTATATTCCGTATAACCGCGGACACGCTAGGTAACGTTACTCATGTTACTCACCTTTTATGGTGTTATATTCAATCGTGCTTATGTAGCTAGTTACATTATTCTATTAGCTCTGTAAAACAATGCTAAATGCGTCAGAAGTATTGGCATGTTGTATTTTGACGCTACCCTGGAGAAATATCTTATACCACTTGGTCGTTTTCTGAGTACATTCCACAAAGCTGTTTATCATGTCAGCCTTATCCACTGCCCCCATTTTGAGGTAATAGTCAAGCACGCAGTCTGGTTTGATGTTTCTCTGTCTGGTTTGTTTCTCTCTCCCGTCAGGTGGTCCACCTTCCCTGTGGCCAACATGGTTGCTGTATGGACAGTGGAGAGGACTTGGACGTCTCGTTTGTCATGCCACTTTACTGCCAGCTGTTAACATTTCTTATTTTGTATAACGGGTCATTTAGGATGGTAGTAGCGTTGATGAAATGCAGTCATAGCAGCAGAACTAGAAAGCAGTCTTTACTGTCACCAGGAATGTGTACATTTCACAAATTGTGGTTGTCCCCCACTCCTGGCTCTCTCTTCTCCTGTAGCTCCAAGGCATAGTGATTGGTCTCTACTATGTCTCCCACCAGCTCCTCTGTCAGAAACAACTTGAAGCACTCTGCCTCAGTTGGAAATGGCAAGGGGCGTTGCACTCCAGACTGGGACTCATCAACACAATCAGCAGGGCCAGGAGGGATGAAATGGCTGGCAGCCTTCCAGCTACCACAGAACTGTACTTCATCCACTGTCAGTCTGCCACCATCACCACCAGCATCTTCAAAGGGACCTGGGACTTCGTCAGTGGACAAGGGAAATTCAGATTCAGGGTTCTCAGTGGCTACAAGGTTGGGGGGCAGCTCCTCACTCAGTCAGAATCTGATTCCTGACTTTCATACTCTGACTCATTGTCAGAATTTTTAAAAAATCTCCATAATTTCCACATTTGTTTGTTGTCTCCTTTTGAAAGATTGCTAATGCTTCAGCTTAGCTCACTAGCTACATACATAAACAACAACACTGAATGGTTTACAGTGAGAGGGTACGTGGTTGACTGCCGGCACGCGCCACTTGTATCAATAAATCACTATCAGAAAATGTTTCGTGTGGCAATTATTTGTGTATTTACCGTTTTATTCACATGTTTTCAAATCTAGGTGACAAATCATGCATTCCGATTCTTGCACAGATTGTAATGGGCACATATGTGTGTAAAATACTTTTTTGAAGGTTATACTGATTATGATGAGCTAAGCTAATTCCAGCTGTGTAGCCATGTTTGTTGACATACAATGCATTCTGGGTTCACGTAATCGTCTGTTTGACCAAAGACGTTATAACAAAATGAGGTGAGTAAGAGTTCATAAATTCTTTGAGTACTTCCGGAAATGAATGGTGGGATGTGAACGATGGTAGATGACACACCCCTTCAACATGCATACTGTAACGACCCTGCTGTTTCATTACAATACTATAAACAGACCAAACTCATCTCGTCTTCTCTTCGGTTTCTGTGAGGAAAAATGCATGGCTGCGCGCTGAAACTAATCATCGGATTACTTTCGATTTCTATAAAGTTTTACCTAATTATTTCGATCAATGGTGAGAACACCCGTGATGTGATTAATTATACATAGTAATTGCTATTAGCTAATTCATATTGTAGTTTATGTCAGCCTAGAGTTAGAAAATATAACTGCTTGTGTTGGGTCAATCTTTCCTCAGTTAGCGCTAGGACTATTGTAGCCTACATTTTCCCGGTTAGGATGATTGTGTTATGCTATACTGTATATACTTCTGTGAATGTCTGAACATTGAATCCAAAAAATAAACTGCTCACATTCTGGACATAACTTTGTAAGGACTGTTTGTGTAAATAATTTCTGAAAAAAGTGTGGCCAACTCAAACGCTGATTGTTGCGTCATTCGAAACTGGCCGTTCTAAACGAGCGTTCTAAATGGGTGTTCTAATCACACAGGGTGTGATCGTACGCTTCAGGGACCACTGTAGAACGATCACACCCTGTGTGATGGTACGTGTGAAAGGGTTAAATCAATCTTTAGAATGTTGTTAACATACATCTTGAATAACATTCCAACCGGAGAATTACATTGGCTTCAGTTGAGCGATGGAACATAGCTGCCTCTCACGTGAACGCGTGCGTGTTCAATGCGTGGTCACCTCATGACTGTTGACATCTAGTGGAAGACGTAGGAAGTGATAACTCATCCATATCTCACTGTAATTTCAATGGGATCTTGGTTGAAAATCTACCAGCCTCAGAAAAAATGCAAACAGGAAGTGGAACTTCTCAGGTTTTTGCCTGCCATATGAGTTCTGTTATACTCACAGATATAATTAAAACAGTTTTAGAAACTTCAGAGTGTTTTCTATCCAAAACGAATAATAATATGCATATATTAGCAACTATGACTGAGGCGCAGGCCGTTTACTCTGGGCACCTCTGTGCACCTTTCACCCAAGCTACTCAATACTGCCCCTGCAGCCATAAGAAGTTAAGAACAAATTCTTATTTTTAATGACAGCCTAGGAACAGTGGGTTAATTAACTGCCTTGTTCAGGTGCAGAACGACAGATTTTTACCTTGTCAGCTCAGGGATTCAATCTGCAACCTTACGGTTAACTAGTCCAACGCTCGAACCACCTGCCTCACGAGGAGCCCGCCTGTTACGTGAATGCAGTAAGAAGCCAAGGTAAGTTGCTAGCTAGCATTGAACTTATCTTATAAAAAACAATCAATCATAATCACTAGTTATAACTACACATGGTTGATGATATTACTAGTTTATCTAGCATGTCCTGCGTTGCATGTAATCGATGCAGTGCGCATTCGCAAAAAAGGACTTTCGTTGCTCCAACATGTCCCTAACCATAAACATCAATGCCTTTCTTAAAATCAATACACAGAAGTATATATTTTTAAACCTGCATATTTAGCTAAAAGAAATCCAGGTTAGCAGGCAATATTAACCAGGTGAAATTGTGTCACTTTTCTTGCGTTCATTGCACGCAGAGTCAGGGTATATGCAACAGTTTGGGCCGCCTGGCTCATTGCGAACTAATTTTCCAGAATTTTACGTAATTATGACATAACATTGAAGGTTGTGCAATGTAACAGGAATATTTAGACTGATGGGTGCCTCCTGTTAGATAAAATACGTAACGGTTCCGTATTTCACTGAAAGAATAAACGTTTTGTTTTCGAGATGATAGTTTCCGGATTCGACCATATTAATGACCTAAGGCTCGAATTTTCTGTGTGTTATTATGTTATAATTAAGTCTATGATTTGATAGAGCAGTCTGACTGAGCGATGGTGGGCACCAGCAGGCTCGTAAGCATTCATTCTGCTGTTTATGAATTCAAGCCTATCAACTCCCGAGATTAGGCTGGTGTAACCGAAGTGAAATGGCTAGCTAGTTAGCGGGGTGCGCGCTAATAGCATTTCAAACGTCACTCGCTCTGAGACTTGGAGTATTTGTTCCCCTTGCTCTGCATGGGTAACGCTGCTTTGAGGGTGGCTGTTGTCGATGTGTTCCTGGTTCGATCCCAGGTAGCGGCGAGGAGAGGGATGGTAGCTATACTGTTACACTGGCAATACTAAAGTGCCTATAAGAACATCCAATAGTCAAAGGCATATGAAATACAAATGGTATAGAGAGAAATAGTCCTATAATTCCTATAATAACTACAACCTAAAACTTCTTACCTGGTAATATTGAAGACTCATGTTAAAAAGAACCACCAGCTTTCATATGTTCTCATGTTCTTAGCACATATTGCACTTTCTTCTCCAACACTTTGTTTTTGCATTATTTAAACCAAATTGAACATGTTTCATTCTTTATTTGAGGCTAAATTGATTTTATTGATGTATTATATTAGGTTAAAATAAGTGTTCATTCAGTATTGTTATAATTGTCATTATTACAAATACATTAAAAAAAAATCGTTAACGGCTTTTTTTGGTCCTCCAATAATCGGTATCGTTATCGCGTTGAAAAATCATAATCCGTCGACCTCTAATCAGCATACCCTTGCGTCTACAGTGTGCATGGGGAATAAATTCAAAAGAAAAGAGTGGACGATATGGGAGGGGATGAGAAGGGAGAAAAGAAGCAAGTAGAAATGAGATGAGTGGGGAAGGGGTCTGAGCAGTCTACAGTATGTTTTCCAGTGAGCCTTGGCCAAGAGGGTTTGAGACCTGCTCTCTTCTTCTCTCCACAGTCTCCTACTCCTTATGATGGCCTCGGAGCAGTGCTCAGTGAGCACCCACTGTAAATTAAATTGTACCTCGGTCAATAGCTCTTCCTGTGTGTCTGTGGCCCTGTCGCTCCTTTTCTCTTTGGATTAAACGATGTCTCATAAACCACGTTTCCAGCCAACCGTTTTATGCGAGTAAAGCATATGTCGGATCAAAAATGTCACGACAGGCCTGAAGGAAACAGAACAATTGTTGGTAACGTTTCCAAATGTCAAGAAAACAAACTGCGCTAGACAAGGTGGGATCTTTTGTGTCGGTAAAATTCATTATGCAAGAAATGATGGAAATGCTTTTATGCGCATATTGATAATATATAATAACCATCATATCAAAGTAAACGTGGAGTCATGCGATGACATGTTGTGTGGTCCTACTGCGACTCGGGAAAGCATGCAGTTCATTAGGCTACAGATCAAGTTATGACGAACTTGTAAGGGTAGTGAACGCGAACGATGAAAAGCTTAATATTCCTTTCCAATAATATCAAGGGTCTTATTCTGTGATGATCAATGCTTGGCTGCCATTTTACAAATAAAAATAATCTCAATCTCATTCTCAATCTCATTTTCCAATCTCATTTTCCTCTTTTGTACATAATAATCTCATCATGTAGCCTATACCCACATTATATGTTTGAGCTGTTGACTAGAGCACATGTACCAATACCAGGGTGGTCACATTCGCTGTATTACGAAGCATTTGTTTTGACAAACCCATCAGTAGAGTTGAAAATGCGATGGAAACACATGTAGCTAAGATGGCGCTGGAGAAGAAGGCTGACGTTTTACGTGTTCATATCCAATTGTGTTTCGTTCGTTTCTTTGTGTTGTTCATAACTTGTTTTTTAAAACTTATGTTGTACAAAATGTTGCTGCTACGGTCTCTTATGACCGAAAATAACTTCTGGACATCGTAACTGCGATATCTCACCACGATCTGGCAGAATCCTTTTTGTTACGTGTCCGACGAGCCCGACGTGAATGACATACTGCTTTCCCAGGAACAGGCCCAGATCCCAGTCATTTGCGTGAAGCGAAGGCGGAGAAAAAGGGGTCAGAGGGCGTGCTGCATTCTGAGAATCCATAGTCGAGTGAAAAAAACTCCACTGCCTTCCATTCTGCTAGCAAACATGCAATCTTTGGATAATAAAATCGATGACCTACGAGGAAGATTAAACTATCAACGGGACATTGAAAAGTGCAATATCTTATGCTTCACGGAGTCGTGGCTGAACTACGACATAATCAACATACAGCTGGCTGGTTATACGCTGTATTGGCAGGATAGGACAGGGGCGTCTGGTAAGACAAGGGGCGGCAGACTTTGTATTTTTGAAAATAACAGCTGGTGCACGATATCTAAGGAAGTCTCGAGGTTTTGCTCGCCTGAGGTAGAGTATCTCATGATAAGCTGTAGACCACACTATCTACCAAGAAAGTGTATCTGTATTTTTCGTAGCTGTCTACATACCTCCACAGACTGAGGCTGGCACTAAGATCACACTCAATGAGCTGTATTCCGCCATAAGCAAACAGGAAAACACTCACCCAGAGGCGGCGCACCTACTGGCCGGGGACTTAAATTGGTCTTACCAAATTTCTATCTGCATGTTAAATGTGCAACCAGAGGGAAAAAAACTCTGGACCACCTTTACTCCACACATAGAGATGCATACAAAGCTCTCCCTCGCCCTCCATTTGGCAAGTCTGACCATAATTCTATCCTCCTGATTCCTGCTTACAAGCGAAAATGAAAGCAGGAAGCACCAGTGACTCGGTCAATAAAAAAGTGGTCAGATGAAGCAAATGCTAAGCTACAGGACTTTTTTGCTAGCACGGACTGGAATATGTTCCAGGATTCCTCCGATGACATTGAAGAATACACCACATCAGCCACTGGCTTCATCAATACGTGCCTTGATGACGTCGCCCCCACAGTGACTGTACATTCCCCAACCAGAAGCCATGGATTACAGGCAACATCAACACTGAGCTAAAGGCTAGAGCTGCCACTTTCAAGTAGCAGGACTCTAACCTGGAATCTTATAAGAAAGCCTGCTATGCCCTTCGACGACCCATCAAACAGGCATTGCATCAATACAGGACTACGAAGGAATCATACTACACCGGCTCAGACACTCGTCAGATGTGGCAGGGCTTGCAAACTGTTACAGACTACAAAGTGAAGCACAGCCGAGAGCTGCTCAGTGACACAAGCCTACCAGAAGAGGTAAACTAATTCTATGCTCGCTTTGAGGCAAGTAACCCTGAAACATGCATGAGAGCAGCAGCTGTTCTGGAAGACTGTGTGATCACGTTCTCCACAGCCGATGTGATGAAGACCTTTAAGGAAATCCCCAAGTTATGGAAATCTGTATTTCTACTGCCTCTCCTGAAAGGTGGAGATCCTTCGCTACTTGACAACTATCAACCCATATCAAAATTGTCTGTACTGTCTAAGGTACTGGAGTCCTTAGTTAGTAGGCAGCTGAAGGCCTACCTCCAAGAAAACAAAATCTTAAATGGAATGCAATCAGGTTTAAGGTCTGGTCACAGCACTGTTTCAGCAACATTGAAGGTTTTAAATGACATCCACTTGATAAGAAGTTACATTGTGTGTCTGTCTTTATTGATTTGTGGAAGGCTTTTGACACCGTGGACCATGCTGTGTTAGTGCAAAGGTTAAAATGGCCTGCTGGAGGTCATTTTGCAGTGCACCTCCTTGCACAAAGGCGGAGGTAGCGGTCCTGCTGCTGGGTTGTTGCCCTCCTACGGCCTCCTCCACATCTCCTGATGTACTGGCCTGTCTCCTGGTAGCGCCTCCATGCTCTGGACACTACGCTGACAGACACAGCAAACCTTCTTGCCACAGCTCGCATTGATGTGCCATCCTGGATGAACTGCACTACCTGAGCCACTTGTGTGGGTTGTAGACTCCGTCTCATGCTACCACTAGAGTGAGAGCACCGCCAGCATTCAAAAGTGACCAAAACATCAGCCAGGAAGCATAGGAACTGAGAAGTGGTCTGTGGTCACCACCTGCAGAATCACTTATTTTTTGGGGGTGTCTTGCTAATTGCCTATAATTTCCACCTTTTGTCTATTCCATTTGCACAACAGCATGTGAAATTTATTGTCAATCAGTGTTGCTTCCTAAGTGGACAGTTTGATTTCACAGAAGTGTGATTGACTTGGAGTTACATTGTGTTGTTTAAGTGTTCCCTTTATTTTTTTGAGCAGTGTATATATGCAGGCCTCAACCACTACCCTGAAAGCACTTGATTCAGTATATCATGCAGCCCTCAGGTTCATTACAAATCAAAAATGTCTAACACATAATTTTGATCTTTACAGCGCTCTTGGCCGGTCATCATTGACCTTGCGTAGGCTTAAACACTGGTATACACTGATTCATAAGGACATATTTGGTAAAATGCCATTTTATCTCTGTTCTTTTTTAATCAGGTCGGTAAATAAACATCAATTACGGTCCCATTCTCATTTGCTTTTAACAGTGCCAAGAATGAGAACAGGTCATGCAGAAATAGTTTTAGTTTCTCAGCTCCATGGTCCTGGAATTCTCTTCTGAACATTTAAAAATGTATGATCTAATTTTGTTGGTAGAGTATAAACACTTGATCAATGTATATATCGTAAAAGAGTGTAATTGTCTTTAGGACAGCTGTTTTTTAGTCAAGATGGTTTTAACGTAATATGTAATTGTTGTGCTGTATGTGTGTCTAGTTTTGTTTAATGTTGTGTTAGTGTATGCAAGTTATTTTGTCTGAAACTTTGTTCTCCCTGCCACTATTGGACCAGGTCTCTCTTGGAAAAGAGATGTTATCTCAATGAGAAAAAAGCAGTAGCAACTTCAGATCAGTCGCCGCCCCTCTCACCCCTCTCCTCAAGGGTGGTCCCGTAGGTTGGTGTGGAGCCCAGCAACCGACGTGGCCTACCGTCTACTAAAGGGACGTTTCACCTCAGCCCCATTGCTCAAACAACCATATCCCACAATCTCCTTTTTGGGATATGACTCCATTCCGGATGGATTATTACATGACCCATCAAATTAGCCAGGTGTGTCTGGAGGTGATTACGGCCATCTATTGTTTTTCATGAACATGTGTACAAGTCTAGACAATAGTGATCCATCCACTTAGCTAGATGTGCCTGTGGGGTGGTTATAGCATTTCCTACACGTGACCCATCAATTTAGACAAGTGACATCTAATTATGATCAAATATTTATACATTATTTTTACCTGGACACTTTGTTTTTGATATTGCGACTATGCAAGTAACCACTTCACTGTAACCTTTACACCTTCTGTATCCTGTGCATGTGACCGATAAACTTAGATTATATTTGATATAGCGTGTGTTTACCACATGGCCTCGCATGCTAATCCTTAAAGAGATGGTTGGGGCTATGGCTTAAGAGGGTGTGAACAATCCTGAAGACAAAGAAGAGCTCTCCAGTAGGTGTACCAAAACATTCAAGGGACATATGCTCGAAAGTGGGGTTACAAGTTTCAAAGCAGAATTACTTTCCCATTGTTCCTCAACTGCAGTGTATGATATACCATGTTCTAGCTCTGAGTCTCTACTTTTATCAAATGTAAAAAACACAATTTCAAATGTTGCAGTGCTGTAATGTGTGAGAGAGTATCAAGACAGGAGGTTTTGCAAAGCTTCTGCTCGCATCCTGTCTACCTCACACATGGAAGTGGCAGGAAAACACAAGTTGAAAAAAGATTTCCCCTTTTCCCCTTTCCACCTCGTCACAGGGTGAAGACGCTCCATTCTGGGAACCTCAGGCCACTTGAACGCCTGCCACACGCAAACACACACACACGCACTCACTCTATCTGCCCTTTATCCCCAGTTCATCACCCAAGCCCCTGCAGTGCATTCGGAAAGTATTCAGACCACTTGATTTTTCAAAATGTTGTTCCTACGCTACAGCCTTCATCTAAAATGTATTTTTTTTTTTTATTCCCCTCATCCATCTACACACATTACCCCATAATGACAAATCAAAAGCGGTCTAAGGCACTACATCTCAGTGCAAGAGGCGTCAGTGACAAAGTTCTTTTTTTTTTATGTAAAAAAAAAAAGGTTTTAGAAATTGACAGGCTGGGATCCTCACCAGCTCTGTCAGGTTGGATGGGAAGCGTCGCTGCACAGCTATTTTCAGGTCTCTCCAGAGATGTTCGATCGGGTTCAAGTCCGGGCTCTGGTTGGGCCACTCAAGGACATTCAGAGACTTGTCCCGAAGCCACTCCTACATTGTTTTGCCTGTGTGCTGTTGGAAGGTGAACCTTTGCCCAAGTCTGAGGTCCTGAGCGCTGTGGAGCAGATTTTCATCAAGGATCTCTCTGTACTTTGCTCCGTTCATCTTTCCCTCGATCCTGACTAGTCTCCCAGTCCCTGCAGCTGAAAAACATCCCCACAGCATGACGCTGCCACCACGTTCTTCACAGTAGGGATGGTGCCAGGTTTCCTCCAGACGTGACGCTTGGCATTCAGGCCAAATAGTTCAATCTTGGTTTCATCAGACCAGAGAATCTTGAGTCCTTTAGGTGACTTTTGGCAAACTCCAAGTGGGCTGTCATGTGCTTTTTACTGAAGAGTGTCTCCGTCTGGCCACCCTACCATAAAGGCCCGATTTGGTGGAGTTCTGCAGATATGGTTGTCCTTCTGGAAGCTTCTCCCATATCCACAGAGGAACACTGGAGCTCTGTCAGAATGACCATCGGGTTCTTGGTCACCTCCCTGACCAAGGCCCTTCTCCCCCGATTGCTCAGTTTGGCGGCCAGCTCTAGGAAGAGTCTTGGTGGTTCCAAACTTCTTCCAATTAAAAATGATGGAGGCCACTGTATTCGTGGGGATCTTCAATGTTGCAGAAATGTTTCGGTACCCTTGTCCAGATCTGTGCCTGGACACAATCCTGTCTAAGAGATCTACAGACAATTACTTCAACCTCATGGCTTAGTTTTTGCTCATTGTCAACTGTGGGACCTTATATAGACAGGTGTGTGCCTTTCCAAATCATGTCCAATCATTTGAATTTACCACAGGTGGACTCCAATAAAGTTGTGAAAACATCTCAAGGATGATCGATGGACACAGGATGCACCTGAGCTCAATTTCGAATCTCATGGCAAAGGGTCTGGATACCTATGTAAATAAGGTATTTCCATTTTTTTTTATATACATTTGCAAAAAGTTTTCGCTTTGTCATTTTTAAAATTACATTTAGAATAAGGGTGTAACATAACAATGTGGAAAAGGGAAGGGTCTGAATACTTTCCGAATGCAGTGTAAGTTCCATCTCATACTATGTGCACGAATGCATTTGAAAGGATCTTTCTTGTTGTGGTTGTTATTGTTGTTGTATTCTTGCTGAAACCATAGCGACTGATGCATGGTTTATTACTGATAAAAAGTTTTTTTTTTTAAATCCTTCTCTCAGATGGATCAACACTGCCAGGATGCCCCTGTGAGGAGGTTCTCATTTCAGAGTTGACAGGTCTGGGTGTCTACAGTCTAGACCAAATTACTTTCAGGGGTAAAACAATGGAGAGATAGGGACTATAGCAAAACGATTGCATTATCATCTTATGCAAAAAAAGTATGTTTACGTTTGTTTTTTCTTATTTTACATCTCTACTGGATAAAAACTCAGTTTTCAGTGTGTCTGTTGGCTAACACACATCCATAGCTAATGGTACATTACATCCCAGGCTTAGTGTCCCCTTTGAACTGCCCACTGTAGTTAAGATGTTTATCTTACTGAAGAGCTAGTAGAGAGAGGAAAACACTACTGTACTTCTGTGTGTGTTTACCTCAGTGAGCTTTGTAATGGGGATGTCAGCTGGTGAAGTGGTATTACAGCCCCCCCCCCCCCCCCCCCCCCCCCCCCCCCGCGGTACGGGAGTGGAGGAGGAGTGTGGTAGAGAGGGAGCGATGGAGGGGAGAGAGAGGGAAGGAAAAGTGGGGGTGGGAGAGCTGAATCAGCAGGAAGCGTGGCTAATCGCCGCGGCTCATCTGTTAATGAAGTTAATGAAGAATGGGAGCACAACCAAATATGCTGAGAGGAGAGAAGTTCCACCACACTGCATAGAGGATGCTTCTCTCTCTCTTTGTGTGTTTCTGTGTCTCCTCTCACCTCACATGACACTTTCCCGCTTACACCCCACCATGCTTCACACATTTTTCCCTGCCTGTCCTCTCCATATGCTTCCTCATCTCGCCTCATAAAGTGTGTATGGCCCCTCTGTGTTTGCAGTGGGAAGAGATAGTACAAAAATGAAGGTTCGTAAATGGCATGTAGCAGCTATTTCTCAATACCAGAAACACATATAATAAATAGAATCTTAGAGCACCCCAAGAAAACATAGTCTTGAATAGGTTTTGTAATATTGTTCTAAAAGTTGGGTTTGAGGTTTTCTTCAAATCAGCTCTAACTTAAGAAAAAATCCCACAATGCCCTGTGGTCAGCGTCACACAGTGAGGAAATGAAAATCCATCCACCCTTCATATACTCGTGGGTAAAACATTTATAAAACAAACAACTTGTGGGTTAGTAGTATGGCGAAGCTTTGTGTGGTAGCAGGATGTAGCAACTACTGATGTGGGGGTTGACTCATAACCCACAGGCCCCATGGTTATATCTGGGTTTAGGGTCATAACATATTGTATGGATGCTTTGTGTGGTAGCAGGATGAAGCAACTACTGATGTGGGGGTTGACTCATAACCCACAGGCCCCATGGTTATATCTGGGTTTAGGGTCATGACATATTGGGTTGAATAAAGAGAAAACAATACATAACTGTATAATTCACAGAAGTGGCAGGCTCCGTAGACGTGCACATCGCTCACCACTCCCGAGTATATTACTCGCCATTATCGAGTCTCTTGACAACAAGATAGACAAAATTCGAGCAAGGGTTGCCATCCAGAGAGACATCAAAGATTGTAACATTCTCTGTTTCACGGAAACATGGCTCACTCGGGATATGTCATCAGAGTCGGTACAGCCACACGGTTTCTTCACCTATCGCACAGACAGAAACAAACATCTCTCTGGTAAGAAGAAGGGTGGGGGTGTATGCCTTATGATTAATGACTCATGGTGAAATCACAGCAACATACAGGAACTCAAGTCCTTTTGTTCACCTGACCTATAATTCCTTACAATCAAATGCCGACCGCATTATCTACCAAGAGAATTATCTTCGATTATGATCACAGCCGTGTATATCCTCCTGAAGCAGACACCTCGACAGCCCTGAAAGAACTTCACTGGACTCTATGTAAACTGGAAACCATACAGTGGGGCAAAAAAGTATTTAGTCAGCCACCAATTGTGCAAGTTCTCCCACTTAAAAAGATGAGAGAGGCCTGTAATTTTCATCATAGGTACACTTCAACTATGACAGAAAAAATTAGAAAAAAATCCAGAAAATCACATTGTAGGATTTTTTATGAATTTATTTGCAAATTATGGTGGAAAATAAGTATTTGGTCACCTACAAACAAGCAAGATTTCTGGCTCTAACAGACCTGTAACTTCTTCTTTAAGAGGCTCCTCTGTCCTCCACTCGTTACCTGTATTAATGGCACCTGTTTGAACTTGTTATCAGTATAAAAGACACCTGTCCACAACCTCAAACAGTCACACTCCAAACTCCACTATGGCCAAGACCAAAGAGCTGTCAAAAGACACCAGAAACACATTTGAAGACCTGCACCAGGCTGGGAAGACTGAATCTGCAATAGGTAAGCAGCTTGGTTTGAAGAAATCAACTGTGGGAGCAATTATTAGTAAATGGAAGACATACAAGACCACTGATAATCTCCCTCGATCTGGGGCTCCACGCAAGATCTCACCCCCGTGGGGTCAAACTGATCACAAGAACGGTGAGCAAAAATGCCAGAACCACACGGGGGGACCTAGTGAATGACCTGCAGAGAGCTGGGACCAAAGTAACAAAGCCTACCATCAGTAACACACTACGTCGCCAGGGACTCAAATCCTGCAGTGCCAGATGTATCCCCCTGCTTAAGCCAGTACATGTCCAGGCCCGTCTGAAGTTTGCTAGAGAGCATTTGGATGATCCAGAAGAAGATTGGGAGAATGTCATATGGTCAGATGAAACCAAAATATAACTTTTTGGTAAAAACTCAACTTGTCGTGTTTGGAGGACAAAGAATGCTGAGTTGCATCCAAAGAACACTAAACCTACTGTGAAGCATGGGAGTGGAAACATGCTTTGGGGCTGTTTTTCTGCAAAGGGACCAGGACGACTGATCCGTGTAAAGGAAAGAATGAATGGGGCCATGTATCGTGAGATTTTGAGTGAAAACCTCCTTCCATCAGCAAGGGCTTTGAAGATGAAACGTGGCTGGGTCTTTCAGCAATGATCCCAAACACACCGCCCGGGCAACGAAAGAGTGGCTTTGTAAGAAGCATTTCAAGGTCCTGGAGTGGCTTAGCCAGTCTCCAGATCTCAACCCCATAGAAAATCTTTGGAGGGAGCTGAAAGTCCGTGTTGCCCAGCAACAGCCCCAAAACATCACTGCTCTAGAGGAGATCTGCATGGAGGAATGGGCCAAAATACCAGCAACAGTGTGTGAAAACCTTGTGAAGACTTACAGAAAACGTTTGACCTCTGTCATTGCCAACAAAGGGTATATAACAAAGTATTGAGATAAACGTTTGTTATTGACTAAATACTTATTTTCCACCATAATTTGCAAATAAATTCATTAAAAATC
Organism: Salvelinus fontinalis; assembly: GCF_029448725.1. Taxonomy (NCBI): domain Eukaryota; kingdom Metazoa; phylum Chordata; class Actinopteri; order Salmoniformes; family Salmonidae; genus Salvelinus; species Salvelinus fontinalis. Next base: position 41,723,636 of record NC_074690.1, read on the forward strand.
CTACAATGTGATTTTCTGGATTTTTTCTTCTTTTTTTTTCTCATTTTGTCTGTCATAGTTGAAGTGTACCTATGATGAAAATTACAGGCCTCTCTCATCTTTTTAAGTGGGAGAACTTGCACAATTGGTGGCTGACTAAATACTTTTTTGCCCCACTGTATATCCTGAGGCTGCATTTAATGTAGATGGGGATTTTAACAAAGCTAAACTGAAAACAAGGCTCCCTACATTTTATCCACATATCGAATGCATGACTCGAGCTGGCAACATTCTGGATCACTGCAACTCTAACTTCTGCGACGCATACAAAGCCCTCCCCTGCCCTCATTTCGGCAAATCTGACCATGACTCCATTTTGTTGCTCCCAGCCTATAGACAGAAACTAAAACAGGATACGCCCGTGCTCAGGTCTGTCCAACGCTGGTCGGACCAATCGGATTCCACTCTTCAAGATGGCTTCGATCAATTGTCAAGTATGCAGACGACACTACAGTGGTAGGCTTGATTACCAACAACAACGAGACGGCCTACAGGGAGGAGGTGAGGTTCCTCGGAGTGTGGTGTCAGGAAACAACCTCACACTCAACAAAACAAAGGAGATGATCGTGGACTTCAGGAAACAGCAGAGGGAGCACCGCCCTATCCACATCGACGGGACAGTAGTGGAGAAGGTAGAAAGTTTTAAGTTTCTTGGCGTACACATCACAGACAAACTAAAATGGTCCACCCACAGAGACAGCGTGGTGAAGGCACAACAACGCCTCTTCAGGCTCAGGAGGCTGAAGAAATTTGGCTTGTCACCTTTAGCCTACAAACTTTTACAGATGCACAATCGAGAGCATCCTGTCAGGCTGTATCACCGCCTGGTACGGCAACTGCGCCGCCCACAACTGTAAGGCTCTCCAGCCCCAGTTGATGCACAACCCATCACAGGGGGGAAACTACCTGCCCTCCAGGACACCACATCACCCGATGTCACAGGAAGGCCAAAAAGATCATCGAGGACAACAACCACCTGAGCCACTGCCTGTTCACCCCGCTATCATCCAGGAGGCGAGGTCAGTACAGGTGCATCAAAGCTGGGACCGAGAGACTGAAAAACAGCTTCTATCTCAAGGCCATCAGACTGTTAAACAGCCATCACAAACATTTAGTGGCTGCTGCCAACATACAGACTCAAATCTCTAGCCACTTTATTAATTGGATGTAATAAATGTATCACTAGTCACTTTAAACAATGCCACTTTATATAACGTTTACATACCCTACATTACTCCTCTCATATGTATATACTGTACTCTTTACCATCAACTGCATCTTGCCTATGCCACACGGCCATCGCTCATCCATATATTTATTATGTACATATTCTTATTCATCCCTTTACACGTGTGTGTATAAGGTAGTTGTTGTGAAATTGTTAGATTACTCGTTGGATACTACAGCATTGTCGGAACTAGAAGCACAAGCATTTCGGTACACTCACATTAACATCTGCTAACCATGTGTATGTGACCAATAACATTTGATTTGACGATTGTGAGGGGCTAGGGTAACAGGGTAATATTGGTGATTCCCCTTGCCACTTTATTGTTAAGCCAATGGGTTTTTGGTTTTAGTTTTGTCTTGCCTTCCCCTACTCAACGTGGCATCTTATTGGCTGGTTTACGTAGCTTGCTTACGAGGGGGGGTGTTTCAGTTAGAATCGTCCCAGTGAACAAGCACCAAACCAGCGGTAAGTTGTTGGTTGCAAAGCAGTGTATGTCAAAAGGGATTTTTATACTCCCAAGTGATGAGATGAATGTTCAATTTATATCAATTTGTTTGTAAATGTTATTAGAACACCACACATAAGATGTAGTGTTTTTTGGTGCATATTTGTTGTGCATTTAGTTGTAGAGAATTCCAGCTAATACTTGCTAGCAACTTACTGTGTCTGGCGGGGGGGTTCGTATATTTTGTACAGTGCGTGAGTGCAGAGTTGGATGGTCAGCCGTGCATTGCATGACGTGCAATTTTGTGCTGTTTCTATCAGGTACATTGTTCAAAATATTATAATGTAATTGCTGTATTATTTTGGTAACTATGATGCCCAGTAAACAAGCACCAAACCAACGTGCGGGAGTGCAGAGTTGGAGGGTGAATCCATGCATTGCATGACGTGCAATTTTGTGCTGTTTCTATCAGAATAAATCTCCATGACTGGTGCTACAAGTTGGAGTTCGTGTCGATGATTGATTGTACACAAGCAAGAAGAGTAATGTTACAGCATACAATTTCGACAGTCAAAAGACAGGGACTTAAAATAGGCCTATGGAACATCAAGCGAAATGAAGCCTACTGTTCAGATGGGTTAAATGGAAACTGAAATCTGGATGCTATAACCTCTCACAGTCTTAATTTTAACTCCTGCAGAAGCATTTCTTGCAATAAAATTCTACACCAAATGTACAGATGTATATTTTGACCAAGCCCACTAGCTCCAGATCATCTATAAGTCTTTGCTAGGTAATGCCCCGCCTTACCTCAGCTCTCTGGTCACCATAGCAGCACCCACCAATAGCACGCGCTCCAGCAGGTATATTTCACTGGTCATCCCCAAAACCAACTCCTCCTTTGGCCACCTTTCCTTTCAGTTCTCTGCTGCCAATGACTGGAACGAATTGCAAAAATCACTGAAGCTGGAGACTTAGATCTCCCTCACTAACTTTAAGCATCAGATGTCAGAGCAGCTTACCGATCACTGCACCTGTAAATAGCCCACCCAACTACCTCATCCCCATATTGTTATTTACTTTTGCACCCCAGTATCTCTACTTGCACATCATCATCTGCACATCCATCACTCCAGTGTTAATGATAAATTGTAATAATTTCGCCACTAGGGCATATTTATTGCCTTACCTCCCTAATCTTACAACATTTGCACACACTGTATATAGATTTTCCATTGTGTTATTGAATGTACGTTTGTTTATCTCATATGTAACTGTGTGTTGTTGTTTTTGTCGCACTGCTTTGCTTTATCTTGGGCAGGTCACAGTTGTAAATGAAAACTTGTTCTCAACTGGCCTACCTGGTTAAATAAAGGTGAAATAAAATACAATAAATAAAAAAACATGAGTGGGGAAATGTGATTTATTTATTTCATCTTCTTGAGAGAATATGAATACGGAGTTAAGGACCATCTGAAGAGCTATCTTTATCAGCTTCATGAAAGCTGATAGTATTTCAACCACATAAAATATGCATCCAAGCTGAACTGAAATCTTATCAGAAACATGTTGGGTCATTTTCACAGCTTTCTATTTCCTTGCAACCGGTCAAACGGATGTCATTTGGAAGTTATTGCATTATCTCCACGGTCCTAAAAGTCTTTGCTCAGCGGAAGAAGCAGAGATGTCTTAGAATTGTACAATGTCAACTAGATTGAAACAATCCTTCTATCATCTAGAGTGTGGCATTCTGGTGAATAAGGGTTGATTTAGTCTTCTAGGGCAACATATAACGACAGAAGAGAAGCTGCATGTATCCAACTATAGACAATTTGACTAACTAATAGCCCACCAAAATGTCATAAATTATAAGCAGAAACATCTATAAAAAATACATTCCGCCATCTCTGACTGTAGCCTACAGCACAGTTTCCATAGTTGCATAATAGGGTCAAGTGCAGGCCTCAGATTTTCACATGTAGTGTGGTTGCGGATGGGTTATTAGCATTTGCGGGCGGGTGCAGGTGAACAAACAGTTGACATGTGCACCACTAGTAGCAACACTTGCTATGCAAATGTGAGTATGCCTCGTGGCCACACGAATGAAACACTTCATAAAAAGCTGGATACATTTGGTGGGCCTCGGGTGAATTGAGAATCTACTCGTCAATTTGCTGAGCACATTTCATCCTTGAGAACTTCCATGGCTAATAATAATGGAATGAGGGCTTCAGCAAAACATTGCTTTTAAAAGTGGATGCTGTTCCTATCGACAATGTGGCTTATACAGCGTGTCATAAACAGCCAGCAGCACCAGCAGAGACAGAGCATTATCAGGGTTGCACCGGGAAAGTGAAGGAGCTAGCTAGTTTACTACCTCAATGCTAACGTTAGCTAGCAATAGAGCCAGTGCATTTAGCTCACGCCTTCCATGTAAATAACACTGATTAATGCTAAAGTAAGGAAATTAATGTCTGCCAGCTGTTGGTAGCTAACAGTGCATTCAGAAAGTATTCAGACCCTTCACTTTTTCCACATTTTTTTTTACGTTACAGCCTTATTCTAAAGTTGATTAATTGTTTTTTCCCCTCATCAATCTACACCCAATACCCCATAATGATAATAAATAAGTATTCAGACCCTTTACTCTGTACTTTGTTGAAGCACCTTAAGCATTTATTACAGCCTCGAGTTCTTGTGTCATGTTTTGTCTTTGATCTTCATGTCTTGTCCCTGTGCTTCCCTCTGCTGGTCTTATTAGGTTCTTTCCCTCTTTCTATTCCTCTCTCTCCTCCTCCCTCTCTCCCTCCCCCGCTCTCTCTCTCTATCGTTCCGTTCCTGCTCCCAGCTGTTTCTCTTTCTCCTAACGACCTCATTTACTCTGTCACACCTGTCCCCTATTTTGCCCTCTGATTTGAGTCCCTATTTCTCCCTCTGTTTTCTGCTTCTGTCTTTGTCGGATTCTTGTTTGATGTTTGCTGTTCGGTGTCCTTGTTCCGCCCTATCGTGTTTTTGCCTTCACCAGATGCTGCGTGTGAGCAGGTGTCTAGTGGTCGCGTCTCCAGTCGTTCATCTCTACTGACGAGAGGATTTCAGTTTTCCTGTTTTGTTTTCACCTTAGATATATCAGGAGTATCGTTTTTGTCTAAGACTGGAATAAAGACTCTGTTTCTATTTCGTCGCTTTTGGGTCCTCCTTCATCAGCATAACATCTTGAGTATCACAATACAAGCTTGGCACACCTGTATATGGGGAGTTTCTCCATTTTTCTCTACGAGTCTTGGTGGTTCCGAACTTCTTCCATTTAAGAATGATGGAGGCCACTATAATCTTGGGGACCTTAAATGCTGCAGAAATGTTTTGATACCCTTCCCCAGATCTGTGCCTCGACAGAATCATGTCTCTGATCTCTACGGACAATTCCTTTGACCTCATGGCTTGGTTTATGCTCTGACATGCACTGTTAACTGTGGGACCTTATATAGACAGGTGTGTGCCTTTCCAAATCATGTCCAATCAATTGAATTTACCACAGGTGGACTCCAAGTTGTAGAAACATCTCAAGGATGATCAATGGAAACATGATGCACCTGAGCTCAATTTCGAGTCTCATAGCAAAGGATTTGAATACTTATGTAAATAAGGTATCTGTTTTTATTTGTAATACATTTGCAAAAATGTCAATAAATCTGTTTTCGCTTTTTTAATTATAGGGTATTGTGTACAGATTGATGAGGATAATTTTTTTTTGAATACATTTTAGATTAAGGCTGTAACATAACAAAATGTGAACAAAATGAAGGGGTCTGAATACATCCCAAATGCACCGTATATAGAACATGCCTTTGGGAAAAGATGGAGGTCAATGTTTCTTTATAGAGCCCTGTGGCTGGAGCCAAAACTGTGTGTGTGTGTGTGGATGTGGACTAACCCGAAATACGATACTTCGGCGCCCGCTTCAATCGTGAATCTGGTGGCATTTCGGTGAAAGGAGACAGGTTTTCTTTAGAGGGGTGGATTGTGGATTTTGCTTAACGGGAAAGTTTATTTCTGGATTTTGTCGCATGAGCTGTGTTTTTGGAGCTGCTGGCTGTCTGCACATGGGCTCTCTTTGTGTGTGTATGTGTCTAGGCCCGACACATTACATTTTATTAACACTTTTCTGATGAAGTGGATTTCATGGCATTCGCCATGGAGCTCAGTTTCATAATATTATCGTCTGTCCCAGCAGCTTGCCGTAGTTTTGAAGTAATTGTGAAAATAATTGCCTTATTTTAGGGCATTTTTCACCCTGTCAGCTCTTATTAGTTCTATTGAGCACAGTGGTGTGAGGCTAACAACATGTATCTTCAAATTTGTCTCTATGCATTGTTTATTTGTATTGGGGAAGAATGCTTTTACAGAAATGTCAGTCCTCCAAGGTACTACTTTTGACCAGTAGGGGGCAGTGAGACGTGTTCGCTTCACACTGGGACTATATGCGATCCTGCACCTGTGTGTTCTCATAATTGAGAGAACCTTTGAAAGAGAAGCCACGTTCTCCTGTTTCATCATTTATCCTGTGTTACAGGTCAATACAGTGCAAAAATACACTGAATACAACAATATAGTTTTGTAACTTGCCTATTGAAGTGAATGTAATGGTTTTGAAAAACATAGTAACTATATACATTTGTACTAGACTGAAAACGTATGTTGAGTGTAAAATGAAATGATGACGGTGCATTCCTTTTGATCTCGATTTTTATTTATTTTTAACTCCTGAACATTTTTATTTTTGAAAAAGACACGCTTGACAATCTCCTAAGGGTCTCGAGAATTTAATGTGGTAACTGTGATGTTTAAGAGCTTTGTAATTGTTGTACTGTGGCTTAAAGCTAGCTCCGGTTAGCTATTAGCTAGCTCTGGTTAGCTGTTGACTAGTTCCGGTTAGCTGTTTTCTAGCTCCGGTTAGTTGGTTGCTAGCTTCGGTTAGCGATTTTCTAGCTTGTTCAGTCATTTTCCAATAATTAGCATTAATGACAGTTGCAATAGTCTTGTCTTTCTTTTAGCCCTTCTTACACTGGGTGGATGTATTTTGAGCGTGGGTATAAAGTAACTTGTTTGAGTAAATGTGTTTGGTGTATAAATGTAAAGAATTTGAGGATGTGAATTGGATTGGAATTTAATATTTTTATGTGTGAATTGTATTTTTGTATTTGTTATATGTTTATGAAATAATGTCAGGGATATATGAGACAAATTATTAAATACACTTTAAAGAAAACAAACGAAAACATTGCAATACAAAGAAAAGACAGAAAAAGACGATTTGCACTTGAGAGAATATTTAATAAAATAATTGAGATAACCTTTCGACAGAGAAGCCACGTTCTCCTGTTTCATCATGTATCCTGTGTTACAGGAACTATTATCTGCTGCACCAGTGCCAAATCTGGGACCTGTAACAGTGGCACCAAATTGCATTCCCAAAGTTATATACCCAGCCCTTTGTTCTCCATCACAATGCCAGCTTCACTATTGTTAGCAATGACATTTACCTATCTAAACCTTGAGAGCTTACCTAAGGTAAATTAATATGTGACCAACCGGTTAAATTCGGTCTCAGATAGAAACATTTAAAATTGTGTTTTTTACATTGGATAAAAGTAGAGACTAAGCTAGAAAATGGTATATCCTCTCTAGGGTACGTGAGACGGTAGCGTCCCACCTCTTCAACAGCCAGTGAAACTGCAGGGCACCAAATTCAAAACAACCGAAATCCTATAATTAAAATTCCTCAAACATACAAGTATTTTACACCATTTTAAAGATACACTTTACGACGAAAGCAAACCAAACGATTATGTTAGGTGAGTGCCTATTCACAGAATAACACAGCCATTTTTCCAGCCAAAGAGAGGATTCACAAAAAGCAGAAATATGGACAAAATGAATCACTAACCTTTGATGATTTTCATCAGATGACACTCATAGGACTTCATGTTACACAATACATGTATGTTTTGTTTAGTAAAGTTCATATTTATATCCAAAAATCTGAGTTTACATTGGTGCCTTACGTTCAGAAGTTCCAAAACATCCTTTGATTTTGCAGAGAGCCACATCAATTTATAGGAATACTCATAATAAACATTGCTAAAAGATACAACTGTTATGCATGGAATTTTAAATGCACTTCTCCTTAATGCAACCGCTGTGTCATTTTTCAAAAAGCTTTACGGAAAAAGCAAAAGCCATGCAATAATCTGAGTCGGTACTCAGAGCCCAATCAAGACACAAATATATCCGCCATAGTATGGAGTCAACAAAAGTCATAAATTGCATTATAAATCTTCACTTACTTTTGCTGATCTTCGTCGGAATGCACTCCCAGGACTCCCACTTCCACAACAAATGTTTGTTATGTTCAGTAATGTCCATCATTTATGTCCAAATAGCTACTTTTGTTAGCATGTTTGGATAAACAAATCCAAAGTCACGAAGCGCTTTCACTAAAAGCAGACGAAATGTCAAAAAGTTCCGTAACAGTCAGTAGAAACATGTCAAACGATGTATGGAATCAATCTTTCGGATGTTTTTAACATAAATCTTCAATAATGTTCCAACCGGAGAATTACATTGACTTCAGAAGTGCGATGGAACAGAGCTCCCTCATGTGAACGCGCATGGTCAGAGCATGGTCACCTCATGGCAGACCTTACTCATTCCCTTCTCTTTCGGCCCCACTTCACAGTAGGAGCATCAGACAAGGTTCTAAAGACTGTTGACATCTAGTGGAAGCCTTGGGAAGTGCAACATTACCAGTATCCCACTGTATCTTCAATAGGAGCTGAGTTGAAAATCGACCAACCTTAGATTTCCCACTTTCTGGTGAATGTTTTCTCAGGTTTTTGCCTACTATATGAGTTATGTTATACTCACAGACATCATTCAAACAGTTTTAGAAACTTGTTGAGTGTTGTCTATCCAAATCTACTAATAATATGCATATTCTAGCTTTTATGGCTTTGTAGCAGGCCGTTTGCTCTGGGCATGCTTTTCATCCGGACGTGAAAATACTGCCCCCTACCCCAAAGAAGATATCATACACTACAGTTGAGGAACAATGGGAAAGTCATTCTGCTGAAAATTGATAAAGTTGTAACCCCACTTTTGAGCAAATGTCCCTTGAATGTTTTGGTACACCTACTGGAGAGCTCTTCTTTGTCTACACCCATTCAGCATCATTCACACCCCTTAAACCTGTTTTGGCGCATGAACCGCTAACGGGACACCCACGACCACATCCGGTGAAGTTGCAGAGCGCGAAATTCAAAATACAAAAATAGTAATATTAAACATTCATGAGTTAAATACAAGTGTCATACACCATTTAAATTTTAACTTCTTGTTAATCCAACCGCGTTGTCAGGTTTCAAAAAGGCTTTCCCATGAAAGCATACCATGCGATTATCTGAGGACAGCGCCCCACATCAAAATGCTTTTTCAACCAGCACAGGCGTCACAAATCACAAATAGCGATTAAATAAATCACTTACCTTCCTCTGTTTGCAATCCCAAGGGTCCAATCTACACAATGAATGGTCGTTTTGTTCGATAAAGTCCTTCTTTATATCCAAAAAAGTATGTTTAGTTGGCGCCAATGATCTCAGTAATCCACTCGTCAAACATGTATACAAACTAATCCAAAAAGTTACCAGTAAAGTTCGTCCAAACAAGTCAAATGATGTTTCTAATTAATCCTCAGGTACTTTAATATCTAAATAAACGGTAATATTTAAGATTGAACATACTATTCTCCATAGGGAAGATAAATAGCAAAGAGCATGCACCTCATTCACGCGACAACAAGACCATTTTTCTAATGAGAGACACCTCGGAAAAACTACAACAATTTTTCCGTAAACCATTTTTCAAAAAATAAGCCATAGGAACTGCAATCTGGGTGGTATCTATTTGTATATCCCATAGGCTAGCATTGAAATGGCATTTGACCTTAAAAATAAAAATGTCCGGATGGATTTTCCTCGGGGTTTTGCCTGTCATATAAGTTCTGTTATAATCACAGACATTATTTTAACCTCTTTGGGCTAGGGGGCAGTATTTTGACGTCCGGATGAAAAGTGTGCCCAAAGTAAACTGCTTTTTACTCAGGCCCAGAAGCTAGGATATGCATATAATCGATTTGGATAACTCTAAACTCTAAAGTTTCTAAAACTGTTAAAATAATGTCTGTGAGTATAACAGAACTGAAATGGGAGGCGAAACCCCGAGGACAAACCATCCCCCCCAAAAAATAGGCAGCTTACTTTGGGCATGTCAGTCATCCGAAATTCCGAACAATAACCAGTATGCCAAAGAAGTTAAACCTTAGCCTCACCCATCTCTTTAAGGATTCACGACATCAGCAGCCTCGTTGTCCAAAATATCATAACTGGTGTATTTTAACACTAATAAACCCATCTGTTTAAAAATGAATTTAGTATATGTCAATCTAGAAAACCACGCAACTAAAAGCAACTTTCATTTCTAGCTTGTTATCTAGCTAGCTAATGTTAAGTTAGCCTGCTAGCCATTTCAAATAATGACCATATCACATAGCTGACAAAATTGTAACTTTAGTTAATTTGTATTCATTATTACAGGAGAATAAACTCACAACAAAATCATTATTTACAAGTTAATGGCGAGCTAATTGCAGAAAAGCTTACGGTTGTAAGGGAAAAAATAAATGCAGGGCATTCTACTGGAGAATTGGTTGAACTTGAACTTGAACTTGGTCACTGTCTCGTTGGCCTAACGTTATATCCTAATTTGACTTTGGTGCAGGTCAGGTTGTTCTTCACATTACCGTCTCTGGTAAACAAACACTATATCAAATAACATCTAAGTTTATTTGTCACATGCACAAAATACAGAAGGTGTAAACAGTTTAGTGAAATGGTGACTTGCATAGTGGAGTCTTTTGTTTACACATGTAGGTAACTAGCTAGCTAAACAATGAACCATAATCCCAACTCATAACGTTGGGATAACTGCAGGTAGTTAACCAACCAGGTTCAATGTTAGCTAGGTAACATTAGGCTATAACTAGCCAAGCAAATGACTCAGAGATCTGAATAATAAGATAAGACACGTAACGTTAGCTAGCAAGCCAGCCAGCTAACTGTAGCTGTCTAACAGCACACTTTAGCTTGAAATGAAACCACTTTCTGTCAAAATTGGAAACATGTAATATCTGAAAATGTAGCTAGCTAAACTATCTTACCCGTATACATCATCGATGTAATTTGGTAGCTAACTAGCAAACTAGGTTCAAACGTTAGCTAGCTAACTAATATTAAGTAGCAATTCAAATGGATGAGATACATATTATATTACTATACAGATTATACACGTAACGTTAGCTAGTGAGCCAGCCAGCTAACATTAGCTTGCTAGCTAACTGTATGCTTTCAATTGCAATGAAAATGACTTCCTGACAAAATTTGAAACTTATAATATCTATAAATGTAGCTATTAACCTGTCTGGCTCTGGCGTTCCGCTAGCGGAACTCCTCCCACATTCCACTGAAAAGGCAGAGCGCGAAATTCAAAATATATTTTTTAGAAATATTTAACTTTCACACATTAACAAGTCCAATACAGCAAATGAAAGATACACATCTTGTGAATCCAGTCAACATGTCCGATTTTTAAAATGTTTTACAGCAAAAACACCACATAGCTCATGTTAGCTCACCACCAAATACAAAAAAGGACAGACATTTTTCACAGCACAGGTAGCATGCACAAAGCCAACCTAACTAACCAAGAACCAACCAAACTAACCAAGAAACAACTTCATCAGATGACATGACATGTTCTACAATAAATCTATGTTTTGTTTGAAAAATGTGCATATTTGAGGTATAAATCAGTTTTACATTGCAGCTACCATCACAGCTACCGTCAGAAATAGAACCGAAGCAGCCAGAGTAATTACAGACACCAACGTCAAATACCTAAATACTCATCATTAATTCTTCTCAATAGGGGGTGCTATTTGCACTTTGTAATAATTTTGTTTCCAAATTAAACTGCCTCGTACTTTATTCTTGCTCGTACAATATGCATATTATTATTACTGTTGGATAGAAAACACTCTCTAGTTTCTAAAATGTTTGAATTATATCTGTGAGTGAAACAGAACTCGAGTTAGAGCATTTTTCCTATGAGGATGTGAGAATGCAGAAATATGCTTGCTGTTCTGAGATCGGTTTATAAATCTGCCTGTCTTCTATTGGTTGAGATGCACTGCATACGTCTTCCCCTGGGTGTCAGCGAATAGTGAGAGTTGAAATGGGGTTGCTAGGCAGAAATGAGAGCTTATAAAAGACCTCAGAACAAAGTGTCCGGCCTTTTTTCACTTCGCTCTGACGCAGTGAGGACATCTGGCTGGGGCTCTAGAACGCTCCGGTTATAGGCCTTAGATATATCCGGTCATGTTTTTATTCGTTATAGGTGTTAAAGACATCATAAGGTAGTTAATTTAAACCGACTTATAGCAGTTTATATCAGTTTATTGCGATTTTCTGGAATTTCTTTGTGACGCGCTATCACAAGTTGGACACCTCTCCTGCACATAGCTAGCGTTAGCTGCTATTTCTACAGGAGAAGAGGACATCTTTTAACCAAAAGACGATTGTTCTGGAGAAAGGACACCTTGCCCAAGATTCTGATGGAAGCTCGTCAAATAGTAAGAAGTCTTTATGCTGTTAATTCGTATTTATGTTGACAAATGTTAAACAATAATTCCGCCATGAATTTCGGTGCGGTCTCGCTTTAGCGCACGCTGTATGCGCAGTAACGTTAATTTTAAAAATCTAACACAGCGGTTGCATTAAGAACTAATGTATCTTTCATTTGCTGTCCAACCTGTATTTTTTTGTCAAGTTTATGAATAGTTAATCGATTAGATTAGGTGCCTCTCCAAGATGGCGCGGGACAGATTGCTTGAAGTTTGGCCACTACTCACATTGTATAACCACGATTTGTGCCGCTACATATGCACATTTTCGAACAAACCCTATATGCATTGTGTAATATGATGTTACAGGACTGTCATCTGAAGAAGGTTATGAAGGTTAGTCAAAAATTATATATCTTTTGCTTGCTTGTTACGATCGCTAACCTTTGCTGCTGGTAAATGGTGTTGTGTTTCTGGCTATTGTGGTAAGCTAATATAATGCTATATTGTGTTTTCGCTGTAAAACACTTAAAAAATCTGAAATATTGGCTGGATTCACAAGATGTTTGTCTTTCATTTGCTGTACGCTGTGTATTTTTCAGAAATGCGAACTTCGAGTGCACCACCATAAATTCTAGGGGAGGGTCTGGGTGGGCGTCTGTCCACGGTGGCGGCTCTGGCGCGGGACGTGGACCCCACCTTAACAATGTCTTTGTCCGCCTCCTTACTCGCCCCCGTGGCCTCCTCCTAACAACCACCCTCCATGTACGCAGCACTGGACTAAGGGGCAGCTCCGGACTGAGGGGCTGCACCGGACTGAGGGGCAGCACCGGACTGAGGGGCAGCACCGGACTGAGGGGCAGCTCCGGACTGAGGGACGGATCCTGGCTGGCTGGCTCTGGCGGATCCTGGCTGGCGGATCCTGGCTGGCTGGCTCTGGCGGATCCTGGCTGGCTGGCTCTGGCAGATCCTGGCTGGCAGGCTCTGGCTGGTCCTGGCTGGACGGCTCTGGCTGGTCCTGGCTGGACGGCTCTGGCAGATCCTGGCTGGACGGCTCTGGCGGATCCTGGCTGGACGGCTCTGGCTGGTCCTGGCTGGACGGCTCTGGCTGGTCCTGGCTGGCTGACGGCTCTGACTGCTCCTGTCTAGCGGAAGGCTCTGGCTGCTCCTGTCTGGCGGAAGGCTCTGGCTGCTCCTGTCTGGCGGAAGGCTCGGGACAGACGGGCAGTTCTGACGGCTCGGGACAGACAGACAGCTCTGATGGCTCGGGACAGACGGACAGCTCTGATGGCTCGGGACAGACGGACAGCTCTGACGGCTCGGGACAGACGGACAGCTCTGACGGCTCGGGACAGACGGACAGCTCTGACGGTGCTGTGCAGGCAGGCAGCTCAGACAGTGCTGGGCAGATGAGAGACTCTGGCTGCGCTGGAGAAGAGGAATGCTCTGACAGCGCTGGACAGGTGGGAGCAACTGGGGAGAGAACCCGGAGAGACAGCCTGGTGCGGGGGGCTGCCACCGGAGGACTGGTACGTGGAGGTGGCACCGGGTATACCGGACCGTGAAGGAGGACACGCGCTCTTGAGCACCGAGCCTGCCCAACCTTACCAGGTTGAATGATCCCCGTAGCCCTGCCAGTGCGGCGAGGTGGAATTGCCCGCACTGAGCTATGCACGCGTACTGGGGACACCGTGCGCTTTACCGCATAACACGGTGTCTGACCAGTACGACGCCCTCTCACTCCACGGTAAGCACGGGGAGTTGGCTCAGATATCCTACCCGGCTTTGCCACACTCCACGTGGGGTCTGACTCTCGGGCTCCCAACCGCGTCGCCGCGCTGCCTCCTCATACCAGCGCCTCTCTGCCTTCGCTGCCTCCAACTCCGCCTTGGGACGGCGATATTCCCCTGGCTGAACCCAGGGTCCTTTGCCGTCCAGGATCTCTTCCCAAGTCCACGAGTCCTGTGCCTTCTGTTGCTGCTGTCGCTGCCCTTTTCCACTCCGCTTGGTCCTTTGTTGGGGGGTGTTTCTGTAACGGCTTTCATATTCGTCCTCCTCCTCGGACGAGGAGAGGCGAGAGGGATCGGACCAATACGCGGAGTGGTTAGTGTTCATAATGATTTAATATAACAAAACTGAAAACTGAATTACAAAACAAATAAACGAAGTGCAGAAACCTATACAGTACCGTGTGGTGAAAAACACAAACACGGAAACAAACACCCACAAAACACATGTGAAACCCAGTCTGCCTAAGTATGATTCTCAATCAGGGACAACGATTGACAGCTGCCTCTGATTGAGAATCATACCAGGCCGAACACAAAAATCCCAACATAGAAAACCAACCATAGACAAACCCACCCAACTCACGCCCTGACCAACTAAAATAAAGACAAAGGAAAACAGGTCAGGAACGTGACAAATGGCGTGAGTCCCGCAACTGTCCCGATGATTCCCATTGGGGAAACTCTTTGCGATATCGCAGACAGATATCCTCGTATCAGTTCGCAGTTACTGGAGAGGTTGCCACACACGGAAGCTGTGGTGACTGACAGGCCTCGACAGCCACTGAGCATTCTGAAGCACAAACACCAGGAGATTTGGTTGAAAGTTTACAGCCAATCTAATAACAACGAGGCTGCTGACAACTAGAACAAAGGGTCCGATCTTTTTGTTTGTGCCTCGGACACCAACACTAACTGCTGGTGGGGGGGGGGTCTCGAAACACAAAGGGGGGTAATACTAGCCCAGACCCATGATGTGCCGGTGGGGGAGGGGGTTGAGACTACGTGCAACACTGTACAAGGCCGCCAGAGCAGGAAACAAATCTAGTTGTAAACTTCCCCATGAGAACAGAGAGCAGCTGATGTAAGAAGGGCTATATAAATACATTTGATTGATTGATTGATTAAACTGTAGTGTATGATATACCATTTTCTAGCTCTGGGTCTCTACTTTTATCCAATGTAAAAAACACAATTTCAGATTTTGCTACATAAGACCGATTTGAGTCGGTCAGTGACATATATGTGTTATTTTATAGTTTAGATGTCGTCTCTATTATTCTACAATGTATAAAATAGTCAAAATAAAGAAAAACCCTTGAATGAGTAGGTATTTCCAAACTTTTGACTGTTTTTTTCAATAAAAGATTATGGTCAATAATATAAAATGCTGCGCTAAAGTATAACAATACAGCTCCCACAATCTTCTTATTATCCATTTATTTGAGCCAATCTTCAGTCATTAGTGTCAGTTCAGTACCCTTCTCTATAAGCATACTGTAAGTCTGTTTTTAAATTGTTCGCAGAGAAAAGTTTTTTAAGGGCCGCCAGCAAGCTGATTGTTAGAACCAGCAAAGGGTTCTTTACCATTCTTGGAATTGCTTTAGCTTCTCTTCAGGTCTGAGGACAGACACTTTTCTCCAGGCTCAGATTATAGATACACTACATGGCTCATCGAACATCTCATTTCAAAATCATGGGCATTAATATGAGTTGGTCCCTTCTTTGCTGCTAAAACATCCTTCACTCTTCTGTGAAGACTTTCCACTAGATGTTGGAACATTGCCACTGGGACTTGCTTCCATTCAGTCATAAGAGCATTAGTGAGGTTAGGCGGTGAGGCCTGGATTCCAGTCGGTGTTCCAATTTATCTCAAAGGTGTATGACGGGGTTGTGGTCAGGGCTCTGTGCAGGCCAGTCAAGTTCTTCTACACCGATCTCAACAAACCATTTCTTTATGGACCTCACTTTGTGGACAGGGGCATTGTCATGCTGAAATAGGAAACGGCCTTCCCCAAACTGTTGCCACAAAGTTGGAAGCACATAATCATCTAGAATGTCATTGTATGCTGTAGCATTAAGATTTTCCCCCACTGGAACTAAGGGGCCCAAACCATGAAAAACAGTCCCAGACCATTATTCCTCCTCCACCAAATAGTTGGCTCTATGCATTGGGGCAGGTAGCGTTCTCCTGGCATCCGCCAAATCCAAATTCGTCCACCTGACTGCCAGACAGTGAAGCGTGATTTATCACTCCAGAGAACGCGTTTCCAGTGCTCCACAGTTCAATGGCGGCGAGCTTTACACAACTCCAGCTGACGCTTGGCATTGTGCAAACATTTCGCTACACTCACATTAACATCTGCTAACCATGTGTATGTGACCAATACAATTTGATTTGATTTTATGGTGATCTTATGTGCGGCCATGGAAACCAATTTTGATGCTCCTGACGAACAGTTCTTGTGCTGACGTTACTTCCATAGGCAGTTTGGAACTCGATAGTGAGTGTTGCAACCGAGGACAGATGATAATTTAAGTGCTTCAGCACTTGGCGGTCCCATTCTGTGAGCTTGCATGGCCTACCACTTTGCGGCTGAGATGTTGTTGCTCCTACTTCACAATAACAGCACTTACAGTTGACCGGGCAGAAATTTGACGAACTGACTTGTTGGAAAGGTGGCATCCTATGACGGTGCCACGTTGAAAGTTACTGAGCTCTTCAGTAAGGCCATTCTACTGACAATGTTTGTCTATGGAGATTGCATGCCGTGTGCTTGATTTTATACATCTGTCAGCAATGGGTGTGGCTGAAATAACCTAATCCAGTCATTTGAAGAGGTGTCCACATACTTTTGTATATATAGTGTATGACAGTAGGAGTGGCAATATAGTCGCTACCATCCTCAGTAGCTTTCCATCCAAGTTGTCAATACCAGGTGGTTTCTCATTATTGATGGAGAACAACAAAAAATTCCACCTCTCCCACACTGACTTTAGATACAAAAAATGACAATGTTTTTCTTTCATTATTAGGTATTTTATGCATGAATATGATGACATTTAATTTCTGAGTTTACCCACTTAATAGTCATTAAAATAATTGGCAATGTCAAAAGATTTGTGATGAATGGGCCTTCTCCCACTGGGCACAGACATCAATTCAATGTCTATTCCATGTTGGCTCAACGTAATTTCATTGAAATGACATGGAAACAACATAGATTCAATCATTCTGTTCCCAGTGGGTTGATTCAATGAAAGACAGAGTTGAATTAATATTTTTGCCCATCATTTTAGTTAAAGCACTCCAAAGCTTTTTTCCATCATACTTTATATAATTTAATTTAGTTTCATAATACAGTTTCTTCTTCTTCAATTGATTAATACATTTTATGCTACTCAAATATCATATGTATTTCTAAACTATTCCAATCTTTTACTTGAACTTATTGCACCCGTTACTGAAATTGTTGGCCCAGTTTAGATGCTCTAGGTAGCCTCATATCGAGAACCTTATTACTGATGAATGTGTTTGTTTTTTATGACCATGTTGTCTTTCTGTTGGCATTTTGTTTTATATTTTGATCTTTGTATTTCTGTAATTCAGGACTCATCTGTGAAACAGACATTGGTCTCAGTATGACTCCCCGATAAAAATAAAGATGAAATAAAAAATGACAGTCATTCTGAATGCAGGTTACGGGTTGGATAAAAATGCAAAATGTTGGCTAGCCCCCTCTCTGGCTGGATTCCATTAGGATTTACACACTGCTGTGTAATGTGATTTACAGGTCTGATGTTGCCTACAAACTATGAGTTTTGGGGGAAAACTAGGCCCTCAAAATACAGCCTTATGAAATATGCATTATCTTAAATAATTACATTTTAATGATAACATAATAATCTTAGATCTCTCTTGGTGAAGGCAACATGAATAAAAATGAATGAATACAACAACCATGCCTCTGTCACAAGCAAACACAGTCAAGGGTGGTACTGGTCATTCTAAAACTCGCTTGAAAGGCACCCTGGGAAATATGCAAATAATACCCAACACCCTACAGCAGGGCTATTCAATTCCGGTCCTGGCAGACAAATTGAAAGGGTCCATACTGCCACCTAGTGTTTGCTGATCCATCCTGATGACATGGATGGAATCATGTGACCCTTCCTTAACCCATAGGAAGTCCCACAAAGTGAACTACTTTAAAATGGTTGAAGCCCTCAATGAGGTTGAAGCCAAAACAGGTTTTATCCATCTAGACTCCTCTACCTAACCCTATGGGTTCTTCAAAGAACCATCCCATTTACAGTCCTTCAGTGAACCAGAAATGGTTCCCCTATGGCATCGCTCTGAAGAACCTTATCTGGTTCTAACTTGAAAAAAGAGTTCGGGGAGTATAGAAATATAATTAATGGAACGGGCTTGAAACCTCTAACCCTGCCAATTTGACTGGTAAACTTATTTGCAAACTCGCAATAGATGCGGTAAAGAAGTCAATTGAATGCAGAACGTGGGGATAGAAGAAGGACGGCGGATTGGTGCACACGCAACAAATCTGATCTAACAAAGTGAACATTCGTCAAATCTGTCATGACCGATTCTTTTGTGTCAGCCCCACAATGTGGTTATTAAAGTCAGATTTTGCTGTTTTTGCTGCAGAACATTTAGAATTTAGTCCCTTTTCAGGTTTAAAAGAAGTGACTGCTAAATGCTAACTCCTGTTCGTATAAGCTGGTAGCACAGCTAGCAAAGCGAAATTGGTGTTGATAGTCATCTTTAACTGTAAATGGTGACAATGACATGCACATTCCTTTCCCCCTTCTGATGACCAGGTGGCGAATCGCATCTCTGCATGTCTGGCAGACATATCAGTGTGGATGACGGATCACCACCTCAAGCTGAACCTCGGCAAGACGGAGCTGCTCTTCCTCCCGGGGAAGGACTGTCCGTTCCATGATCTCGCCATCACGGTTGACAACTCCATTGTGTCCTCCTCCCAGAGCGCTAAGAACCTTGGCGTGATCCTGGACAACACCCTGTCGTTCTCCACCAACATCAAGGCGGTGGCCCGTTCCTGTAGGTTCATGCTCTACAACATCCGCAGAGTACGACCCTGCCTCACACAGGAAGCGGCGCAGGTCCTAATCCAGGCACTTGTCATCTCCCGTCTGGATTACTGCAACTCGCTGCTGGCTGGGCTCCCTGCCTGTGCCATTAAACCCCTACAACTCATCCAGAACGCCGCAGCCCGTCTGGTGTTCAACCTTCCCAAGTTCTCTCACGTCACCCCGCTCCTCCGCTCTCTCCACTGGCTTCCAGTTGAAGCTCGCATCCGCTACAAGACCATGGTGCTTGCCTACGGAGCTGTGAGGGGAACGGCACCTCAGTACCTTCAGGCTCTGATCAGGCCCTACACCCAAACAAGGGCACTGCGTTCATCCACCTCTGGCCTGCTCGCCTCCCTACCACTGAGGAAGTACAGTTCCCGCTCAGCCCAGTCAAAACTGTTCGCTGCTCTGGCCCCCCAATGGTGGAACAAACTCCCTCACGACGCCAGGACAGCGGAGTCAATCACCACCTTCCGGAGACACCTGAAACCCCACCTCTTCAAGGAATACCTAGGATAAAGCAATCCTTCTGCCCCCCCCCCCCCTTAAAAGATCTGATGCACTATTGTAAAGTGGCTGTTCCACTGGATGTCATAAGGTGAATGCACCAATTTGTAAGTCGCTCTGGATAAGAGCGTCTGCTAAATGACTTAAATGTAAATGTAAATGTAACATGTATTGGAGTTGACATCCATACAAGCATTATACACCCAATTGTTTAACTCAACATAGTGTGAAATAAACATATCAACAATAGCCTAAATGTAGGCATATTTTGCATGGAAGCAATGAGGAGATTTTGGGATCTTTCCGACACGGCATCTTTTCCCCTGACGTTTCCATGGCATTTCCATTATTTTGGTCGAGTTCCATTGACCTCTTTACGGCATCTATACTCTGAGTCGATATTCACATAATAATAAGGAATTACTCTAGACCAGTACCTCAAATTGGGGAAAACAAACATTGTTGCCCACCTCCAGTGTAAAATAGCCATATTTTGTACGTTTTTTGTTATTCAGAAATAAGAAAGCACGCTGCAATGCTGCTGTGTTGTTCAATGTACATGTAACAAGCTCAAAATTTTCGACCTAAGGTTCGCAATGCTCCCACGTAGGGAAATTGAGCCTGCGAGAACAGGCCTATGTCTTCAGGCTATTTTGCGTGGGAGAGTGGGCAATTGTGGGGACTCGATGTCCAAGTAGGCTACACGTAGCTATGTGTGTTTGAAAACATATAATCACAGGTAAGACGTTTGTAACTCCACTCACTAGCTGTAAAGTCTGTTTGTTTGTGTTGTTGGTCTAGGCTAGCGCTCCGGAGCTAGCACTCACTCACGTGGCTGCTGGTGGGAAAGGGAAAGGGGGATACATAGTCAGTTGTACAACTGAATGCGTTCAACTGAAATGTGTCTTCCGCATTTAACCCAACCCCTCTGAATCAGAGGTGCGGGGGGCTGCCTTCATCAACATCCACATCTTTGGCGCCTGTCATGAAAAGGGTCATGAGGGAAGCCAAACAATATTATGTTTCTCTATGTAGTGAGAACGTTCGGGAGCAGGCAATGTTGAAAAGTAATCTTCAGACATGTTGTGCTTTTCTTAACCTGTTGAGGATGGGGGCGCTGTTGTGACTATTTATGCTAATCGTGTAATTTTTGAAACGGCTTCCCACAAAATCCTTGATCGTACAATATGCATATTATTATTATTATTGGATAGAAAACAGTCTATAGTTTCTATAGGAGTTGAAATTTTGTCTCTAAGTGGAACAGAGCCCATTCTACAGCAATTTCCCTGACATGGAGTCAGATTTCAGAAATTTTGGCCACTGTTCTGGAGTCAGTTAAAAGGGCACTGTTATTGCTATGACTATACGGACACTGCTTACGTCTTCCCCTGGATGCCTTTACGTGATGACGATTTGAATGGGGTCGATTGCGCGTTCACAGGCACTATAAATTAAAAAACCCTGTAGCTAGCAAGTCTTTTCTTGGTGCGTAACGCGCGTGGAGGACACCGACCCGCTCCTGTTCCAAGCATTAGTGTTGGGAGTAATCTTTCTCCGGTCATGTTAAGACTCGTTATAGGAGTTAAAAACATCATAAGGTAGTTAATTGAAAGCGTTTTATAGCAATTTATATCCGTTTAGTGCGATTTTGGGACATTTATTTCTGAAACGCTCTGAATTGCTGGGCACGCTTCCAGTTCATCCCGAACGCAGTTGGCATTTCCACATGGCAAGAGGACAGCTTTCCACCAAAAGACGATTGGACCCAAGAAAGGATCCTTTGCCCAAGATACTGATGGAAGAACAGCTCAAAGTAGGACATTTTTATTATGATAAATCGTGTTTCTGTCGAAAAATATTAGTGGCTTAGGACGCCATGTTTTTTGACGTAGCTTCGCTTGGCGCAAACTGTATTGAAAAGTAAGGATAAATTAAAAAATGTAATTCCGCGATTGTATTAAGAATTAAATTGTCTATCAATCCCTGTCCACCCTATATTTTTTAGTCACGTTTATGAGTATTTATGTATAAGAGTAGATCACTGTCTAATATGGCGCACGGACATTTTCTCACCAGCTGGGCTACATTTCACATTGTCTAACCATGATTTTGGTGGCTAAATATAAACATTTTCGATCAAACTCTATATGGATTGTGTAATATGATGTTACAGGAGTGTCATCTGAAGAATTCTGAGAAGGTTAGTGAAAAAATTAATATATTTTGGCGATGTTGACTTTTATCGCTCACTTTGGCTAGAATCAATGCTGGGCTGCTATGTGCTATGTGCTATGCTAATATAACGATTTATTGTGTTTTCGCTGTAAGACACTTAGAAAATCTGAAATATTGTCTGTATTCACAGGATCTGTGTCTTTCGATTAGTGTATGCTGTGTATTTTTACGAAATGTTTGATGATTAGTAAGTAGGTAAACACGTTGCTCAATGTAGTTCTTCTAGTCCATTTGTGACGGTGGGTGCAATTGTAACCTATGCCATCTACCTGAAATATGCACTTTTTTCTAACAAAACCTATCCCATACCATAAATATGTTATCAGACTGTCATCTGATGAGTTTTTTTCTTGGTTAGGGGCTATAAATATCTTAGTTTAGCCGAATTGGTGATAGCTACTGGTGTTGGTGGACAAATAAAAGATGGTGGATTATGCTAATGTGTTTTTAGGTAATAGATGTACATCTTTACATATTGTGTCTTCCCTGTAAAACATTTTAAAAATCGGACATGTTGGCTGGATTCACAAGATCTGTGTCTTTCATTAGCTGTATTGGACTTTAATGTGTGAAAGTTAAATATTTAAAAAAAATTTTTTTTTTGAATTTCGCGGCACTGGTTTTTCAGTGGGGGTGGGGGGGGAGTGCCGCTAGCGGCACTCTCATCCTAGACAGGTTAAATTTAGTTTTGTAATTGACTAAAATAAGCAGACAACAAGAACATTATGTTTGAAACAGGTACTTTTTTTTGCTATGAGCCAATGGGGTAACCAAGGTGACCATGGGTTGTTTTCCCCCAAGGTGGGTGGGGCCGTGACGTTCTATCTAGTTCTGACTGGGAGTATGGCTGCCTGGTGTTGGGCAATAATCTCCATGTCATTGAAGAATGTTCATGCAATTGAATATTTTGTTTTTATAATGGCAACAAATCATAGCACATGTTGATGGGTATACTTCATGCCTTTACTTCCTGCTTTTACTTCCTGATTTGCTCCCATAGGTACACTTGCAATGGACACCAGTCCACCCATTATGCTATCATTGACATGAATGTGGACGCCCGTTCTATCCATTCTATTTCTATGGTGGGGAGGAGATATTGATTGACACCAGTGGGACCTCTCAACTGAGGCTAATAGGGTGACTATTCACGTTAACTGCTTAAAAATAACTTATCAATCTATTATTACAAGTATTCAATTCGATTTGAATCTTTTTATTGCATATTAATCAAATGCTGAGTGGCATAGTTTATATGGGTCTGAAGTCTTCAGAAAATGTCCACATGATGCTTGCTTTGAGTTGTATTGTTCCTCTATGGTTGTATTGAGATGCTGTCACGTTCTGACCTTAGTTCCTTTATTATGTCTTTATTTTAGTTGGTCAGGGCGTGAGTTGGGGTGGGCATTCTATGTTGTTTTTCTATGTTTTGTTCTAGTCGTTATATTTCTATGTGTTTGGCCTAGTATGGTTCTCAATCAGAGGCAGGTGTCGATCGTTGTCTCTGATTGAGAATCATACTTAGGTAGCCGGTTTTCCCACTATGGGTTGTGGGTAGTTATTTTCTGTTTAGTGTTTTTGTTTGCTCCTTACAGAACTGTTCGTTTGTCAGTTTGTTGTCTTTGTTCAGTATTCATTCTTTATTAAATTATTAATACGTACCACGCTGCACTGGTCCTCTTCTCCTTCCCCCAACGACAACCGTTACAGATGCCTTGGCTGACATGGATATTGATGTGCTGATTTGACCTGCTGCCTGGCTCTGTGCCAGTGTCATGCATTCGTACACTAGTGCTTCTTCTCTTTGGTTTCTCTAGGTCACCCTGGCCATCGCACTGGGCCACACAGATCAACGACAGAGGTGTCTCGCCATGTACCCGCTCTAGAGGAATGGCAAACATGCATACAAATACACCTACACAGGCAAGCACCCGTTCATGTAGACACAAATACACACGCTGTGCCTCCTGTCGCTTTCTAGTTAGCATGTAATAAGCCTGGTTAGCCTAATGAGAGCGGTGAAACATTTTCCTGCCTGCCACTGGTTAATCAACTGTTTAAAGTGCCATATCTATATTTTAATTCCCTCCCATTAGGGCAGACAGTTTTGATTATGCTCTTAATCTCCACAGATTGAGACATTAAAGCACAGCTAATCCTCCGATTCCTCCACAAGAGGGAGCGATACTCTGTAGGACTGTGCCAACGAGTGTGTTTTTACCACGACGCACAGACATATAAAAAGGCATGAAACACACACGCATACACACCAACGACCACAGAGGGACCCCACAAAGTGTTCCACGGACCTTTCTCTCTCCGCTCTGTGTATTTAAACATGAATTTAATAAGACGAGTTCTCTGTGAAGTAGCCTCTGAATTTACAAGTAGCCGTCACAGTGGAATTACCATGACTATAGTAGCTATAGCAAATGTATAATGTGTTTACAATGGGCATTCAAATTATATTGATTGTGTAAATAGCAGTGCATTTAAAATATATATATATATTGTCCTATGAATGTATACTTGTTAACTTTACCACAGTATTAAACGTTTTATTTAATTTATCCTATTTCACCATTCAGATCCAGAATGGGTGGTGGCTTTTGCCTCTCTCTCTCTCTCTCTCTCTCTCTCTCTCTCTCTCTCTCTCTCTCTCTCTCTCTCTCTCTCTCTCTCTCCCTCTCTCCCTCTCTCCCTCTCTCCCTCTCTCCCTCTCTCTCTCTCTCTCTCTCTCTCTCTCTCTCTCTCTCTCTCTCTCTCTCTCTTTCTTTCTTCATCCCTTTCTCCCAATATTTTTCTTCCCCAAACTGAGCTGAATGGTTCCCATGATTCTGGGTTACATAAGGCTTATTAACCTGTATGTAGGTCTGTTTTCTCCTGGCACACTGTAGTACAGGACAGGAAGTTAGGGCCGGGGATTTCAGTGCCCCCTTCCCCTCTTCTCTATTATCCTCTATAGAGGTGGAGGTTGGGATCAGATGTCCCATTGTGTTTCAGGACAGATCCTTTGGAAAGAAACAAAGTAACTCAGCTTTATTATTATTATGTAATAACGGTTCATTTAACCCATAATCCACTTACACATGGTAAATTGTAGTTACCGTCGCCACAAGACACGGTCACAGTCTTAAACTCACCTTCTAAGGTGCGCATCATTCACTGCTCTTGAAATGGGGAAAATAGAACATGAAATGCCTCATACCACAAAGTTAACAAATGAACGAACGCTGACAATTTTCTAATTAATTAACTTTACTGATTTCAATTAGCATTTTCACATGCAACTGTAGGGAAGGAAAGTGTTGTGCATTAATTACTTGATAATTATTTTGACTAATTTGGTCTATAAAATATGTTTCTATATAAATAGTTTACGATGGATGACACATGCAGTCTCCTCCCTCCTCAATGACTTCTATCTTCCTCTCCTTTCCTTATCTAATTTTCTCACATTTTACCCTCTCAATTTCAATTCCGATCTTGTCTCATCACTGCGACTCCCCAACGTGCTCGGGAGAGGCGAAGGTTGAATCATGCATCCTCCGAAACATGATCCGCCAAACGTACTCCTTAACACCCGCCTGCTTAACCCAGAAACCAGCCGCACGAATGTATCGGAGGAAACACAGTTCAACTGACTACCGAAGTCAGCCTGCATGCGCCTAGCCCACCACAAGTAGTCGCTAGAGCACGACGAGCCAAGTTAAAGACCACTGGCCAAACTCTTCCTTAACCCGGGCGATGCGGGGCCAATTGTGCGCTGCCCTATGGGTCTCCCGGTCACGGCCGGTTGTGACACAGCCTGAGATCGAATCTTGGTCTGTAGTGATGCCTCAAGCACTGCGATGCATTGGCTTAGACCGCTGAACTACTAGGGAGGCCCTCCTTTCCTTATCTCTTGTCCTTCTAGAGCACTAACAAGTGATTGGGTTGGATGGATTTCCACCATTTAACTTTAGCTTATCAAGTCATTTAATAGCATTTGTCATGATGCTAGTTCTGTCGCTTTGAAGTGTAACACAAAAGGAAACTGAACTAAATCACTTATAATCTGTGTATTCTGTCTGAATAAAAGGCGTAGGAAACTGCCCAGGGAGCAGTCAGTTGGACAGAGACTGTGAGACCAAGACGTAGACTGGCTGTTTCTGTTTACAGTCCTCAAAATCATCTGGTGATTACAAGTGACCTTGTGAAATAATCTACTACTTAACACATTGCTACTTAAACTGAATGCCCAATCTTTGGTAGCAGCTGTGACAAGGAGACGAAGGCAGGCGTGTCGAACAAAAAGAAGGGGACATCTTGGGTTCCAGGCCATTTAGTTGAAGGACAATGACACCATCTTGTTTAACACCCAGGAGGGCCTATTAGCCACACTTTAATAGGCCTTTAACTGACCAGGTGTGAAGGTGAGGGTCTCCCCCATTCTGCACTTTAACTTGGCCTTGCCAATTTAGTTTCAGATAGGGGGTGGGGGATGCGATAGAGGCGAAAGGTACTGGAAGTATAAACATTAGGTTCAGTGGGGGATCTTGCTTACTGCACCTTAATTTGTCCCTGCAACAAAGGGGGTACTGGCAAGAGGGACTGCTGGTGGCTAAGATAGATCCACTTTTATCTTTCTTTAACTTACTGAACTTCATGCGGTCCATTTGTATTTCTGCCATTGATCCCATATTCACTGTAACTAGGTTATATTGGATATATTTGGTTATAAACAATGTGTTATGACTTAATAATAACACGAGTTACACTCAATCAGTGTGGGGATAGCTGTGAACCTTGGCTGTATGTATTCAGCTACGAGCAGCAGTAGTAATGGAGCAGCCAGCGAGCCCCAAAGCAGCTGTTATATGTAATAACCCATACACATTCAACTCGGAGCAAATTACCCTACCACTATTAGTACATCTCGACGGATCCTTTACAAACTCCTGAACAGCTGCTGGGAAGAAGAGCGGGAGAGGGCTGGACGATATCGAGAGAGAAACAAATAGAGATGGAGGTACAGAGAGAGAAAGAGAGAGCGAGAGAAGTGTAACGAGGGAAAGGGAGACAGGAGGTAGCCTAATTCATGGGTATAAAATAATACATGAAGAAAAAGCGGAGAGGACTAGAGAAGAGAAAGCGAGAGAGAACTAGAGCGGAAGATGAAAATAAGATAGCTATCATCAGGCATTGAAGAGGCTACCGCAGGGCTAGGCTCCAGTCTAATTTAGCCGAAGAAGGAATTTAATGAACAGTGATTGTTCCAATTAATAGTATTGAGTGTTATTCATCTCAGCTGTCTGGGAGAAGCATCTGGACGTCATTACCTGATTTGTCTGCCTCTCTCTCCCTCCTCCTCTCCCCTGCTCTTAAAGACACAGCATCTCTCACTGTGTCTGTGCGTGTTTCTGTTTTTGCGTAGGCATGTAGGTGAGTATATTTTATCGTGTGTGTGTGTGTGTGTGTGTGTGTGTGTGTAGCGGGTGTAGAAAAGCGTGCCCTGTCCTTCACCCAGAGTTATCTCTTCCTGAGTGGAGTGATAGTTGGGCAAGGTGAGGAGAGATGTGGGGTGAGGAGGGGTGAGGTAGAGGGGAGAAGACTTCAGATGTGGGATGTTGGAGAGCCCCATATCCGAGCATAGGGATTCCCCCAGCCTTCTCTGACAATAGGCCAGGAAGGAAGGAGCTCAATGCTGTAGGCCAGGACCCGGTCCTTACAAGAGACCTGGAATAGGGACAGGACATACCGTGGAGGCCATGGTAGGGGCACACACCCTCCAAACTGTATCCGTGCACTCTTGCGTCTCCTGAGTCTGTATTTGTGGGATGATAAGGGAGTAGGGGGGAGGAGGCTGCATAGTACCAACAAATAAAGTAGTCCATTGTTGTCTCCTTTTCAAGGTCACAACAATGACCATGGCCTTAGTTTCACAGGTGTTCTGTTCAGTCAGTGTAATAAGTATCCAGGCTGGATACACTACAAGTCATGTCATAATATATCAGAGATAAACTGAGAGAAAGGTAGGAGATGGAGAGGAAGGCATAAATAGAGAGACAGACAAAGAGCGACAGGTAGATAGAGAGAGTGTCCTTATCTAAATCGTCTTGGCCCTGACCTTGTGTCACATGACCAGGGAGACTAAACCATCTCTATGTTCTGACCCCAGCAGCAGCAGCAGTAGCGGAGTTAGAGCAGGCAGTGCCAACAAGTGTGTGTGTGTGTGTGTGTGTGTGTGTGTGTGTGTGTGTGTGTGTGTGTGTGTGTGTGTGTGTGTGTGTGTGTGTGTGTGTGTGTGTGTGTGTGTGTGTGTGTGTGTGTGTGTGTGTGTGTGTGTGTGTGAGAGAGAGAGAGAGTGAGTGAGAATAGAGAGAAAGACCCAGAAGGTTGGAGGGGCAGCGTCTACATGACTGAGATTTACACTGGGTTAGTGTAACCCTGCCATACTTCATCCAGACAGGACCTTGACAAGAAAGAGAGAGATGGAGGGAGAGGGACAGTGAGAGAGACGGACAGAGAGAGAGTGAGGAAGGGAGAGAAGAATGGATGTAGAGAGATAGATAGAAGAAGAGAGAGACAGAGGGTAGATATAGAGAAAGTATGACACTCCAATGTTGGATGGCTGTAAAGACTTTCATTCCTTTTGTCGTGTCTGTGACTATTATTAAATGTGACTTATTTTATAAAATCAATTATCTATGTGTAATTATTATTACGTGATTAAACTAATCATGTAAACTTAATTAACTGGAAATTCGGGCACCACAGGAAAATGTTTATAGAGTCTCTATTTCCCGAATCGACTCTTCAGATATTTTCAAATCTTATCGGTTGGTCTTCTAATGTATCGTTATTACCTCATCAGTTCTCATTACTGAACGTCGCAAACCCTTGCTGAACCTGCATGAACCCTAGTCTCAAATGAAACAGCGATATACAAATTGGCTTAATTATTTATTTACTAACTAACTAAGCAAATCACAGAAATACGTTAACAAACAACATAGCTATTGATTACTAACACAATGCATTGATAAGTCTCTGGTGGGCTAAACCAGTATGACGGCTTGGTAGACAATGGAAAGGGGTGGGGACAGATAAATAGCAGGAAAGACAAAATGGATTCACTACACACAGTTGATAATTATAATCGTTGAAATGCTAATCCTTTGCACATGAATGGCCGCTCATTCTGAAAGTAATTGCAATGTCCATATTTACGCCCGTATGTCGTTGTTGTCTTCTCTGTCGGAATCCGGTCCGTCTGCTGGAGAGTCAGTTCATCAGAGAGTCTCTGGTTAACTTCCCCAGAAGTCACACTGTCTTTCGTGGTTGTAGTGTCTGTTGTACTGGATATGTTAGGCATACAGATGGTTGTTGCATAGAATAGATGCTTCCGCGGTTGTCTTTTGCAGTTTTGTCACACAATGCCACAGATGTCTCAAGTTTTGAGGGAGCGTGCAATTAACATGATGACTGCAGGAAAGTCCACCAGAGCGGTTGCCAGAGAATTTTATGTTCATTTCTTTACCGTAAGCCACCTCCAACGTTGTTTTAGAGAAATGGCCTCACAATCGCAGACCACGTGTATGGTGCTGTGTGGACGAGCGGTTTTCTGATGTCAACATTGTGAACAGAGTGATCCATGATGGCGGTGGGATTATGGTCCGGGCAGGCATAAGCTATGGGCAGGCATAAACTACGGATTGTCACGTTCGTCATAAGGAGTAGACAAAGATGCAGCGTGGTATGTTTCCATCCTTTATTTTGGAATAGAAAACTTAACCTGTTGAGGACAGAGGGCGCTGTTTTCACTTTGGGGGAAAATTGTGCCCAATTTAAACGGCCTCGTACTCAATTCTTGCTCGTACAATATGCATATTATTATTACTATTGGATAGAAAACACTCTCTAGTTTCTAAAACCGTTTGAATTATTTCTCTGAGTAAAACAGAACTCATTTTGCAGCAAGCTTCCTGACAGGAAGTGGAAAATCTGAAATCGATGCTCTGTTCTAGGGCCTGCCTATAAATGGCCTTCATATATGTCAGTATACATGCACTTCATACACCTTCCACTAGATGTCGTCAGGCAGTGAGAGAAGAAATGGAGTGTATAACTTGATCAGGGTCGAATAAAAGCTCTCTGCATGACGTGTCACCAGTTTCCTGTTTTCTGGAGAGCGCGTGAAGGGACCTCGTTTTGCCTTCTGAAAAGCTGCCGTTATAGACGACTAATATCTCCGGCTTTGATTTTATTTGATACATGTGACAATATCATCGTAAAGTATGTTTTTTCAATATAGTTTTATTAGATTATTGAAATTTATTCGGGACGTTAGGCGTGTTGCGTTGTGTGCCTTTGTTCAGGAAGGAGAGCTTTGCGCTACTTTGCTAGCTTTCCGTGCTAATTGACTGGAGAAGAGGACATTCTAAAACCAAACAACGATTGTTCTGGACAAAGGACCCCTTGTACAACATTCGGATGAAAGATCATCAAAAGTAGGACCCATTTTATGATGCTATTTCATATATCTGTCGAACATGTGAAATAGTCGTTTGCGCCCAGATTTTGGGTACTCTCTCGCTATAACTAAGCTGGATGTCATAATTAAGTTATTTTTAGAATTCTAACACGGCGATTGCATTATAAGAACTAGTGTATCTATCATTTCCTATACAACATGTATTTTCTAGTAACGTTAATGAATAGTTATTTGGTCAGAATAGTTGAGTGTCATAAAAATATCCGCACATTCTGGGAAAAAGATGCTACGTTAGCACAATGTATAACCACTGATTTCAGCTCTAAATATGCACATTTTCGAACAAAACATAAGTGTATGTATAACCTGATGTTATAGGACTGTCATCTAATGAAGGTTTATGAAGGTTAGTGAAAATTAATATATTTTGCTGGTTTATTCGCTATCGCTAACGTGCCTATTGCTATCGCTAACGTGCCTTGATGAATGAATGCGGTAGTGTGGTAGGCTATTGTAGTAAGCTAATATAATGCTATATTGTGTTTTCGCTGTAAAACACTTAAAAAATCGGAAATATTGGCTGGATTCACAAGATGTTTGTCTTTCATTTGCTGTACACCATCAATTTTTCAGAAATGTTTTATGATGAGTATTTAGGTATTTGACGTTGGTGTCTGTAATTACTCTGGCTGCTTCAGTGCTATTTCTGACGGTAGCTGTGATGGTAGCTGCAATGTAAAACTGATTTATACCTCAAATATGCACATTTTTCGAACAAAACATAGATTTATTGTATAACATGTTATAAGACTGTAATCTGATGAAGTTGTTTCTTGGTTAGTTTGGTTGGTTCTTGGTTAGTTAGGTTGGCTTTGTGCATGCTACCTGTGCTGTGAAAAATGTCTGTCCTTTTTTGTATTTGGTGGTGAGCTAACATAAATATATATGGTGTTTTCGCTGTAAAACATTTAAAAAATCGGACATGTTGACTGGATTCACAAGATGTGTATCTTTCATTTGCTGTATTGGACTTGTTAATGTATGAAAGTTAAATATTTCTAAAAAATATCTTTTGAATTTCGCGCTCTGCCTTTTCAGTGGAATGTGGGAGGAGTTCCGCTAGCGGAACCCCGGTGCCAGACAGGTTAAAAGAACAAAAGAACAAAACGAACAAACGAAACGTGAAGCTAAATAACGCTCACAGGCAACAATAATTAGACAAGATGCTACAAAGCACAAAGGGGAAATGGCTGCCTAAATATGATCCCCAATCAGAGACAACGATAAACAGCTGCCTCTGATTGGGAACCATAACAGGCCATCATAGACATATAAACACCTAGATGACCCACCCTAGTCACACCCCGACCTGACCAACATAGAGATTAAAAAGCTCTCTATGGTCAGGGCGTGACACGGACAACAAACACAATTGCATTTTATCGATGGCAAATTTGAATGCACAAAAATACTGTGGCGAGATCCTGAGGCCCATTGTTAGTCCAATTATTAAAAAGGTGTCTGTGACCAACAGATGCATATCTGTATTCCCTGTCGTGTAAAAACCATAGATTAGGGCCTAGTGGATGTACTGTATTTCAACTGACTGATTTACTCATATGAACAGTTACTCACTAAAATCAATTAAATAGTAGTAGCACTAGCCTGCTAGCACTAGGTATGTAGTAGAAGAGGCTAGCGCCAGGCCAGTATTGACAGACAGTAATATGGCTAGCCTGCTAGTAGAAGTGATGAGGCTAGCTCTATGCCAGTGTAGACAGATAGTCATGTCACTAGCCTGCTAGTAGAAGTGATAAAGGCTAGCGCTACGCCAGTGTAGACAGATAGTCATGTCACTAGCCTGTTAGTGGAAGTGATGAGGCTAGCGCTACGCCAGTGTAGACAGATAGTCATGTCACTAGCCTGCTAGTAGAAGTGATGAGGATAGCGCTACGCCAGTGTACTGTAGACAGACAGTAATATCGCCATCCTGCTAGTAGAAGTTTTACTGTGCATATAGATACTTTTGTACCTGTTTCCTCCAGCATCTTCACAAGGTCCTTTCTGTTGTTCTGGGATTGATTTGCACTTTTCGCACCAAAGTATATTCATCTTTAGGAGACAGAATGCGTCTCCTTCCTGGGCGGTATGATGGCTGCGTGGTCCCATGGTGTTTATACTTGCGTACTATTGTTTGTACAGTTGAACATGGTACCTTCAGGCATTTGGAAATTGCTCCCAGGATGAACCAGACTTGTAGAGGTCTACAATAATTTTTCTGAGGTCTTGGCTGATTTCTTTGGATTTTCCCATGATGTCAAGCAAAGAGGCACAGAGTTTGAAGGTAGGAATTTCAAATACATCCACAGGTACACCTCCAATTGACTCAAATGATGTCAATTAGCCTTTCAGAAGCTTCTAAAGCCATTACATCATTTTGTGGAATTTTCCAAGCTGTTTAAATGCACAGTCAACTTAATATATGTAAACTTCTGACCCACTGTCTGTAAACAATTGTTGGAAAAATTACTTGTCATGCACAGAGTAGATGTCCTAACCACCTTGCCAAAACTATAGTTTGTTAACCTGTTGGGGATGGGGGCGCTGTTTAGACTATTTATGCTAATGTGGCTAATTTTTTAAACGGCTTCCCACAAAATCCTTGATCGTACAATATGCATATTATTATTATTATTGGATAGAAAACAGTCTATAGTTTCTATAGGAGTTGAAATTTTGTCTCTAAGTGGAACAGAGCCCATTCTACAGCAATTTCCCTGACATGGAGTCAGATTTGAGAAACGTTGGCCACTTTTCTGAAGTCATTTAAACGGGCACTGTCGTTGCTATGACTATACGGACACTTCTTACGTCTTCCCCTGGATGCCTTTACGTGATGACGATTCCAACGGGCTCGATTGCTCGTTCACAGGCCCTACAAATGAAAAAAACCTTTAGCTAGCAAGTCTTTTCTTGCTGCGTAACGCGCGTGGAAGACACCGACCCTCTCCTGTTCCAAGCATTAGTTTAGCCTGTTATATTTCTCCGGTCATCTTTTCACTCGTTATAGGAGTTACAAACATCACAAAGTAGTTAATTTAAAGCGTTTTATAGCAATTTATATCCGTTTAGTGCGATTTTGGGACATTTATTTTTGCAACGATGTGAAAAGTTGGTCACGCTTTTCAGTTCATCCCGAACGTAGTTGACATTTCCACATGGCAAGAGGACAGCTTTCCACCAAAAGACGATTTCTCCCAAGAAAGGATCCTTTGCCCAAGATACTGATGGAAGAACAGCTCAAGGTAGGACATTTTTATTATGATAAATCGTGTTTCTGTCGAAACATTTTAGTGGCTTAGGACGCCATGTTTTTTGACGTAGCTTCGCTTGGCGCAAACTGTATTGAAAAGTAAGGATAAATTAAAAAATGTAATAACGCAATTGTATTAAGAATTAAATTGTCTATCAATCCCTGTCCACCCTATATTTTTTAGTCACGTTTATGAGTATTTATGTATAAGAGTAGATCACTGTCTAAGTGGCGCAAGGACGTTTTCTTTACCAGCTTGTCTACATTTCACATTGTCTAACCATGATTTTGGTGGCTAAATATAAACATTTTCGATCAAACTGTATATGCATGTTGTAATGTGATGTTACAGGAGTGTCATCGGAAGAATTCTGAGAAGGTTAGTGAAAAAATTAATATCTTTTGGCGATGTTGACTTTTATCGCTCACTTTGGCTAGAATCAATGCTGGGCTGCTAATTGCTATGTGCTAAGCTAATATAACGATTTATTGTGTTTTCGCTGTAAGACACTTAGAAAATCTGAAATATTGTCTGTATTCACAGGATCTGTGTCTTTCGATTCGTGTATGCTGTGTATTTTTACGAAATGTTTGATGATTAGTAGTTAGGTAAACACGTTGCTCATTGTAATTATTCTAGTCCATTTGTGATGGTGGGTGCAATTGTAAACTATGCCATCTACCTGAAATATGCACTTTTTTCTAACAAAACCTATCCCATACCATAAATATGTTATCAGACTGTCATCTAATGAGTTTTTTTGTTGGTTAGGGGCTATAAATATCTTAGTTTAGCCGAATTGGTGATGGCTACTGGTGTTGGTGGACAAATAAAAGATGGTGGAATATGCTAATGTGTTTTTAGGTAATAGATGTACATCTTTACATATTGTGTCTTCCCTGTAAAACATTTTAAAAATCGGAAATGTTGACTGGATTCATAAGATCTGTGTCTTTCATTAGCTGTATTGGACTTTAATGTGTGAAAGTTAAATATTTTAAAAAAATATTTTTTTTGAATTTCGCGGCACTGGTTTTTCAGTGGGGGGGGGGGGGGGGAGTGCCGCTAGCGGCACGCTGATCCTAGACAGGTTAACAAGACATTTGTGGAGTGGTTGAAAAACAAGATTTAATGACTCCAACCTAAGTGTATGTAAACTTCCAACTTCAACTGTATGTAGTCAAGATATAATTGTGTATATTTTTTTATATTTTTTTTACACTTTAGGTACTTTTTTCTAATTTGACATTATTTTGTGTCTGTCGTTGACAAAAATAACAATTAGAGGGCACGACAAAACCTATTCCCTCTCAGGAGACTAAAATGATTTGGCATGGGTCCTCAGATCCTCAAAAGGTTCTACAGCTGCACAATCGAGAGCTTCCTGATTGGTTGCATCACTGCCTGGTATGGTAACTGCTCGGCCTCCGACCGTGAGGCACTACAGAGGGTAGTGCATACGGTCCAGTACATCACTGGGGCCAAGCTTCCTGCCATCCAGGACCTCTATACCAGGTGGTGTCAAAGGAAGGCCCTAAAATGGTCAAAGACTCCAGCGAACCTAGTCATAGACTGTTCTCTCTGCTATCACACGGCAAGCGGTACCGGAGTGCCAAGTCTAGGTCCAAGAGGCTTCTAAACAGCTTCTACCCCCAAGCCATAAGACTACTGAACATCTAATCAAATGGCTACCCCCTCTTTTACGCTGTTGCTACGCTCTGTTATTATCTATGCATAAGTCACTTTAATATCTCTACCTACATGTATATATTACTTGAATTACCTTGACTAACCGGTACATCCGCACATTGACTCTGTACCGGTACCCCCTGTATATAGCCTCGCTATTGTTATTTTGCTGCTGCTCTTGAATTATTTGTTACTTTTATATCTTATTTTTCTTTAGGTTTCTTTCTTAACCTGTTGAGGCTGGGGGCGCTGTTGTCACTATTTATGCTAATCGTGTAATTTTTGAAACGGCTTCCCACAAAATTCTTGATCGTACAATATGCATATTATTATTATTAATGGATAGAAAACAGTCTATAGTTTCTATAGGAGTTGAAATTTTGTCTCTAAGTGGAACAGAACCCATTCTACAGCAATTTCCCTGACATGGAGTCAGATTTCAGAAATGTTGGCCCCTGATCTGGAGTCAGTTAAAAGGCCACTGTTATTGCTATGAGTATACGGACACTGCTTACGTCTTCCCCTGGATGCCTTTACGTGATGACGATTTGAATGGGGTCGATTGCGCGTTCACAGGCACTATAAATTAAAAAACCCTGAAGCTAGCAACTCTTTTCTTGGTGCGTCACGCGCGTGGAGGACACCGACCCGCACCTGTTCCAAGCATTAGTGTTGGGAGTAATCTTTCTCCGGTCATGTTAAGACTCGTTATAGGAGTTAAAAACATCATAAGGTAGTTAATTTAAAGCGTTTTATAGCAATTTATATCCGTTTAGTGCGATTTTGGGACATTTATTTCTGAAACGCTGTGAATCGCTGGGCACGCTTCCAGTTCATCCCGAACGCAGTTGGCATTTCCACATGGCAAGAGGACAGCTTTCCACCAAAAGACGATTAGACCCAAGAAAGGATCCTTTGCCCAAGATACTGATGGAAGAACAGCTCAAAGTAGGACATTTTTATTATGATAAATCGTGTTTCTGTCGAAAAATGTTAGTGGCTTAGGACGCCATGTTTTTTGACGTAGCTTCGCTTGGCGCAAACTGTATTGAAAAGTAAGGATAATTTAAAAAATGTAATTCCGCGATTGTATTAAGAATTAAATTGTCTATCAATCGATGTCCACCCTATATTTTTTAGTCACGTTTATGAGTATTTATGTATAAGAGTAGATCACTGTCTAATATGGCGCACGGACATTTTCTCACCAGCTGGGCTACATTTCACATTGTCTAACCATGATTTTGGTGGCTAAATATGCACATTTTCGAACAAACTGTATATGCATGTTGTAATGTGATGTTACAGGGGTGTCATCTGAAGAATTCTGAGAAGGTTAGTGAAAAAATAATATATTTTGGCGATGTTTACGTTATCGCTCACTTTGGCTAGAATTAATGCTGGGGTAATGTTTGCACATGTGCTATGCTAATATAACGATTTATTGTGTTTTCGCTGTAAGACACTTAGAAAATCTGAAATATTGTCTGTATTCACAGGATCTGTGTCTTTCGATTAGTGTATGCTGTGTATTTTTACGAAATGTTTGATGATTAGTAAGTAGGTAAACACGTTGCTCTATGTAGTTATTCTAGTCCATTTGTGACGGTGGGTGCAATTGTAACCTATGCCATCTACCTGAAATATGCACATTTTTCTATCAAAACCTATCCCATACCATAAATATGTTATCAGACTGTCATCTGATGAGTTTTTTTCTTGGTTAGGGGCTATAAATATCTTAGTTTAGCCGAATTGGTGATAGCTACTGGTGTTGGTGGACAAATAAAAGATGGTGGATTATGCTAATGTGTTTTTAGGTAATAGATTTACATCTTTACATATTGTGTCTTCCCTGTAAAACATTTTAAAAATCGGACATGTTGGCTGGATTCACAAGATCTGTGTCTTTCATTAGCTGTATTGGACTTTAATGTGTGAAAGTTAAATATTTAAAAAAAATATTTTTTTTGAATTTCGCGGCTCTGCCTTTTCAGTGGGGGTGGGGGGGGAGTGCCGCTAGCGGCACCCTCAGCCTAGACAGGTTAAAACTGCATTGTTGGTTCAGGGCTTGTAAGTTAGCATGTCACCGTAATGTCTGCTTTTGTTGTATTTGGTGCATGTGACAAATCATTTTATACACTGCTCAAAAAAATAAAGGGAACACTTAAACAACACAATGTAACTCCAAGTAAATCACACTTCTGTGAAATCAAACTGTCCACTTAGGAAGCAACACTGATTGACAATAAATTTCACATGCTGTTGTGCAAATGGAATAGACAAAAGGTGGAAATTATAGGCAATTAGCAAGACACCCCCCAAAACAGGAGTGATTCTGCAGGTGGTGACCACAGACCACTTCTCAGTTCCTATGCTTCCTGGCTGATGTTTTGGTCACTTTTGAATGCTGGCGGTGCTCTCACTCTAGTGGTAGCATGAGACGGAGTCTACAACCCACACAACTGGCTCAGGTAGTGCAGTTCATCCACGATGGCACATCAATGCGAACTGTGGCAAAAAGGTTTGCTGTGTCTGCCAGCATAGTGTCCAGAGCATGCAGGCGCTACCAGGAGACAGGCCAGTACATCAGGAGACGTGGAGGAGGCCATAGGAAGGCAACAACCCAGCAGCAGGACCGCTACCTCCGCCTTTGTGCAAGGAGGTGCACTGCCAGCGCCCTGCAAAATGACCTCCAGCAGGCCACAAATGTGCATGTGTCTGCATATGGTCTCACAAGGGGTCTGAGGATCTCATCTCGGTACCTAATGGCAGTCAGGCTACCTCTGGCGAGCACATGGAGGGCTGTGCGGCCCCACAAAGAAATGCCACCCCACACCATGACTGACCCATCGCCAAACCGGTCATGCTGGAGGATGTTGCAGGCAGCAGAACGTTCTCCACGGCGTCTCCAGACTCTGTCACGTCTGTCACATGTGCTCATGTGCTCAGTGTGAACCGGCTTTCATCTGTGAAGAGCACAGGGCGCCAGTGGCGAACTTGCCAATCTTGGTGTTCTCTGGCAAATGCCAAACGTCCTGCACGGTGTTGGGCTGTAAGCACAACCCCCACCTGTGGACGTCGGGCCCTCATACCACCCTCATGGAGTCTGTTTCTGACCGTTTGAGCAGACACATGCACATTTGTGGCCTGCTGGAGGTCATTTTGCAGGGCGCCGGCAGTGCACCTCCTTGCACTAAGGCGGAGGTAGCGGTCCTGCTGCTGGGTTGTTGCCCTCCTATGGCCTCCTCCACGTCTCCTGATGTACTGGCCTGTCTCCTGGTAGCGCCTGCATGCTCTGGACACTACGCTGACAGACACAGCAAACCTTTTTGCCACAGTTCGCATTGATGTGCCATCGTGGATGAACTGCACTACCTGAGCCACCTGTGTGGGTTGTAGACTCCGTCTCATGCTACCACTAGAGTGAGAGCACCGCCAGCATTCAAAAGTGACCAAAACATCAGCCAGGAAGCATAGGAACTGAGAAGTGGTCTGTGGTCACCACCTGCAGAATCACTCCTGTTTTGGGGGGTGTCTTGCTAATTGCCTATAATTTCCACCTTTTGTCTATTCCATTTGCACAACAGCATGTGAAATTTATTGTCAATCAGTGTTGCTTCCTAAGTGGACAGTTTGATTTCACAGAAGTGTGATTGACTTGGAGTTACATTGTGTTGTTTAAGTGTTCCCTTTATTTTTTTGAGCAGTGTATATATATATATTTTTTTTTTATCCCACATTGTAAGACAAAATGTGGAAAAAGTCAAGAGGTGTGAATACTTTCTGAAAGTGCTTTTATTTCTAAACCATAAAAGAGCCGTTGTTTGAAAATACCTTCAAATAAAAGGTGACATTCTATACTGATCTCCAACCAAAAATACTGGAGTATAGAGCCAAATGTAGAAATATTTGCTTCACTGTCCAAATAAATACAGAGTACCGCTCCCGCTGTAGTGCTGGTAGTGGTATGTCTCACTGTTATTGACCAGTGACGAGCCCCCAGGTCTCAGTCCATTTATTTTGCTTAACCTTAAGAACAAATTGTTATTTACAATGACGGCCTACCCCTGCCAAACCCTAACGACGCTGGGCCAATTGTGTACCGCCCTATGGGACTCCCAATCCCAGCCAGCTGTGATAAAGCCCGTAATTGAACCAGGGTCTGTAGTGATGCCTTTAGCACTGAGTGCCTTAGACCGCTGCGCCACTCGGGACTGACCCCCAACCTCTGGCCCAATAGTTACATTTACTAAAAAGTCATCTAGCACACACTACACCAGACAATCACATGTCACCTATCAACTACCTAATAACTGCTAGCAGAAAGCAAAGTGCTAGTAGCCACACCAATACCAAAAGTCAAATTTAGTCTGGGTTTACAGTTTATTCGTGTGCTGAATTTATACCTATTTTGATTGATCTATTCTCCATATTTTAGTGTGTGTGAGTGAGTGTGTGAGTGTGCGTGTGGGATCGGGGGTATCAACCCCACCCAACAGGTCAAACCCCTGACCCACAAGGGCCTGACCTGCCCCTCCATCTCCCCGCACTCCATCCCCAAACATGTAGTGGTGGCCCCACTTCGCTGCTCAATACCCTTTTAATTGCGTTGCGTTGGGTTGGTTTGCGGCCTATCAATTAATTGGTGTATTTATGTCAGCATGGGCCCCGGGTCTACATTGTATATCTGTGTGGCATTTTCATTTATTTACCTATATAGCCGGCCCCCGTGCATCATCTATATATCTATCCATCTCTCCTCCCCGAGAGCACTTCAATTCAAGGGTTCCATAATTACTGCAAGCCTATAAGTGCTTTGATTTGGGATTTTTATATCCCCTTCTTCCATATCCTCTCCTTTCCTTCCACCATCACTCGCTCTATGCCTCTCAGAGTGAAAGACAGAGGGATGAGATGGAGAGATAGACCTTTCTTTCTCAGTTTCTTTTTCTTTCTTATCAGAATCTAGTGTTTTGGTCATGGGTGAGGGGATGGGGCGGGGCGCTGTGATATTTGCTGTGGGAGATTTATTCAAATCCATGACAAATTAAAGCATTATGAGGCTTTCATCAGATTTCACTAAAGGTGATAAAAACCTATTTGAGGCAGAGGAGAAATGGCCCCAAACCTTTCATTTAAAAATATGAATTGTAATTATGTTAACACCAATAGAACCCAAGTCCTATTTTCTTAATTATTCATAATGGATTAATGTATCCTACAACCGTGTAGGAAAGAACAATGCAATGCAGTGTCTCTATTCTCTCTGCACAGCTCTCTCTCCCCTCCCACTCTCTCTCTCGCTCTCTCCTCTCTTTCTCTTACCCTCTCTCTCTCTCTCTCTCTGTGTTGTGAGTGTGAGATATTGGTTGTATTGAGGTGAGGGCTCATTTCCATAGTCTTAGACAGTCTTTCTCCATCTCTTTAGCACCGTGTGCCTGCCCTAGGGGCATCAATAATTCAAGCTCTGTTTCGGAACGAGAGGTGGGGGGTGTAGAGCGAGAGGAGTGTGTATGAGTGGTGAGGTAGAGTAAGACTTATGTGAGTTTGGGGGTAAAAGTAAGAGTGGTGTTTGTCTATATGTGTGTGTGTCTACTCCAGGTGTGTGTGTACCTGTGTGTGTTAAATGGTTATATGGTTTGGACACCACTCTACTTAACCCTACCTACTCTCTCTGGGTTAAGTTTGAGGGTCTATGGGTTGGCCACTGGCTCTATTATTAAGTACTTAAATGGATCGGGTCTGTCTGTCTGTCTGTCTGTCTGTCTGTCTGTCTGTCTGTCTGTCTGTCTGTCTGTCTGTCTGTCTGTCTGTCTGTCTGTGTCTGTGTCTGTCTGTCTGCATGGTTCATTTCCATGCCTGTAGTCAGTCTGAGTGGAAGGTCAGCCGTCCACACCCTCAAAATAGAGTCTTTTAACCCCCATCCATCCATCAGGCCAGAGCCAGAGCCATAGCCAGGAGAACATTAATAATACCTGGGTCGTGGGTGGAGGAACTACAATGCATATCATAATGTGGGCCTACAGTGCCTGTCTACAGAAGGGGTGTAGTCCTTTAGGACTGATTGACAGTTGGGTAACCACTCTCTTAGTCTGTATCCCCGTAGTGTTCTCCATCTCTGTCTTTAGTCTGTTTTGAAGCATGGTG
This sequence comes from Salvelinus fontinalis, assembly GCF_029448725.1. Taxonomy (NCBI): domain Eukaryota; kingdom Metazoa; phylum Chordata; class Actinopteri; order Salmoniformes; family Salmonidae; genus Salvelinus; species Salvelinus fontinalis. Next base: position 41,765,359 of record NC_074690.1, read on the forward strand.
TGGTTTGAGTGAAAGTCTGGGTGGTATAGGAGAGAGAAAGAGAGACAGAGCTAAAGAGATAGGGCCTAGATCATGAGACTGAAGAAGAGATGCAGAGAGAATATAAAACTCAGAACTCTCCACCGCTTCTCATTGTCCTCCTCCTCTTCTCCAAAACTGCTATTATGGGACAGATCCATATGAAAGTTTGTTCAGCATTCTTCAAAACCGTATGGAGCTTGACGGTCAGCCATGTTATACAGGTCATGCTGCACCAAAACCATATGCAGCTTGACAGTCAGCCATGTTATACAGGTCATGCTCCACCAAAACCATACGCAGATTGACGGTCAGCCATGTTTTACAGGTCATGCTGCACCAAAACCATACGCAGCTTGACAGTGAGCCATGTTATACAGGTCATGCTGCACCAAAACCATACGCAGCTTGACGGTCAGCCATGTTATACAGGTCACGCTGCACCAAAACCATACGCAGCTTGACGGTCAGCCATGTTATACAGGTCACGCTGCACCAAAACCATACGCAGATTGACGGTCAGCCATGTTATACAGGTCATGCTGCACCAAACCATACGCAGATTGATGGTCAGCCATGTTATACAGGTCATGCTGCACCAAAACCATACGCAGCTTGACGGTCAGCCATATTATACAGGTCATGCTGCACCAAAACCATACGCAGCTTGACGGTCAGCCATGTTATACAGGTCATTCTGCACCAACACTATATGCAGCTTGACGGTCAGCCATGTTATACAGGTCATTCTGCACAAAACCATACGCAGCTTGACGGTCAGCCATGTTATACAGGTCATGCTGCACCAAAACCACTTTGGGCACTTACCTTAAGAGCCCATTTATACTGAAGAGTAGAGAGGGATATATAGAGGGGTGAGGAGGGATGGATGGAAAGAGGAGAGAGGGAGACAGAGGAAGGAAGTAGATGGAGAGATGAAGAGAGAGAGAGAGAGTCTGACGGATGAAGAGACTCAAAGGGAGTGAAAGACAGTGAGAGGGAAAGAAGAGGTGAAGAGATGGAGAGCTGAGGTGATATGGATCCGGTGGTTGGGCAGGGCTGGTTAGCACAGATCAATGTCTGCAGGACAGGCACACAGGGGATCCTACTACACGTGTCACTGACAGACACACTGAAATCTCTTTAAAACCTTTACTATTGACTCTAACAACGTCATGACGTTTGCCGACAACACTGCAGTAGTAGGCCTGATCACCGACAACAGGGAGACAGCCTATAGGGAGGAGGTCAGAGACCTGGCACTGCGGTGCCAGGACAACGGTGACAAATCTGTTGATGTGCCCTTGAGCAAGGCACTTAACCCTCATTAGTTCCAGGGGAGACGAACTACTATGGCTGACCCTGTAAAACAACACATTTCACTGCACCTATCTGGTGTACATGACAAAAAAAATGAATAATAATCTCCCTCAATGTCAGTAAGACAAAGGAGCTTATCTTGGACTACAGGAAACAGAGGGCCGAGTACGCCCCCATTCACATCAACAGGGCTGTATTGGAGCTGTCACGGCTGTCGTAAGAAGAGGACCAAGGTGCAGCGTGGTGAGTGTACATACTTTTAATAGTATATGTTGCCAACAAAACAATAAACAATACAAAAACAAACGGTGAAGCTTAATGCTACGTGCCATCAAACAAAGTTAACTTCCCACAAAGACAGGTGGAAAAAAGGGATACCTAAGTATGGTTCTCAATCAGAGACAACGATAGACAGCTGTCCCTGATTTGAGAAACCTACCCGGCCAAAACATAGAAATACAATAATAGAATATAGAATACCCACCCCAACTCACACCCTGACCAAACCAAATAGAGACATAAAAAGGATCTCTAAGGTCAGGGCGTGACAGGAGCAGGTCGAGAGCTTCAAGTTCCTTGTTATCCACATCACTAAGGACCGATCATGGTCCAAACACACCAACACAGTTGTGACGAGGGCACGACAACCCCTCTTCCCCCTCAGGAGGCTGAAAAGATTTGGCATGGGCCCTCAGATTATCAAAAAGTTCTACAGCTGCACAATTGATAGCATCTTGACTGGCAGCATCCCTGATTGGTATGGCAACTGCTTGGCATCCGACCGTAAGGTGCAACAAAGGGTAGTTCGTGAGGCCAAGTACATTACTGGGGCCGAGCTCCCTACCACCCAGGACATCTATATAAGGCTGTGTCAGAGGAACATTTGTCAAAGAATCCAGCCACTCAAGTCCTAGACTGTTCTCTTTGCTACTGCACGGAAACACCAAGTCTGGGACCAAATGGCTTCTGAACAGCTTCTACCCCCAAAGAGTAAGACTGATGAACAGGTAATCAAATGGTTTCTCAGACTATTTGCATTCACAAACCTTTTTTGGGAATCTACCCACACACTCAAACATACTACACTGACACTCCAACACACACATAAAGCACACACACACACACACACACACACACACACACACACACACACACACACACACACACACACACACACACACACACACACACACACACACACACACACACACACACACACACACACACACAATCAATCAATCACACATACACATACTGCTGCTACACTCTGTATGATCTATTCTGATTGCCTATTCACTTTTACCCCTAGCTACTGTACGTGTACATATTACCTCAACTACCTCATACCCCTGCACATTGACTCAGTAACGGTACTCCTTGTATATAATCTTGTTATTGTTTTTTTATTGTGTTATTATTTACTTTTTTTGTGTTGCAAAATTGTCATACTTTTTAACTCTGCGTTGTTGGGAAAGGGCTCGTAAGTAAGCATTTGACACTGAAGTATACAGTAGCTGTTGTATTTTGCACATGTGACAAATACAATTTTATTTGAATTGTTAACATTCATAATATACTTCACATTTCAAATAAGAGTATTCAAGGACACGAGATGTTTGTTCTTTCTTTTTCAGTTAAAACAAACTAGAAAATTGTAATTCATGTTTCCCTCTTTTGCTCTCTCTCATTCTCTTTCTTGTTCTTGTTCGGTCTTTGTCTGTCACATTTGCTTTGTTTGTGTAATCATCTCCACAAGTTAGTATCTGTTTCTCAGTCTGATCTAACACGTGGATGCCAGTAATTTAATTTCAGCTGAGATAATGATTCTAACCTTCACCCAGCGGATAGAGCTAGCCTGTGTGTCCCATAGGTGCACTGTGTTTGTGCCAGCCAGTCTGGATGGAAGACACTCTGTGTGCCTATTAAATACAGACTGGTTGATTGGTTGATGTCCAAGAATGCTCATTACCATCACCGGCCCTGTTGTTGTGATGTCATGATTCCTTTACTTCCCTTCTCTCTCTTTCTCTTGCTCAAAATAATTCAATGCGCTTTATTTCCACGGGAAACATATTTCTACATTGCCAAAGCAACTGAAATGGACAAAAGTGAAAAAACGATAAAAAGTTAAATAGTAAATATTACGCTCACACAAGTTCCAAAAGAATAAAGATATTTCAAATGTCATATTATGTCTATATACAGTGTTGTAACGATGTGCAAATAGTTAAACCAAAAAATAGAAAATAAAAATGGTGTTTGTTCTTCACTGGTTGCCCTTTTCTTGTAGCAACAGGTCACACATCTTGCTGCTGTGAATGCACACTTCGATATTTCACCCAATAGAAATGGGAGTTTATCAAAATTGGGTTTGTTTTTGAATTCTTTGTGGGGTCTGTGTAATCTGAGGGAAATGTGTCTCTAATATGGTCATACATTGGGCAGGAGGTTAGGAAGTGCAGCTCAGTTCCCACCTCTTTTTGTGGGCAGTATGCAGATAGTCTTCTCTTGAGAACCTGATCTGCCTACGGCGACCTTTCTCAATAGCAAGGCTATGCTCACTGAGTCTGTACAGTCCAAAGTCAAAGTTTTCCTTAATTTTGGGTCAGTCACAGTGGTCAGGTATTCTGCATTGTGTACTCTCTGTTTAGGGACAAATAACATTCTAGTTCTCTCTGTTTTTTGTTAATTCATTCTAATTTTTCTAGTAATTATATTTTCTGATGATTTGCTTGGATCTAATTGTGTTGCTGTCCTGGTGCTTTGTGGGTTCTGTTTGTGTTCGTGAACAGAGCCCCAGGACCAGCTTGCTTAGGGGGCTCTTCTCCAGTTTAATCTCTCTGTAGGTGATTGCTTTGTTATGGAGCAGCCTTGCTAGGTACAACAAGTTTAAATGTTTTACTCACATCAGCCACTGAGTAGGAGAGGGGGAGCGCAGTACTTGTCAGCAGGCCGTGACGGTGGCACTGTATTATCCTCAAAGCGGGCAAAGAAGGTGATTTCGCTTGTTTGATTGCCTTGCGGAGGGAATAACTACACTGTTTATATTCAGACATATTCCCATACTTCTATCCATGGTTAAATGCGCTTTCAGTTTTGGATGAATGCCGCCATCCATCCACGGTTTCTGGTTAGGGAAGGTTTTAATAGTCACAGTGGATACAACATCTCCAATGCACTTCTTTATTTCCCACTTCCTATTCGGAATATTTCTCAGGTTTTTGCCTGCCATATGAGTTCTGTTATACTCACAGACATCATTCAAACAGTTTTAGAAACTTCAGAGTGTTTTATATCCAATAGTAATAATAGTATGCATATATTAGCATCTGGAAAAGAGTAGGAGGCAGTTCACTATGGGCACGCAATTCATCCAAAATTGAAAATGCTGCCCCCTATCACAAAGAAGTTAAACCCTTTACAATGAAGATCTGTGAAGTTATTTGGATGTTTATGAATTATCTTTGAAAGACAGGGTCCTGAAAAAGGGAAGTTTCTTTTTTTTTTGCTGAGTTTATGTATTATTATGGATTAAAATAATGTGTTGGTCATTTTGGACCCTGGAACACAGAATTAATTCACATGAAACGAACACAACAGGAGGGTTAAGAGCAACTTATTGAATCTGTCTTTCTCTTCTCTCAATATTTATTTTACATTAAAGGAGTGCGTAGTTCTTATTCACTCGTTACTTTTTACTGTGACCGGTGATGAGCCCTTAACATGAAACCTGCTGTTAGCATATTTCAACCTGCTCCATTCCATTTCACTGGTTTCATTTCATCCTTTTATTTTCCCTCATTTCATCTCAAGCTTTTTTTTGGCCTGTAATGTTTGTAACCAACTATAAACATAGCCTCTAGTCAACATACCTGTTAAATGACAGATAAAAGTGAGATGGTACTGGACTGTATGGTTCATTCCAGATCTTTGACGTCACATATCTTGATCCTGTAATGTTTTTCAACCAGTGTAGAGACAGAGGCACAGAGACACAGCCAAGGAGAGGCCTTGTTAAATATTCATACTAAAGACTGGTGGCGCTGAATGTTTGATCCCCTTCCAGGAACAGGTAGGGTTAGCGGGTCCTGCTCCTCCCCTCCCCCAGGACAGAGCCACTAGGTCTGGGCAGAGGCCCTACCCACTGCCCCTCACTGACCACATGCCCAGGCCCGGGCCATCCCCATTAGCAAAGATCAATGGTGTTTTGCTTATTTATCTCAACAGCCTTCAGTACAGTCCCAGCGGCTTTAGTTTGCTCTGAACACTGGTCTCAGGATTGACAGAAACACCTGCTTATTTGTGTGACATACACTGATAGAACTGGTGGTACTAGAATTGTTTGCTTGTTTTCATTATTTTGCTTGTTTGTCCTTTATGTTTTCCTAGTATGTTGTCTACATCATCATTATTATCATCACCATCATCAGCATCCTTATCATCTTCGTCATCATTATCATCATCGTCATCATCGTTATCCTCATCACTACCATCATAAAAATCCTCATCATCATCATCATCATCATCATCATCATCATCATCATCATCATCATCATCATCATCATCATCATCATCATCATCAGCAGCAGCAGCTAGATAGAGACAGTAGGATTCAGTGGTTGGTCTGCTTGCAGTCTGATTGTACGAGGCACCGTAGGAGGATACAAGCTGACGTGTTAATTTATGACCAAACTTAGAGAGAGCAGAAGGCCCGGTGAAACCGCCAAGAAAAACCTCCACCTGGGGATCGGAGGAAAACCAACCAGGTCATAGCCCAAGAACCCCTGCAACAGTTGACGAAAACACCTATTTAAGCTGCCCAGGTGAACCCAGATGGGGCCTCCACTGAACTGGGATCAGAGGAAGAGTCATTAAGACCCTTCAATCCATTCCCAGACTGGGAGGGGGAAAATCTAGTTTGGAACGGCCCAGGTGGAGGATCGCAATTTCACCCAAGTGAGGAGCCAGGTCACCGAAGTAGATGGAATGATGGTCCTTGGGGTAAGTGAATTGAGATATCATCACTTTGTGATTATGAGGCAGCTGGTGTATTATGCTAAAGAAGTAAATTCTAAAGTTAGCGAACTGTTGTTGGTCCCAAAGCTGTATATCCTCACCGTATTGCATTTATCCCACTCACATATCCGTGGAGCCAAAATGGGGTACAGAAGACAAAGGACAGGATCCTAGGAGGCTTCTACTGGACGGGAGTGGTAAGAGCAATGGAGGACTATTGCCGGTCGTGTCCCAAATGCAAACTCACTGCACCTAAACCTTAGTAAAAAAATCTTCAAAAATCCTATCTTGTCCCCTTTGAAAGAATTGCCAAAGGGCACCAATACATTCTGGTGATTCTAGGCTATGCCACCTGGTACTCAGAGGCCATTCCCGTAAGAACTATGACCTCAACTATTATTGTTAAGGAGCTGGTGATGTTCTTCAGCCTTGTGGGAATAGCCAGGGAGATCCTAACCGACCAGGTGAGCCACTTCATATCCCGGATCATACGGAATTATGCAAACTCTTGAAGGTAAAAAAAATCCGCACTTCTGTGTACCACCCTCAGACAGATGGGCTAATTGAAAAGTTTAATAAAACCTTAAAGAGCATGCTCCGTAAGGTAGACCAGGATGGAAGGAACTGGGACCAGTTGTGGACATATTTGCTATTATCCACAAGGGAAGTGCCCCAGGCGTCTCCTGGATTCTACCTTTTCAAGCTCCTCTGTTGATGACAACCCCAGGGCATCCTGGAAATTGCAAATGAGACCTGGGAGAGTGAGCCAAGCCCGCATCACAGTCTCGTTGACCATGTGGCTGAAATGGGTGATCAGATGCAGAAGTTGTAGCCAATGGTAAAAGAGCATATGGCCCAAGCCTAAGAAGCGCAGATGAGAGTCTACGGAGAGCTCAACCCAGATAATTCCAGAATGGGGAGTGAGTTATGGTACTGGTGCCCACAACAGAGAATAAGTTCCTGGCCACCTGGAAGGGGCCATACAAGATCCTGGAGAAGGTGAGTCCAGTGAACTGCAAAGTTTGGCAGCTAGGGCGCCAGAAGCCAGTGCAAATGTACCACTTTAACCTTCACAAAAAGTGGCATGCTCGAGAGGTGTTGCTGTGTCCCCTGTCCCCACAGTCTCGAGAGGAGGTTGCCATCAGCACTCAGCTTACAAAACTACAGCGGCAAGAAATGGGGGGAACTAGTGGAGCAGAGCAGGACATCTTCTCTCCCCTCCCAGGGCGTGCGACCTTGACGCACCACCACATCCACACAAAACCCGTAATGAAGGTAATATTACGGCCCTATAGGGTCCCAGGTGGCCATCAAAAAGGAGGAGGATCAGATGCTAAAGATAGGGGTTATCGAGCCATCCCAGAGTGAATGGTGCAGCCCGATCATTTTAGTGCCAATGCCAGACGGTAAATATTTTATGATTATCCTATGCCGTGTGTAGATAAACTGATTGACTGCCTTGGCAAAGCCCGGTATATCAGCACCCTGGGTCTTAGTTAGCGGTACTGGCAGGATCCCCTGGCTCCAGAGGGAGAAGACTGAGAAGAAGGCCTTTGCCTTGCCTACAGAGCTGTACCGTTACACAGTTCTACCCTTTGGCCCGCATGGAGCTCCGCCTACTTTTCAGAGGCTAAATGATAGGGTCCTGAGACCCCACAGTGAGTACACAGCAGCATTTTTGGATTACATGATTATGTACAGCCCTAACTGGGAATGTCACGTGAACCAGCTCCTCACTGGCTTGGACGCTCTTCGCAGAGCAGGTCTAACCGCCAATGCAAAAAAATGCAGATTGGGACTTGAGGAAGCAGAGTACCTTGGCTTCATCATTGGGAGTAGCAACAACAAACCACAAGAGAAGAAAGTTCAGGCCATCCGACAGTGGCCCCAAGTCTCATGTAAAAAATATATTTGAGGGGCTAACCAGGTATTATTGTCGTTGCATAGTTAGGTTCATTCCTAACTATGCAACTGTAGCTGGTCCTCTCACAGACCTGACCAAAAAGACACAGCCCAATGAGATCAGGTGGACTGAAAAGCGGAAGAAGCCTTCTAGAACCTGAAGGAGGAGCTGTGCTCCGGATCGGTCTTGGTGATGCTGTACTTTGGGAGAGAGTTGGTGGTCCAGACTGATGCCTCCAACACAGGGGTGGGAGTGGTCTTGTCCCTAGAAATAGGAGTGGAGAAGCTTTCCATCCTATAGATCAGCCTGAAGCTGTTTCCCCGAGAAACCAAATACTCAACAGTGGAGAAAGAGTGCCTAGCAGTGCAGTGTGCATTGAATAAGTTAAAGTACTACCTCCTGGGACGACACTTCACTCTGGTCACAGACCATACTCCTCTGGTCTGGATGTCCAGGAGCAAGGAGACTAATGACAGTGACCAGGTGGTTTCTTTCACTCCAACAGTATTGTTTCTCTGTTGTCCACAGTTCCAGATCGAAACACGAGAATGCAGACGATCTGTCCCTCCGAAACGCTCTGTGGACAATGGCAGCTCCACCCGCCGAGACAGAGCTGAGGAGGGGGGTGTGTGATGGCCTGTATATTCATCGACGTTGGCTACATCTGCTGGCCAGGAGAGAGGGTGACCCAGAAGGGTAAGAACCCAATTAAACACAGTTGAATATAATTAGCTTGGAGGATGGGTGGAGGCTGTTTGAACTGGTCTGTAGCCAGATCTGTTTTTGTCTCTGGGGCAGTAGGAGCTGAAATGCTGAGCCCTCCAATGTTGAAAGGGATATCGGACCCAACGCGTCAAGAACCTACTGGATGTTACTTGTCTGTAGACCTGACCCCAGTAAGGACAAGCCTGATGAATTTCTGTTTTCTTTTATACACTGGTAAACAGCTTAGCTGTCCGGTAGTAGAGAGGGACCGGAAGAACCGTGCAGAAAGGCTCAAAGAGGAGCTAGATTTTTGGTTTGGTTTTGTTTCCCAGCTCTGTGGCATATTCTGTTGTTTATTTTCCTGAATAAAAGTCCTGGGTCGTTTCCCTGGAGAAAGGTCCATCTTGGTCTAAGCTTACTTTACATTCGTCACTTTTGGTTCAGCTCGGCCCCCGCTGACCGCTACAGTACTTTAACACCATTCTTCACCTCTGGACCATTTAGTAGATACTTGAACCTTGAAAGATTTTGACCTGTCCTTCCCTCTAAAGCCCCAATTCCCCACCCTCTCCCTGCCCTCCCCCTGCAATCCAGCCCAGCAATAATACACAGCCAATCAATAGTAACAGTCTCATGATAATTCATAACATTAACGTGCGCTCAAAGGCCCTGTGGGTCAGGGAAAACATAGGTCGATAGGCAGGGAGGTGATGGAGTTACAGTCCCCTGCATCCTGGAGCTACAGCTGGAGAATCAGGAAATACATGCCAAAAGCAGAGTTCTAAGATCCCATGACAAACAACCACAGAGGCAGGCCGAAGTACAATCAAAGATTCTTTATTATAAATTCAGCACTTACAACAATGACCATGCACAGTATCAATACAGATTAGAAATATATAAAAGGGCTAGGAATTAGGGCTCTAGGCCAACTATGAGCACCGCGACAAACGAACACAGTGGTTGAGTCACTCACGGAGCGGTGGCCAACGTTCGTTCGGCTCTTTCGAAGCAGGGTTCATTTGGCTCTACCTGAGCAGCGTTTGTTCGTTCAGCTCTACCCGGGCAAGGGTCGTTAGTCGATGACTGGTTCGGTCATCAATGGCAGGGTAGGTTGTCGGTGGCTGCTTGCTGGGCTGTTTCTCGCTCTGCCTGCTAGGTTGTAGTGTTGGGTGTAGCCTCTCGCAGCTGCGTTGGGTGTGTCCCATGTCTGTAGTCGAGGGGGGAAACAAAAACATATAGTACAATTGGAAGATGTACTGGCCAACAATTGGAGTCACACTCGAATGCTGGAAATAAGCACTTTCCTTTAGCAGTGCTAATGTTTTTCCCACAGCAGCGAGCAGCAGCAACAAGGTGGAAGTGCGTCCGCGGTTCGAGTGGCGTGCTGAAGGTAGGTTACAGTTCCTTTTCACTCTAGTTCTGGGGAGTGTTTAGCAATTAGTTCGGAGAGGGAGGAGTTGATATTGAATTGCCAACAGCTGTCTCAATGTTGCTTTAGTCCATGCCAATCTGTGGAATCGCTGCACACCAAATAAGCAAGCAAAATATTCTATGAGATTCAATTTGATTTCACATGTGAGAATAAAGTGAAAGTAAATCATTGTAAAAAAAAAACACACAGCACACTTGATTAAATGGCACTCATAAATAGGAATGATATAAAAAATGAAGACATGCTGATACACGATATAAAGAGAATGGCACTCTATTTAAATAAGAGTCAATGTCACCTGTGACACGCGTATGCGTGTGTGTGTGTCTGTCTGTCTTTGTGATGAGCTCTATGGAACTCAGGTGCCATACAGTGGGGAATAAATCCATTTAAAAAAAAGTGATCCTCTGTAGCTCAGTTGCTAGAGTTGCCATGCTCCCTGTTCTCCCATTGAACCCCAGTCCCATCAGCTACATTATCTCCTAAGCTCATTTCCCTCCAGTGCTCTCCATCCCTCTTAGCACCCTCCACTCATCCCATTCTCCCACTGCACCCTTTTTTCTCCTGCACTCCTGCTCTCCTTTTTCTCTTCTCCTCCTCTTCCCCCATCTCCCCCAAAGCTCGATCCCAACTGTTTTTTCTTTAGTTTTTTTTCAAGGACAGTCAGTCCTCCCAGCAATGGTTTAATTTCATCTCACATCTCTGAATTCAAGAGGATGGGCTGTCAATGCCATTGACATCCATGAAGAGCGAGAGAAACAAACAAAACAAAGTTACATGTGTGTATGGCAGGTAGGAAGGGGAATGTTAGCCCTGGGTTATCTCTGGGGAAAAGGCCAAACTCAATTCCAATCTTTTCCACTTAAAGGAAAAGATGTGGAGACGGGTGTGGGTGGTGATGGAGGGAAACAGGGGTTTCCACCACATGCATATAATTGGTACCATTGCAAAGAAAATACTTTGAAGTTTGTAGAAATATAAAAATATTGTAGGAGAATATAAAATAATAGATATGGTAAGAGAAAATCAACGAAAAAGAGAGAGACAATCCTCTTATAAATTCAAGAGAAAGGTCATATTGAAAATTAGCTCCCTGGATGCAATTCCTATGGCTTCCACAGGGTGTCAGCAGTCTATGTTCAAGGTTTCAGGCTTGTAACTTCAAAAAACTAAATAACAGAAATAACAGTTTTAGTAGAGGGACACAGTCTTGAAAATGTGTGTTTGGGTGCGCGATGAAGACAAGACGCACTGCTAAAATCGGTTTGCTATTGAACATACTTCTTTCCGAAAGAAATATTATAGTTTGATTACATTTTAGGGTATCTGAGGAGTCAATGGAAAAAGTGTTTGACTTGTTTTAACAAAGTTTAGGGGTAGATTTTTGGATTTCTTTCTCTGCAAGTTGAACAAGTGGGTTACTCAAATCGAAGGCGGAAACTAAACTGATTTTTTGGGATACAAAGAAGGATTTTATCTAACAAAACGACACTACTTGTTATAGCTGGGACCCTTTAAATATTTTCGCATGTCCAGGCCCATCTGAAGTTTGCCAATGACCATCTGGATGATCCAGAGGAGGAATGGGAGAAGGTCATGTGGTCTGATGAGAGAAAAATAGAGCTTTTTGGTATAAACTCCACTCGCCGGGTTTGGAGGAAGAAGAAGAATGAGTACAACCCCAAGAACACCATCCCAACCGTGAAGCATGGAAGTGGAAACATCATTCTTTGGGATGCTTTTCTGCAAAGGGGACAGGACGACTGCACCGTATTGAGGGGAGGATGGATGGGGCCATGTATCGCGAGATCTTGGCCAACAGCCTCCTTCCCTCAGTAAGAGCATTGAAGATGGGTCGTGGCTGGGTCTTCCAGCATGACAACGATCCGAAACACACAGCCAGGGCAACTAAGGAGTGGCTCCGTAAGAAGCATTTACATTTACATTTAAGTCATTTAGCAGACGCTCTTATCCAGAGCGACTTACAAATTGGGCATCTCAAGGTCCTGGAGTGGCCTAGCCAGTCTCCAGACCTGAACCCAATAGAAAATCTTTGGAGGGAGCTGAAAGTCCATATTGCCCAGCGACAGCCCCGGAACCTGAAGGATCCGGAGAAGGTCTGTATGGAGGTGTGGGCCAAAATCCCTGCTGCAGTGTGTGCAAACCTGGTCAAGAACTACAGGAAACGTATGATCTCTGTAATTGCAAACAAAGGTTTCTGTACCAAATATTAAGTTCTGCTTTTCTGATGTATCAAATACTTATGTCTTGCAATAAAATGCAAATGAATCACTTAAAAATCATACAATGTGATTTTCTGGATTTTTAGATTCTGTCTCTCACAGTTGAAGTGTACCTATGATAAAAAATTACAGACCTCTACATGCTTTGTAAGTAGGAAAACCTGCTAAATCGGCAGTGTGTTCTCCCCACTGTATATATATTCTGAATTCTGACATTGCTCGTTCTAATATTTGGGATTTGCTTGTATATTTTTATACTGTTAGGTATTACTGCACTGTTTGAGGAACATAAGCATTTTGCTACACTTGTAATAATATCTGCAAAGTATGTGATTTGATTTACAAGCATCTGTGCTATCGTGTCCATATGGACTCGTTAGCAACAAGACAGAAATACGTACTTAAAACGTTTATACAGGTTTGTTTTAGCAATAGATTATGATTCACCTGGAAGAGTCACATCTAACTCATGTCCTTCTAATTTCTGCAGTGCTCTGTTTGCAATGTTGATGCAGGACACATCTTTTGTTTTGCAACATCAAGACTCTATCGGGTTATTCACAAACCTTGATCTGTCACGTGTGTTTTGGCCTTTTATGGGAATTTGCTCTGTGAATTGATACAGTGACAATAAAAGTCCCTAGTCTGCCGGACTGCAAGTCCCTCTGATCCCTCATTTCCAACACCACTGTCCCCGAATGCAAAAGATTCACAACCCCCAACTCCCCAGGCCCCTGATTCAGGCCTGGTGTGCCCAGCTGGGCCAGTGCGTGCTGGGCTGATCCGGTGTGTGTTTGGCTGGTGTGTGTATTGCGGGGGAGAGTGCGCCGGGATAGGCTTTGGCTATAGGGTTAAAGGGGCTGGTGTGCTTTGGTCTAGGTTGGTTTGACCAAATCAGTGGTTGTGGAGCAGACATTAGCCGTTACTGAGTAAATGAAGTAAAGTAAATGAAGACTGCAATAAATGACACCCTCATAAAGACCCAGTCATCACTCAGCATAACCATACACAGATGCAGGTGGGATCTGCTGACATGGCTCTCATTGTCCCTGTGGGTCTGGACTCTGTAGGCTATGACCAAATGGTCATCTGATATCATGGGACATAAGTCATACTTCCTTCTCCTCTCCTCTTCTCGGTCGTCACTAGTTACCACAGCCACAAAGTCATAAACCCCACCATTTCTACAATGTATCTTCTTAAAATCTGATTTCAAACCTAACTCTAACCACACTGCAAACCGTATGTCTAACTCTAACCTTAAAATATTTGTTTTTATTTCATGAATTTCTATTATATAGCCAATTTTGACTTTGTGGCTGTGCTATCTAGTGGAAACCCCTCTCCTCTGGCAGTTGTGATGTCATCACCCTGAGTCAGCAGGTAAGGCCTTTTCGTAGAGATAGATAGACAGATGACTCATCTTTATATCTGTGTCATTTTAGCATCTGTGACAGCATGTACAGCGCCGCTGAGGCTACAGCCCATAATAAGGCAGACCAAGTGTACTACCTTCCTACTTTAAAATGTCGGAAGCATGGTGGAAGCCCTCAATCACACTGCCCATGCTTAAACTTCCTTTTGGACACTAGAGGCCTCTATCATCCTCTGTTGGCCTTGTGTACATAGGATGGTGAGTCAGTTGGGAAATATTGGATTGATGAGTTGGGTTTATACGAGGAAATCGCAAACACAATATGTCCACATTTGTTTTCTTTTTGTTTTGTGATTTGTGCAAATTGTATATGGATATTGTAATTTTGCCCTGATCTTAAAAATATAAACTGTACAAATTCAAGTAATGTTGTTGTGTGTCTTATGTGGTTCTTTCCGAGGTACACATTCATTCTAATGAAGATAAACACTTGGTAGCTATGTTGTAAGATGATTGTGTGTCTGTGAGAGAGAGCTTTAATGAGTACATGTTTCATAACATTTTATACTAAAGAGATTCAGTTCAACAAGACACATTTGTCATAATTCTTTATGACCGAATAAGTGCCAGGAATAGTTATACGGCACATATAACACTTCATAAAGTGTGGTATGTAAAGGGGTACTGAGAGTTCACAACAACAGGACTGTGTAGAGGACATGCTATTGACATATGGGGCTGCTGCAGTCAGTGTAAGTGTGAGAAACCTGACCCTCCCCAATAATCTGCCCTCCATAAGTGTTTCTCATTATGTTCATGTTCAGGCCACATTGTGTTCTCTCTCTGTGTCTCTCTCTCTCTCTGTGTCTGTGTCTCTCTCTCGCTCTCTCTCTCTCTGTTTTTAAAGGCCAGATGGTGCAGGGCTGTCTTTTGGCTCTGCATATCTAAAGGGATTAATATTACACATATAAACATCTTCCATCTCATGTTACTAACCTGTACCTACACTGCCAGTTGCCTTTATAACACACAAAACCTTCAACCCCCTCAATCGTGCCCACTCCTTCTCTGACCCATTTAAGATCCCAGCTTGTGTGTTTGTTTTGTTGTGGTCTCCTCTTCGCCTGGTGGTGCGTTTTTTTTCCCCCCACCAGGCCTCATAGACCCTGTGTGTGTGTGTGTGTGTGTGTGTGTGTGTGTGTGTGTGTGTGTGTGTGTGTGTGTGTGTGTGTGTGTGTGTGTGTGTGTGTGTGTGTGTGTGTGTGTGTGTGTGTGTGTGTTGCATATAGCCACACAACTGCATGATGTGGGCTTCCGGAACCATATCAGGGGCTTTTCATCTGCTCATGCCCTCTAATTTGAAGCCTCTATTAACCCTCTGTTATTAAATATGTGGAGTGATACTCTCTCTCGCTCTCTCTCTGTCTCTCTCGCTCTCTCTCTTTCTGTCTGACACTGTTTCAAGCCAATAGAGGCATGTAACAATAACCTCCAGTGATAGCTGCATTCTTGCTCTCCAACCACACAGACACATACAAATACCCCTTCTCCCCAACACCTCAATAACCCTGGCCACCCGGTCTGTTCCTCTAATCAAAACCTCCCTATATAACCTGCAGGTCACCTGCAGGTCAGGAGAGGGTTACTGCACCTCTTCCCCAGTTTCAGGCCTCCCTCCTGGGCTGCATAGAGCATGCTGCCCCCCTCCACTGAGCGGGAAGCCTATGGTCTATGATTCTTTGTTTGGTCTGGTGCTATTTACAGTCACACACACTTGTCTTCTTCCAGGGAGAGCAAAAGAAGAACAAAACTAAGGACAACATCAAAGCAAGGAAATGCAAAACAAGCATGAATAGGCCAGTTATACTGGGAAAGACCAGTCATTGTTATTACGTTATGTTTTTACTTTGCGGATAATGACATTCTGTATGGCAAAATGATGTAGTTTTCTCTGATTCACTGGGCAATTCATTGGTCACGTCTTGACTATCCGGTGTGTTGGTGTGTGGCTATTTTGTGGGTGTTTGGCCACTATGGTTATGTTTGGCTACATACAGTACCAGTCAAAAGTTTGGACAAGCCTACTTATTCAAGGGTTTTTCTTTATTTGTACAATTTTCTACATTGTATAGTAGTGGTGAAGATATCAGAACTATGAAATAACACATATGGAATCAAATAGGGCTACCTTCTGTATACCACCCCTACCTTGTCACAACACAACTGATTGGCTCAAACACATTAACTTCTTTGGGACAGGGGGGCTGTATTGAGTGGCTTGGATAAAAAGGTGCCCAGAATAAACTGCCTGCTACTCTGTCCTAAAAGCAATAGAAAAAGAATATGGATATAATTAATATATTTGGATAGAAAACACTCTGAAGTTTCTAAAACTGTTTGAATGATGTCTGTGAGTATAACAGAACTCAAATGGCAGGCAGAAATCGGAGAAAAATCCAACCAGGAAGTGGGAAATCTGAGGTTTGTAGTGTTTCAACTCTTTGCCTATCCAAGATACAGTGGAAATGGGGTAATATTGCACTTCCTAAGGCTTCCACTAGATGTCAACAGTATTTAGAACCTTGTTTTATGCTTCTACTATTAAGGAGGGGGGAATGAGAGGGGATTGAGTCAGAGGTCTGGCAGAGTGCCACGACCTGGTCATGTGCATTCACATGAGAGGTAGCTTGCGTTCCATTGCATTTCTGAAGACAAAGGAATTCTCCGGTTGGAACATTATTGAATATTTACTTTTTTGACTGCACAATATAGCGGATATCTCTTTGGCTTGTTTGGGCTCTGAGCGCTGTACTCAGAATATTGCATGGTGTGCTTTTTCGGTAAATCTTTTTTGAAATCTGACACAGCGGTTGCATTAAGGAGAAGTTTATCTAAAGTTCCATGCATAACACATGTATTTTCATCAACATTTAAAATGAGTATTTCTGTAAATTGATGTGGCTCTCTGCAAAGTCACCGGATGTTTTGGAATCAAAACATTACTGAACGTAACACGTCAATTTAAACTGAGATTTTTAGATATAAATATGAACTTTATCGAACAAAACATACATGTATTGTGTAACATGAAGTACTATGAGTGTCATCTGATGAAGATCATCAAAGGTTAGTGATAAAATGTATGTCTATTTATGCTTTTTGTGACTCCTCTCTTTGGCTCGAAAAATGGCTGTGTTTTTCTGTGGCTATGTACTGACCTATCATTTGGTGTGCTTTCGTCGTATAGCTTTTTTGAAATCTGACACGTTGGCTGGATTCACAACAAGTGTAGCTTTAATTTGATGTATTGCATGTGTGATTTCATGAAAGTAAATTTTTTTTTAGTAATATATTTGAATTTGGCGGTCTGCATTTTCACTGGATGTTGGCCATGCGGGATGCTAGCGTCCCACATATCCCAGAGAGGTTTTTAAGAAGGAAGGAAATTCAACAAATTAATTTTTAACAAGGCACAGCTGTTAATTGAAATGCATTCCAGGTGACTACCTCATGAAGCTGGTTGAGAGAATGCCAAGAGTGTGCAAAGCTGTCATCAAGGCTACTTTGAAGAATTTCAAATTTTTGATTTGTTTAACACTTTTTAGGTTACAGCGTGATTCCATATGCGTTATTTCATAGTTTTGATGTCTTCACTATTATTCTGCAGTGTAGAAAATAGTAAAAAGTAAGAGAAACCCTGTAATGAGTAGGTGTGTCCAACTTTTTGACTGGTACTGTGTGTGTGTTAAGGTCCTAATGTAGTGTTTTTAAGAAAAACACTTTTTTGAAGGACGATCAGAGGCCTTTATCAGTTAATTAATGTTCATGATGTGGATGGAAATTAAACTTACAGCATGTCAGATTTTTAACCATTAAAGTATGTGTGCTCACCAGTGGAGCTGAATCAGAAGAGTGGCTGGCTGGTACAGTCACTTTTTGATATAGTTTTGGGACACATTCCAACCACTATCAGCCAAACCCAGTGGTCAACTATTACTGTAAGTAGCCCTGAACCTGTTCTCTCAGCCCCTCCTAACTATCTTTGTGGAGGCTGGATGATGGATGCTGGGTCTAGGGTGCTGAGTCTGGCTCACCCTCACTGGGCAGGCCATGTCTGGAAACCCCCTGGCCAACAATGTTTTCCTGGCTTAGTAAGGACAGAGGACGTGGTAGTCAGAGGTAGAGGAGTTTATACCACTCTTCACCTCACCTCTCAAAAAACTTTCAGCCCTCTACCCACACCCTACCTCAAGGGGAAGAGAGGGTAAAATTCCCATTCCAATAAAAGGTACTGAGTCAGGACAGGGAAGATATGAGATGAGAAAAAGTAGAGGGAGAAGAGATGAAGAGAGGATAGAAAAAGGAGCTGGGGATAGAGGATGAGGGGAAGAACTAGGCGGGCTGCATGAGTGTGTGTGCGTGTCTGTGTTCACTCAGCGGGGGCGTAGTGGGCACCATATGGGACGCCCTGTCTCACCTCTATGCCTGGCCAAAGTTGATGACACACACACATCATGCAACAGCTGTGTAACCACATCACACACACACACACACACACACACACACACACACACACACACACACACACACACACACACACACACACACACACACACACACACACACACACACACACACACACACACACACACACACACACACACACACACACACACACACACACATCAGAGGCAGGCATGGTCTGCATTAGCCCACTCTGTGAATGCTGGCCTGGGGCTATTTTAGTCCACTAGCTTGGCTTTTACTTCATACGAGAGAGACACGCCAGACTTACTGTGAGAGTATTTGAGTCCAAGGTTGGCACTGTCTGTGTTTGACTCAATGATGTGCATCTTAACTTGACGACCACACTCACTGTATCTCCCTTTCTATTTTTTGTCATATCGTTGTGTTTTGTCCACTTGTAAGTTTGTTATTCCCAGAAGTCGCTGACTTCAGGGTTGGAAAGTCCAGCTTTGTGTTTTCAGCTTGTGTCACGATCTTCTTCTGGTGAATGAGTGGACCAAGGCGCAGCGTGATACGAATACATCTTCCTTTTTATTGAGAGAAGATGAACACGAAACGAAACATTTTCACAAACTAACAAAAAACAACAAACGACCGTGAAGCTACAAAACGAAAGTGCAGACACAAGCTACTAGCGTTTAGACATAGACAAAAACACACAAACATCCCCCATGTCACACCTTGACCTAACTAAAATAATAAAGAAAACAAAGATAACTAAGGCCAGGGCGTGACAGCTTGGATGTTACACTGGCAACAGGTCTCACAACTCTCCTCAGCCAACTCTCTCTCTCTCTCTCTCTCTCTCTCTGCTGCCGCTCTACTTCTCCTCACCAGCTGATCCTCCTCTGTCCAGTGAGGGATGGACTGCTGTTACCAACACTCGACAAGAAGGGGCAGCAAAAAATTGAACTTTCGTTAAGATATTTCTTAGTGAGTGCAAAAAAAGAGTAGCTTATTGATACTGTGAGAATGTGAGTTTATGTTATAACCTGTAGTTATCATCAAAAACAATCTCTCCTCAATACTTATCCTATTTTCCTCACCTTCACCGTGGTTCAATATGCTAAGATAAACAGTTATATTCTTTAGACCACTTTGAGGAGGGAGGAGATTGGGGACAGAGAGGGGGGAGGGGAAACTGACAGTAGGGGAGGATTTGAAAGTAGGACAGAAAGTCCAGGGAAGCAGGTAGATAGATAGTGGAGGGAGGGGAAACATAGACAGTAGGGGAGGATTTGAAAGTAGGACAGAAAGTCCAGGGAAGCAGGTAGATAGATAGTGGAGGGAGGGGAAACATAGACAGTAGGGGAGGATTTGAAAGTAGGACAGAAAGTCCAGGGAAGCAGGTAGATAAATAACACGACATTACCCACTGGGCACAGGTACAATAAATACCATGACATTACCCACTGGGCACAGGTACAGTAAATAGCATGACATTACCCACTGGTCACAGGTAGAGTAAATACCACGACATTACCCACTGGGCACAGGTACAGGTAATACCACGACATTACCCACTGGGCACATGTACAGTAAATATCATGACATTACCCACTGGGCACAGGTACAGTAAATACCACGACATTACCCACTGGGCACAGGTACAGTAAATACCACCGCATTACCCACTGGGCACAGGTACAGTAAATACCACAACATTACCCAATGGTCACAGGTACAGTAAATACCATGACATTACCCACTGGTCACAGGTACAGTAAATACCACAACATTACCCACATGGCACAGGTACAGTAAATACCACAACATTACCCAATGGTCACAGGTACAGTAAATACCATGACATTACCCACTGGTCACAGGTACAGTAAATACCACAACATTACCCATTGGGCACAGGTACAGGTAATACCACGACATTACCCACTTGTCACAGGTACAGTAAATACCACGACATTACCCGCTGGGAAAGGGTACAGTAAATACCACGGCATTACCCACTGGTCACAGGTACAGTACATATGACATTACCCACAACACACAGGTACAGTAAATACCACGGCATTACCCACTGGGCACAGGTACAGTAAATACCACGGCCGTACCCACTGTGCACAGGTACAGTAAATACCATGGCATTACCCACTGGGCACATGTACAGTAAATGCCATGACATTACCCACTGAGCACAGGTACAGTGAATACCACGACATTACCCACTGGGCACAGGTACAGTAAATATCATGACATTACCCACTGGGCACAGGTACAGTAAATACCACAACATTTCCCACTTGGCACAGGTACAGTAAATACCATGACGTTACCCAATGGTCACAGGTACAGTAAATACCACAACATTACCCACTGGGCACAGGTACAGTAAATACCATGACATTACCCACTGGGCACAGGTACAGTAAATACCACGACATTACCCACGTGGCACAGGTACAGTAAATACCACAACATTACCCACTGGGCACAGGTACAGTAAATACCACGACATTACCCACTGGGCACAGGCGTCAGTTCAATGTCTGTTTTTGATTTACATTTGGTTGAGTTGTCAACTAATGTGGATTCAACGTGAAATCAATAAACAATGTCACCATCACATTGGATTTATAGGTTTAAAGTTCAAAAATAAATAGTACTTCCCTTACGTTGATATATAAAAAAAATCCAATCAGTTTTTCACGTTTATTCAATGTCATCACATATTTTAAAAAACATGTTTTTGCCCAACGGGTAACTTTCAAAGCCTTCAATCTGTTTTTCTTTCTTCATATTTTGAAACAAAATGTGACTCCCTCTCCACTACCTATTATTCCAGAAGTGAGGATTCAGCATCTTCATCAAATATTTTCATCATTTATGTGCAGATAATCGCCAAAAAGCATTAGTAGCCTAAACAGTATTCACATTAGAGAGCCAAATTAAAACCTCTTAAGGATTACCCCCTTTTTTTCAAATTTTGCCTAAAATGACCCAAATCTAACTGCCTGTAGCTCAGGCCCTAAAATGACCCAAATCTAACTGGCTGTTGCTCTGGCCCTGAAATGACATACCCAAATCTAACTGCCTGTAGCTCAGGCCCTGAAGCAAGGATATGCATATTCTTGGTACCATTTGAAAGGAAACACTTTGAATTTCATGGAAATGTGAAAGGAAGGTAGGAGACTATAACACAATAGATCTGGAAAAAGATAATATGAAGAAACAACCAACCGTTCTTTTGTATTTTTTTTGTACCATCATCTTTGAAACGTAAGAGAAAGGCCATAATGTATTATTCCAGCCCATGTGCAATTTAGATTTTGGCCAATAGATGGCATCAGTGTATTTGAAAAGTTTTAGACTGATTCAGTGAACCATTGTATTTATGTTCAAAATGTTGTATCAGGACTGCCTAGATGTGCCTAATTTGTTTAAAACCTGATGAGGACCGAGGGCGCTGTTGTCACTTTGGGGGAAAAACGCGCCCAATTTAAACGGCCGCGTACTCTATTCTTGCTCATACAATATGCATATTATTATTACTATTGGATAGAAAAAACTCTCTAGTTTCTAAAACCATTTGAATTTTGTCTGTGAGTAAAACAGAACTCATTTGGCAGCACACTTTCTGACCAGGAAGTGGAAAGTCTGAAAATTATGCTCTGTTCAAGGGCCTGCCTATAAATGGGCGTGATACGTATGAGTATACATGCACGTCATACACCTTCCCCTAGGTGTCAAGAGGAAGTGAGAGAAGAAATTAAGTGTTTATCTTGGTCTGAGGTGGAATATATCCTCTTGGCACGACGAGTCATCCATTTCCTGTTATCTGGTAAGCGCGCAGGTGGACCTGGAATTGCCTTCTGAAAAGCCGTCGTTATCGGCGACTACTATCTCCGGCTTTGATTTTATTTGATACATGTCACAATATCATCGTAAAGTATGTTTTTTCAATATAGTTTTATTAGATTTTTGAAATTTATTCCGGACGTTAGGCGTGTTGCGTTGTGTGCCTTTGTTCAGAAAGGAGAGCTTCGAACCACTTGGCCAGTGTGCTTGCTAATTCAAGAGGGAAAAACGATGTTCTAAATCCAAACAACGACTGTTCTGGACAAAGGACCCCTTCTACAACATTCTGATGTAAGATCACCAAAAGTAAGAAACATTTTATGATGCTATTTCATATATCTGTCGAACTGTATACTAGTAGTTTTGCGCCCAGGTTTTGGCCACTCTCTCTCTATAACATAAGCCTTATGTCGTAATGAAGATATTTTTAGAATTCTAACACTGCGATTGCATTAAGAACTAATGGATCCATCATTTCCTATACAACATGTATTTTTTTGTAATGTTTATGAATAGCTATTTGGTCAGAAAAGGTGAGAGTCTAATAGAAATATCCGCACATTCTGGGAAAAGGAAGCTACGTTAGCATAATGGATAACAACTGATTTCAACTCTAAATATTCACATTTTCGAACAAAACATAAGTGTATGTATAACCTGATGTTATAGGACTGTCATCTGAGGAAGGTTTATGAAGGTTAGTGAAAATTAATATCTTTTGCTGGTTTATTCGCTAACGCTAACGTGCCTATTGCTATCGCTAACGTGCCTTGATGAATGAATGCGGTTGTGTGGTAGGCTATTGTAGTAAGCTAATATAATGCTATATTGTGTTTTCGCTGGAATCCAACATATCATTTGTTAATTTGTAGACAAACTGGATATTGAATTATGAAGGAGATCTGTCTTGTACAGTTCCATCAGCGCCACAGGCTTTAATTCCAGTTTGTCTACAAAATAATAATTGATATGTTGGATTCACGTCTCCATCTCAACCAAAAATCTAAATGAAAGAATAGGACTAAATCAAATAAAATATTAAATTAACTTTAAAAAGTTTGATTTGATTTTGATTGAGGAGACAGTCTAAAACCAGTCTAGCCTTCAAATGTTGATATTTGGTTGCGTTGACAAACATAATTCAGTTTCACTTTTGTAATAGAGTAAATAGCCTAATAACTTGTTGAAAAGTTAACAAATAATTTCGGATTAATGGCTCCACGTAAACCAAAAATAAAATTTAAAGAACATGAGTAAATAAAATCAAACCTTATTTAAAGTGCATATCAAGTTGTATTTTATTTAGTCCTATTCTAACTTATTTGACTTAGATTTGTGGTTGATAGAGACGTAAATCAAACATAGACAATTTAAATTGTAGATGAACTGGAATTAAAGCACAGATGGAACTATCCAAGCAGAAGATTCAACTGCTTCAAATGTTGATATTTGCTTATGTTGACAACCAAACAAAACTGTATATAACTAAATATCATTACATTTTAAATCAACCAGAGCTTGAAACCCTAGGCCTATAGTATTGTCTATTTTTTGTTGAATTCTGGGTTGAATTCAAACAATAGCTGTTTATGACTTTGCAAATGCTATGGGCCTAAATAGCATAATTGACAATTGATAATGTCAGGACTCTTGTCGGAATGCATGGACCAAAACGCAGCGTGGTAAGTGTTCATGATAAATGTATTACTCAAAACACTCGAACAAAATAACAAATAGGGAAAACCAAAACAGTCCTGTCAGGTGCAGACACTAAACAGAAAACAACTACCCACAAAACCCAAATGAAAAAGAACAACTTATATATGATCCCCAATCAGAGACAACGATAGACAGCTGCCTCTGATCGGGAACCACACCAACATAGAAATAAAGAAACTAGAATGCCCACCGTAGTCACACCCTGGCCTAACCAAAATAGAGAATAAAAACCTCTCTACCTCTCTAGGGCGTGACAGATAAAGTATGGTCACATTTCATTTGCTCTGTTAAACCTACCCTTTGCAATGACTTCGGTAGCAACAGTGAATCTATTTCGATGTTAAGTGTAGATCTCTTAATTTATGAAGTGGAAAAAGATTCGCTATTTAGCCAACGGCCTCCGCTTATGGAGAACACAGGAGGTGTCCCTGTGAAATTCCCTCTTCTGATTGCTCTATTTGTTTAGTTCTCTGTGCAGTATTTGTAAGGGGAGGGGAAAGTTGAAAAAGCTTTATATACTGCCTTTGCAGTTTACCATCAGGAGGGGAAATTCCCTGGAAAACTATTTGAGAGGTTGTATGTTTTTGTGGGTGATTATGATTACACTTTTCATGAATGAGCAAAGCAAACATCACGAGTGCAGTTTAATTCTGTTCCATCCCCCTTATCTCTGGGTTCCTTTATGTCTGTCTCTTCAGTTCGTCATATGAACCCACAAACAAACACTCTTCTCATGTAGAGCCAGTCAAACAGGGGGTTAAACATGGGTTTGGTGCCCCAGAATGTGCTGTGTTGCCTGGGCAACCTGCCCACTCCACCCATGCGCTTCAACTTGGAGCTGAGCCTCCCTGGGGACAGCCCCACCGCCATCAGCTTTACTTGAGCACTACTCTGATTATGCCTCTGTGTGCCGGCAGCTTGATGGCAACAATATAATTACCATGACATTATCACTTTTAAATGATGTTGTCCCAGTATTAAAATAACACTTATTCTGTACATTTGAGCCAATATGGATCAATATTGGCTCAAATGTATAAACCCAGATTAGCATTGTGAATGTCAATTAAGAGAGTGAGCGGGTCGATAGCGTTCACAAAAATAAGTTGGCTTCAAAATGGGAGCAAGGAGGGGGGTGGGGATGTGGGAGTAACAGAGGATAGAGGGGATGATGGGACGGGGAATGAGGGGGAGAGAGGCGAGAGAGATGGGGAAGCGAGATGAGACAGAGGGGGTAAAGCAGCTCATGCCTTCTATGTCAGTATGGATGGGTAAGGAGAGAGGGGAAAGGGAAGAGAGGGGACGGGGAGAATGAAAAGATGTAGAGGGGAAGAGTTTTGGGGGAAAAGTTCTCCGCTGTGGCTCACAGCAACAAGGTAGAGTAGTCACCCACTGGGGAGAGGGAGAGAAAGGGAGGGGAGAGAGGTAACAAAGACGGGTATGGGGGAGAAATACAGGAAGGAGAAGAAATGGGCAGATAGGGGAGAAATGAGTGAGAGGAGGATACAGTGGAGGGGGAGAGGAGGGAGTTAGATAAAGGGGACAGATGTGCAAGAAGTTGGGGGTAGAGAGAAAGAACAAGTAAAACATTGAGAGGAGAGGCAGGAGGGGGCAAAGGCAGAGCGGGAGAGAGAGAGGGATGAAGGAAGAGAAAGAGAGCGAAATGGAGAGGGATTTGCTAATTCAGTGAATAGCACTTAAGTCTTTTTTTGTATGAACATAATTAACAGATGGTGTAAGTGATTAGGTGACATGTAACTCAGGGCTCAGGTAGGGCTATTCGATGAGTGGAGAGGCAGGCGATTCTGTCAGGTGGGAAAAAGATTGGAAAAGTACAATGTCAGTGGAGGGAATTAAGCAAGAAAACCTAAACGCCACAGGAGGTTAATGGCACCTTTACTGGGGAGGACGGGCTCGTGGTAATAGCACACAACTAATAAACAATATGTAATAGTACACACAAACACCGATACTGTGGAATACACAATATAACAAAAACAAAGTAGAAGATTTTTTTTAGGTAGATTTTATTCATTTAGCAGACACTCTTATCCAGAACAATTACAGTTATATGCCTTACTCGAGCACATCAACAGAATCTTTCACCATGTCGGTTCTGGGGATTCGAACCAGTGACTTTTCGGTTACTGTCCCAACCGCGCTTAACTGCTTGGCTTCTTGTCGCACATGTATTGATTCTATGTAATGCACTGGTGAGAGACATACATCTGTTTTTATGAGCTGTGGCCCACTTTTAAAGCTCGGTGTCTGCATGTAAACGGAGATTTGATACGAGAACATTGACATGCCGCTGGGGGAACAGTCTTTGTGACAGTAAAACACAGAAAGAGTCCTACTGTCTGACTAATATGTGCAGATGTACCTTTTTGTTGTCTACTCTAATATTTGTAACTGTGTATTTGTGAGTGTGTGTTTGTTTGCGTGTCTCTGTATTTTCATTTTTTCTACCTCTCTTTCTGTGTGTCTTCTGTCTCTCTCTCTCTCTACCTTTGCATGAGAGCGGGTGGGTGGGTGTGTTCCATAATACTCCCTGATTATTATGATATGCATAATACTCCCAGACACTCAATCTGCCTGTGTGAGCCAATGCTATGAGCCATACTCACTATTGAATCCGTTATATAGTATTGTGTATTCAACAAAGCAGGGGAGATCATCCAGCATGTGTGCGTGTGAGTATTTCTGTCTCTGTCTGCCAGTTGACATGTGTGTTCGTGTGTTTCATTTGGTCCTCTGTGTGCATGTCACCACCAAATCTGTTGCTAATAAACTAGGGGATATTGTCCAGAATTTTACCATGAGACAGACGTGTGTGCGTGTTTGTACTTGGCAGGCTTCCGGCAAACAGCCCAGACACAGTGTCTCCGGCCCCTTGGGGACCTGTATGTGAATCAGTCAGGGCTCTGGTGATTTTAGATCAAACATCTATAAAAACCAGACTAATACACTGACTATGAGTACCCGGCTTCCAGGAGTTATCTATTTTCCCAAAACAACCCAAAATGGTTCTGATGATTGGTCCCGTGTTATCAAGCAAAGTAAGTTGTGATCAAGTTGTCTTAAGTCAGTCTATTTTTGAA
This sequence comes from Salvelinus fontinalis, assembly GCF_029448725.1. Lineage (NCBI taxonomy): Eukaryota > Metazoa > Chordata > Actinopteri > Salmoniformes > Salmonidae > Salvelinus > Salvelinus fontinalis. Next base: position 41,792,537 of record NC_074690.1, read on the forward strand.
AGGCTGGTAAAAGATAACAAAATACTCGGTGTCTGTCTATGTCTGTTTGTGTCTGTCTGTGTTTCCTTTGCCAGTTACTTGTGTGGACAGGGTCATAGAGGATCTATTAGAGCAATGATAAAGGGGCGGCAGGTAGCCTAGTGGTTAGAGTGTTGGACTAGTAACCGAAAGATTGCAAGCTTGAATCCCTGAGCTGACAAGATACAAATCTGCCGTTCTGCCCCTGAACAAGGCAGGTAACCCACTGTTCCTAGGCCGTCATTGAAAATAAGAATTTGTTCTTTAACTGACTTGCCTAGTTCAATAAAGGTAAAAAAGACTAAATATAGTAATTATAACCTTAATTCACCCAGGCCTTGATTTAGACGACGTGGGAGTGGGCCTGGAGGGTGTGTGTGTGTTCGTGGAAGGGTGTTTCCTGTCCACAGCGTGAGGGGGAAATTAAATTAACAGGGAACTTCAGAATGAAGCCACAATGCAACCAAAATAGTCTACGTTCACGTGGTTTTGTTTGTTTTAATAAACACAAAACACCCAACCAAGTTAATTTCAGGTGTTTTGTTGTACAGCTCTTTCTCTCTCTCAATTTATTTTTTCAATTCAATTTGCTTTATTGGCATGACATAACAATGTACATATTGCCAAAGCTTATTTTGGATATTTACAATATAAAAATGAGAATCAAAATTGTCAACGGGACAACAGTAACAACAATAACCAAGAGTCAAAATAACCATACATTCAACAATAACAATACACATACACTAGAGTACATGTGCAGGTTGATTGGTCTGTCAGACACTGCTCCTCAACTTATGGCAGGCAGCAATGTAGTGCGCTGCCAACCCACAGCTCTCTGCGTCCTCCCCCAACAGGACGGGTAGCCTACTCTCATCAGAGAGGTCTTTGAAACCTTGAATAAGGGTTTCAAATTTGGGAAAATGACACTCTCTTTTTGACATTTTGTCAGGAAATGCAGCTCTGTCTCAGGTTCTGCTGTTGTGCAGTGGTTGCACAGCCTTTCCTCTACAGTGAGCCAGGTTTTCCTGTGTCTACCATTCTCAATGGCAAGGCTGTGCTCACTGAGCCTGTACTTTGTCAAGGTTTTTCTAAGGTTTTGATCAGTAACCATGGTCAAATATTTAGCCACGGTGTACTGTCGATTTAGGGCCAGATAGCACTACATTTTGCTTTGTGTTTGTGCTTGTGTTTCCCATTAAGCAATGTCGTTTTGTTTTGACTGTGTTGTAATTTGGTTTATTCTGATTCATTGGACGTTCTGGTCCTGAGGCTTCAGTGTGTTAGTAGAACAGGTTTGTGAACTCAGCCCCAGGACCAGCTGGATGAAGGGAGTCTTTTGTTTGCATTGCAGGGCTTGGTAATGATATGAGAGGGGGTCAATGTATTTTAGATGTTTCCAAAACTTAATTGCTCTTTTTTGAGTTTTTATTATTAGTGGATATTGGCCTAAATCTGCCCTGCATGCATTGTTTGTAGTTTTCCTCTGGACATGTAGGAGAATCTTACAGAACTCTGCATGCAGGGTTTCAATGGGGTGTTTGTCCCATTTGATGAAATCTTGTTTTGCAAGTGGACCCCACACCTCGCTGCCATAAAGTGCAATTGGTTCAATGACATATTCAATTAGTTTTAGCCAAATTTTAATAGGTATTTCAATTTGAATTTGCTTTTTAATGGCGTAGAATGCCCTGCGTGCATTCTCTCTCAGTTCATTCACTGCCTCATTAAGGTGTCCAGTTGAGCCTATTTTTAAACCTAAGTAATTATAGCGTGTACAGTACTCTATATTTTTTGTACCAATTGAGAACTTTGGTCTAATTCCCTGAGATCTGGATCTTCTCTGGAAAATCATTATTTTAGTATTTTTGGGGTTTACTGCCAGGGCCCAGGTCTGGCAGTACTGCTCTAGCAGGTCCAGGCTCTGCTGTAGGCCATGTGCTGTGGGTGACAGCAGGCTTAGGTCATCTGCGAAGAGTAGGCATTTAACTTCTGAATATTGGAGACTAACACCAGGGGCTGAGAATTTTTCTAGAATAGGTGGCCAATTCGTTGATGTAAATATTGAAGAGTGCAGGGCCCAGATTGCAACCTTGACGAAGGCCCCGACGCTGGTTAAAGAATCTCCCCAAAGAGTCCCCCCGTAACCTACCATTGACAAAGTACAAACCCAGGCTTCTACAGAGCTGCAAAAGATCCCTTCCGTTGTTGTTGACGGTGTTGTCACTGTTGTTTCTACGGGGGAGATGAAGACAGTTAGAAACAGTATGGCCTGTAATAAAGCTGTCCCCTCGTGTGCTCGTTAGATCAGGTAGTCTTCCTGTGCGCGCATTTGTGTCCCCACAGATGAGCACATTTCCCTGGGCCTGGAAATGGTACATCTCTTCCTCAAGGGTGGGGAAGATCTCCTCTGAGTAATATGGGGATTCTGAGGGGGATATATATTGCGCAAAGGAACACATCTTTTTCTGTCAGTACAAGTTCTTTTCTCAGTTTTAACCACATGTGATATTTGCCGAATTTGAAGCGATCAATTACATTTTGTAGTTTGGATTTGTACCAAATGATCATTCCTCCAGTCTCTGCCTCTATTGACAGAGCTGTGTTTTTGTGATGGCACAATGACCTCTCTGTAGCCTGTGGGACAGTGAGTGACAATGTCAGCCTCACACCATGTCTCCTGCAGAATGATGATGTCAAAATCTTTAAGATTTTTGTTGAACTCCAGTGCTAAACTCTTCAGTCCAAAGGTTTAGGCCCTGAATGTTCCACATGCTAACTGATAGTGATTTCATGTTGCAAAAAGAAAGAATAGCTGTCAGAAATACAGTAACTACCAACTAATAAGTTGTTAAGAGTGAGATAAACAGGATAACAGCTAACATATTTTCTGTAATATATATAAATATTCACATTCATTGAAGTAAATTCTAGTACAATAGGTGTGTGTGTGTGTGTGTGTGTGTGTGTGTGTGTGTGTGTGTGTGTGTGTGTGTGTGTGTGTGTGTGTGTGTGTGTGTGTGTGTGTGTGTGTGTGTGTGTGTTTAGTGCAGATGTATTGGAGGAGCTGTTTAATCTCACTTAATCCTACAGGGTTCTCCTGTCCTCTGACGACCTCTGTGTAGCTGCGCTGGTCCTGCTGCTGGGCCCTGTGGAGTGGAGGAGGGCCAGTTCTGGGCAGTGGGGCTTCCTCTCTGGTCTGGTAGAGGTGGTGGTCTGGTGCGGGGTAGTAGGCTGGGCCCGGTCCGGTCTGGCTAAGCCGATGGAAGTGGTGATGCTCTGGTGGTGGGTGGGGACTGTGGGTCGCGCTGGGTCTGGTATGGCGTTGAAAGGGCTTGGGGCTCCTTGGTGGTGCAGTGGTCTGGTAGTTGTCTCTGGGTGGTCCTCTGTCCAGTGCGGCATGGGGTGTTTGTCTAACCAAGTGCCACGTCCTTTAGAGATTTGGCAAACATCCCCACTGTCTGCTTCCTCAGGTGGGAGTGGTCGTGCAGATGCTCTGGGTGATTGTTGGGTGGTGAGCAACGTGTACGTTCGGGAGTAGGCCACACCTTCTGGTGATGTCAGCGTTGACTTTCTGAATGGTATGGGGATGGATGAAAGTCTTTGCGGGGCAGCAGAGTGGAGATGGTGTTGTGGGAGTTGGGGAACCACTCAGAGGCCCTCTCTGCTACTCTGTTGACCAGGCTGCCTACTCTCTCCTGCTCCTCTCTCTGCTACTCTGTTGACCAGGCTGCCTACTCTCTCCTGCTCCTCTCGCAGGTTGTTGGTGCCGGTGTGAATAATAATGTGACCTGGTGTGCCAAAGTCAGGCTGAGACAGGATGTGGAGTGGATCCTGTGTTTTTGGGCACCATATTTTGCACACCTTGTGTTGGGGAAGAGTTTATCATCTTGGATGAATTTCCCATTTGAGTCAATGAGGATGGCCACCTCAGTGGGTTTTACCAGGTTAGTGCGTTTACGGTCTGGGGCTGGAGTACACCTGTGTACTTTGAGGGGTGTGTCAGGGGGGGGCAGAGAGCTTCTCTCTGTAGTAGGTGTCCCCATGTGAGCCTCCTTGTTGACTGGGGGTGTGGGTAAAGTGTTGTCGGTATGGGGGGAGGGGTAAAGGTGGGTCAGTGGGGGTGTTAGGGGTGGTGAGGGGCTGCAGCTTCTCTCTGGGAGTATCTACAATCTGTTCTCTGTGCTGTAGCACCCTCTTGATGACAGACAACTCCTTTGCCATCTCCTCTTTTATCTGCACCAGCTCTCTCCTCATGGTGGCCTAAACCTCCTCAAGAGCTGTGGTAAGGCACTCTCTCAGCTCCTGGACAGAGGCTCTCTCTCACTCACTCACTCACTCACTCACTCACTCACTCACTCACTCACTCACACAGACTGATTTAAGGAGGTTGGGGGGAAATAGAGAGTTGAGGTTTAGACAGTCAGATAGATAGACGTTTTCAATAGCAGGAGTCTTGTGAATAGAGAGACAGAGAGGGAAGGAACCTATATTTTTGGTGTACTTTCTGTGATGCCTAGGGTATGTGCACACATTCATGCACACTGAGGCGGACTCATCTGTTGCCTTTATTGTCTCTTGTAAAAAGAGAGGGGAATCGATAGTGTCACAATGAGAAAACAACTAAATGAAAAAGATGAAAACTGAGATTGACAGACAAGTGGATAGAATAGCAGCTTTAAGTGAATTGTCCCACCTTTCTCTCTCTTTATTTCTTTCTATCTTTTTACTTTCTCTCTCTCTTTCCTGTCTCTCTCTCTAGAGGTTATTTTAAAGACAAGACCTAGGCCAATCACAGTGGAGTTGTTTAGCACTAGCTGTGGCTCACTGATTGAGAGTGACATTGACACGATTACCACAGACAAACTTGATTAAGAACGACACGGCACTCCTTTCTCTTCTCAGTCTCTCCCTCCCCTCCCCTCCCCTCCCCTCCCCTCCCCTCCCCTCCCCTCCCCTCCCTTCCATACACAAATACGCCCTCTCACCCCCCCCATTAGTTCCGGAACTTCTCTTTAAATCTCATGCATCTCCCCATCCGCCTTTCTCCTTTATCCCAGTTGTTCTCCACTGTCTCTCTCATCTACCCTCACTCTTCTCTCTAAGCTATCTTCCTATTGTCTTTCTCTCCTCTTTGACTATCTCCCTAGTCTCTCAGATTTGAAAGAGTGTGTGTGTGTGTTTCGATGTGTGTCTGTGTGTGTGTGTCTTGTGATGAGGCTGAGAGAGGATTGCTCTGGCTGATGATCTAATAAGACCTCAACTCGTTTATCAACGCTCCCCTCAGCCCCTCTCCCAAACCCGGTTAGTATCAGTGCCATGATTACTTGAATGAAGTCTGAGGGAAGTCACTTCTCTGGCTCCTCCACACCTCTACACCCTGAGAGCTTGCCACTCTGGCCGTGTAGAGCTGCTCCTGGATGGGGAGAGAGTCGTCGCGGGTGGGGGCTCCATTTCGGTTTCGTGACAGAACTAGCGCTGAGGATGTACACTGAGTATACAAAACATTAGGAACAACTGCTCTTTCAATGCCATAGACTGACCAGGTGAAACCAGGTGAAAGCTATGATCCCTTATTGATGTCACTTGTTCAATTCACTTCAATCAGTGTAGATGAAGGGGAGGAGACAGGTTTTGTCATCTGGAGCTGAAACATGGAGAGATGGGGAGGGAGGGGAGGAAGAGTGCAGTTTAAAGGTTTAATACCTGGCACAATTCTTTTATTTTATTTTTATTTCATTTACTCAATCAAGTAGTGCAAGGAGGGATCAAACCATGTCTCAAAAGCAGCAGAAAAGGTCAAATAAGGTCACCAAATGTCTTTTATGGCTATATATGTCTGGCTCTTTGGCACCAGAGGTTTACGCTATTTGCCATCCCTGTCAACAACACACTAGCAAAATCGAAACTTACTTGAAGGTAACAGCGCTCACTGTTGCCACTAGTGGCCAGTTTCCACGTCATCTCCTGACGTCCTCAGACATGGATGGACGTGGAATACTGACTTGTATCACGGCTGGGTATTTCAGGCAATATCAGGCTATGTCAATGTATAACCATCCATTCTGTACGTTCACTGTATTTTAACAGCATTTACAAAATGCACACACATCCTGGCTGAGTCCACTCTGTTGGTCATTTTATTGTCTCCATAGCCAAGTCTTCCCCCTACGCTGAATAGTGTTTTCATAGCCTGATTTGGAGACGAATATTCCTCTTTATGTCCTGTAGCCACTCCATTAGTGGAGGCTGGACAAGAGCGTCGGAAAGTGTAAGGACGTCCCCTGAGGAAGGACATGTATACTGGAGATAATCTTACTACAACTGTTGTTCAATACAATACGGCTGCCTGCCTGGGAGCCAAACTGCTGTACAATCACAGAATCCTACACCCTGCTATACCTTGTTTGTGTATATGTGATTTTATACAGTATTGTAGTTGGTATTCAAAAAAAAAATTTGGGAAATTATATTATTTTATACTAATACAATTGCTCAGAGAAATGTATTAAAAGAAGTAATTAAAAAACATCTCAAAACGGTAGGGGTTAAAATTATTGATACCCCATGTTTGCAATGCCGTTCAATACCTCACCTCGTGAGGAAAACGGCATTAAGCCTTTTTCTAAAATGTTTTGTGAGATGGAGAACACATTGAGATGAACCATTCCTCCATACAGTACCCTTCCAGATCCTTGACATCCTTTGTCCGTGCTTATGGACTGTCCTCTTCAATTCAAACCACAGGTTTTCAATGGATTTCAAGTCCGGAGACTTTGGGACAATTAACCATTTCTTTGTGGATTTTGACGTGCGCTTGGGGTTATTGCGGGCAAGTTTCAGCCTCCTCACGGAGGCAACCAGGTTTTTGGCTAAAATGTCCTGGTACTGGGTTCATGATGCCATTGACCATAACAAGGGCCCTAGGACAAGTGGAAGCAAGATAGCCCTATAACATCAAAGATCAACCACCCATATTTTACAGTAGGTATGGGGTTCTTCTCTGCTCATTCAGTCTCATGTCGACGCCAAACCCACCGCTGGTGTTCGTGGCCAAAGAGCTCTATTTTCACATCAAATGTAAACACCTGGAGTCTGCTAAACGGCATTGGCAGTTTGATTAGAACCGGTGCTTGGGTCAGATGAAATGAACATAGAGCACTTTGGCCACGCACACCAGAAGTGGGTTTGAATCGGAATGAGTATATATGTCATTATTTTTTCCATAACCAATATTTGTCCAGAACTGTACACAAATGCTTGAACAGACAGATACACAGACGGAAACACCCGGTGGCCAACAGCAATAGCAGAAAGTGTAGACACACACAGACACGGAACTGTGTGACCTCATACGCTGAAAGGATTTCAATACAGTTCAGAATTTGTATTATTTACATTATACAGTCATGTGTGTGTGTGTGTGTGTGTGTGTGTGTCTCTGCAAGCCTGTGTGTGTGTGAATGAATATGTGGGAGGCACACACACATTTCCAGCATCTCAAATCAAATCAAAGTTTATTTGTCACGTGCGCCGAATACAACAGGTAGACCTTACAGTGAAATGCTTACTTACAGTCTCTAACCAATAGTGCAAAAAAGGTATTAGGTGAACAATAGGTAGGTAACGAAATAAAAACAACAGTAAAAAGACAGGTTATATACAGTAGCGAGGCTATAAAAGTAGCGAGGCTACATACAGACACCGGTTAGTCAGGCTGATTGAGGTAGTATGTACATGTAGATATGGTTTAAGTGACTATGCATATATGATGAACAGAGAGTAGCAGTAGCGTAAAAGAGGGAATGGCGGGTGGTGGGTGGTGGGACACAATGCAGATAGCCCGGTTAGCCAATGTGCGGGGGCACTGGTTGGTCAGCCCAATTGAGGTAGTATGTACATGAATGCATAGTTAAGAAGGCAGAGCAGGGCTTTATTATGGACAAACTTCTCCCCATTTTAGCTACTGTTTTATCAATATGTTTTGACCATGACTGTTTACAATCCAGGGTTTCTCAAAGCAGTTTATTCACCTCTTGCTCAATTCCCACATTATTTATTACAAGATTTAGTGGAGGTTTAGGTTTTAGTGAATGATTTGTCCCAAATACAATATTTTAATTACGTTTTTGAAATATTTAGGACTAACTTATTCTTGCCACCAAGCTCTTTGTTAACTTCTTGACGCTAGGGGCCAGATTATATATATATTTTTTTAAATAACGTTTCCAAGGTAAACGGACTATTTCTCAGGTCCAGATCGTAGAATATGCATATAATTTACAGATTAGGATAGAAAACACTCAAAATAATGTCTGTGAGTATAACAAAACTGATTCTGCGGTTGAAAACCTGAGAAAATCTAACCCGGAAGTGATTTATTATTTTTTTAAATCTGTGTTTCCTGGCCCGTCTTTCTTCCATTTAAAGGGGTATCAACCAGATTCATTTTCCAATGGCTTCCTCAGGCTGTGACCAGGCTTTAGACATATTTTCAGGCTTTTATTTTGAAAAATGAGCAAGATTTTCCAAAACTAGTCAGGTGTCCTCTGATTAGTTCCTGCGCGCGAGAGGGGTAGCTCTCCATTTTCTTTCTCTCTTTTATTGAATAGGTTACGGTCCGGTTGAAATATTATAGATTTTGTTTGTTATTAAAAACAACCTGAGGATTGATTATAAAAAACATTTGACATGTTTGTACGAACATTACGGATACTTGGAATTTTCGTCGTACGGAACGAGGCTTTGGTTTTCTGAACATAACGCGCGACCCAAATGGCGTTTTTTTGTTATAAAAGTAATATTTATCGAACAAAAAGAACATTTGTTGTGTAACTGGGAGTCTCGTGAGTGCAAACATCCGAAGATTATCAAAGGTAAGCGATTCATTTTATTGCTTTTCTGACTTTCGTGACCAAGCTAACCAAGCTAATATAAGGCTAACTGTTCTAGCATTGATTGATACACTCACAAAAGCTTGGATTTCTTTCTCTGTAAAGCATATTTTCAAAATCTGACACGATAGGTGGATTAACAACAAGCTAAGCTGTGTTTTGGTATATTGCATGATGGCAATTGCATGATTATAAATATTTTTTGTAATATTTTTGAATTTGGCGCCCTGCAATTCAGCGGTTGTTTAGGGAAATGATCCCGTAATCGGGATCTGTGCGCAGAAAGGTTAACCTGGATCTTGGTGCATGGAACGGGCCAGTCACGTACCGCGTGGACCTTCCTCTACTGGGGCTTGACATTCCCCCGTTCAATCAAATAACCCATGTACTCCACCTCCTCGAACACTAGCTTTCATTTCTTGGGATTCGCTGTCAACCTGGCTTGCCTGAGCACGTCCTGCATCGCCTGGAGGCACGTCAGGTGCTCTTCCCAACCTTGGCTGTTGATGATGATATCATATAAATAGGCTGCTGCGTACTATTGGTGGGGTCGGTGGACACGATCCATCAGGCGCTGGAACGTGAGCAGTGTTCCGTGGAGACCGAATGGGATATAAGCCGTCCGGTGACGAAAACGCCATGTTCTCCCGGGAGGAAGATGCCAAAGGTACCTACTTTGGTCAGGTCGAGGGTGCTGATGTACCGGGCCTTTCCCAATCGGTCCATGAGCTCGTCCACCCTTGGCAAGTGGTAGGCATCAAAGACGCTGATGTCGTTCACACCCCAGAAGTCATTACAGAAGTGCAAGCTACTGTCCAGTTTGGACACCAACACAATGGTGTTGCACCATGCCTTGCGGGACTCTTCGATGACCCCCATCCTCAGCATAGCCTCCAGTTCCTGCTTCACGGTCTTCCTCAGGGATCCGATATGGCCTCTTTCGTACCATTTCCTTCTCGGAGAACACCGCCGTTTGCTTCTGGGTCGGGTTGAGGTCCTCATTGCTCGGGACCACCACTGATACCGTTGGCATCCTCGGTCTCGACCATAACACAACTAAAGGCTGTCCTCTCGTGCCACCTCTTTAATATGTTCACGTGGTCAATCTGTTTGGGTTTCAGTCACCCCGGCTGCCATACATGGTAATTGACGGGTCCTAGCTTCTCTATCGCCTTGTATGAGCCGTGCCATGTTACCAGGAACTTATGAAGACCAGTACCTTGTCTCCCACCTGAAATTTTCAGGGCTGGGTTCCCCAATTGTAGACCTGGGCGCTTTGGGCCTTTTTCTTATGTTCCCTTACCACTGGCCATATGGCTGTCATCCGCTCCCTCATCATCTCCACGCGTTCTACCATGCTCCGTAAGGGGGACGGCTAGGCTTCCCACACTTCCTTGGTGAGGTCCAGTAGGCCGCAGGGCCTCCTCCCGTAGAGGAGTTCGTAAGGGGAAATCCCAGTGGATGACTGGAGCACTTCCCGGACTGAGAACTGACAGATGAACTTCTGCAGCATTTGTTTGAGTGTTTTATTGAACCTCTCAATGAGCCCATCCGTTTCTGTGTGAAAGACGGAGGTCCGGATCTGCTTGATCTGCAGGAGAGCGCACAAATCTTTCATTAGGTGGGACATGAACTTGGTACCATGGTCGGTCAGGATCTTGTTCGGGATTCCCACCCGGCTAAAGAGGTGGAACAGCTCCCGAGGGATTCCCTTGGAGACCGCCACCTATAAGGGAATGGCCTCGGGATACCGGTTGGCATAATCTTCTATTTACCAGGACGTACCGGTGTCCTCGTTCTGTTTTTACCAGGGGTCCCACTTTGTCCCTGGCGATGCATTCAAAGGGCAACCCGATGATCTGTAGGAGGACCAGCAGGTTTCAGAAGTGTGCTGTTGGGGCAGTGATTTGACACTCTGGGCAGCTGGGACAATAGTCTTCCACGGCTCTCTTCATCCCCGGCCGGTGGATCCAGGCACCGATCTGTTCCAGGGTCTTCTACATTCCCAGGTGTGCCCCCAACAGATGGGTGTGGGCCAGCTGAAGAACGGTTCCCTCGCACCATCGGGGCAGCAACAGTACCCCCTCAAAGTTCCCCCTGTTGGTGCAATGCCCAATACAAAATGTTATTCTTGATTTGGAAATGGGGGTATCGCCAGTTACTCACCCTCCAGAGGTAGCTGGCCATCCATTGCTATCACTTGGGCTGCAGCGGCTTTCAAATTCGGATCCTCCCACTGGGCAGTACCGAACTGTCCCTGCAGCTGGCCCATATTATGTGTCTGGGCAGGTCCCTCGAAATCGATGAGGGGGAGTGTGGGCTCCTCCTCCAGTTGTTCACCAGGGGGTCGGGTTCCGGCGCCTCCTCGGACTCTGACTCTGGACCTGTAGACACGGGTTTGTCAACCGCTTGCTTCCGGGCCGCGCAGGCGATGGATCGTTCTCGCTCTCATCTTCCACTGGCTTGTACCTTTTTCTTCAGCTCATGCCGCCACATTGCCGTGAACAGAGGACAATCTCATCCCACGAGGAGGGGTACCTGCAACTTCGGTATGGCACCCACCATCATCTAGCAGCTCCCTTATGGCGTCATGATGTTGGCCTGTACGGTCGGATACCGCTTGGAGTCACAGTGGACACAGGAAACTGACATCTCCCTGCCACATTCGGTCCCCTGGGCCAGCAGGCTCGTGGCTACGAGCGTAACCACCCTCCCGGAGTTCAATAGAGCTTCAGTGTCGTGTCCGTCCTTTCACCGGGACCATGGGTGCCGTTGGTTTGTGATGCGTCCAACAGGAGGTGACGTAGTTCACTGTGTGGCCCTCCTCACCTCCGGGGCTTTCTGATGGCATCGTGCCTCTCAAACCGAGCAATTCCATGCAAGGTGCCCGTGGGCGCCACACTCAAAACCTCTCCTTTGGTCTCCATCTACCTGGGGTTGGCGGCGGCAGGTAGGCCCATTGGCCCCGCCGATTGTCGATTTGGATTATACAGTGGTGGGGTTGTCCTTCCGTTTCCTCGGCTGGGTCCCCGACTTGGCCCGGTTCCCCTTTAGCAGGGCCTTGTGTTCTGATTTGTCTCCACTGCTCCCAGGAGGTCCTCGAAGGTTTGGGGCGCAATTAGACTTGCTGCCCTCTTCATGTTGTGGGGTAACGTCCATAAGAAGCGATCCAGGACCATTTGTCTATGATGGAAAGGGTGGATACGTTGGTTATTAGCCATGCCCTGGTGATCTGGGCTCGGCGGAGGCATCAGCCACAAACGTCCAGTCGTGGACCAGTTGGCCCGATGGACCAGGCTGTACCCGTAGTGGCTGAGTAACTCCCATTTGAGACAGTCGTAGTTAGCCGCCTGTTCATTGTTAAAGTTCCAATACGCCTTTTGGAGCGTTCCCGTACAGGAACAGGGCCAGCAGACTTCCTCACTTTGGCCTTGGTCATCCTTCCCGTAGTGCTTTCCGTTCAAACGTGCAGAGGTACGTTTTGATGTCGTTGTCCTCTGTTAGCTTGATTAAAAACTGGTTTGGATGGGATTCAGTATGTGCTCCTCCTTGTAGCTTCCTGATTTCCTAAACAAAATTCTCATAAACATTCCCTCTGTTTCTCTGTCTCTGTCGCTCTCTTTCTCTTTTGTTTTTGTCTCTCTCTGTGTCTGTCTTATATCACGTTGTATCACCATGGCAATTACACGCTGCCTCAAAACTTGAGACATCTGTGGCATTGTATTGTGTGACAAAACTGAACATTTTAGAGTGGCTTTTTATTATCCCCAGCACAAGGTCCACCTGTGTAATGATCATGCTGTTTAATCAACTTCTTCATTTGCCACACCTGTCAGATGGATGGATTATTTTGGCAAAGGAGAAGTGCTCACTAACAGGGATGTAAACAAATGTGGGCACAACATTTGAGAGAAATACACTTTTTGTGCATATGGAACATTTCTGGGATTTGATATTTTACCTCATGAAAAATGGGACCAACACTTTACATGTTGTGTTTATATTTTTGTTCAAGATATACTATAATTTGCCTTTATTTATTTTTCTTTGTGTCTGGAATGGTTCCAAACGTGTGTCTGTGCCTGTGTGTTTATGTGTGTGTGAGTGTGTGTAGATGTTCTGTGTGCGTGTCTGCTCTGTGTGTGTGTCTCAGAGGACTGTGGAGAGCATATGGTAACATGATGCCATAGCACAGCCCATTGCCTCTGACATAAACACACAACAGAGGGGAGGACCTGAGACAGGGACTGTATCTAACCCTTTACATCTCTCTCCCTTACTCCCTGCCTCCCTCTTTTTATCTCTCTCTCTCTCTCGCTCTATTTTTCTATAACTGGCCAGCATTCTTATTCTCCTTCTCTCTCTATTGCTCTCACTCACACATTTGTATTTAGTATTGACAATATAAGACGACTCTCAACTCTTCCAGTATTTGACAGTTTTCTTTTCCACCAGTGTTTAATAGGCTGTGAGTAATTTGCCAGACAGTCCTGGGACAGGGTGTGTGTTTGTAGGTACTTCTTCCTCTCTCTCCTCCCTCCCATCCTGCCAATCTCCCAACCTCTCTCATCCGTCTCTCTCATCCCTTCCACCTTCTCTCCTCCTTTCTTTCCCTCCCTTCCTGTCAGAGAGTACTCCTCTTGCCTCCCTTCTCCATCTTTCTGTCCCTCATCCCTCCCTCTCTCCCCACCATTGTCTCATTTTCTCTCCTCTACATTCTGCTCCCTTTCCCCCTATCTTTCCCCCTGTTTCCCTCTCTCTCTTTCTCCCACCATCCAGATGTATTAATCAGTGTACCCTGTTAATACATTATTCTCTCCATATGTCAGCTGAGTGAATCCAGCAGGTCCTCTCTGTTTGGAATTACATTTTTTTTTAAATGCTGGGTTGTTTGGTTGACCCAACTGCTGGATTGCAGGCGTTGGGTGACTTAGTTGGGTTATTATCTTTAAAAAAGAGTAAGGTTGGGTTGTTGATGCTGAGTTATTGGTGCTGGCTTATTGAGATACGATCAGAAGACTGGATGCGTAGTTTAGTAGGGGTGTGACTTTCAGATAGTTATTTTTAGCCACCCGTGAGAGTAAATGTAATTCCTGTTTATCTGTTCTGTTGTGTAGTTATCACATGTTAACCTGTCTAGGATCAGCGTGGCGCTAGCGGCACACCCCCCCCCCCCCCACTGAAAAACCAGTGCCGCGAAATTCAAAAAAAATTTTTTTTTAAAATATTTAACTTTCACACATTAAAGTCCAATACAGCTAATGAAAGACACAGATCTTATGAATCCAGTCAACATTTCCGATTTTTAAAATGTTTTACAGGGAAGACACAATATGTAAAGATGTACATCTATTACCTAAAAACACATTAGCATATTCCACCATCTTTTATTTGTCCACCAACACCAGTAGCCATCACCAATTCGGCTAAACTAAGATATTTATAGCCCCTAACCAACAAAAAAACTCATTAGATGACAGTCTGATAACATATTTATGGTATGGGATAGGTTTTGTTAGAAAAAAGTGCATATTTCAGGTAGACTTCATAGTTTACAATTGCACCCACCATCACAAATGGACTAGAATAATTACAATGAGCAACGTGTTTACCTAACTACTAATCATCAAACATTTCGTAAAAATACACAGCATACACGAATCGAAAGACACAGATCCTGTGAATACAGACAATATTTCAGATTTTCTAAGTGTCTTACAGCGAAAACACAATAAATCGTTATATTAGCTTAGCACATAGCAATTAGCAGCCCAGCATTGATTCTAGCCAAAGTGAGCGATAAAAGTCAACATCGCCAAAAGATATTAATTTTTTCACTAACCTTCTCAGAATTCTTCCGATGACACTCCTGTAACATCACATTACAACATGCATATACAGTTTGATCGAAAATGTTTATATTTAGCCACCAAAATCATGGTTAGACAATGTGAAATGTAGACAAGCTGGTAAAGAAAACGTCCTTGCGCCACTTAGACAGTGATCTACTCTTATACATAAATACTCATAAACGTGACTAAAAAATATAGGGTGGACAGGGATTGATAGACAATTTAATTCTTAATACAATTGCGTTATTACATTTTTTAATTTATCCTTACTTTTCAATACAGTTTGCGCCAAGCGAAGCTACGTCAAAAAACATGGCGTCCTAAGCCACTAAAATGTTTCGACAGAAACACGATTTATCATAATAAAAATGTCCTACCTTGAGCTGTTCTTCCATCAGTATCTTGGGCAAAGGATCCTTTCTTGGGAGAAATCGTCTTTTGGTGGAAAGCTGTCCTCTTGCCATGTGGAAATGTCAACTACGTTCGGGATGAATTGAAAAGCGCACCCAACTTTTCACATCGTTGCAAAAATAAATGTCCCAAAATCGCACTAAACGGATATAAATTGCTATAAAACGCTTTAAATTAACTACTTTGTGATGTTTGTAACTCCTATAACGAGTGAAAAGATGACCGGAGAAATATAACAGGCTAAACTAACGCTTGGAACAGGAGAGGGTCGGTGTCTTCCACGCGCGTTACGCAGCAAGAAAAGACTTGCTAGCTAAAGGTTTTTTTCATTTGTAGGGCCTGTGAACGAGCAATCGAGCCCGTTGGAATCGTCATCACGTAAAGGCATCCAGGGGAAGACGTAAGAAGTGTCCGTATAGTCATAGCAACGACAGAGCCCTTTTAAATGACTTCAGAAAAGTGGCCAACGTTTCTCAAATCTGACTCCATGTCAGGGAAATTGCTGTAGAATGGGCTCTGTTCCACTTAGAGACAAAATTTCAACTCCTATAGAAACTATAGACTGTTTTCTATCCAATAATAATAATAATATGCATATTGTACGATCAAGGATTTTGTGGGAAGCCGTTTAAAAAATTAGCCACATTAGCATAAATAGTCTAAACAGCGCCCCCATCCCCAACAGGTTAACCTCTCTAGGGTATGTGGGACGGTAGCGTCTCACCTCGTCAACAGCCAGTGAAACTGCAGGGCGCCAAATTCAAAACAGCAGAAATCCCATAATTAAAATTCCTCAAACATACATGTATTTTACACCATTTTAAATGTACACATGTTGTAAATCCAGCCACAGTGTCCGATTTCAAAAAGGCTTTGGGACGGTAGCGTCTCACCTCGTCAACAGCCAGTGAAACTGCAGGGCGCCAAATTCAAAACAGCAGAAATCCCATAATTAAAATTCCTCAAACATACATGTATTTTACACCATTTTAAATGTACACATGTTGTAAATCCAGCCACAGTGTCCGATTTCAAAAAGGCTTTACGACGAAAGCAAACCATGTTAGGTCAGAGCCAAGTCACAGAAAAACACAGCCATTTTTCCAGCCAAAGAGAGGAGTCACAAAAAGCAGAAATAGAGATAATCTAGGGGAGGGTCCTGTTTAACATCTAATGAAAACACCATTCAACACCATTCACCAGCAATTAGAGCCCGTGGCCCTATATCCTTCTCTACACCTACACGGAGAGAGAGAGAGAGAGAGAGAGAGAGAGAGAGAGAGAGAGAGAGAGAGAGAGAGAGAGAGAGAGAGAGAGGAGAGAGAGAGAGAGAGAGAGAGAGAGAGAGAGAGAGAGAGAGAGAGAGATGAGAGAGAGAGAGAGAGAGAGAGAGAGAGAGAGAGAGAGAGAGAGAGAGGAGAGAGAGAGAGAGAGAGAGAGAGAGAGAGAGAGAGAGAGAGAGAGAGAGAGAGAGAGAGAGAGAGAGAGGGTGCAGCGTTATCATAGAGGAGAGAATCGTCCAGTGCCCTGACTTTCTTTGAGAGAGGGAGCAAGGGAGAGATCATGGACTGGGAGATGGAAGGATATGTAAGTGATAGAAACCCAAAGATGTGGAAGGGAACATATTTCTTCCATTAGTGCTTTCACTGAGAGACAAGATCTGTGTATGTGTGTTATGTTTGTGTCCATGTAGCCTGCAGAGAACAGTATTTGTGGCACACTGGACTGTTTCGGTTATTTCACTTTGTTATTTTGTATTTGTTTTTCAGACGAAGAGGAGGAAATCTGCTGTTACACTAACATTTACAGAGAGTTACTGCAATAAAATATAGCAATGCACTGTATTAATTTGAATTTAAAAGGTATACATTTCAGATATAAATCATAGTTTACATTGCAGCTACAATCAGAAATTGCACCGAAAGCAGCCATAATAATTACAGACACCAACGTCAAATACTTAATTACTCATCATAAAACATTTCTGAAAAATACATAGCGTACAGCAAATGAAAGACAGGCATCTTGTGATTCCAGCCAATATTTCCGATTTATTAAGTGTTTTACAGCGAAAACACAATATAGCGTTATATTAGCTTACCACAATAGCCAGAAACACAAGCCCTTCCCCAGTAGCAAAAGTTAGCGATCGTAACAAACCAGCAAAAGATATATAATTTTTGACTAACCTTGATAAGCTTCTTCAGATGACAGTCCTATAACATCAGGTTATACATACACTTATGTTTTGTTCGAAAATGTGCATATTTAGAGCTGAAATCAGTGGTTATACATTGTGCTAACGTAGCTATTTTTTCCCACAACGTCCGGATATTTTTCTGACACTTTTTCTGACACATATTCTGACCAAATAGCTATTCATAAACATAACAAAAAAATACATGTTGTATAGGAAATGATAGATCCATTAGTTCTTACTGAAATCGCAGTGTTAGAATTCTAAAAATAACTTCATTACGATATGCAGCGTTGGGTATAGATAGAGTACCCAAAAGCTGGGCGCCGACGACTAGTTCACATGTACGACAGATATATGAAATAGCATCATAAAATGTTTCTTACTTTTGCTGATCTTTCATCAGAATGTTGGACAAGGGGTCCTTTGTCAAGAACAATCGTTGTTTGGATTTGGAACGGCCTCTTTCCCTCCCGATTTAGCAAGCACACTAGCCAAGTGGCACGAATCTCTCCATGTCAACAAACGGAAGAGAACGGAACACGGCAAAAGTCCAGAAAAATGTTTTAATAATCTGATTAAACTATATTGAAAAAACATACTTTACAATGATATGGTCACATGTATCAAATAAAATCAAAGCCGGAGATATGTCGTCGTCCATAACGGCAGCTAAACAGAAGGCAAATCCAGGTACCTACTCGCGCTCTCCAGAAAAGAGGAAATGGGGTACACGTCATACAAAGAGCTTGTATTCCACTTCAGACCAAGATAAACACTCAATTTCTTCTCTCACCGCCTCTTAAAATCCAGGGGAAGGTCTATGAAGTGCATGTATACTCTTACGTATCATGCCCATTTATAGGCAGGATGTAGAACAGAGCCTCGATATCAGACTTTACACTTCCTGGTCAGGAAGTTTGTGCCAAATGAGTTCTGTTTTAGTCACAGATATAATTCAAACGGTTTTAGAAACTAGAGTGTTTTCTATCCAATAGTAATAATAATATGCATATTGTATGAGCAAGAATTGAGTACGAGGCCGTTTGAAATGGGCACCTTTTATCTGGCTACTCAATACTGCCCCTTCAGCCCAAACAGGTTAACTTCTTTGGGCTGCAAGCCCGATGTCGGTACACTTATGACAACAGCCAGCTCAAGTGTAGGGCGCGAAATTCAAAATATATATTTTTGAAATATTTAACTTTCACACATTAACAAGTTCAATACAGCAAATGAAAGATAAACATCTTGTGAATCCAGCCAACATGGCCGATTTTTAAAATGTTTTACAGCGAAAACACCACGTATATTTATGTTAGCTCACCACCAAATACAAAAACGGACAGACATTTTTCACAGCACAGGTAGCATGCACAAAACCAACCTAACTAACCAAGAACCAACCAAACTAACCAAGAAACAACTTCATCAGATGACAGTCTTATAACATGTTATACAATAAATATATTTTTTGTTCGAAAAATGTGCATATTTGAGGTATAAATCAGTTTTACATTGCAGCTACCATCACAGCTACCGTCAGAAATAGCACAGAAGCAGCCAGAGTAATTACAGACACCAACGTGAAATACCTAAATACTCATCATAAAACATTTCTGAAAAATACATGGTGTACAGTAAATGAAAGACAAGCATCTTGTGATTCCAGACAATATTTCCGATTTCTTACGTGTTTTACAGCGGAAACACAATATAGCATTATATTAGCTTACCACAATAGCCAGAAACACAAGCCATTTACCAACAGCAAAAGTTAGCGATCGTAACAAACCAGCAAAAGATATATAATTTTTGACTAACCTTGATAAGCTTCATCAGATGACAGTCCTATAACATCAGGTTATACATACACTTATGTTTTGTACGAAAATGTGCATATTTAGAGCTGAAATCAGTGGTTATACATTGTGCTAACGTAGCATCTTTTTCCCACAACGTCCGGATATTTTTCTGACACTCACATATTCTGACCAAATAACTATTCATAAACATTACTAAAAAATACATGTTGTATAGGAAATGATAGATACACTAGTTCTTAATGCAATCGCCGTGTTAGAATTCTAAAAATAACTTCATTACGACATGCAGTTTACGTTATGGCGAGAGTGTGCCCAAAATCTGGGCGCAAACTACTAGTTCACATGTTCGACAGATATATGAAATAGCATCATAAAATGGGTCCTACTTTTGATGATCTTCCATCAGAATGTTGTACAAGGGGTCCTTTGTCGGGAACAATCATTGTTTGGTTTTAGAATGTCCTCTTCTCCAGTCAATTAGCACGGAAAGCTAGAAAAGTGGCGCGAAGCTCTCCTTCGTGAACAAACGCAGACAAAGCAACACGCCTAAAGTCCCGAAAAAATTTCAATAATCGAATAAAACTATATTGAAAAAACATACTTTACGATGATATTGTCACATTTTTCAAATAAAATCAAAGCCAGAGATATTAGTCTTCTATAACGACAGATTTACAGAAGGCAATACCAGGTCCCTTCTCGCGCGTTCCAGAAAACAGGAAATTGGGGTCACGTCATGCCAAGAGCTTTTATTCGACCTCAGATCATGTTATACACTCCATTTCTTCTCTCACTGCCTGTTGACATCTAGTGGAAGGCGTATGAAGTGCATGTACACTAATAAATATCAACCACATTTATAGGCAGGCCCTAGAACAGAGCATCGATTTCAGATTTTCCACTTCCTGTTAGGAAGTTTGCTGCAAAATGAGTTCTGTTTTACTCACAGATATAATTCAAACGGTTTTAGAAACTAGAGAGTGTTTTCTATCCAATAGTAATAATAATATGCATATTGTACTCAGCCCACCCCCCACCTTTACCATAAATGAAGCCCCAGAGTACAATAGCTTGACCCATGATCTAAACTCGCTACCCAGGCCAAAAGCTTCCATTGTCCTTAACTGAAAGATATGACACACTCTACCAAAAGCTTCCATTGTCCTTAACAGAAAGGCATGACACACTCTACCAAAAGCTTCCATTGTCTTAAACAGAAAGCATGACACACTCTACCAAAAGCTTCCATTGTCCTAAACAGAAAGGCATGACACACTCTACCAAAAGCTGCCATTGTCCTAAACAGAATGACACAATTTACCAAAAGCTTCCATTGTCCTAAACAGAAAGACATGACACACTTTACAAAAAACTTCCATTGTCCTAAACAACAGAAAGACGACACACTTTACCAAAAGCTTCCATTGTCCTAAACAGAATGACACACTCTACCAAAAGCTTCCATTGTCCTAAACAGAAAGACATGACACACTATACTAAAAGCTTCCATTTGTTCTACAGAAATGAGTCCAATATTCTGATTGTACATCCTGGTGATGGCAAACAGTACTTGTGAACTATAGTGTCAAACAACCTTTAAGGCGATTTGCCAAACACTTGAACAGTATTTTGTAATCCAAGCAGAGCAACGACACCGGCCTCCAGTTCTTCAATAGAGCTAAGTCTTCTTCGGCAGTAATGGCAGTCCGCTGGCAGCTGGCTGTAACACAGATTTCTCAAATGACTCCCAAAAGACCTATAGCAGGTCCCTCCCCAGTACATCCCAGAAACGTTTAGAAAATGTAGCTGCCCAAAACTGGTTGAATCAACATTGTTTCCACGTCATTTCAAACCCCAATTTGAAACTAAATCCAATGACATGGTGTACTTATTATTATGTATTTCTTAGTTGAGAACTCAACCAATTGTAAATCAAAACTAGACGTTGAACTGACAACTGTGCCCGGTGTGTAGTGACTGATGTATGTATACTGTAGTCGTTCACGCCCTTGATGTAATGAGCCAAAAAAACATAACCTTTACTGTTAGATAAGATGAGAGAGAGAGAGATGTTTATTGGCAATGTTAACATATGTTTCCCATGCCAATAAAGCGCTTACATTGAAAATTCTGTCCAATGTATTCTCGGGAGGAGAGGGTTACACACACACAGCAAAGATCGACACTCTGCTTTTTCAAACTAATGGATTGCAATTCCTTAGATTATGGCCTGGCAGTGCTCCCCACACACAGCCTAATTTACAGGAATTACTTAGAAAGCAAGTCTCAGCGTTTAGAACGTGGAGCCCAGGGCTTGCGGCATAGAGCTGGGCCAAGATCCCTTTGGGGGGGAGGGGGAGGGGGAGGGGGAGAGGGAGAGGGAGAGAGGGAGAGGGAGAGGGAGAGGGAGAGAGAGAGAGGGAGAGAGAGAGAGAGAGAGAGAGAGAGAGAGAGAGAGAGAACTATAAGCTGTTCTTTTACTGTGGATTCAGAGGAGTAGCCAAGTGCATGTTTCTGTAACACAGAGGGGTAAAGTTGAGAACAAGGTCTGGCTTATGTCCAGTGTGCTGTAACTAAATACACACAGATATAGAGGTAGACAGACAGACACACACAACCCAGAAACAGTCATTAAATTGAGAACAAAAACACAGGGCTGAGGTCAGATAGCCTATCATTACTATACTGAAGACCTTTTCACCCTGTGAGAACTAGCAGGGGGTTGCTGCTATATGGCCAAGCTACAAAGGACAGAACTATAGCAATGTATAGCCACACATTTGATTTAATTAATTTACTCTAACCCAAACCTTACCCTAACATTACGTAACCATTACAATGGTTAACCATTACAATAAAAACCAATACAGCCCAAACTCCAGTGGATGTTTTTCAGGCCTTATTAGAATGGTGAAGTTATAGGATGGATTGGTGTTTTATTTCCATGGCAATTTCAAACGTCCATTATGGGCAATGCATTACCTAGTAGGCTCATGAGCTAAAACCTCGAGCTATGACTCCGAACATCGCAGATACAATCCCAGCGCTAGTCGATCGCTTTGTAATTTCCTGTTTTAACCATAACCCTAATGCCTATACTCTCGGAATGAATGCCTAAACGTAACGTCAAGGTTAGTTTTGGGCAGTTTGACTGACGGCTTACAGATGGCAACGCGTGATTAAAATGGCAACACACACCGTAATTAAAAGGGAAACAGACGTCATCATCTCTGTAGCCTGCAGTTGCAATATCTGTCTCCTTTTGCCTTCGAGGTTGCTTTCAATAAATAACAGAGAGACGGTCGCTGTGTTACCGAGGCCATGGAGTAGGCTGCGACAGTTCCAATAAAATGTTAGAAGTTGAGGGGCAAAGGGACTCCTTTTCGTGTCTCCGATCCGTGTCTAGCTCTGTCATCTCACCCTTGCTTTTCCAATGCAGGACAGTTCCATATTTTGCTGTCAGTTTCATTTGAACCAACCACACAATACATAGACAACCAGAAAACAATCACACACACACACACACACAGTTTTGTACAGCTAACCTTGTGGGGACATACAATTCAGTCCCATTCAAAATCCTATTTTCCCTAACCCCTAACCCTAATCCTAACCCGTACTCATACCCTAACCCTAACCCTAACCCTACAACTAACCCTAGCTCCTAACCTTAATATTTAACTTAATTCTAACCCTAACACTAATTCTAACCTTAACCCTAAACCCCCTAGAAATAGCATTTGACCTTGTGGGGACTAACAAAATGTCCCCAGCTGGTCAACGTTTACAACGTTTTGTTCGTTTACTATTCTTGTAGGGACTTCTGGTCCCCACAAGAATGGTTAAACACGTCCACACACACACACACACACACACACACACACACACACACACACACACACACACACACACACACACACACACACACACACACACACACACACACACACACACACACACACACACACACACACACACACACACACACACACACACACACACGTCCACACACACACACACACACACACAGAATGAATGGCTGAACTTAACCTTTGAAATTGTACGTTTACGGACAAACGTCAGATTCAGAAGTCAGACTGTGAGAGCTTGCAAGGTGTAACACCTCAATTTGTTTCCATAATAGCGATCATATTAGTCACACACGCATACACACACACGCCATTATGCCAATATACCCTTGAGGAAGACTCAAGTTCATCGATTGGAGGTGCTGGGTGATAGTTAGTAGACTGAGAGATGTGTGTGTGTGTGTGATATTAGAAGAGAGGTCACATTGTGCTGTGTACATTCTTTGTCTGCGTATTCATTTATTTATGTACTCATAGCAGACAGGCTCTGTCAGCAATAGCAGAGGAAGGGAGAAGAGAGAGAAGAGATGGAGGGAGGGAGGACGGGGAGGGAAGGAGAAGTGGTGGTCTCCCCTATTGAACTAGGTTTTGGAAAGGTTGTGATTTTATATCTGAATATCTCAGAAAGTGGAAGTCCAGTGGTTGTCCACCTCTTTCTTTCCATCCCTCCTTCTCTTTCTCCTCCTCCTCTCTCTTTCCATCCCTCCTTCTCTTTCTCCCTCCTCCTCCTCTCTCTTTCTATCCCTTCTCTTTCTCCTCCTCCTCTCTCTTCCATCCCTCCTTCTCTTTCTCCCTCCTCTCTCTTTCCATCCCCCTTGCCTTTCTCCTCCTCCACCTCTTTCTTTCCATTCTTCCTTCTCATTCTCCTCCTCCTCCTCCTCTCTCTTTCCATCCCTCCTTCTCTTTCTCCTCCTTCTCCTCCTCTCTCTCTTTCCATCCCTCCTTCTCTTTCTCCTCCTCCTCCTCTCTCTTTCCATCCCTCCTTCTTTCTCCTCCTCTCTATTTCATACATATCTGTTTGTTGGCAATTCTGACATCTCTCTTCCTGCCCCCCTCCATCTCTTTAAGTCAGTTGTACCGTGTGGCTGTGTAGTGGTATCCCAGTATTGAGCCCTCTCTGGTTAATATTCATAAAGTATATTTTGGCAGCTAGCATAGCAACCTAGCCACCCCCCGCCTAGCTAAATCCATTCTCATTGATGACCATCGGCTTTCCCCGACTGACACACATCGATTCCATTAAAACTCATGCGCAAGGTCTCCGAGTCCTCAAGTCCTCTTTGCACCGCTCGCAATTTATATTACATATTATCTGTATCACTTCAGTCATTGTGCAATTAATTTCCTGTTCTCATTGTAGCCAAAAAAACTGTTGTTTTCTGCACAATGAGATCTATACAGAATATCAGAAAGTTATGTTTGTGATTCAGTAATATTCCCTATCACCAACACACCTGATTTAATTAATTAACTAATCAAATCAAATCAAATCAAATCAAATTTTATTAGTCACATACACATGGTTAGCAGATGTTAATGCGAGTGTAGCGAAATGCTTGTGCTTCTAGTTCCGACAATGCAGTAATAACAACAAGTAATCTAACCTAACAATTCCACAACTACTACCTTATACACGCAAGTGTAAAGGGATAAAGAATATGTACATAAAGATATATGAATGAGTGATGGTACAGAACGGCATAGGCAAGATGCAGTAGATGGTATAGAGTACGGTATAGACATATGAGATGAGTACTGTAGGGTATGTAAACATAAAGTGGCATAGTTTAAAGTGGCTAGTGGTACATGTATTACATAAAGATGGCAAGATGCAGTAGATGATATAGAGTACAGTATATACATATACATATGAGATGGGTAATGTAGGGTATGTAAACATTATATTAGGTGGCATTGTTTAAAGTGGCTAGTGGTACATTTTTACATAATTTCCATCAATTCCCATTTTTAAAGTGGCTGGAGTTGAGTCAGTATGTTGGCAGCGGCCGCTAAATGTTAGTGGTGGCTGTTTAACAGTCTGATGGCCTTGAGATAGAAGCTGTTTTTCAGTCTCTCGGTCCCTGCTTTGATGCACCTGTACTGACCTCGCCTTCTGGATGATAGCGGGGTGAACAGGCAGTGGCTTGGGTGGTTGTTGTCCTTGATGATCTTTATGGCCTTCCTGTGACATCGGGTGGTGTAGGTGTCCTGGAGGGCAGGTAGTTTGCCCCCGGTGATGCGTTCTGCAGACCTCACTACCCTCTGGAGAGCCTTACGGTTGTGGGTGGAGAAGTTGCCGTACCAGGCGGTGATACAGCCCGACAGGATGCTCTCGATTGTGCATCTGTAGAGGTTTGTGAGTGCTTTTGGTGACAAGGTTGAAGGCCTCCTGAGGTTGAAGAGGCGCTGCTGCGCCTTCTTCACAACGCTGTCTGTGTGGGTGTACCAATTCAGTTTGTCCGTGATGTGTACACCGAGGAACTTAAAACTTTCCACCTTCTCCACTACTGACCCGTCGATGTGGATAGGGGGGTGCTCCCTCTGCTGTTTCCTGAAGTCCACAATCATCTCCTTTGTTTTGTTGACGTTGAGTGTGAGGTTATTTTCCTGACACCACACTCCGAGGGCCCTCACCTCCTCCCTGTAGGCCGTCTCGTCGTTGTTGGTAATCAAGCCTACCACTGTAGTGTCGTCCGCAAACTTGATGATTGAGTTGGAGGCGTGCATGGCCACGCAGTCGTGGGTGAACAGGGAGTACAGGAGAGGGCTCAGAACGCACCCTTGTGGGGCCCCAGTGTTGAGGATCAGCGGGGTGGAGATGTTGTTACCTACCCTCACCACCTGGGGGCGGCCCGTCAGGAAGTCCAGGACCCAGTTGCACAGGGCGGGGTCGAGACCCAGGGTCTCGAGCTTGATGACGAGTTTGGAGGGTACTATGGTGTTAAATGCTGAGCTGTAGTCGATGAACAGCATTCTCACATAGGTATTCCTCTTGTCCAGATGGGTTAGGGCAGTGTGCAGTGTGGTTGCAATTGCGTCGTCTGTGGACCTATTGGGTCGGTAAGCAAATTGGAGTGGGTCTAGGGTGTCCGGTAGGGTGGAGGTGATATGGTCCTTGACTAGTCTCTCAAAGCACTTCATGATGACGGAAGTGAGTGCTACGGGGCGGTAGTCGTTTAGCTCAGTTACCTTAGCTTTCTTGGGAACAGGAACAATGGTGGCCCTCTTGAAGCATGTGGGAACAGCAGACTGGGATAAGGATTGATTGAATATGTCCGTAAACACACCAGCCAGCTGGTCTGCGCATGCTCTGAGGACGCGGCTGGGAATGCCGTCTGGGCCTGCAGCCTTGCGAGGGTTAACACGGTTAAATGTTTTACTCACCTCGGCTGCAGTGAAGGAGAGCCCGCAGGTTTTGGTAGCGGGCCGTGTCAGTGGCACTGTATTGTCCTCAAAGCGGGCAAAAAAGTTATTTAGCCTGTCTGGGAGCAAGACATCCTGGTCCGCGACGGGGCTGGTTTTCTTTTTGTAATCCGTGATAGACTGTAGACCCTGCCACATACCTCTTGTGTCTGAGCTGTTGAATTGCGATTCTATTTTGTCTCTGTACTGGGACTTAGCCTGTTTGATAGCCTTGCGGAGAGAATAGCTACACTGTGTGTATTCGGTCATGTTTCCGGTCACCTTGCCCTGGTTAAAAGCAGTGGTTCGCGCTTTCAGTTTCACGCGAATGCTGCCGTCAATCCACGGTTTCTGGTTTGGGAATGTTTTAATCGTTGCTGTGGGTACGACATCGTCAATGCACTTCCTAATGAACTCGCTCACCGAATCAGCATATTCTTCAATGTTGTTGTTGGACGCAATGCGGAACATATTCCAATCCGCGTGATCGAAGCAGTCTTGAAGCGTGGAATCAGATTGGTCGGACCAGCGTTGAACAGACCTGAGCGCGGGAGCTTGTTGTTTTAGTTTCTGTTTGTAGGCTGGAATCAACAAAATGGAGTCGTGGTCAGCTTTTCCGAAAGGAGGGCGGGGGAGGGCCTTATATGCGTCGCGGAAGTTAGTATAACAATGATCCAGGGTTTTACCAGCCCTGGTAGCACAATCGATATGCTGATAGAATTTAGGGAGTTTTGTTTTTAGATTAGCCTTGTTAAAATCCCCAGCTACGATGAATGCAGCCTCAGGGTGTGTGGTTTCCAGTTTACAAAGAGTCAGATAGAGTTTGTTCAGGGCCATCGATGTGTCTGCTTGAGGGGGAATATATACGGCTGTGATTATGATCGAAGAGAATTCCCTTGGTAGATAATGCGGTCGACATTTGATTGTGAGGAGTTCTAGATCAGGTGAACAGAATGACTTGAGTTCCTGTGTGTTGTTATGATGATCACACCACGTCTCGTTAATCATGAGGCATACCCCCCCGCCCCTCTTCTTACCAGAAAGATATTTGTTTCTGTCGGCGCGATGCGTGAAGAAACCAGCTGGCTGCACCGACTCCGTTAGCGTCTCTTGAGTTAGCCATGTTTCCGTGAAGCAGAGCACGTTGCAATCCCTGATGTCTCTCTGGAATGTTACCCGTGCTCGGATTTCATCAACCTTATTGTCAAGAGACTGGACATTGGCGAGTAGTATGCTAGGGAGTGGAGCGCGATGTACCCGTCTCCGAAGCCTGACCAGGAGACCGCTACGTTTGCCCCTTTTACGGCGTCGCGTAGGGTCGCCGGCTGGGATCAGATCCATTGTATTGGGTGGAAGGCAAAACACTGGATCCGTTTCGGGAAAGTCATATTCCTGGTAGGAACGATGGTTAGTTGACGTTAATCGTATATTCAGTAGTTCCTCCCGACTGTATGTAATGAAACCTAAGATCACCTGGGGTACCAATGTAAGAAATAACACATAAAAAAACAAAATACTGCATATTTTCCAAGGAACGCGAAGCGAGGCGGCCATCTCGGTCGGCGCCGGAAGTCATCCTTGAGTTGTTGAAAAGATGTTGATGCTTGGATACAACTAAGATTTGCTTCTCTCTTAATATGTGATTTCCATGATTAAGAAAGCTGCCCTATTGTGCGCGCATGTGTGTAATTGCCCTCAGAGCACTCCAGGCTCAGGTAAACTGATGTAATGTAGTGCTTTAGAAGTGGCTACAGACTGGAGAGTGGACCAGTGACCTATTATCTCTCTCTCTCTCTCTCTCTCTCTCTCTCTCTCTCTCTCTCTCTCTCTCTCTCTCTCTCTCTCTCTCTCTCTCTCGCTCTCTCTCTCTCTCGCTCTCCCGCTCTCTCTCTCTCTCTCTCTCTCTCTCTCTCTCTCTCTCGCTCGCTCGCTCTCTCGCTCTCTCGCTCTCTCGCTCTCTCTCTCTCGCTCTGTGTGCCAGTGGCCAGTCTTCCACATCAATAATAAAAGTATTATGTTAACTAACTCTTCACAACCAGCCCTCTAGCCAAGTATCTCAGAAGTGATGCAAACAAGAAAATGCTCATCCAGAGGCGGCGCTCCTAGTGGCTGGGGACTTTAATGCATGGCAACTTAAACGTTACCTAATTTCTACCAGCAGGTTACATGTGCAACCAAAAGAAAAAAATAACTCAAGACCATCTTTACGACACACACAGAGGCGCGTACAATGCTCTCCTTCGCCCTCCATTTGGCAAATCGGGCCATAGTTCTATCCTGATTCCTGCTTACAAGCAAAAACTAAAGCAGGAACTACCAGTGACTCGCTCAATAAGGAAGTGGTCAGAAGACGCAGATGTTAAGATACAGGACTGTTTTGCTAGCACAGGTGAATATGTTGCGGGACTCATCCGATGGCATTGATGAGTATACGACTTCAGTCACCGGCTTCATTAATTAGTACACTACTGACGTCGTCCCCACAGTGACTATACGTACATACACCAACCAGAAGCCATGGACTACAGGCAACATCTGCACTGAGTTAAAGAGTAGAGCTGCCTCGGACGCTTACAAGAAATCCCATTATGCCCTCCGACAAACGATCAAACAGGAAAAGCATCAATACAGGACTAAGATTGAATCCTACTACACCGGCTCCGATGCTTGTCGGATGTGGCAGGGCTTGCAAACTACTACGGACTACAAAGGGAAGCCTATCCACGAGCTGCGCAGTGACATGAGACAATCAAACGAGCTAAATGACGTATATGTGCTTCGAGGCAAGTAACACTGGAGTATGCATGGGGGCACCAGCTGTTCACCATTTTTCAAAGTAGCCACAATTTGCCTTGATGACAGCAGTTGCCATACCAGGAAGTGATGCAACCAGTCAGGATGCTCTTGATGGTGCAGCTGTAGAATCTTTTGAGGATCTGAGGACCCATGACAAATCTTTTCAGTCTCCTGAGAGGAATAGGTTTTTTCGTGCCCTCTTCATGACTGTCTTGGTGTGCTTGGACCGTGTTAGTTTGCTGGTGATATGGACACCAAAGAACTTGTACAGGAGGGGACTGAGCATGCACCCCTGAGGGACCCCTGTGTTGAGGATCAGCATGGTGGATGTGTTGTTACCTACCCTTACCACCTGGGGGCGGAAGTCCAGGATCCAGTTGCAGAGGGAGGTGTTTAGTTCCAGGGTCCTTAGCTTATTGATGAGCTTTGAGGGCACTATGGTGTTGAACGCTGAGCTGTAGTAAATAGCATTCTGACATAGGTGTTCCCTTTGTCCAGGTGGGAAAGGGCAGTGTGGAGTGCAGTAGAGATTGTATCATCTGTGGATCTGTTAGGGCAATATGCAAATTGAGTGTGTCTAGGGTTTCTGAGGTAATGGATGCCTGGGGTAGAGGATGCCTGGTTATTCTTTAAAAGTGCCTTCCTCACCATATTAAATAAGCATGCCCCATTAAAATTTTGAACCAGGAACAGATATAATCCTTGGTTCTCTCCAGACCTAACTGCCCTTGACCAGCACAAACACATATTGTGGCGTTCTTCAGCCATAGATATGCTACAGCAGCAAAAGCCAAAGCGTTTATCTTGACCAGGTGACCTGACCACGACCTGAGGCTTTAACTTCTCACATCTTCCCATCTGAACTTGTTATCACTCCTGTCACCTCTCAAAGCATTTAGCTCGTCACATCACCTGACCTCATCAACCATTGAACTTTGAGCCCAATGGACAGTTTTCAAATCAGCCTGCATTTTGTCTGTCAATCACTTACAGTATGTACAATAAGGTTAACTTTTGTAGAACAATGCCCTTCTTCTATATCAGTTGGTCATCCTCTCACCTTTCTCTTTCCGCCCTCTCTGTTCCTCTACAGTTCCATCTTTCACAGTGGCCAGGACAGGAGACAGTAAATATTTGAGATTTTATGTCAGAGTGAGCGGAGGTAGCACACTGCTAACTGGTGAACAAGTAGCACGCTCATCACTAGAAAACCTGAACCAGCACATACATGCAGTCGCTAATGTGCCTCGCACAGACAGCGAGAAGGAGAGACTGCAGAAATAGACCAACAGTAGAGTGTAGTAGGATGAAGCAGATATTGAAGGGTCCGTAGTGTGATGTTCACACTGAGCTAACTGGGTTGACGTCATCTCCACTGACTCAATTTTAGCAAATGTATTAAATATATCTATTTTTTTAATCACATTTACTTAAGTGTTCAGACCCTTTACTCAGTACTTTATTGAAGCACCTTTGGCAGCGGTAACAGCCTCGAGTCTTCTTGGGTATGATTCTACAAGCTTGCCACACCTGTATTTGGGGTGTTTCTCCCATTCTTCTCTGCAGAACCTCTCAAGCTCTGTCAGGTTGGATGGGGAATGTCGCTGCACAGCTATTTTCATGTCTCTCCAGCGATGTTCAGTCGGGTTCAAGTGCGGCCTCTGGCAGGGCCACTCAGAGACTTGTCCCAAAGCCACTCCTGCGTTGTCCTTGCTCTGTGCTTAGGGTTGTTGTCCTGTTAGAAGGTGAACCTTCACTCCAGCCTGAGATCCTGAGCGCTTTGGTGCAGGTTTTCATCAAGGATCTCTCTGATCTTTGCTAGGTTCATCTTTGCTTGAACACTGACTAGTCTCCGAGTCCCTGCATCTGAAAAACATCCCCACAGCATGATGCTGCCACCACCATGCTTCAACGTAGTGATAGTGCCAAGTTTTCTCCAGACGTGACGCTTGGCATTCACGCCAAAGAGTTCAATCTTGGTTTCGTTAGACCAGAGAATCTTGTTTCTCATGGTCTGAGAGTCCTTTAGGTGCCTTTTGGCAAACTCCAAGTGGGTTGTCATGTGCCTTTTACTGAGGAGTGACTTCTGTCTGGCCACTCTACTATAAAGGCCTGATCGGTGGAGTGCTGCAGAAGCGGTTGTCCTTCTGGAAGGTTCGCCCAACTCCAAAGAGTAACTCTGGAGCTCTGTAAAAGTGACCATCAGGTTCTTGGTCACCTCCCTGACCAAGGCCCTTCTCCCCCGATTACTCTGTTTGGACGGACGGCCAGCTCTAGGAATAGTCTTGGTGGTGGAGGTCACTGTGTTCTTGGGGACCTTCAATGCTGCAGACATTTTTTGATAACCTTCCCCAGATCTGTGCCTCGACACAATCCTGTCTTGGAGCTCTACAGACAATTCCTTCGACCTCATGACTTGTTTTTTGCTCTGACATACACTGTCCACTGTGGGACCATTTATAGACAGGTGTGTGCCTTTCCAAATCATGTCCAATCAATTTAATTTACCAAGGGTGGACTCCAATCGAGTTGCAAAACATCTCAAGGATGATCAATGCAAACAGGATGCTCCTGAGTCTCATAGCAAAGGGTCTGAATACGTATGTAAATAAAGTATTTTAAAATATATATATAGATACAGCTGCTAAACTTTCTAAAACGTTTATTTTCGCGTTGTCATTTTTGAGGTATTGTGTGTAGATTGATCAGGGGAATGTAAAAAAAACTATATTTCAGAATGACGCTGTAACAGAACAAAATGTGGTAAAAGTCAAGTTCTCTGAATACTTTTTGTATGCACTGTGTGGTAAAGATTGCTCTCTCTCAGGGCTGTTGTAACGATCTTCTTCGTCTGATGAAGAGTAGTCAGGATCGGACCAAAACGCAGGGGACCCTTACCGCCGACCCCGGACTGGGACCCCTCTGGCAGCTCCGGACAGGAGGGCGACTCTGGCAGTTCCGAACAGGAGGGCGACTCTGGCAGCTCCGGACAGGAGGGCGGCTCTGGCAGCTCCGGACAGGAGGGCGACTCTGGCAGCTCCGGACAGGAGGGCGACGCTGGAGGCTCCGGACTAGAGGGCGTCGCTGGAGGCTCCGGACTAGAGGACGTTGCTAGAAGCTCCGGACTGAAGGGCATCGCTGGAGGCCTCGTGCCATAACTCCTCACTGGAGGCTTCGTGCCATGGATCGTCACTGGAGGCCTTGTACCATGGATCATCACTGGAGGCTTCGTGCCATGGATCACCACTGGAGGCTTCGTGCCACGGATCATCACTGGAGGCTTCGTGCCTCGGATCATCACTGGAGGCTTCGTGCCATGGATCATCACTGGAGGCTTCGTGCCATGGATCATCACTGGAGGCTTCGTGCCATGGATCATCACTGGAGGCTTCGTGCCATGGATCATCACTGGAGGAGTTGTGCCATGGATCACCACTGGATGCTTCGTGCCATGGATTATCACTGGAGGAGTTGTGCCATGGATCACCACTGGATGCTTCGTGCCATGGATCATCACTGGAGGCTTCTTGCTATGGATCATCACTGGAGGATTCGTGCCATGGATCATCACTGGAGGCTTCGTGCCATGGATCATCACTGGAGGCTTTGTGCCATGGATCATCACTGGAGGCTTCGTGCCCTGGATCGCCACTGGAGTGGATAGACACACAGGAGGCCTGGCTCTGGGAGAAGGCACAGGACTCACCAGGCTGGGGAGACATGCAGGAGGCCTTGTCCTTGGTCGAGGCACCAGATGCACTGGGCCGTGGAGGCACACTAGAGGCGAGCCTGCACAACCAGTCCTGGCTGGATGGTGACTTTGGCCCTGCCCGTGCGGGGCGCAGGCACAGGACGCACTGGGCTGTGCAGACGCACTGGAGACACAGTGCGCAGAGCCAGCGCAGGATATCCTGGGCCGTAGAGATGTACTGGAGGTCTGGATAGCAGGGCTGGCACAATCCCTCCTGGCTCGATGCCCACTCTAGCCCGGCCGATGCGAGGAGCTGCGATGTAGCGCACCGGGCTATGAACATGTACTGACTAGTACGACGCTCCACCCGGTAAGCACGGGGAGTTGGCTCAGGTCTCCTACCTGACTCCGCCAATCTCCCCGTGTGCCCCCCCCCCCCCCCCCCCCCCCCAAAAAAAAATCTGGGGCTGCCTCTCGTGCAGGTTTCCGGGAGCTAATTCCTCGTATCGTCGCCGCTCAGCTATAGCTGCCTCCAGCTCCTCTTTAGGACAGCGATACTCTCCCGGCTGTGCCCAGGGTCCCTTGCCGTCCAAGATTTCCTCCCATGTCCAGGAGTCCATCAACTGCTGCTCCCTCCTACCACGCTGCTTGGTCCTTTGGTGGTGGGTAGTTCTGTAACAATCTTCTTCGTCTGATGAAGAGTAGTCAGGATCGGACCAAAACGCAGCGTGGTAAGTGTCCATGTTAAAATTTATTTAACTCAGAACACTAAGACAAAATAACAAAAATAGACCAACACGAAACAGTTCTGTCTGGTGCAGGTACAGAAAACAACTACCCACAAACACAGGTGGGAACAGGATACCTAAGTATGGTTCTCAATCAGAGACAACGATAGACAGCTGCCTCTGATTAAGAACCACACCCGACCAAACACATAGAACTAGACAACATAGAACACAACATAGAATGCCCACACCAACTCACGCCCTGACCAATCAAAATAGAGTAAAAAGGATCTCTAAGGTCAGGGCGTGACAGCTGTCACATCTTTCCCAGTGGGACGATCAGTGTTTCAATAGTCATGTAAAATTAAGGAGAGGGCCATTTGACCTGTGAACTCTACCAGTAACTGAGGACTGGGGAGCCATTCATATACAATACGTTCCATAGGTACAGTACATCACAGATAGAATACTGTAGTATCCTAAGACATCAGCTGAAGAATTGTGTAGTGTATTTTACTGCGTTGCAATGAGCTAGTAACGAAAGCATTTCGCTGCACCCGCTATAACATCTGCTAAACTGTGCACGTGACCAATAAACTTTGATTTTATTTGTATAATGAACTTGTAAGGAAGGAGTAGTGCAGGGGTGGGGGTTGGCAATAGGGTTGGACAGTGACACAGAGCAACCCCCCCCCCCAACGTTCACGCACACACACACACACAATCTTGTATAACTAACCTTGTGGGGACACACAATTCAGTTCCATTCAAAATCATATTTTCCCTAAACCTGACCCTTACCTAAAAAATCTTTACCCTAAAACTAACCCTAGCTCCTAACCCTAAATCTATACCCTCTAAACATATCATTTGACCTTGTGGGGACTAACAAAATATTCCCAGTTGGTCAAACTTTAGTACATGTACTGTTCTTGTGGGGACTTCTGGTCCACACAGGTATAGTTAAAAACGTCCACTCCTGATGAGTATGAGTGTGTGTGCCCATGACTGAGTCTCTGGGCCATGTCCCAGCTTGCATTGCTGCCCACTAAATCACAGAGAAAGCTTTTGCTCTTTTACTGCTCAGATGAGAGTACTGCTCTCCATTAAAGTGTGTGTGTGTGTGTGTGTGTGTGTTGTGTGTGTGTCTGTGTGTGTGTGCATACCTGCCTGTATATGCGTGTTTAAGTGAGAGGAAGAGTAAGAGAGAGAGAGGAAGAGAGAGATGTGCATAGGGAATTATGACTTTGTTTGTTTAGGTGTTTTGGCAACACTTTATCCTATGTGAACTGGAAAAATTATAGCAAAAAACGATTGTATTGAAATGTCTTTGTACCAGAACATTATTTTATAAAATTAAATGGAAAGATCGGAGCGTAAGTATCATTAGCTCTTCGAGTGCAAATAATTTAAAGCACTTTGCAAATAAAGTTTTTGTTGATATTTGTATTATCAGTCAGTGGTAAACTGACTTCAGGCGACATCATTATAGATATATTTGATCAATTACAATACACATAGCTAAACGCACTAACCATATTTGAAATAAACTTATTCTAAATACTTTTTACACAACTAATTTAGCATCCCTTCAAAAAGGGGCTGGGTTAAATGCGGAAGACACATTTCAGTTGAGTGCATTCAGTTGTACAACTGACTAGATATCCCCCTTTCCCTTTCCCAAAGGCACATATTTCAGTGGGCCAGTCACCTAGTAACCATTAACTTGTAATGATGTTGGTGTTTACACAGCCTGGCCCTAATCAAAACAAAAACATTCTACCTCATTTAAAAGCCACAATTTCATTACGACCAATAAAAATTACAATTTTTAAATGGCCAATTACTGATTTAAAAGAAAGGCGAGGTTTGTCGGTTGATACATCACATGTTGTATGGATATGGAGCGGAGAGATCAAACGAGAGAGGGAGAAGGAGTCCAATAACTGCTACATGATCTACTCTGCCCTGAAGTGGTTAGGTTTGGAAGTCCCAGGATTGGAGCAAATAAAATATAGGCTGAGGCGAGAGGTTAGCTGCTGCTTCGCCCCAGACCAGGCCACCTGACCTGGGTTACCCCAACAAATACCGACCCAGGTTTTGAAATGCCTAAATTCCAAGTTGCTTTATTTATACTGAATAGAACCATCTGCAGCTTGGTTTAATTTATTTGATTTAGTATATTTGTAGTGATGTGGATTACACCACAGTGTATTCTGTTTAGGGCAGTAATATCACCTGTGTCTAGGGTTATGAAATGGTGAGGTTGACTCAACATATTATCCTTAAGCCGTTCCGGTTCCCTCCCTGGATTTAAATGGCTTTGAAATCCTGCTCCCACCGTTAGCCATTCATGCTCTGTTTCTGTCGCTTAATAAGAATAACATGACCTGGAGCATGGCGAGGGATAACACACTGTACATTTAGACAGCTGGGCGGAGGTGGGAGGGCACAGTAGACAAGAGAGCTGGAGGAGCGATGGGGAGAAAAGGTGGAAGATTGAAGGAGTGGGAAAGAGAGGAACTAAATTAAATGGTTAGAGGAGCCTGATTGGAAAAGAGAAATATAAATGAGAAGTTTATTTTCCTTTTAATAAGTTAGTTGAGTCTCCGGAGGTTCAATTTAAATTGATTTTGGAAGAGAGTAGGAGCCTTACAGTACTCAACAAGATGAAGAGTCAGAGACGAACAAGAAATAAGACATGAGAGGGTGAGAAAAATAATGGATGGAGATAATGTCTGAAAGAGTAGGGAGCCACGTGCAACATGTGTGATAAATAAAAATGGTGAATAGATGACTAGTGTGAGAATGTGTCTTGGTTTCACATCCAGCCTCATTCAGGTAAATTGTCCGGACCTCTGGCAGTCTCTATGGGGGTTCCACAGGGTTCAATTCTTGGTTCGACCCCTTTCTCTATATATATCAACGATGTCGCTCTTGCTGCGGGTGAATCCCTGATCCAACTCTACGCAGACGACACCATTCTGTATGCATCTGGCCCTTCTTTAGACACTGTGTTTACTAACCTCCAAACGAGCTTCAATGCCATACAACACTCCTTCCGTGGCCTCCAACTGCTCTTAAACGCTAGCAAAACCAAATGCATGCTCTTCAACCGTTCGCCGCCCACCCGACTAGCATCACTACTCTTGACGGTTCTGACCTAGAATACGTGGACAACTACAAATACCTAGGTGTCTGGCTAGACTGTAAATTCTCCTTCCAGACTCATATCAAACATCTCCAATCCAAAATCAAATCTGGAATCGGCTTTCTATTTCGCAACAAAGCCTACTTCACTCACGCCGCCAAACTTACCCTAGTAAAACTGACTATCCTACCGATCCTCGACTTCGGAGATGTCATCTACAATATAGCTTCCAACACTCTACTCAGCAAACTGGATGTAGTCAAATCACAGTGCCATCCGTTTTGTCACCAAAGCCCCAAATACCACCCACCACTGCGACCTGTATGCTCTCGTTGGCTGGTCCTCGCTACATATTCGTCACCAGACCCACTGGCTCCAGGTCATCTATAAGTCTATGCTAGGTAAAGCTCCGCCATATCTCAGCTCACTGGTCATGATAACAACACCCACCCGTAGCACGCGCTCCAGCAGGTATATCTCACTGGTCACCCCCAAAGCCAACACCTGCTTTGGCCGCCTTTCCTTCCAGTTCTCTGCTGCCAGTGACTGGAACAAATTGCAAAAATTGCTGAAGCTGGAGACTTATATTTCCCTCACTAACTTTAAACATCAGCTATCTGAGCAGCTAACCGATCGCTGCAGCTTTACATAGTCCATCTGTAAATAGCCCACCCAATCTACCTACCTCATCCCCATACTGTTTTTATTTACTTTGCTGCTCTTTTGCACACCAGTATCACTACTTACACACCATCATCTGCTCATCATCATCATCTGCTCATCTATCACTCCAGTGTTAATCTGCTAAATTGTAATTACTTTGCTGCTATGGCCTATTTACTGCCTTACCTCCTCACGCCATTTGCACACACTGTATATAGACTTTCATGTTTTTCTATTGTGTTATTGACTGTAGCTTGTTTATTCCATGTAACTCTGTGTTGTTGTTTCTGTCGCACTGCTTTGCTTTATCTTGTCCGGGTCGCAGTTGTAAATGAGAACTTGTTCTCAACTAGCTTACCTGGTTAAATAAAGGTGAAATAAAATAAAACAAAATAATAAATAAATAAAAATGCATCTTACAGGACAGTGGATGAGTAAAGGAAGAGTAGGGGAACAAGCGGAGGGAACAGAAATAAGTATTGATTCAAGATAGGGACAGCAAAAAAAGAAGGTGGAGAACTGAGAAAAGGATAAAGATGCAGAAGAGACAGGAGCAAGTGTGATAGAGAAAGGATCATCTCCTCTGTACATTTCATGGACCCAGATAAAGCCCCTCGACTGAAAAGCATTTTCAATGGAGATTCCTTTCTTTGTCCAGGAGTAGGCTTATTCTGTGTCTGTGAAATCAGCCCATGACGTTTTATTTTAAGCACTGTAAGCTTTCAATAAAAGAAATGATAGAAATAGAGTGATAGAGAGTGAGATAGAGACAGAGAGATACAGATAAAGAGGAAATAGAGTGATCGAAACGATTGAGGGTGGAGCTGGTGTGTGGGCAGTGGGGTAGCCAGGCCTTCTCCTGAGCAAACACAGCCAGACAGAGAGGCTGTTGTCTGGGCCAGGGAAGGCCTTGGGAGAGGACAGCAATGCAGGCCTGTGAAATGTGGCAGATCTATTTCTGAGCGTGAGCTGTAGAGCCCTGCCGACCTGTGGCCGAGGTGTCAGAGTCAGGGGTAAAGGGCAGGACAGCCAATCAGGAGACCATAACGCCTTGCCTATTTAAATGCAGCAATTATCTCAACACAGAAGCTCTCGCCATATTCTGACCCATGATATCAACCGTGTCCTCTTCTTCTCCTTCCTCTTTCTTTCCTCCTTTTTGCATCAAATTTTTCCCTATCGCCCTGCTTCTTCGCATCCTCTTCCCTTGTTTCTCAGTGATCTGATGTGTCACTCGTTCCCTCTGAAAACCAGACTGCGATTGATTTCCTCTTTGCCCAATTAAACATCTCGCAGTCTGTCAAGCTTCTCTGTCAATCATTGCTTGGAAACATAACAACAGTGCATATAGAACATACAGAACATACAGAGAGCATTGAGGTCAGACCATAGAGTCTCTGTCATTTCACAATGTGGCTGGTAAAAACACAATGAAATGATGCTGTTCAACTTTTCCACTCCTCTCTGAAGGTAAAAACCTACCATTTAATAATTCTGCATTTGAGTCTTGTGGAAAAGGCCATTCATTTGTATGCTTTATCTCGCCAACTATCGTGTGCTGCGTAGTTCAATAAGAAAGTAATCTACTGAAAAGGGTACCTACGGTCATGTGCAACACATCACTGCTCTCTTATGTACACACAAACCACAATGTGATTGAAACTCCTACACTCTTTCGAAAAACATGTGCAATCTAGAACCTAAAAGGGTTCTTCGGCTGTCCCCATAGGAGAACCCTTTGAAGAACCCTTTTGGTTCCAGGAAGAACCATTTTGAAATTCATGTAGAACCCTTTACACAGAGGGCTCTACATGGAACCCCAAAGAGTTCTAACTGGAAACAAAAAGGGTTCTACCTGGAACCAAAAAGGATTCTCCGACGGGGACAGCCAAAAAACGATTTTGGAACCCTCCCCCTCATCCTCCTCCATTCCCTATATTTATTTGAATGTCAAAACAGGGGGATTGTCCTCATCCCCTCTCCCTCCACCATTCCAGCTTTGGGGAGGGAATATTATTTGGGCAGCTGTCAGCCCTCTCTGGTGAGGCCAAGCAACAGTTTAACTGACAGAGCACAGAGCACAGCGTGGGTGGCTGCTTCATTACTTGATGCAAAAATAAAAGAATGAGATCAGTGTTGAGATGAGAGAGATGAAGGAGGAGAATGGAATGTTTGGCAGGTTCCCCCGATCACCTGTCATTCAGTGTGTGTGTCTCTGTCTGTCTGTCTGTGTGTGTGTGCGTGCGTCTGTGTTTGTTCGTGTGTGCGAAGCGTCGGCCGCCTAAGGTTACGCCCCCCCCCCCCCCCCCCAGACACACTGACATGTTTCCACTGCCTTGAAGTTGAAAAGATGAAGGAAGAGAAAGAATAGAGGGGGTGGCAAAAGAGACAGGGAAGATATACTGTGTCTGGGATGCTAGTCCATGTATTGCACAGGGCCTCTCTCTCTCCCCCTCCCCAGCGTCCCCTCTCCCTCTCCAAAACATAACATTGTTTCCTTTTCTTTAAATATTGCCGAGTGCAAATTATTCTGTTTTGAACTCGAAATGTCAATTCATGTTCCATATTCTAGGGCCAGCCCTTGATGATGAGTGGTGGTACACTAGTACAGGGATTCCCAAACTTTTTCACTCATTAGGGAACGTCCCTGTGTTTTGTGTGTGTGTGTCCGTGCAGGCGTGCATCTGTCTGTGTTTGTGCCGGTGTGTGTTAAAGGGCTAACAGACAGCTTTGACAAATGGGAGTGCAATCAGAGGAGAAAAAAAAGAGAAATCAACAACATGCCCACGTAGCTCTTACGACAACGATTAGAACACTCGGCGATAACACGTGATGCCAGGTGGAAACTCATGGAGGGTTGTCGTGAGGTTCACCTTTGTCTGTGTAACAGGAGTCAACTTCACGCAGGAATCAAGGGAGTTAGTCAATGAAGAATCCATCCAGAATTGAAATAACATTTTATTGATTGATGGAAGAGTCACAATATATTCACCCTGATCTGAACGCATGGGAAAAACTGTAATATCGCTCTCTTCCGCCCACCCTCCCCTCTCTGTCACTCTTTCTCTCTCTAACCATTTGAAAATGTACTCCAGACAAACATCCACACAAATAGCCTAAGGCTCACTCTATCCCCAACCTATAACCCCCACACCACACACACTCACACCCTCTTATCCCCAGTCTCACCCCATAAGCAGCAGATGGCTTAATTCATATAAACGTGATAACAAGATTCCCTGTTATTAATACACACAGCAGCTATGGATGGAAGTGCAAGGGATTCCAGATAATATTGTATTTATTTATTTCACCTTTATTTAACCAGGTTAATTAGTTGACAACAAGTTCTCGTTTGGAACTGCGACCTGGCCAAGATAAAGCAAAGCAGTGCGACACAAACAACAATACCGAGTTACACATGGGGAAAACAAACAGACAGTCAATAAAACAATAGAAAAAGTATATATACAGTGTGTGCACTGCGCCAGTCTGTGAACACATGATTTTTCTATTTTTTACCCCCCCCCAGTTACCTGTTACGCGGATGTTTAGGCCGAGGTATGTATCGTTTTTTGAGTGCTCTAGGGCAACGATGTCTAGATGGAATTTGTATTTGTGGTCCTGGCAACTGGACCTTTTTTGGAACACCATTATTTTTGTCTAACTGAGATTTACTGTCAGGGTTCAGGTCTGACAGAATCTGTGCAGAAGATCTAGGTGATGCTGTAGTCCCTCCTAGGTTGGGGACGGAAGCACCAGATCATCAGCAAACAGTAGACATTCGACTTCAATCAGACAAACACAGACTCTTTTAATGACAATGACAGGTGAGAGAGAGAAAGAGACTACAGGTTGTAGAATCTGAAAAGCTACTGAGGGAAAGAGAAGGTACATGTTGGCATCTAGAAAGGGTGCCATATCTGTCCACGAGAATCCAAATTGGTCAGATCAGGTTTGCAATTAATAACTTCAACCAGACCCCATCCCACCTGCAGGGGGGACTGCAGGGGGGACTGGTGGGGATTAACAGCTCATGTCCTGTTGTCAATCAAAATGAGAAGATTCAGCTACTCTTCCTGGGGTCCAGCAAAATTAATATCCCATATCTTTCTTATAGAAATTGAACAGGGTACAACATCTGTGTGTGTGTGTGTCTGTCGGTTGGTCGGTCCGTATGCCATCAGTCAATATGCCGTCCGTCCGTTAGGGATACGTTTCGTGAGTTCAGCCTTGCCTTTGACAAAGTTACATTTCCACAAAAACAGGAAGCTAAAATGGTCATTCTGCTCTTCTGACCTAGAGGCTGGTAGTTAACATGACCCTGGCTGTGTGTTTGTGTGTGTTCGTGAGTGCATATGTGTGTGTGTGTGTGTGTTTAAGGTTAATTACTGAAGGACATGGCTTATGTCAAGTGGTTGTCCTGTTCTGTGACCGGGTGAACAAGCTCTCTCCCTATTTCTTCTTCTCTCTCTCTCTCTCCCTACATCTCTCTCTCTCTCTCCCTACATCTCTCTCTCTCTCTCCCTACATCTCTCTCCCTACATCTCTCTCTCTCTCTCCCTACATCTCTCTCTCCCTCTCCCTACATCTCTCTCTCCCTCTCCCTACATCTCTCTCTCTCTCTCCCTACATCTCTCTCTCTCTCTCCCTACATCTCTCTCTCTCTCTCCCTACATCTCTCTCTCTCTCTCCCTACATCTCTCTCTCTCTCTCCCTACATCTCTCTCTCTCTCTCCCTACATCTCTCTCTCTCTCTCTCTCTCTCTCTCTCTCTCTCTCTCTCTCTCTCTCTCTCTCTCTCTCTCTCTGTAGTTGTTTGACAGGGGAAGTGGGCCTTAAAGCTGTGTCCCTTTGCACAAGTGTGTTAAATCTGACACTTGTTTTCATTGGAGAGTGCCTCAGAAAAACTCTTGCATATTATTATTACCATTGGATATAAAACACTCTGGAGTTTCTAAAACAGTTTGAATGATGTCTGTGAGTATTACAGAACTCATATGGCAGGCAAAAACCTGAGAAAAATTGAAAACAGGAAGTGAGAATTCTGAGGCAAGTCGATTTTCAACTCATCGCCTATTGAAATCCCAGTGGGATATGGATCTGTTTGCACTTCCTAAGCCTTCCACTAGATGTCAACAGTCTGTAGAACGTTGAATGAAGCTTCTACTGTGATGTGGGTCCGCATGGGAGCTGTTTGAGTCAGTGGTCTGGTAGAGAGCCAGTTCCTGGTCATGCGCC
The DNA here is from genome assembly GCF_029448725.1 of Salvelinus fontinalis. Classification (NCBI taxonomy): domain Eukaryota; kingdom Metazoa; phylum Chordata; class Actinopteri; order Salmoniformes; family Salmonidae; genus Salvelinus; species Salvelinus fontinalis. Next base: position 41,835,276 of record NC_074690.1, read on the forward strand.
TTCCACATGATATCAACTTGCGTTCCACTACTTCTATAGACACAAAGGAATTCTCCGGTTGGAGTTTTATTGAATATTTATGATAACAACGTCCTAAAGATTGATTCTCTACTTAGTTTGACAAGTTTTTTCGACCTGTAATATAACTTTTTGAAGTTTTCATCCGACGTTCACCTGGATCTGCGCGAGCGTTTGGTTATGTGTACTATACACGCTAACAAAAGTAGCTATAATGGACATTATTGAACAAAACAACAATTTATTGTGGAACTAGGATTCCTGGGAGTTTATTCTGATGAAGATCATCAAAGGTAAGGGATAATTTGTGATGTTATTTCGTATTTCTGTTGACTCCAACATGGCAGAGAAATGTTGTTTCTATCTGATCGCCATCTCAGATTATTGCATGGTTTGCTTTATCCGTAAAGTTTTTTTGAAATCTGACACAGTGGTTGCATTAACCTTTCTAGGGCAGCGGAACACCGACAACATTCCCTGAAAAGGCGGCGCGCAAAATTCTAAAATATTTATTTGGAATATGTAACTTTCTCACATTAACAAATTTGTGCACAAAACTTGAGAGAAATAAGCTACAGACAACAAACATTTTATGGGATCTTTTATTTATTTATTTTATGAGCATTTCTCCTTTGCCAAGATAATCCATCCACCTGATAGGTGTTGCATATCAAGAAACTGATTAATTCGTTATAGTCTAAGATGTTGGAGGATGGGGGGTTGCTAAATGGACATATGGGGCGGCAGGTAGCCTAGTGGTTAGAGCATTGGACTATTAACCGAAAGGTTTCTTAAACTGACTTGCCTAGTTAAAAAATGGTGTTTTGTTTTTAAAGATGGTCATACTATGTAACATTTAGCTATTTGATTTTGGATTGTAGGACCCCTTTAGGTGTAAAAAAATGAAAATTATTTGATAAAATGTTGATTTTGGTCTTTACTACTAAAGCCCATAGAAACACACATTCATAAATGGCAAAAATGACATTCAATGAAATACAAATAATAAGAAATCAGGTTTTGAAGTGTCTGTCCTAAATCTAGGAGATATAAAAAAAACTTTTGAAAAATGTACACATATTTAACCAATTTTTTGGGGTAGGCTCAAAACTACCTTCATACTTCAATTTTTTTAACCGTTACCTTACCTTCAGATGGGCCCCGTGATACTTGTAGTGAATGTAGAGCAAAACAGAGAACGTCATCGTGTTCATGAGAGTAATAATAGTTTGTTCTGATGCTACAGACATTTTTGTGAGAAGACCAAATTTCAGGATGTCTCATGGTCTGACAAACACCGCTCTAGCGCTTCCGCCTTTTACCGCAGATGCGGAAATGCGGCACTGGAGGTTGCTGTGGATTGAGACGCATCCAATGCATAACCAGATATATCTATCTTAAACTGACAGATTTTGATGGAGATTTTTTTGACACACCGGTGCGTCAATCAACTCTAGGGAGTAAAACACCATGATCATTACACAGCTGCACCTTCTGCTGGGGACAATAAAAGTCCATTCTAAAATGCGCAGTTTTGTCACACAACGCAATGCCACAAATGTCTCAAGTTTTAAGGTAGCGTGCAATTGGCATGCTTCTTCCGCTGGACCTGCCCGCGCGTCGTGAGTTTGGAAAGTGTACTGAACGCTAGAACAACAAGGAGGAATTTGGACATAAATGATGGACATTACCGAACAAAACAAACATTTCTTGTGGAAGTGGGAGTCCTGGGAGTGCATTCCGACGAAGATCAGCAAAGGCTGATCAATACCTATTGGAACATGTTATTATGTTACTACTCTTTTTACTTTATTGTCATCCCTTCAGATACTTGTCTAATCTTCACATTTTCCCCAACCTCATGTCTCGCAGCAGATAAACTGTCGCTCTGTCGCATGTTTAGAAATTGCTGCTCTGAGACACCATGGAGACGACCCCTCTTTCCTCGACACATTGTTCAACTGGGTCGAAGTTGCCCCAAAACGCTGATCCTGGGTCACACTTTTTTCTTGTTGTTTTGTAAATGCCTATGGTTAAGATTACAAATGGTTGTGTTATTCTGTGAATAGGCACTCACCTAACATAACCGTTTGGTTTGCTTTCGTTGTAAAGCCTTTTTGAAATCGGACACTGTGGCTGGATTTACAACAAGTGTATCTTTAAAATGGTGTAGAATACATGGATGTTTGAGGAATTTTAATTATGGGATTCCTGTTGTTTTGAATTTGGCGCCCTGCAGTTTCACTGGCTGTTGAAGAGGTGGGACGCTACCGTCTCACGTACCCTAGAGAGGTTAACCTGTCCTATCTCAACAGACACCGCTAGAGGGCAAGACTGTACAGCCTCTCCTTTAGAAACCCAATTTAATCTGTCTAATAGGGGCTCAAACAGGTAAACCCAAATAATATAAGTGCTTGGCCCCCAGAACCATACAATAACCCAACTGGCAATTACAACCAATAAACTGGTCCTACAATGTAAAAAGCAAAATCCACATCCATTGTTACATTGGTACATTCGTCTTAATCAGACTTTATGATTATTAATGATATTTTAACACCATGCAAACAATCATTTTCTCTTATTCAACCGTTATACTTTAAAGCATGGAGAGCAGGCCACAACATATGTCTATGTGCACGGAAGTGTGTACGCTCCTATTACGCACAACAAAAATGAGGACACAGACACACAGATCTCCGACATAACCCAGGAAATATGAACAAAGGAAACCATACAATTAATTAACTAAACAGAACTTCTACCTCATGAGTCTTGTGAAACGTGAATATGCACTATAAACATTGCGCCCACGCAGAGAAGGGTAAGAAATGGTCGGCTAAATGAAAATGTATCGTAGGTCTATCAAACATGAAACAGAAATGTCGTTGTGTTGTAATAAATGGTACAGGGATGGAATGAGGAAACGCTAGCAGTTATTGTAGTATATGATGGAATATAAATTTACCACATTGGACCTATGCATTTAAAAGTGTGAAAGCAGCAGCAAACATTTCAACAAAAGAAAAACAGCACTGTCCACTGGTGGGAGTTTGGAGAGCGCAAGGGAAGAGACGCATTTACGATGTGTCTTCGAAACAGTAATAATTAATTTTAACAACAAATTCCAAATGCAAGGTAAGTAAATTATCAATTTCAAGCAATTGTTACATGCCAAAAGACCAGTAGGCCTCTGCTAGTAACTGTTGCCCAATTGCTGGTGAGCTTGCAAAGTAAACAGTTAATTTTATTGATGACGAAATAGTTTTGGGAGCTGCATGTTTATTTATTTTGGCAGTCCTCTCTCCCTACAATTTGATGTTTGCCCTCCACCTGATCCTATAGCTGAACAGCAAATCAGCAGTCTGTTTGCTAGCTTACCCGACCTGTGTTGATTGACAGTTTGCTGGTCCAATCAGAATGCCAAGTGGGAAATTCACGAGCCAATTTGTTGCAGTCATGTTCTTTTTTTACAAGGGCTATGCTGTGGCTCAGGCTACGTGTTGTAGAGTAATTCACGTAGACTCAGTGCCACAAAAGGAGTGACAAAACATTCCAAAACCTGGTCAGATAATTAAAAGTCATCATTCTTAAGTCAATGTTGAGTCCTGAGTCTTGAGGCTAAAGTCCAAGTCAATTCTCAAGTTAATTTATATCATGTCGAGTCTCAAGTCATCAAATTTGTGACTTAAGTCAGACTCAAGCCCAAGTCATGTGACTTGTGTCCACAACTCTGGGTTAAGCTATGGTCAACGACGAGATCATGAGGCCCATTGTCGTGCCATTCATCCGCGGCCATCACCCCATGTTTCAGCATGATAATGCAGAGCCCCAAGTTGCAAGGATTTGTACGCAATTCCTGGAAGCTGACAATGTCCCAGTTCTTCCATGGCCTGCATACTCAGACATTGAGCATGTTTGGGATGCTCTGGATCAACGTGTACTACAGCATCTTCCAGTTACCGTCAATATCCAACAACTTCGCACAGCCATTGAAGAGGAGTGGGATAACATTCCACAGGCCACAATCAACAGTCTGATCAAATCTATGTGACGCGCTGCATGGGGCAGATGGTGGTCACACCAGATACTGACCTATTTTAAGGTATCTGTGACCAACAGAAGCATATCTGCATTCCCAGTCATGTGAAATCCATAGATTAGGGCCTAATGAATTGATGTCAATTGTCTGATTTCCTTGTACGATCTAACTCAGTTAAACCTTTGAAATTGTTTCATGTTGTGTTTATACAGTATTTTTGTTATGTGTATGTACAGTACATACCTATTTTCATATTTGTTACTTTCTTTTTTACTTTCTATTTTGCTTCCACCGGTCCTGGGAATTGTTAAGGTCAATGACATCATGAACTTTACCCAGTACCAGGGAATTTTAGCCAAAAGTCTGGTTGCCTCTGCCAGGAGGCTGAAACTTGTGTCACGCGCTGGCCATAGAGAGGCTTTTATTCTCTATTTTGGTTAGGCCAGGGTGTTACTAGGGTGGGCATTCTAGTTCCTTTATTTCTATGTTTGTGTGGTTCCCAATCAGAGGCAGCTGTCTATCGTTGTCTCTGATTGGGGATCATATATAAGCTGTCCTTTTCCGTTGGGTTTTGTGGGGAGTTATTTTCTGTTTAGTGTCTGCACCTGACAGAACTGTTTCGTTTTTTCACTTTGTTATTTTTTTTGAGTGTTTTTGAGTAATAAAGAATCATGAACACTTACCACGCTGCGTTTTGGTCCATGCCTTCCGATGAGAGACGTTACAGAACTCCCCACCACAAAAAGACCAAGCAGCGTGGTCAGGAGGAATGGACGTGGGAGGACATCCTGAATGGTGTAGGATCCTGGACATGGGAGGAGATCCTGCCTGGGAAAGATCGCCTCCCATGAGAGCAGATGGAGGCAGCAAGGAGGGAGCAACTATACAAGGGGTCAGGGCTAGCACGGAAGCCCGAGAGGCAGCTCCCAATTTTTGGGGGGAGGGGCACACGGGGACATTGGCGGAGTCAGGGTTTAGACCTGAGCCAACTCCCCGTGCTTACCATGGGGAGCGTGTGACCGGTCGGGCACAGTGTTATGCGGTGATGCGCACCATGTCTCCAGTACGCATTCATAGCCCAGTGCGCTCTGTTCCAGCTCCCCGCAGTTGCCGTGCTAGAGTGGGCATTCAGCCAGGATGGATTGTGCCGGCTCAGCGCTCCTGGCCTCTGGTGCGTCTCTTCGGTCCAGGATATCCTGCGCCAGCTCTACGCATGGTATCCCCAGTTCGCCAGCACAACCCAGTGCGGCCTGTTCCAGCTCCCCGCACTTGCCGTGCTACAGGGGGGATTCAGCCAGGACGCGTTGTGCCAGCTCTGCGCTCCAGACCTCCAGTGCACCTCCATGGCCCAGCATATCCTGCGCCGGCTCTACACACTATGCCTCCAGTGCGCATTCATAGCCCAGTGCGTCCCGTGCCAGCTCTCCACGCTCACCGAGCTGGAGTGGGTATCCAGCCAGGACGTGTTGTGGCAGCTCCCCGTACCAGGCTTCCAGTACGTCTCCTCAGTCCGGTGAGACCTGTTCCAGCGAAGATCCCCGGTCCGGAGCCTCCAGCGACGGTCCCCTGTCCGGAGCCTCCAGCGACGGTCCCCAATCCGGAGGCTCCGGCGATGATCGGTGGTATGGTTTCTCCGGCGATGATCTGCGGCCTAGCTCCTCCAGTGAAGGTCCATGCACCAGGGCCGCCACCAAAGCTGAGGGATCTGTGGGCAGAGGGGGTCTACGTCCCGCACCGGAGCCGCCGCCGTGAAGGGATGCCCACCCGGACCCTCCCCTTTAGAGTCAGGTTTTGCGGCCGGAGTCCGCACCTTTGGGGGGGGGTACAGTCACACCCTGGCCACAGAGAGGCTTTTATTCTCTATTTTGGTTAGGCCAGGGTGTGACTAGGGTGGGCATTCTAGTTTCTTTATTTCTATGTTTGTGTGGTTCCCAATCAGAGGCAGCTGTCTATCGTTGTCTCTGATTGGGGATCATATATAAGCTGTCCTTTTCCGTTGGGTTTTGTGGGGAGTTTTTTTCTGTTTAGTGTCTGCACCTGACAGAACTGTTTCGTTTTTTCACTTTGTTATTTTGTTTGAGTGTTTTTGAGTAATAAAGAATCATGAACACTTACCACGCTGCGTTTTGGTCCATGTCTTCCGACAAGAGACGTTGCAACTTCACTGCAAGGGGATCTTCCAGAAAAAATATAACCCCTCGCACAAATAAAAATCCACAAAGAAGTAGGTTAACTGACCACAAAATAAAAAAAAGTCTCCATTCCCCATTGAAAACCTGTGGTTTGAATTGAATAGGGCAGTCCAAAAGTGCAGATGAAGGATATCAAGGACCTGGAAAGATTCTGTATGGAGGAATAGTCTAAGATCCCTCCCTATGTGTTCTCTAATCAGATTCTGTATGGAGGAATGGTCTAAGATCCCTCCCAATGTGTTTTCCAATCAGATTCTGTGATTGGAGAATCAAATCTCATAAAACATTTGAGAAAAGTCCTTGCAAGGTGAGGTATATAAAGGAATTGAAAAAGGGGTGCCACAGCATGACCAGAGACAGCAATGCATTAGCTTGGTCTACTGTAGCTTTGGCTTGGCAATAGCTGGACTGCCAGGAACTTCATATGTGTATGTGGGATACTGTACAGTGTGCATGATCTCTAGTTTCTTTGTGAGTACATGCCTTTTCTATTGGCTATTTCTGGGTTTTGTCTGTCATGCATATAAGCCAGCATTTTTATAAACTCGTGATTGCGTGTTCGATAAGTCCTGCACTGAGGGAGCCCCAGGGGGGTTAAGTCTCTGTGGATAGAGGGAGTACAGATTCTGGCATGCTCTGTGTGTGCGCGTGTGTGTGTGCGTGTGAACGTGAGTGCGTTTGAGCATGCGTGTGCGTGTATGTGTGTGTGTGTTTGTGTGCATTGAGGGAGTCTACATTCAGTTTACACAGATGGAGCAGCTCTCTCTATATAACCACATAAAATTCCTCCCACTGTCCAAGTGAGCACTTCTTACTCCCCCCTCAACCCCCCCCCCCCCCTTTCACCCCTTCACCCCTCTCAAAGTAAAACAGATTTGTCTAAACGAGCCAGACTACACCTGATTATTCTCCTTGTTTTTTTAAACAAGCCCGGACAGACCTGAGTAATCAATCCGAGAGGGTAAGGAAGCCTAGGAGAAGCCTGTTGAATGAGTCCTGAGAGAAGTAACATCATACCCTAAAGCTGTATTATAATATAATATAGCTTTAGGGAAGGATATTGCCTCCACCTACCCATCCTCCATGGTACATCCACGCTGACTAACTGGATCCTACATACAGTACCTAGCTGGAGTGTCCACTCCTAACCACAAGACAGGATATGTCAAATCCTCCCCTAGGTAAAAGTCAAATGCTCTCATGTTCCTCTCCCGTCATATTTGAGCTTGGGGTTTATCTTTTCCAGAAACATACTTCCTGTGTGTGTATGTTTTATTATTACTACTATTATTATTATTAATATTACTACTACTAGTATTAGTATTATTATTACTACTATTATTAGTATTACTACTATTATTATTACTACTATTATTATTAGTAGTAGTAGTATTATTGCTACTATTACTACAATTATTATTGCCACTACTATTATTATTATTATTACTACTATTATTACTGCTATTATTACTTATATTAGTATTATTATTACTTTTATTTATACTACTATTATTATTGGTATTATTATTATTACTATTATTAGTACTATTATTACCACCAGTATTATTATTGCTGCTATTATTATTTTTACTATCATTATTACTACTACTATTATTGCTATTATTATTACTGTTATTATTATTACTACTATTATTATTGTTATTGCTATTATTATTGCTACTACCATGACTCTTATTATTACTACTATTATTAGTCGTAGTACTATTATTGCTATTGTTATTACTACTACTATTATTATTATTACTATTAGTATTACTACTGCTATTATTATTATTACTATTATTATTCCTACTATTATTATTCCTGTTTTTATTATTACTATTATTATTACTATTAATATTATTGTTATCACTACTATTACTTTTACTACTATTAATATGTTTACCACTATTATTATAATTATTACTGATGCTATTATTACTACTATTATTATTACTATTATTACTATCACTAGTATTACTGCTATTATTATTACTAGTACTAGTATGACTATTATGACTATTATTTTTATTACTATTATTACTGCGAGTATTACTACTATTAGTATTGCTAGTATTACAACTATTTATATTATTACTAGTATTTATATTACTACTATTATTATTATAATTATTATTATTATTATTACCACTATTATTATTTTTACTACTATTATTATTATTATTACTATTATTATCAAATCAAATGTATTTATATAGCCCTTCGTACATCAGCTGATATCTCAAAGTGCTGTACAGAAACCCAGCCTAAAAACACCAAACAGCAAGCAATGCAGGTGTAGAAGCACGGTGGCAAGGAAAAACTCCTTAGAAAGGCCAAAACGTAGGAAGAAACCTAGAGAGGAACCAGGCTATGAGGGGTGGCCAGTCCTCTTCTGGCTGTGCCGGGCGGAGATTATAACAGAACATGGCCAAGATGTTCAAATGTTCATAAATGACCAGCATGGTCAAATAATAATCAGGAGTAAATGTCAGTTGGCTTTTTATAGCCGATCATTAAGAGTATCTCTACCGCTCCTGCGGTCTCTAGAGAGTTGAAAACAGCAGGTCTGGGACAGGTAGCACATCCGGTGGACAGGTCAGGGTTCCATAGCCGCAGGCAGAACAGTTGAAACTGGAACAGCAGCAAGGCCAGGTGGACTGGGGACAGCAAGGAGTCATCATGCCCGGTAGTCCTGACGCATGGTCCTAGGGCTCAGGTCCTCCGAGAGAGAGAAAGAAAGAGAGAAGGAGAGAATTAGAGAGAGCATACTTAAATTCACACAGGACACCGGATAAGACAGGAGAAGTACTCCAGTTGTAACCAACTGACCCCAGCCCCCCGACACATAAACTACTGCAGCATAAATACTGGAGGCTGAGACAGGAGGGGTCAGGAGACACTGTGGCCCCATCCGATGATACCCCCGAACAGGGCCAAACAGGAAGGATATAACCCCACCCACTTTGCCAAAGCACAGCCCCCGCACCACTAGAGGGATATCTTCAACCACCAACTTACAATCCTGAGACAAGGCCGAGTATAGCCCACAAAGATCTCCACCACAGCACAAACCAAGGGGAGGTCTATTTATATTATTGCAATTATTATTATTATTATTAGTACTACTATTATTATTATTACTATTATTATTACTACTACTACTATTATTACTACTACTACTACTATTATTATTACTACTATTACTATTACTACTATAATTACTACTACTATTATTATTATTATTATTACTATTATTATTAGTATTACTACTATTATTACTACTACTACTATTATTATTATTACTACTATTACTATTATTATTACTACTATAATTACTACTACTATTACTATTATTATTACTACTATAATTACTACTACTATTATTATTATTAATATTATTATTATTATCACTATTATTATTACTACTATTATTATTATTATTATTTTCACTATTATTATTACTACTATTATTATTATTACTGGTATAATTACTACTACTATTATTATTATTATTATTATTACTACTATTATTATTACTATTATTATTATTATTATTACTATCATTATTATTATTATTACTATTATTATTACTAGTATTATTACTATTATAATAATAGTTAGACTGCTATTAGCCCATGAAAACACAGTGAATAACTTATATTCGCTACATGGAACAACAGTTAGTCCCCCCAAAAAATCTAAAGGAAGTTTGTTCGTAAGTGTCTTTCCTGTATCTGAGAGATACAAGAAAGATCAAGAAAATAGAAGAAGGCTCTTCTATTTACAATGGATGGGAAAACAACAGAATAATGGCGGACGGTAACAGGGTGGTGCGGCAGGTGTCACTTCTCATACGAATGCTGTTATTTTATCTAAACCATCAGATGTACGCCGACCCCAGCTAAGTAAATCATGCGAAGAGTTAAAGCGCAATTATGTGTTTTATCTCCAGTACTCTGCCATGAGTGTCAGTTATGTAGCTGCTCTACTGATAATCTCAGTGCGTCCTTGCAGGGATGACACAATCAGTCTACTACCGGAGAATATTAACACCAAACACATTGGTTCACCGTTCCACGGGAGCGGACAGTACACAGCATACCATAATGTTCTTAATAATGGCCAAGTCTACCTCGCTCCTTATTCTACTGAACCACTTAGGCGCAACAAACACAAGTCCAACATTTATCGGAAACTGTTAAACTACCTGTTCGCTACCCTCCTGCTCTCCGGGGATGTGCAATTCAATCCTGGGCCCAACATCACCGAGCCAGCGATACGCACCGAAGTGGAAAGCAGTGGATGGCCTCGTCCACTGATCATCGCCGCTGTGGAAGTGGGTGAGTTTTATGGTCCCATGGTTTCTCTCGACTCACCCGGCTCCAGGATAGATTTTGACTCTTCAAACATACCCAAGTCGCTATATCCGATCCCTGACTCTGCTTCTGGTACGCAAGCTGTTTTAATTAGTTCCCCGCATCCAGTGCAGGCGGGAGCGATTGTTAATTGCGCTTCCGAACTGCCCCTAATCAAAACGAAACAAAACGGCCTAAACCCAGCCGTCAGAAAACACCGAAAATGTTACTTTTTTCAATTTGTCAATCACTCTTGAGTCATCTGGGACCCACGAGCTAAGCCCAAGTGACTACTAGGGGGGCACTTGAACATTCGTAGTGTCATTCCAAAAAGTGATCAAATTCAACATCTACTCACAGACTCCAACCTTGACTTCCTCTGCCTCTCAAAGACATGGCTCCATAAAAACACTCCATATGCTGCTTTGATTGTGCCTGGCTACAATGTTTTCAGGAGAGACAGGATTGAAGGAAGAGGAGGGGGTGTGATGATTTACATTAAAGAACATATCCGATGTAAACAAATTGAGTGGTCATGTGATAATGAACTAGAATGTATTGGCCTGAACGTTACACTGTCTCCCCAAATGTATTTTACCCTTATTGGAATGTATAGGCCACCTTCCACCAAAAGTGTGTTTTTTGATCAGTTTAATAACATGCTTAGGGAATGTGATTTTGGGAAAGAGGTCATCTTAACCTGTTGGGGATGGGGGCGCTGTTTAGACTATTTATGCTAATGTGGCTAATTTTTTAAACGGCTTCCCACAAAATCCTTGATCGTACAATATGCATATTATTATTATTATTGGATAGAAAACAGTCTATAGTTTCTATAGGAGTTGAAATTTTGTCTCTAAGTGGAACAGAGCCCATTCTACAGCAATTTCCCTGACATGGAGTCAGATTTGAGAAATGTTGGCCACTTTTCTGAAGTCAGTTAAAAGGGCACTGTCGTTGCTATGACTATACGGACACTTCTTACGTCTTCCCCTGGATGCCTTTACGTGATGACGATTCCAACGGGCTCGATTGCGCGTTCACAGGCCCTACAAATGAAAAAACTCTGAAGCTAGTCATTCTTTGGGAGCTGCGTAACGCGCGTGGAAGACACCGACCCTCTCCTGTTCCAAGCGTTAGTTTAGCCTGTTATATTTCTCCGGTCATCTTTTCACTCGTTATAGGAGTTACAAACATCATAAAGTAGTTAATTTAAAGCGTTTTATAGCAATTTATATCCGTTTAGTGCGATTTTGGGACATTTATTTTTGCAACGATGTGAAAAGTTGGGCATGCTTTTCAGTTCATCCCGAACTCAGTTGACATTTCCACATGGCAAGAGGACAGCTTTCCACCAAAAGACGATTTCTCCCAAGAAAGGATCCTTTGCCCAAGATACTTAACTACCTTATGATGTTAACTAATGAAAGACAGATATCTTGTGAATACAGACAACATTTCCGATTTTTGAAGTGTTTTACAGCGAAAAATAACGATTTATTGTGTTTTCGCTGTAAGACACTTAGAAAATCTGAAATATTGTCTGTATTCACAGGATCTGTGTCTTTCGATTAGTGTATGCTGTGTATTTTTACGAAATGTTTGATGATTAGTAGTTAGGTAAACACGTTGCTCATTGTAATTATTCTAGTCCATTTCTGACGGTGGGTGCAATTGTAAACTATGACATCTACCTGAAATATGCAAATTTTTCTAACAAAACCTATCCTATACCATAAATATGTTATCAGACTGTCATCTGAGGAGCTTTTTTCTTGGTTAGTGGCTATCAATATCTTAGTTTAGCCGAATTGGTGATAGCTACTGGTGTTGGTGGACAAAGGAAAGATGGTGGATTATGCTAATGTGTTTAGCTAATAGATTTACATCTTTACATATTGTGTCTTCCCTGTAAAACATTTTAAAAATCGGACATGTTGGCTGGATTCACAAGATCTGTGTCTTTCATTAGCTGTATTGGACTTTAATGTGTGAAAGTTAAATATTTAAAAAAAAAAAATTTTTTGAATTTCGCGGCTCTGCCTTTTCAGTGGGGGTGGGGGGGCACCCCAGTCCTAGACAGGTTAAAACTTGAATACTTACCACTCCGCATCTTGGTCCAATCCATGCTCTTCCTCGTCTGAGGAGGACAACGACTACGACAGCCGTTACAATCATCCCGTTAACGGGATTGCAGCCATAACAAGTTTTAAATCCACATAGTCCACAGTTCCATACTGCATTATCATAAATCCAATATTGTTTTAAATCCACATAGTCCACTGTTCCATACTGCATTACCATAAATCATATGTTGTTTTAAATCCACATAGTCCACAGTTCCATACTGCATTACCATAAATCCAATATTGTTTTAAATCCACATAGTCCACAGTTCCATACCGCTTGAATAAAAAAGATGTTTGTGCAAAAAAAAATGTTTGGGTAAAAAACTAATGAATTCATTTTTGTACTGTGAAATGCAATGCAAATAAGTACCAGGGAATACTTCAACAGGAGGTAGCTTTCACTCACAGCCACATTGTCTTCCTTGAGTCCTTGAACATTTGGTAGTTTTCATATAATTTCTCGACCACGAGATGAACATTCTGCTTCTCTGCTCTGAGCCTTTTGAAAGTGGGGTACAGGGCACATCGTCTCTCCACTATTTCATGAGGAAAGTGTTCATTAATAGAGAATGGGATGTTCTTCACTACCCTACCCTGTTGTAACAAGGCAATTTTCATTTTGTAGTGGGTTACCATAGCTACGATCGGACGGGGCCTTCCCTCTGCTCTGCCACCAAAATGATGAGCCCTCTAAAAATCAATTGTTTCCACCTGTTCGTCTGTCATCTTGAGATTGCATTTCATGAACACCTTGTCTTTTTCCTGCGTTGACTGATAGTTTTCGTTTTCATCCTCCTTTATTCAAATTCTAACAATATTATTTTTCATACTTCTGCACTTTAGATCAAGTAATTCGGCTTTCATTGTTTTATTATCATACCGTAGCCTCTCTGTAGTGTCTTTTAGGGAGTCTACGTTCGTTTTCAATGTCTTATATTCTGCTTGTATTTCTTCCATAAATGTATTATTGTAATCCATAAACATTGATTTAATAATAAACAATGGACATAAAACAGGCCAGGAACAGTGACTGGACAGGGGAAAAATAACGACATCAATGCTGACAGAGGGAATAACTTGAGGAGCAGACAGATAAAGGGGGAGTAATCAACAAAGTACTGGAGTCCAGGTGAGTCCAATATTGCGCAGCGGCGCGCAACGATGGTGACAGGTGTGTGTAATGAAGGGCAGCCGCGCCAGAGAGGGCGAGCGGGAGCAGGTGTGACAGCCTCAACCTCGCCCAGCGGCCCAGGCAATAGATTCAGATGTTTTAAATGTTTTAACTGCTCGCTTATGCTCGTAAACAATGCTCTATCTTCTGGAGACATGGTTATAAAAACATCCCCCTCTAATGTTGAATTTGGAATTTTAGATGGCGGCTTCCCTTCAGTTTCGCTCGCAGAACTCGAGGAAAGGTCTTCTCTTGTTCGCTTCGATGTATCCGTTTCTTTTTCGAGCATATCAAAATGCTGATCAATAAATAGTTCAAGATTCTCTATATTATCTAAATATTTTTTGGGGGGGTTACTACATGATTCCACATGTGTTATTTCATAGTTTTGATGTTTTAACTATTATTCTAAAATGTAGAAAATAGTAAATAAATAAATAAAGACAAACCCTTGAATGAGTAGGTGGTCTAAAACTTTTGACCGGAAGTGTGTGTTGTATTCTAATTCTCTTTGAAATATTTTAGATGGTTTACACATTTATGCATTGGATGGTTCTCTCATTGAGCTGGTTCCCGCCTATAAATATATACAAAATAAAAAAACAAAAAAATAAGTCTGAGCTAGGATTTTTTTTTTTTTTTTTTTATGACTCGATATTGGAAATGAGCATGAAGCCGATCAAATCAAATCAAAGGTATTTATATAGCCCTTCTTACATCAGCTGATATATCAAAGTGCTGTACAGAAACCCAGCCTAAAAACCCAAACAGCAAGCAATGCAGGTCTAGAAGAACGTGGATAGGAAAAACTCCCTAGAAAGGCCAAAACCTAGGAAGAAACCTAGAGAGGAACCAGGCTATGAGGGGTGGCCAGTCCTCTTCTGGCTGTGCCGGGTGGAGATTATAACAGAACATGGCCAAGATGTTCAAATGTTCATAAATGACCAGCATGGTCAAATAATAATAATCACAGTAGTTATCGAGGGTGCAACAAGTCAGCACCTCAGGAGTAAATGTCAGTTGGCTTTTCATAGCCCATCATTGAGAGTATCTTTACCGCTCCCGCTGTCTCTAGAGAGTTGAAAACAGCAGGTCTGGGACAGGTAGCAAGTCCAGTGAACAGGTCAGGCCAACCCAGACAGGAAGACCACGTCAGCGACTCAACCCACTCAAGCAACGCACCCCTCCTAGGGACAGCATGGAAGAGCACCAGTAAACCAGTGACTCAGCTCCTGTAATAGGGTTAGAGGCAGAGAATCCCAGTGGAGAGAGGGGAACCGGCCAGGCAGAGACGTCAAGGGCGGTTCGTTGCTCCAGAGCCTTTCCGTTCACCTTCACACTCCTGGGCCAGACTACACTTAGTCATATGACCTCCTGAAGAGATGAGTCTTCAGTGAAGACTTAAAGGTTGAGACCGAGTATGCGTCTCTCACATGGGTAGTCAGACCATTCCATAAAAATGGAGCTCTATAGGAGAAAGCCATGCCTCCAGCTGTTAGCTTAGAAATTCTAGGGACAATTAGGAGGCCTGTGTCTTGTGACCGGAGCGTACGTGTAGGTATGTACGGCAGGACCAAATCGGAAAGATAGGTAGGAGCAAGCCAATGTAATGCTTTGTAGGTTAGCAGTAAAACCTTGAAATCAGCCCTTGCCTTAACAGGAAGCCAGTGTAGGGAGGCTAGCACTGGAGTAATTTGATCAAATTTTTGGGTTCTAGTCAGGATTCTAGCAGCTGTATTTAGCACTAACTGAAATGTATTTAGTGCTTTATCCGGGTAGTCGGAAAGGAGAACATTGCAGTAGTCTAACCTTGTCACGCCCTGACCTTAGAGATCCTTTTTATGTCTCTATTTTGGTTTGGTCAGGGCGTGAGTTGGGGTGGGCATTCTATGTTGTGTGCTCTATGTTTTCTATTTCTGTGTGTTTGGCCGGGTGTGGTTTTCAATCAGAGGCTATCGTTGTCTCTGATTGAGAACCATACTTAGGTAGCCTTTTCCCACCTGTGTTTTGTGGGTAGTTGTTTTCTGTTTTGTGTTGCTGCACCTTACAGGACTGTTTCGTTTTCTTTCATTCTCTTTGTTATTTTGTTTAGTGTTCTGTTTTTTAAAATAAATAACATGAACACTTACCACGCTGCGCTTTGGTCCGACTACTCTTCATCTGACGACGAAAATCGTTACAAACCTAGAAGTAACAAAAGCATGTATACATTTTTCTGCATCATTTTTGGACAGAAAGTGTCAGATTTTTGCAATGTTACGTAGATGGAAAAAAGCTGTCTTTGAAACAGTCTTGATATGTTTGTCAAAAGAGAGATCAGGGTCCAGAGTAACGCCGAGGTCCTTCACAGTTTTATTTGAGACGACTGTACAACCATTAAGATTAATTGTCAGATTCAACAGAAGATCTCTTTGTTTCTCGGGACCTAGAACAAGCATCTCTGTTTTGTCCGAGTATAAAAGTAGAAAGTTTGCAGCCATCCACTTCCTTATGTCTGAAACACAGGCTTCTAGCGCGGGCAATTTTGGGGCTTCACCATGTTTCATTGAAATATGAGCTGTGTGTCATGTGCATAGCAGTGAAAGTTAACATTATGTTTTCAAATGACATCCCCAAGAGGTAAAATATATAATGAAAACAATAGTGGTCCTAAAATGGAACCTTGAGGAACACCAAAATGTATAGTTGTTTTGTCAGAGGACAAACCATTCACAGAGACAAACTGATATCTTTCTGACAGATAAGATCTAAACCAGGCCAGAACTTGTACATGTATACAAATGTGGGTTTCCAATCTCTCCAAAAGAATGTAGTGATCGATGGTATCAAAAGCAGCACTAAGGTCTAGGAGCACAAGGACAGATGCAGAGCCTCAGTCTGACACCATTGAAAGGTAATTTACCACCTTCACAAGTGCAGTCTCAGTGCTATGATGGAGTCTAAAACCAGACTGAAGAATTTCGTATACATTGTTTGTCTTCAGGAAGGTAGTGAGTTGCTGCGCAACAGCTTTTTCAATTTTTTTTGAGAGGAATGGAAGATTCGATATAGGCCGATAGTTTTTTATATTTTCTGGGTCAAGGTTTGGCTTTTTCAAGAGAGGCTTTATTACTGCCACTTTTAGTGAGTTTGGTACACATCCGGTGGATAGAGAGCCATTTTTTATTTTCAACATAGGAGGGCCAAGCACAGGAGCAGCTCTTTCAGTAGGTTAGTTGGAATAGGGTCCAGTATGCAGCTTGAAGGTTTAGAGGCTATTATTATTTTCATCATTATGTCAAGAGATATAGTACTAAAACACTTGCGTGTCTCCCTTGATCCTAGGTCCTGGCAGAGTTGTGCAGACTCAAGACAGCTGAGCTTTGGAGGAATATGCAGATTTAAAGAGGAGTCCGTAATTTGCTTTCTAATGATCATGAACTTTTCCTCAAAGATGTTCATGAATTTATTACTGCTGAAGTGAAAGCCATCCTCTCTTGGGGAATGCTGCTTTTTAGTTAGCGTTGCGACAGTATCAAAAATAAATTTTGGATTGTTCTTATTTTCCTCAATTAAGTTGTAAAAATAGGATGATCGAACAGCAGTGAGGGCTCTTCGATACTGCATGGTACTGTCTTTCCAAGCTAGTCAGAAGACTTCCAGTTTGGTGTGGCGCCATTTCCGTTCCAATTTTCTGGAAGCTTGCTTCAGAGCTCGGGTATTTTCTGTATACCAGGGAGCTAGTTTCTTATGACAAATGTTTTTCGTTTTTAGGGGTGCAATTGCATCTAGGGTATTGCGCAAGGTTAACTTCTTATGGCTGCAGCCCCGGTAACGGGACCGTTATGACAACAGCCAGTCCAAGTGCAGGGCGCCAAATTCAAAAACCAGAATTTTTTATTTTTATTTTATTTTACCGTTATTTTACCAGGTAAGTTGACTGAGAACACGTTCTCATTTGCAGCAACGACCTGGGGAATAGTTACAGGGGAGAGGAGATCACATAATTAAATTTCCTCAGACATTCATGTGTCTTATATCATTTTAAAGGTAATCTTGTTGTTAATCCCACCAAAGTGTCAGATTTCAAATAGGCTTTTCAGCGAAAGCACTACAAACGATTATGTTAGGTCACCACAAAACCACAATAAGCATAGCCATTTTTCCCAGCTAAATATAGCTTCACAAAAACCAGAATAGAGATCAAATGAATCACTAACCTTCGATTATTTTCATCAGATGACACTCATAGGACCTCATGTTACACAATACATGCATGTTTTGTTTTGATTAAATTCATATTTATATGAAAAAATCTGAGTTTCCATTGAGGCGAAAAGATTCACTAAATGCAAAAACATCAAGTGACTTTGCATAGCCCATCGTTTCAACATAAATACTCATCATAAATATAGATGATAATACAAGTTATACACATGGAATTATAGATATACCTCTCCTTAATGCAACCGCTGTGTCAGATTTCAAAAAAACTTTACGGAAATATATGCAATAATCTGAGACGGCGCTCAGGTGATTAGCCAAATTAGCCACCATGTTGGACTCAACAGAAACCAGAAAATACATTATAAATGTTTCCTTACCTTTGAAGAATTCATCAGAATGTAGTCCTATGAATCCCAGGTCCACAATAAATGCTTGATTTGTTCGTTCATGTCCGTTACTTATGTCAAATTAGCTACTTCCGAATTGTTTACCAAAACCCTAACCAAAGTCTCAAAGCGCGACAGAAACGTGACGAAATGTCCAAACATTCCGTTACAGTCAGTAGAAATATGGCAAACGATGTACTGAATCAATCTTTAGAATGTAGTTAACATACATCTTGAATAACGTTCCAACCGGAGAACTATAATGACTTCAATTGAGAGATGGAACACAGCTGCCTCTCACGTGAACGCGCGTGGGGAATGCATGGTCACCTCATGGGACCTGATACTAAATTCTGTCTAATTCGACCCCCCTTCACATTAGAGTAATCAAAGATTTAGTTCTGTTGATTGCTGAAATCTAGTGGAACCCCAAAGGAAGTGCAAGATCATTAATATCTCAAGTGGATTTCTTTAGGGACTCTGGTGAATACACACAGGCTCAGATTTCCGACTTCATGTTTTGATTTCAACTCAGGATTTTGCCTGCCAATATGAGTTCTGTTAATCTCACAGACAAAATTCAAACAGTTTTAGAAACGTTAGAGTGTTTTCTATCCAATACTAATAATGTGCAAATATTAGCAACTATGACTGAGGAGCAGGCCGTTTGATATGGGCACCTTTCATCCAAGCTACTCAATACTGCCCCTTCAGCCATAAGAAGTTAAATTGAGTTCCTCAGTTAGGTGCTTAACTGATTTTTGTCCTCTGACGTCCTTGGGTAGGCAGAGGGAGTCTGGAAGGGCATCAAGGAATCTTTGGGTTCTCTGAGAATTTATAGCACGACTTTTGATGCTCCTTGGTTGGGGTCTGAGCAGATTATTTGTTGCGATTGCAAACGTAATAAAATGGTGGTCCGATAGTCCAGGATTATGAGGAAAAATATTATGATCCACAACAGGTCTGTGGACTTTTCCATGTGAATATTAAAGTCACCATACATTAGAATATCATCTGCTATGACTGCAAGGTCCGATAGGAATTCAGGGAACTCAGTGAGGAACGCTGTATATGGCCCAGGAGGCCTGTAAAACAGTAGCTATAAAAAGAGATTGGGTAGGCTGCACAGATTTCATGATTAGAAGCTCAAAAGACGAAAACGTCGTTTTTTTTTTGAAAATTGAAATTTGCTATCGTAAATGATCATTGTGCACTTATAGCACCCTGTGATGTTCAATTTATTTAATATAATATGTTTACCGAGTTGTATAGTGGGAGGACCACACACCACATCATCGTGTGACTCCAAGTTTACTTTGATATCATGGTCATTATAGCAATATTTGCTCATAAAGGTGTTCCGTCGCCATTCTCACATAATTAATTGTACAGACACAAAAAGATCCCATCATGTCGAAAACCAAATTTTCTGTCGAAATGTTTACAATTATACTAACACTTCCTGTGTTCACCAAAGCTGTCGTGATTTGTTCCGATCAATTCTGGTGAAGTGATTGTTAACACTCAATCCTAACCATGATTACATTTACTACCAATATTTTCACAGGGTAATGACACACCCACCGTTATTTTAACCTGTTGAGGATGGGGGCGCTGTTGAGACTATTTATGCTAATTGGGTAATTTTTGAAACGGCTTCCCACAAAATCCTTGATCGTACAATATGCATATTATTATTATTATTGGATAGAAAACAGTCTATAGTTTCTATAGGAGTTGAAATTTTGTCTCTAAGTGGAACAGAGCCCATTCTACAGCAATTTCCCTGACATGGAGTCAGATTTCAGAAATGTTGGCCACTGTTCTGAAGTCAGTTAAAAGGGCACTGTTATTGCTATGACTATACGGACACTTCTTACGTCTTCCCCTGGATGCCTTTACGTGATGACGATTCCAATGGGGTCGATTGCGCGTTCACAGGCCCTATAAATTAAAAAACCCTGTAGCTAGCAAGTCTTTTCTTGTTGCGTAACGCGCGTGGAGGACACCGACCCTCTCCTGTTCCAAGCGTTAGTTTAGCCTGTTATATTTCTCCGGTCATCTTTTCACTCGTTATAGGAGTTAAAAACATCATAAGGTAGTTAATTTAAAGCGTTTTATAGCAATTTATATCCGTTTAGTGCGATTTTGGGACATTTATTTTTGAAACGATGTGAATAGCTGGGCACGCTTTTCAGTTCATCCCGAACGCAGTTGGCATTTCCACATGGCAAGAGGACAGCTTTCCACCAAAAGACGATTACTCCCAAGAAAGGATCCTTTGCCCAAGATACTGATGGAAGAACAGCTCAAAGTAGGACATTTTTATTATGATAAATCGTGTTTCTGTCGAAACATTTTAGTGGCTTAGGACGCCATGTTTTTTGACGTAGCTTCGCTTGGCGCAAACTGTATTGAAAAGTAAGGATAAATTAAAAAATGTAATTCCGCAATTGTATTAAGAATTAAATTGTCTATCAATCCCTGTCCACCCTATATTTTTTAGTCACGTTTATGAGTATTTATGTATAAGAGTAGATCACTGTCTAAGTGGCGCAAGGACATTTTCTGACCAGCTGAGCTACATTTCACATTGTCTAACCATGATTTTGGTGGCTAAATATAAACGTTTTCGATCAAACTCTATATGCATTGTGTAATATGATGTTACAGGAGTGTCATCTGAAGAATTCTGAGAAGGTTAGTGAAAAAATTTATATATTTTTGGCGATGTTGACGTTATCGCTCACTTTGGCTAGAATCAATGCTGGGCTGCTATGTGCTATGTGCTATGCTAATATAACGATTTATTGTGTTTTCGCTGTAAGACACTTAGAAAATCTGAAATATTGTCTGTATTCACAGGATCTGTGTCTTTCGATTCGTGTATGCTGTGTATTTTTACGAAATGTTTGATGATTAGTAAGTAGGTAAACACGTTGCTCTAAGTAGTTTTTCTATTCCATTTGTGACGGTGGGTGCAATTGTAACCTATGCCATCTACCTGAAATATGCACTTTTTTCTAACAAAACCTATCCCATACCATAAATATGTTATCAGACTGTCATCTGATGAGTTTTTTTGTTGGTTAGGGGCTATAAATATCTTAGTTTAGCCGAATTGGTGATGGCTACTGGTGTTGGTGGACAAATAAAAGATGGTGGATTATGCTAATGTGTTTTTAGGTAATAGATGTACATCTTTACATATTGTGTCTTCCCTGTAAAACATTTTAAAAATCGGACATGTTGACTGGATTCACAAGATCTGTGTCTTTCATTAGCTGTATTGGACTTTAATGTGTGAAAGTTAAATATTAAAAAAAAAAAATTTTTTTTAATTTCGCGGCACTGGTTTTTCAGTGGGGGGGGGGGGGGGGGTGCCGCTAGCGGCACGCTGATCCTAGACAGGTTAATGTAACCAGGTCTACCTTGCGGCCTGGCCAACCACTTAGCCCTACTGCACGTGTCACACCAGCGCTGCATCGTCGGTTTGATGACAACTGTAGTGTTAGTTGAGTTGAAACCCTCCTATCAGAGGATGACAGGGGAGCCAAAAGGTCTGAGGCCAACCATGATCTCAAGAGGATCTTTAAATCAAATCAAATTGTATTTGTCACATACACATGGTTAGCAGATGTCAACGCGAGTGTAGCGAAATGCTTGTGCTTCTAGTTCCGACAATGCAGTAATAACCAACAAGTAATCTAACCTAACAATTCCACAACTACTACCTTATACACACAAGTGTAAAGGGATAAAGAATATGTACATAAAGATATATGAATGAGTGATGGTACAGAACAGCATAGGCAAGATGCAGTAGATGGTATAGTGTACAGTCTATACATATGAGATGAGTAATGTAGGGTGTGTAAACATAAAGTGGCATAGTTTAAAGTGGCTAGTGATACATGTATTACATAAAGATGGCAAGATTCAGTGGATGATATACAGTACAGTATATACATATGAGATGAGTAATGTAGGGTATGTAAACATTATATTAAGTGGCATTGTTTAAAGTGGCTAGTGATACATTTTTACATAATTTCCATCAATTCCCATTATTAAAGTGGCTGGAGTTGAGTCAGTATGTTGGCAGCGGCCACTAAATGTTAGTGGTGGCTGTTTAACAGTCTGATGGCCTTGAGATAGAAGTTGTTTTTCAGTCTCTCGGTCCCTGCTTTGATGCACCTGTACTGACCTCGCCTTCTGGATGATAGCGGGGTGGCCAGGCAGTGGCTCGGCTGGTTGTTGTCCTTGATGATCTTTATGGCCTTCCTGTGACATCGGGTGGTGTAGGTGTCCTGGAGGGCAGGTAGTTTGCCCCCAGTGATGCGTTGTGCAGACCTCACTACACTCTGGAGAGCCTTACGGTTGTGGGCGGAGCAGTTGCCGTACCAGGCGGTGATACAGCCTGACAGGATGCTCTCGATTGTGCATCTGTAGAAGTTTGTGAGTGCTTTTGGTGACAAGCCGAATTTCTTCAGCCTCCCGAGGTTCATGTTCTCTTCAAATTACCTCATTTTTGGCCCAGGACTGCTTTTAATGAGGTGCAACACATGTTTACCAGAGGCGGGCTCCCTGTTGAAGCTGCCATTCCCCTGAGGCAAAGGATAGCATTATTAACATACATGATATAGACACCCTGGCCATCTACGTGTCTGCATGAATGCCTGCCATCTGGGCTTTAAAGTCATAGCATTGGAAAAAAACGGAAGGGTTAGCTGTGAAACCAAACGAGTTTGCTGCTTGGTATAAGGCATATTAGTCATTTTGTGTGTCAACAGAAGTACTTTTTATTTTGTCCTGTGATTTTTTTTGAAAACTTGGAAGAGTGTTGCTGAGACTCAACGGCTCAAGATTCCTCTGCTCTGGTCTGGCAGGCCGGTCTGGCCTCATGCTGTTGAAAACTAAATCAGTACCACAGGCTGTTAGAGAGTGAGAAAGAGAGGTGTGTGTGTGTGTGTGTGTGTGTGTGTGTGTGTGTGTGTGTGTGTGTGTGTGTGTGTGTGTGTGTGTGTGTGTGTGTGTGTGTGTGTGTGTGTGTGTGTGTGTGTGTGTGTGTGTGTGGGTGAGAGAGAGAGAGCGAGAATGTGGGGGGAAGGAGGCCTGAGTTAACCTCTGTGTGCTGCTCTACTGTACAGTAATGAAAAGTTGTCATCATTAGAAAAACATGGGGAAGGAATGCACAGCAGCTTAACTCTTTGCAGACCAGAGAGCGACAGGGAGAAAGGGAATGAAATAAGTAAGTTGGAGAATGAAAGTACAAAGATGTGACAAAGAAAGTTGAGATCATAGAAGTTGAGGAAAATATTGTTGCAAATATTTTAGCGTCCAAAAGAAAATACCAGCATGAGAGCAGGACGTCAGAGCAAGTTAGCGACACATAGAAGGTAAACAGACGTTTCTCTCTGCTGTACTTAATCATTTAACCCTAGCTGCAGGTAGTTGCAGAATACATGCTACAGACAACCCCTCCTCAATTTATCCTATCTTTGATAACATCAGAACAGTGATCTACCTCCTAGAAGGTGTGCTATATCTTTATATTGAGTGTATGCTATCTACTAGTTTGTGTGTGTGTGTGTGTGTGTGTGTGTGTGTGTGTGTATGTGTGTGTGTGTGTGTGTGTGTGTGTGTGTGTGTGTGTGTGTGTGTGTGTGTGTGTGTGTGTGTGTGTGTGTGTGTGTGTGTGTGTGTGTGTGTGTGTGTGTGTGTGTGTGTTTGGTTTAACTATCCTTGTGGGGACCAGAA